>NC_064641.1:456595123-457207206 GCF_023864345.2 Schistocerca serialis cubense | reverse complement strand
GTGTTTTGCAACTGCGTTTAGTTATAGGACACAATGCTCAATTTAAGTTTTGTACTCTCCTCCACTATACAAAAAATCACTCCATTTCTACGAGCCAATTTTTTTTAAAAACATCACGGACGTAACCTGACAACCCATTCACATTTCAGAAACGGTTTGCCTTTACATGTGGCCGAAAATCGATTGTGGAAGTGGAAAACCAGCAGATAGAACTGGATTTCCAGAATCGATTTTGGAGAGCTCACATGATCAACCAGAAGCGGTATTGCGAAACCGGTTTACGAAATCCGCTTTTGGAAGCCCCATGCAAATACAGTGTACATGAACACGGATTCACACTGACATCCTGCGTGAATCGACCTATAGATCGTCGATGTTGTTGTTGCCTACCTTGCAGGTAGAAGGCTGTCCGGAAGTGCTGCGGGCCGGGCACCGCGCTCACTCCCTGCCTGCTGACGTTGCGCAGCTGCAGGCCGTCCAGCAAGTCCAGCGCTGGCTCCAGGCCCGTCACTGGAACACACCGCAGACCGCTGCTACTAGTAAACACTCATTATACCGTCGCACTGCTTAGAGTTGCAACAACATAAAGGACAGCAAATAGTAAAATTCTACGTATTGTGCATATATAGAGAGTGTTTATAAATTAATGATGCAGTTTTAAAAATTAATAACAAATTGATTTATTACTTTATTTGGGCGAACCTTACAGCATAAGCA
This sequence comes from Schistocerca serialis cubense, assembly GCF_023864345.2. Classification (NCBI taxonomy): domain Eukaryota; kingdom Metazoa; phylum Arthropoda; class Insecta; order Orthoptera; family Acrididae; genus Schistocerca; species Schistocerca serialis. The sequence continues at coordinate 457,206,489 of NC_064641.1, read as the reverse complement.
GCGGTAAATGTTCAAGTTTTTGATGTAATACCCGCTATTTGCTTCTCATGTTTACTGCGCAGGAGTCTTTTACCAAGATGGCGTCGCAACAGGGAAAACGCTTTTTATGTGTTCCGTTTTGAGGTTTCCAGATCTGTAGTTACTGTGCGGCGTGAGTTTCGTGCACAGCTTAGGGAAGACCCACCACACAAGAATAACACAGGTAGGTGGTACCGACTGTTTGTCGAAAATAGATACCTTTGTAAGGGAAAAGCCCTGGTCGACCTCGTATGTGTGAAGCAAGCATCAAAAGAGTGCATGAGGTGTTTCACCAAAATCCTTGCAAGCCACGCATTAAAGCACACAGGGAATTGTTCGTGCCAAAGATTGCGGTGTGAAAGATGTATAAGTAGCTACGTTTTAAATCATACAAAGTGGAGTTAGTGCAGGCACTTACACCAGCAGACAAAGTGAAAAGCCATTACTTTTATGAAGAGCTATAGTTAAAAATGGATGAAGCCACTTTTCATATATGTGGCAAGGTGAGCACACACACAATATTCATATCTGTGGACCCGGGAAACCACCTGACAGAGTATCAGGATGACCCTCCAAAACGTTTTCTTCGCAGTGTCACGTGAGAAATTGTTCTGCTCATTTTTCACTGCACAACAAGTGGTCATGCGTAACTCAGTTCGAGACATGTTCGAAACTTGGTTTTTATCCCAGCTGAACACCAGTTATGATGACTGTATTTTTCAACTGGACTGTGCTCCACCCCATTTCACAGGAGTGTATGAGGCCTTCTTTACCATGTTCTTCACCAACGCTGGATTGGACGTGCTGCAACTGCAGTTAACAACCTTCTCCCCTAGCCATCCCATTTGTGGGATTTAAAACCTGCGAGTTCTTTCTATGGGGGTTTGTGAAAGACAGTTTATGACCATTCAACGGTTGCGTCCCTTAAGGAAGCGTATGATCGGATAAATCATATACCGCAGACCAGAGTGGAGACATGCTACACCAAGTATGGGAAGAATTTGATTACTGTGTAGGTGCATGTCGTGTGACGAAGGGTGGACATACTGAAGGATTGTGACTAATGGATCAAAAACTTGGACAGTTGCCCACTACTAACGCTGAAAGGTTTGCTCATATAAAGTAATAAATCGGTTTATTATTAATTTTTAAAATTGCACCATTCATTTATAAACACCCCATATAAGGGGCGATGAAAACGTTTCCGTTTGTTGCCTAAATGTTGATGCTTACACACTCGCATCGGAGTCCTGCTGGGTTGCATATACGCTGCAGCATCACCATAAAACGGAAACTTTTTGATCGCCCCTTATAGTAAGCTAGGAATAATAAATATCAAATTTATAGGTGATTTAGGAATATACAGAAACAATGTCTGTGACTGGACTGTGAATGCAATCGAACTGAGCTTGGATCGAAGATAAGGTTACGTTGTTCCATGCTGCTCCAACTCTGTCCTATAGACCATCAGTTACAGTGGCCGAAGAAAGGTGGATTACCACTCTCTCGGCAACATGTCACCAGACTCTTTCAGTAGGTGAGATATTTGGCGAACATACTTGTCAGGAAAACAGTCTAACACCTTGTGTATCGAAGTAGGTCAGAACAGCATAGACAACATGCGATCTTCTGTTGTCTTGTTTAAAGACAATGCCGTGGAGACCTAGAAGGTACAGCACAGCCACCAACGTTAACACGTCGGAAATATAACGCCTGCTGTCAAAATTACTGGCTGCGTGAACCAGACGTGGTCGTGTTGTGTACCCAACCGCACGCTGCACTACTACGCCAGGTGCTGAGCCATTGTGATGATGACATCTGGCAACATTAGTTCCTTTCAGAGCCTCCAAACATGGATACGTCGATTGTGATGCTGTAAGCAGAAACGGAACTCGCCTGAAAAGACGACGGGGTACAACTGCAGTGTCCAATGTTATCGATGGGCGCACCATAGTCGGCGCACGTGCGTCTGCTGCCCTCTAAATCAAAGCCGCAGCAGTGGTCACCGTGCTCATAGTCCTTGGTCCTATGAGATAGCTACATGGGTTTCAATTACCTGAAGTAGTGAGAAGTGTGAAGACTTACCCAGCTCTGCCAATGCACATTTCCTTGTAAATTGGCTGAACAGTAGGTGGTGCAATTTGTTTCAGACTCTGCACACCGTTTATACGAGGGGGTACCCCAAAAAACGAATTATTTTTTAAAAGCTATATATTTTCAAACTGATATAAGAACGTAGGCTTCCGCGGCCGGTGTCATAGTGATTAAAATTCTTCTGGGTATTATGCCACGTCATTGATAAAAACTAACAACAATAATAAACCAAAACCGACGTTTCGGCCGAATTGCAACGGCCTTCCACAAGGCACGACTGGCAGAAAAAATAATAAGCAGTGTGGTATTACGAATCTTATTCGAGCATCACTAGTCCCCTTCACCTGTACACCACGTAAAAGTACGTTTACACGGACTGTAAAAATTGGCTACTGCTGACAAGATAGGCCGGTAGTGTTTTCTGGCAGCATCACGGCCCCACGAATTACAGCCAATTGTATGGCAACATTGCTGGCCACTGTTGCCCGGCAATGTTTGCAGCTAAACATTTCCGGGAAAAATGTGTTTACATGAACGACGCTATAGCCGTGTTATGAACAAAAGCAAGATAGTGGAGGCGAGTGGAGCTTTCCTACATTTGCATTCTACTAAGAAAAAACTTAGCAAGAACAAAAGAAATAGGGCATCATCGATGCGTTCTCTTTTAAAGCAGGCTAACTGCTTCCGAAACTTTAGCTTGTTAACTAATACTGGGAAAATCCGATTTCGAATATATTGTTTAAAAGTAATTTATCCGAGAATTGGTAAAACCATTACCACTATTATCTACTATATACGAGTTGCAACCGTTCAGTTTTCGGCTAGTGAGGGTTGATACAGAGGTCTGATATTCCTCTTTCAAGAGCTGAAAGAGAATACATTTTCAAAAGTTTACACCAGAGCTGCTACTTATTTAGTGTTGGCTGACAAGTTTCGGGTTTTGCCTATTTTCAGATGCCACCTGTTATAGAGAATAAAATTTGTAATGAGCCGATGCGTCGAATGTGGATAATAAATGTAGCCTATCAGTGATAGTATGGTTCACATAGTAACTACGTACGAAATTTGTATAGGATGTGTTTGGTGCCGGCCTCTGTGACCTAGCGGTTCTAGGCGCTTCAGTCCGGAACGGCGCTGCTGCTACGGCTGCAGATTCGAATCCTGCCTCGGGCATGGATGTGTGTGATGTGCTTAGGTTAGTTAGGTTTAAGTAGTTCTAAGTCTATGGGACTGATGACCTCAGATGTTAAGTCCCATAGTGCTCAGAGCCATTTGAACCATTTAATGTGTTTGTTGTGGACAGTTCTATTTATGTCATAACACTTTCATGTATCTCAGTCTGCGTTAAAATATATCACAATTGAAGTTAAACCTTATTGTACTATGTTAACATAATATATATTGTCCTTAATTGTTGTGCCTTCATTACCCAGAATGATGTGATTCGCTTGACAACGATATTTTATATACAATGGAGAAGTTCCTCAATGAACTACACTGTGCGTCACACTGGCTTATTTATCGTAAATATTTTCAAAAGTCTGACAGATGTTAGTGTAACCAATTTTATTACGAATTATATAATCTTTGATGTATTCAATTTACTTCGACATTGTATTAAGATCAATGACTATATCCAATGTTCATCACATCACAGTTGTACAATAAATATTTCATTTCGTTTCAGCATTGTTTGAAAGCAAAAATATTATTGAATTTGTGTTTCAATAAAATCTACATACAATAGTGTTCTGCTGTTATAATTCTCACTGTATAGATTGCGATTCATATGCTGATTCAGGTACTCTTGAGGGTTTCTAGGAATCGTTTGAAGTAGCTTATTTGATGATTAATGCATGTTGGAGTGCCTTTCATGCGCTGATTAAGGTGCTATGGAAATTTTCCATGCTTTTTCTGCTGCGCGATTCTGTTTGTTGATTTAACATTTGTTCTGGGAGCTTAGTGATGTGAATGTAGATTTGTACAGGTATTTCTTCTAGCATGTCCATCAATTGGCCTTTGAAGACATCTGTAAAGCAGTGAAATTTCTCGCGATATTTTCAATGGAGTGTGTATCATTCTCTGAGGTACGTACTGAAAATTGAAAGGTTATTTTCGCTTCTGTTTATGTATCCAGTATATTTCGTTTTAAGCGGACCTGGAGTCCAACGGGCTGCATATCTACGCCTCGCTTTCATCGCGTGTTCCTCTTGATCTACAGTGCGAAGTAAGTTGCGGTTTTGTACCAACACTGAATGACATTAACTACAGCTGCACAAGGGAAGCTATTTAATTATCTGTTATAGTTCAAGAAATACGACATCCTGTATAATAGACAGTTGACTTTGGAGGAATTTGGTGAACACAGCTATAATCATTGTGAAGATATATGTACCTCAAGTCACGAAAATGTAGTTTCGAGAAAATGAGAAAAGATTGTTCACAGCGTTTCTGACCCACCGTATGCCTCTTTCAGAACATTCCAGCAACAAAATATTCTTGCTGGACAGCTGCTTCTTTACCCTCTGCAGACTTTTTCAGGAATCTTTTCCTTACTCTGCACCTTAAGTGCTGACTCTCGCAACCCTTGCAGCTTGTCCAGTAGTTTCGTGTTGATAATTACATAATCATTGAAATAGATGACAGCACCCATTATACCTGAATACTGTCAATCGAATAAACACTGTTTTTGGTACTCTTTGCCACACGCAGCTGTTGAAACTCTCGTTAGGGTTTGGTGTATGGCCATATAGACATCTGCTAAGTAATTTTGTATCTTCAAGGTCCTTGTATATTGGATTTATTGTTTCCAAGACTGTGGCAGACAAGAAATTTTTATAATTATATTCCTTGCCTGTGGCTGGTTCGCAGACATTTGTTCAAAGAGCGTTTAAGACCAAATTAGCAACTGAAAATTAGATAAAAAATACGTTTTTTTGAAACGGGAGAAATTTGTGTTTCAGATGGTAGATGGTGACAAAAATATGTTTTCGAAAATTTCGGTCATTACAGGTTATATATATATAAAATACGGTACAGTAAGGTGTAAATACGATTGTGACATCTTCGAACGCAGATCTGAGATACGTTCAAGTGTGGTCACCTAAATAGAACTGTCCATACCAAACACATCCTAAGTACAAAATATGTAAATAGTTACCATATGAACCGTATTATGTATGATACCTTTACTATCTACATTCAACTCATCCACTTGGCTTGTGAAAATGGGCGAAGTACGAAACTAATCAACCTACACTTAACAATTAATTAGCAACTTTGTTGTAAATGTTTAAATATTTCTTTTCTTCCACATTTCTGAGCTGCCACACTCGACGCACTGAAAAATTTTATGTGTTTAAAGTTCATTTTTCATCTATATGCTTCTTGGCACAAGAAAAATTTATTAAAGTAGTATACCAGAGCTGACCAGAGTTATAGGGCGTGCAAAGTAATGTATACAACCATCGCAATAAAACAATAGCAGTTGACAAATTGGTGTCCATTTGAAACGCCTGATGAAGCTGCAAAAACGTTCAGGCGTCTTAGAACGTCCTTTTTCAGAATTCGCTCTTCGTATACATTACTTTCTGTTTCTTTCGCTCTAGTTGTAGATGTTTTTATCACGTCCATGGGTTTCTCGATGGTTGTCTCGTTTGCCCAACTTTACATATCTGTAGTTGCTTCTGTATTCTTGGAGCAGTGTTTCGTGTAATTCATTAGACGAACCTAATCTCCAATAACGAAATAATGCTGATTCACGTGACTTGACACAGTAGCGCTGTCGGCTGAGGAAGAAGAATCGAGGCTGAGAGTGAAAGGCAAACACATACAGACAAGAATTGAGACGTATAAGTCCTGGGCATTGACGAGTTGCAGCAATGTTGCTGGCAACATTATTGGGGCTACACATTGCCGTAAAATAAGGCCTTCGGCCCTCCTACCTGCCGAGCGGCGATTCTAAGTGCCGAGAGGAGATCGGACATTTTCTGGGTGCGAATTTCACAGGGTGCGAATTTCAGGACACCGTCAGATACATGGGAGGGGGGAGGGAGGGGTGGGTTAAATGTAGAAGCACCAAAAACACAACACCTACTATGACTGGTATAATGCAGGAAAACAACTGCCACTGAAAACCAATTCCAGTCGTTTCGGAATGAAAAAATACAACTCCTGCGTGGTTTCAAGGTAATTTTACACCACTCTTCCTACTACATATTGACAAGTTTATATAAATATGACGGAGGTAAATAGTGATTACCCATCCTTCTCTCCAAAGTACACCACGAAGGCTTGATAATACTGAGATCTGGTCACTGTAGTGGTCAGGTGATATGAGGCAGTTCATCCTCGAGCTCACAAAACTAGTTCTGCTCGATGCAAGCTGTGTGAACAGAGGCGCTGTCGTTTTGGAACACAGCATCACCATTTGGGAACAACATTGTACGAGATAATGGACATGAACAGCCAAAATGGTCACATAATGCTTGGCAGTAGTGCGACCGTGAGGAGTTCCCGTGGGACCCATGGAATACCACGATATGACTGCCTAGAGCCTCATCGAACCCCCGCCATGTTGCACTCTTGGGACGTAAACTCGGACAGAAGTTGGAAACAGTCTGAAACAACACTCCACCGACCAAATGAGTTTCTTCCATTGCTCCACAGTCCAAGTTTTATGGCTTCGGCACCACGTTTTCTTGTAATGGGGCATTTGTATCACTGGTGAGTGGTTTTGGAATTCCAGCTCGCTCCGAAATTCTCTGCATATGGTGCTCACTTCGTGCTGTTTTTGTACTGACAGGGTTCGCGAGTCCGACATTCAGTTCTGCACTGACTTTTCCTGCTGACGTCCCTTTAGCTTTCGTCACAATCATCTTCCATGACCGTCTGTCACGATCACGCAAGAAAACACTTTCGCTCGCGCTGCGACGTAGCGGATGATGTTTTTCCGCGTTCGCTGTATGCGGTATAAAAGTTTGATACGGTGCCTCTTGGAATACCAGACACTCCGGTTACCTTGGTTACGGAAGCATGCACCATGAGAGCTGCAGAGATCTGCCCACGCTGGAATTTACTTAGCTCCGACCTAATGCACTCACAGTTACATACACTCCTGGAAATGGAAAAAAGAACACATTGACACCGGTGTGTCAGACCCACCATACTCGCTCCGGACACTGCGAGAGGGCTGTACAAGCAATGATCACACGCACGGCACAGCGGACACACCAGGAACCGCGGTGTTGGCCGTCGAATGGCGCTAGCTGCGCAGCATTTGTGCACCGCCGCCGTCAGTGTCAGCCAGTTTGCCGTGGCATACGGAGCTCCATCGCAGTCTTTAACACTGGTAGCATGCCGCGACAGCGTGGACGTGAACCGTATGTGCAGTTGACGGACTTTGAGCGAGGGCGTATAGTGGGCATGCGGGAGGCCGGGTGGACGTACCGCCGAATTGCTCAACACGTGGGGCGTGAGGTCTCCACAGTACATCGATGTTGTCGCCAGTGGTCGGTGGAAGGTGCACGTGCCCGTCGACCTGGGACCGGACCGCAGCGACGCACGGATGCACGCCAAGACCGTAGGATCCTACGCAGTGCCGTAGGGGACCGCACCGCCACTTCCCAGCAAATTAGGGACACTGTTGCTCCTGGGGTATAGGCGAGGACCATTCGCAACCGTCTCCATGAAGCTGGGCTACGGTCCCGCACACCGTTAGGCCGTCTTCCGCTCACGCCCCAACATCGTGCAGCCCGCCTCCAGTGGTGTCGCGACAGGCGTGAATGGAGGGACGAATGGAGACGTGTCGTCTTCAGCGATGAGAGTCGCTTCTGCCTTGGTGCCAATGATGGTCGTATGCGTGTTTGGCGCCGTGCAGGTGAGCGCCACAATCAGGACTGCATACGACCGAGGCACACAGGGCCAACACCCGGCATCATGGTGTGGGGAGCGATGTCCTACACTGGCCGTACACCACTGGTGATCGTCGAGGGGACACTGAATAGTGCACGGTACATCCAAACCGTCATCGAACCCATCGTTCTACCATTCCTAGACCGGCAAGGGAACTTGCTGTTCCAACAGGACAATGCTCGTCCGCATGTATCCCGTGCCACCCAACGTACTCTAGAAGGTGTAAGTCAACTACCCTGGCCAGCAAGATCTCCGGATCTGTCCCCCATTGAGCATGTTTGGGACTGGATGAAGCGTCGTCTCACGCGGTCTACACGTCCAGCACGAACGCTGGTCCAACTGAGGCGCCAGGTGGAAATGGCATGGCAAGCCGTTCCACAGGACTACATCCAGCATCTCTACGATCGTCTCCATGGGAGAATAGCAGCCTGCATTGCTGCGAAAGGTGGATATACACTGTACTAGTGCCGACATTGTGCATGCTCTGTTGCCTGTGTCTATGTGCCTGTGGTTCTGTCAGTGTGATCATGTGATGTATCTGACCCCAGGAATGTGTCAATAAAGTTTCGCCTTCCTGGGACAATGAATTCACGGTGTTCTTATTTCAATTTCCAGGAGTGTAGAACACCGTTCTGACGACGACTATCACCTAAACGTTTTTGAGGACATCGCACAGGTGCTGTTGGTGGACAGATACAACAGCGCAACTTGCAGGCTTGGCTAGCATCTCCATTTATGTTCGAGCAAGCATTTCTCGATGTGTTTTCATATTTTTGTCCAACTCCTGTACAATGCAAACAGCAGAACATTTTCTCAGTCTTCCCTTGAATTTCCGCAACATTTTCTGCTATGGATTCCCACTTAAGTTTCCCGTGATTCTCTGTTACACTGTCATATCAACTGTACTGACCTATCAGGAACCTAACCGCAGGTCTCCGAATTCGAAGTCTGCTGTCTTGCCCAGCTTTTAAGGAATAGTAATCATATATTTTTAACTACTGTCGTTGATTTTTATCTGACATTTCATATTATCAACATCATTAGCAGCTTGGCAAATAGTGTTGGATACAGGCCTTTTGTTGATGACTTGTTTTCTGAGGTATGTCTTTTGAGGCATATTTTCTAAAGTCATCTATCCACCTTCAAGCAGTCGTTGTCTTGTTCTATCTTAGATTTTGGAATCCAGCAACGAACTTCCATTTGTCCACCTGTATCCATTGACGTGGCCAAATGTACAGTGCACCTCAATTTCACTTTCATTATAGTCATAATTACATCATTTACGCGTTTTTTCCGATCCATTTGTTTGTTTTCCTATCTCTGCTAGTAATTACCAACACTCGTTTTTCCATTATTCGTTGAGCAAGCCTCAATTTTTAAATTCAATTTCGCTTTAAAAGTATGTCCATATCTAAGGTATTTCATAATTCGATATTTATTAGTTTGTTTTGTTTCATTTCGATATTTACTGTGAATTTTATGACATTGCATCACCGATAGAGATGTCAAATAGAGAGAAAAAAACCCGGAAAAGTACGAGTAAGACTTTCGCTCTGAGGGTTCCGTACGAACTTAATTATTTATGTAGACTGTAATGAGTAAGTTTGCGAGTACCAAAACATGTGACATAAATGACCGTATCTTTTGGATAAATTGATTTAGAAGCTTACACAGGCAAGGAGCCATATGTCATATTAATTTCAACTCGTTACCTCAACCAGTTCCTGAGAAAAAGGGGCTTAACAGACAGACGGACGGACAAAAAAAGGCAAAAAAATACTTTTTATGTGACACAATTACAAATTAACAATTTTCGGATTTTTTCCAATACTTGTGCTATGAAACCTAGCCCCTTGCCAAGTTTCATGTTCTAAGTCAACGAGAAGTATTCTATAGGTCTTGATGAGTGAATTCGCGAGCATCAAAACATGAATGATCGTATCCTTTGCCTGCATTGATTTAGAAGTTTAAATTTCTTTATACCGCCAGGTAACCATAGACCTTAGTATTTGACATTAATTTCAACTCGATACCTCAACCCGTTCCCGAGAAAGAGGGGTCTAAACAGACGGACAAACATTCGACAGCAAAATGATCCTGCCAGGACCCCGTTTATACTGATAGTGCTACAGAAAACTAAAAAGGGAAATAAGGTAAACAAAATCTGAATTGAAACGTCCTCCGCTCTCCTCCGACCACACGCACATTCACATGTGCATTCAGCTTTGCGCACAAAAGAAATTCATTTTCAAAATTTAACGTTAAAAAGAAGCAAACCGTGAAACTACAAATCAAAGCAGCATCCATTGGAATACATGTCAAGTAAAGACAACTGTTTTCTTTGTATCTGAATAAGTGCAGGCACATTAGTATGTGTTTACTAATGAAACAACTTGTAAAGTGGCTCTAAATATTAAAATATTCATGTGCAGTGCAGAAGCAGACGACATGCTGTTGACCAAAACACTAGTGTACGGTAACTGGAAATGTTAGCCATCTAAAGATGCGCTTGGTAGCCACAAACCGGTTATGGTATTAAAATAAAGCATTCTAAAAGTATTTGTGTCTGCATTAATCACCAACCGGCAGAACGAAAACTAAAACCACAGGTCAAGCAAATATGGCTGACTGATCGCTAATGCCGGCTGCGGTGGCCGACCGGTTCTAGGCGTTTCAGTCCGACTGCTACTGTCGCAGGTTCGAATCCTGCCTCGGGCATGGATGTGTGTGATATCCTTAGGTTAGTTAGGTTTAAGTAGTTCTAAGTTCTAGGGGACTGATGACCTCAGAAGTTAAGTCCCAAAGTGCTCAGAGCTATTTGAACCATTTTTTTTGGTTAACATCAACTGCTGACTTACTTGGACGCCTTTCTTTACTTCATGTGAGAAGAGGCCTGGCTTCATTTTCCAGGTTATGTAAACTCCCAGAATTGCAGACACTGGTCGCAGGATAACCCACATATTATGCATGAAGAATCTCTCCACTCAGTGTAGATAGGTGTTTGACGGGCGTTGTCCGGCATGCGCATTATTGGCTACATATTTTTCAATTATGTCTTAAACAGTGGCAGTTGTCTAGAGATCTTTGTCTCTTTCTATGTGGAATTAACAGATGCAGATAAGCTGCATGCAGTAATCCAACAAGATCGAGCAACCGCTCACACACCCAACCAAAGTATGCCCGTAACAGCAGTGACAGCAGTGTGTCCCATGAAGACACACTTTTCAATAGTGACCACTGGCTCCCAAGGTCTCCGGAATTAACATCGTGTGATTTTTGTTTATGGGGAACACTAAAAAGCAAAGTATATGCTGATAATTCTCGCACAATACATGCTGTTAAACGGGACATCACTACAGAAATAACATCACGCCTGCGGAATGACTGCGTGTTGCTGGTAACGTTATCTCACGAAGTCAGCGGTGCCTGGGTGTCATGGCCACCAATTTCATCGTCTCTTATAAACGGGTAACTATATGCTTTTTTCTTCTTTCGTTATTTCATTGTTAATGGAATCTCGGGCGTGAGGCGTACTGTTTTTGTGTGGGATACCCTGTATAATGCGCTTATAAACAGGAGTGTATTAGTATTGTACAATGCGTTTAGTGATTAACTTCGCAACACTAAATTAAAAACAAGTTTTGTAACTATTAGTGACCCCTTGTGTCTGGCTTGCAGAGCGAAGCTTTCGAGGGAGGGTTTAATATTAGAAACAGGCACTCTAGAGTTCCTTTTCTATATGTAGCGAAGATTTATGCTTTGTCTTCAAAGCAGCCGCAGCAGCAAATTCGTTTTCGCAATGGTAAGTTGTTGAAAATGGTAACAGTATACGTAATGCTCTTGTTTTCGATGCAGAAAACTCATCAATCCACCCTGCCAAAAATTCAAAGAGAGATTTATTACGAAACTGTATTTTGATTTCGTCACTTGCCGTGGAGCCTATGAAGACTTCTTCTTCGGCAGTTAAGTGACCTCGCGCGCAACCTGTATGGCAGATGACAATAGAGGGCCATTGATTCTTGTTTTGTAGATGTGGCTGATCGGTATTGCGAAAAGTGATAAATTTTCCTGCCCTTGGTAAGTTGTAAGGTTTGTGGTTTTAGCGTCAAAATACGTTATATACATATTGTTATTGCATGAGGAAGGGGAGGGAGAGGAAGCATAATGAAAATTATGACTGAAAATTGGGTTGCGAATACTGAAGAGTTGAGGTTGGCTGACAGGACCATAAGAGGCTTGTATCTGGGTTCAAGACCTAATCGTTCATACAGTTTAAATCCATCGTTTGCCGATATATTTATCTGATACAATAGATACGGAGGCGGTTAAACTCCATATTGTTGGTTCCTAACCAAGGGTGCACATACCCAGGAGCAGAGAGAGGGGGGGGGGGGGGGGGGCGGAGGGGGACAGCCCTCCCTCCCTAGCTCTCAGGGAAAGGAAAACATATAGTGAAAGCAGATATTTTTCTTTCAAATGATTTAAAAGTCATTAATACGCTGGTCTATAATATGGTCGGAACTGGAACTTTTTTATTGGTACTTAAAGTCGCCATTCATCTTCGAAATTATTAAAATACCCTATACCCCCAGGTCTTGCCCCCTCCCCCCCCCCCCACCCAACCACCACCTCACAAACTATAATATGGGCGCTCTTTCTTCGAAATCCATCTCAAACATCTTGTATCTCTGAGCAAGCGGTACTGCAGCAACGGAGTGCCGTGGCTTGGTGCCGCCTAGCGGGCGTTTCGGTAACCACCAGCAAGTGGCGTATCGGCTGCCACACATCGCTGTGTGCGTACTGTGAAGCCTTTTAGTAAGGAATGTTAACATATTTGTTATTAGAAACCGATAAAGCCAAGGACAGGTAATAGACCTATAACTAACACAACTTATCCTGAAAACGATTTTACCTAAACTACGGACGACTTTACTGCACAGTGGATTAAGGTTTCGTAAAGAATTATACACGTTTTTCTAGTGTATTCATGCAACTCAGGCGAGCTAAAATTTTTGTAAAAGGAGCACAACAAAATATTTCTTACAGGTGTGAAAAGTCGCCTTGTAGTATAACCTAACGTATCTTACATGAAAATCATTTAGAACTATATGTTATGAATTTTTTTCATTCTCTTCAAAGAAATTATAGCATATTTTCCGTTCTGTCCGGCCCACGTACGCAGAATAGGATAAGCGAACAATTTAGACCAAAGGATTGGAGTCCTCAAAAAATTCATTAACAATAAGAATATATTTTAATGTCATATTGAAAAATGTACCGTTATTTTAATGCTTAATATCAAGTAACTGTTAGTTTGTTGAATCCATTCGCCCGTGCACCACATGTATTTTCTGACTCACAAACAGACTACATAAGGTGCCTAGTACCCTAGTATTAAATGCTATACCCCAGGCCTGCCCTGGTAGACAAGTTTGTTTGTCGAATCTATATGGGAGGCCATTTCTTTCCTCTAGCTGATACGCTAATAATCTGACGATGAGATGTTTCATCGTTGGACTAAAACGTCTGCTCTCCATTTACACTACTGGCCAATAAATTGCTACACCACGAAGATGACGTTCTACAGACGCTAAATTTAACCGACAAGAAGAAGATGCTGTGATATGCCAATGATTAGCTTTTCAGAGCATTCACACAAGGTTGACGCCGGTGGCGACACCTACAACGTGCTGACATGAGGAAAGTTTCCAACCTATTTCTCATACATAAACAGCAGTTGACCGGCGATGCCTGGTGAAACGTTGTTGTGATGCCTCGTGTAAGGAGGAGAAATGCGTACCATCACATTTCCGACTTTGATAAAGGTCGGATTGTAGCCTATCGCGATTGCGGTTTATCGTATCGCGACATTGCTGCTCGCGTTGGTCGAGATCCAATGACTGTTAGCAGAATATGGAATCGGTAGGTTCAGGAGGGTAATACGGAACGCCGTGCTGGATCCCAACGGCCTCGTATCACTAGCAGTCGAGATGACAGGCATCTTATCCGCATGGCTGTAAATGATCGTGCAGCCACGTCTCGATCCCTGAGTCAACAGGTGGGGGACGTTTGAAAGACAACAACCATCTGCACGAACAATTCGACGACGTTTGCAGCAGCACGGACTATCAGCTCGGAGACCATGACTGCGGTTCCCCTTGACACTGCATCACAGACAGGAGCGCCTGCGATGGTGTACTCAACGACGAACCTGGGTGCACGAATGGCAGAACTTAATTTTTTTCGGATGAATCCAGGTTCTGTTTACAGCATCATGATGGTCGCATCCGTGTTTGGCAACATCGCGGTGAACGCACATTGGAAGCGTGTAATCGTCATCGCCATACTGGCGTATCACCCGGCGTGATGGTATGGGGTGCCATTAGTTACATGTCTCGGTCACCTCGTGTTCGCATTGACAGCACTTTGAACAGTGGACGTTACATTTCAGATGTGATACGACCTGTGGCTCTACCCTTCATTCGATCCCTGCGAACTCCTACATTTCAGCAGGATAATGCACGACCGCATGTTGCAGGTCCTGTACGGGCCTTTCTGGATACAGAAAATGTTCGACTGCTGCCCTGGCCAGTACATTCTCCAAATCTCTCACCAACTGAAAACGTCTGGTCAATGGAGGCTGAGCAACTGGCTCGTCACAATACGCCAGTCACTACTCTTGATGAACTGTGGTATCGTGTTGAAGCTGCATTGGCAGCTATACCTGTACACGCCATCCAAGCTCTGTTTGACTCAATGCGCAGGCGTATCAAGGCCGTTATTACGGCCAGAGGTGGTTGTTCTGGGTACTGATCTATGCACCAAAATTCCGTGAAAATGTAATCACATGTCACGGTGTGGCCGTGCGGTTCTAGGCGCTTCAGTCTGGAACCGCGTGACCGCTACGGTCGCAGGTTCGAATCCTGCGTCGGGCATGATTGTGTGTGATGTCGTTAGGTTAGTTAGGTTTAAGTCGTTCTGAGTTCTAGGGGACTGATGATCACAGATGTTAAGTCCCATAGTGCTCAGAGCCATCCAATGAATACCCGTTTATCATCTGCATTTCTTCTTGGTGTAGCAATTTTAATGGCCAGTAGTGTACTTCATGTATGCCACCACCTCGTCTTTTTTTTCTTTAATGAACACATTCTTGAATTTCCCATCTGATTGGTCCAACCTATAGTTGGAATTATTCTTAGCTTTCGGAAAATATCTTTCCAACGTTGATTTGCGCAAGTTAAATTCCTTAGATGCTTTAATACTCCCGTTTCAGAAGATAAAATGGCCGAAACTGTCATTTCCATTTATCTGATATCCAATCGCTGCGTGCCGGTTGAGCCATGGCGGGCTCCTTCTTTGAATTCCTCCTACGCGCGCCTGGCGTGTCACTTCTCGCGACTCGGAGACTGTGGCGGCTGGGGGCGTTGTGGAGCCCCGCCGGAAGGGGCGGCGGCAGCAGATCGCTGCGGCAGTCGGTCTTTTGGAGCCGGACCGCGAAGTGAGCCGCGCAGGGCCCGTGGGCAGTATACGGTGTTCGGTCGAACTTGACGTGCCGTGGAGTGATTGGCAGCCCTTTAAAGGTTTTGTCTATTTAACTGTTCTGGGTACGGGTGT
Organism: Schistocerca serialis cubense; assembly: GCF_023864345.2. Taxonomy (NCBI): domain Eukaryota; kingdom Metazoa; phylum Arthropoda; class Insecta; order Orthoptera; family Acrididae; genus Schistocerca; species Schistocerca serialis. Next base: position 457,190,850 of record NC_064641.1, on the reverse strand, counting down.
TATGAAAACACGGGACTTTGGTGTGGTCTTGGCTATTTCAATTTGCTGTGGACTCTTCTCCGTGGAAGTAACAATGTGAGGGGCTTTTTGACCCATTAAACTGCCTGATTTGAGTCGTGTTGCGCGAATTAATACCTTGTGGCTTTGCATTGGAAGGGATTTCCTAACACTTCTAATTGAAATTTAGTATCCCTCTTTCAGCAGTGGAGTCGATGATTTGCTAGTCCTTGTAGCGGGACTTTGAATTTCGCCCCGCTACACTCGTTCTCTAAGATATAAATTATACCGTCGCATCTGTTTGAGCGCTCGACAACAGAGAAAATATTTATAAGAAAATGAAGGTACAAAAATTGTAACCCTTTTTGTTTTCTACCCGCTCTTGTGTTTTGAGAGCGGAAGCTTAACTTCACTTACTCGCTAGTCTTGATATGATTAAGAAGTAAAAACTTATTGATGTGCAGACATATTGTATTGTCGAAGCTTGTATGAAATTTGAAGGATAGAAGCAGCCGTAAAATACATTGCATTCAAAATCAAGATGGTTTTAATTCGTAGACATTAGTAATTCCTGGACGATAAAATTTACTGCAAGATTTTGGAGCAGCTACGACTTTTTCACGCAGAAATGAAGCAGGAGATTGTTGGAGAACAAGACCTGGACGTCGCACGAGAGAAGACATATTAACTTGGTAATGAATGAACTCTTATCTACGCCATTTCCCCCGGTTAATCACATTTTGTTATTCTCTGTTCTCTTTCAAATAATTTTTGCAGTAGAAATTGGTTTGACTTTTGCTCAGAAACGCCACAAGGACCACCCCAACAATAGCTTTTCCGAATCACGAAGTCCGATAGCTTTTCTGTAATACGAAGTCCGATTTGCATTTCATTCTTTCCCTTTTTCACGACCATTAACGATTTTAAAAACCCCTTTTTATTCACCATTACTTCCCACATTTTCAACCTTTTCTTTTTTTCTCTTTTTCTTTTTTATTAACCACTACATCCTGTACATTGTTTTAAATGCGACCATGTTTAGCATTAGACCAAGTCTTTGAAGAGGATCATCTGAAGTGTCCCTTTATCTGCTCAAGTACTGTTGTCACGGGCTTGTATTAAATGAGAATGACAGTGGAATTGAGACGCTTCCTCAGTCTGTTCCAGTTTTGTACTGGTGTGGCACGGTTTGACTGTCTTCAAGCTGGACCCAGTGACTGCTCATCGTATTGTGGACGTTAACGTCGCCTCTGTACATCGGCTTCATGGAAGTCACCGCCTTGGGCTGCCTTTACTCAAGTTCTGTAAATTACTGTTTGAAATTTGTATTTAAATCGTGTACATTTTGATGTTTGGTGCTTTGCTGAATCAGGTGCTTTTGTTGGTCATTGTGTCGAGCCCTGAGGATAGTCACATGTTGGCCGGTTGGGTATGAATCGCACGTGTCATGTTGAGATGTCGTTCGGAATTGTGAAAATATAGTCCCTTGATAATAACTGGCACATTTGAAGTTCAGGGGGTGTAAAAAGCAAAAGGTTTCTTATGTGTTCGTTCGCTAGTCATCTGTGAACTGAAGAGTAAAAGAAAATTATTCCCTGTCTCAGGGCTAATTACAGTTTACTAGATTTAATTAAAAATGGTTCAAATGGCTCTGAGCGCTATGGGACTCAACTTCTGAGGTCATTAGTCCCCTAGAACTTAGAACTAGTTAAACCTAACTAATCTAAGGACATCACACACATCCATGCCCGAGGCAGGATTCGAACCTGCGACCGTAGCGGTCTCGCGGTTCCAGACTGCAGCACCTAGAACCGCACGGCCACCACAGGCCGGCTAGATTTAATTGTTCAGCTATTTATTATTTAAATTTTTCATGGGCTGACCTTTTCTAACCATCACTTATTTATTTATATATTTACCTTTTGCTACAAGTTGGTTCTGAGTACTAATCCCTTTCTCTTATTACATAACTGACCAATGAAGCGAGGTTTAATGAGACTTGCCCTTCCGTCTGAAGGCAGCTCTATAAATTTGTGCACCTGTTTACCTTATTAAATTATCTCGATGCCCTTGGAGGTGTATTTTAGTAATTTTATTTTCCTAGCTGTCTCGAGGCAGCTGTACGTTATTGTCTTTCGGTATAGCTATTAAGTTTTTAACCCCTGAGGTGAGTTACGCCTCTATGTTGTCTTAAAGAGCCATCAGTTTCCAAATATTAACTGTTTATTCGTTTGCTGGAGCATTTTCTGAGTTGTGGTTCGTAAAGATGGAAATTTTGAGTCTGAAATCTAAAATCTGCTGTCAGACACAGCTTTGGTATTTAACTAATGCCATATTTAAACTGTCACTAAACTAATGTGTGTAATTTCTGACGCTTGAAAAATTCAGAGTGTCGTTTGTAATCCTCTTAATCTATCTGAATGGTGAATGATGTGAACCCTAATCAGTCCAGTGCTTACACTTAATTTCCTGTTTGCCTGCTGGAGGTCTGTATCAGCCTTTCTGACGTAAGTTTCAAAATGGTTCAAATGGCTCTGAGCACTATGGGACTTAACATTTGAGGTCATCAGTCCCATAGAACTTAGAACTACTTAAACCTAACTAACCGAAGGACTTCACACACATCCATGCCCGAAGCAGGATTCGAACCGTAGCAGTCACGCGATTCCGGACTGAAGCGAATTGAACCGCTCGGCCACCGCGGACGGCAATGTAAGTTTACAATATCTGGAAAAGTAAGGAAAAAACCAAAAATATATAGTTTGAAATTTAGTTGCATAAAAAAATAAAAATGGGAGGACAGAACGGGAAACAGTTTCATTCCGCCCCGTCTCGCTCTGCCGCAAAAGCAGATTCCAGATTAATGACATTTATGGAGCATAATAACTGACGGATTTTGACGTACAATGCAACTAACGCACTGAAAATGGTATGCACTTTACGATTACATGTCATTTAAGGACGTACAATTAAGAATTTACGGTTTATCTTGCGTTTAAATTCACCAAAAGTTATAATAACGTAACTGGAAACGTGAAGGATATCGCTCACTAACTAGTCTCGCTCCAAACTAAATGATGATGACTGCCGCACCTTCCCTTTCATTCAGACACATCGTTACGTGTCACTAGTAAGTTGCAGCATTCTGTAGTCTAGCAAACAGCAGAGTCCCGTTGTGACCCGCTCTCCCGTTTGTGACCCGTTCTGCCCTGGGCTCTCCTATACAACATAATAAAAAGTTTTGTGATTCCTACAGTGTATAAAGAGGGAGAAAACATAGCTTGCATTCGTTCATGAGAACAACAACAGAGACAGAGATCTCAACTATGAAGCAACAGACGCAGGAGAAAGGATGGAGGGGAAAAAACTTCACATTATGAAGATAGGGGTAAATAAACTGAAGTGACTGACTGAGAAATGGACAGAGCAAGAAGCATAAATGGGGAAGGACGGGAGCGTGTGTTTTACAGTTTGACAGGCAAAACTATCCATACGCGTTAATTTTATGGGAACGTCATGAGATCGGCAGGAGGAAAATAAATAAATGTTACTTACAACACCAGCAGCTTCTTTACTTTCAGTTAACATCTTGTTTCTTGTAATACCCATTGTCTGTGAAAGGCGGACGAAAGTGATGGAGTTGTCATTCGTATATGCATTCGTGGGAAAGAAGCTGTCAAAGTGGTTAAAAATTAAATTCTGATGAGAGATCTCGCAGAGATTAGTGCTTTGTTACAGGTGCGAGAAATTATGGCAACTTCATTTTAATGGTTAAACTTTGACTTTAAAATAAGCGCTCCGTGACTGAACGCAAGAGGAGACAACGATTTTGCTGACAAATTGCATGCAGAAGCTACAGTTTGTATTGTCCGTTCGACTCCTCTGGCGTAGGTCGAATTTCCATTACCTGCCTTTCGAGTGATCTGGAGACCACTTCCAAACATACTGCAAATAATCATTAGTCCGAAGACTGTTTTTTGAACACCACATTGCTTTGCTAGGGATGGTCATGTTGGATGTTATATGGCGTTACCTTCCTCCGACTTTTGAACATTCACCCAGTCTGTTATAGGCGGACCTACAGTTTAAGGTGGATTTTGAACCACGGTGTACATCAACAAACATTCTCAGATGTGAAATAAGTAATAAGTGACAGATAAAATTCTTAGGAGTGTCCACGGATCGAAGCCGAGACCATTGAATTTGCACTCTGGCGTTGTGTGCCGCCGAGACATTGTATTTAAGAATAACTTTTGCGGCGCTGTTGTATAAGGCTGTATAGCAGTTCAAACTAATAACGACAGTGGTTTGGAAGAGAACTGCTACATACGCTATGAACTTCTTCGTGAAATTCGATTGTGACGATTGGTTGCAAACAATCTTTGCATTACGTATACTCTCCTTTCCTGGCAATGTGTTTAATAATCCGTTTGATACCCGATAAATGTCGTACATAATAAAATTATTATGAAGAATAACACAACCGATGTGGAATTATTTACTCGTTTCATATATCATCAATAATCTGATGGCACAACTGGATGGATCCAATGATAGTATTAGCAGGTATTTCCCGCCACACTCGCTACAGTTGCCTGCCAAATAAATATTTAGATGTAGTGAGTCATGTCAGTAATCTACAGTCTGGAAAGTTACATTGGTGGTTTTACACAAAAATAGTATACCTTTCTCTATATTTTCTTACGTTTATCTCACAGTAATATTGGCAAATGTTAGGTACGCAGCAGTTTTCAGTGGAAAGTAGCCACGGCCAGTGAGTTATATGCAAGTTGTCAAAACTGATACAATGTGGCAGTTCAAAACCTCGTTCTGCCTGCCATACCTAGTTTTATCCATGGTTCACTTAAATTGCTTAAGGCAAATCGTAGGTTGGATCGTTTGACAGGACACGACCAGTTTTCCTCGTCAATCTGTCCTTGATCCAAGCTTGAACTGTCTCTAATGACTTCGTCGTCGACAGTATAGTAAACAACAACCTGCTTTCATACGGCTGTATTGAGAATGAGAACAATGTCCTGTGCATGAAACATTTGGTGAGTTTTCTGTGTCTAACTTTTTTGTATCAAACTCTAAAGGTTAGGAAGTATGAAGGATTTGAAATCGTGGCCCCTCCTGGCGCCGAACGCCATTACGTATCTTGGCCACAGGCTTTAGGAAGCAGAGCATACAGATTACGCACAAAGAGTGTGAAACCCGTAAGTGTTCCCAAATCTATTACAGGTACCATGATTAATGCACAGCAGGACCTATACGTCGAAAGGTTATCGGCAATATCCACCTTTCAGCAGGTAATAGGTGCCGAGGATGGTGAATTGCCATTACCCATCAGACTACAACATCAGAAGTATAAGTTCTTTCCTGATCTGCACTCACCGAAATTTCACCCTGATTCTCAATCCGCCGTGTAAATAGAATGTAAATCACGCACGCTTTGGTCATCGGGTTAAATAGAACCCTTCGTGCTTGGAGTGGGCCAGATTCCCGGCCTTGTCTAGATGTGAAGTCGGCTATAAATTTAGACATTGAAAATATCCAGAATAAATTTCAATTTTTTGCAATATCAGATGTAGAGAACTACTGATTTCAATTTTTTGAATAAGTTTATGTAGCATAATACGTCTCTATGACAATTTTACAGCAGTTGATGAAGCTAAGAAAGGGGATTGCCCTGTGGTTTACCCCTTTTATGAGCTTGTGCTCCATCTCGTAACTTACACTCTAACCCTCTTTTACTCCTAATTAAGTGTTATGGGGCAATTAATATGCTCATTATGCTGGATACAATAACAATGTTACAAAATTATTTCTTTCGTAGCTATTTACACATATTTTAGATAATCTGTTTATTCATTTATCCCCTTTGAAGAGTTTTTAATTGATTTTAGCTTTTGGTTGGTTTATTTTATTGTGCAATTTATTTGCTTGGTTATGAACCTCTATGTAATACACTTCTTCACTGACTACACCGTATTTCCCCGTCTCTTTTTATGTTGGTGGGTTTCGCCTCTCGTGACATCGAGATGTCGAATTCGCATTAGATACAGCTGTCGGGATACGTTTGATTGCATAATGTATCTGTTAAGCGACGACATCATACACGATTATAGCCCCTTCCATTTTCCATGCATATGAGAATACAGTTCAGTAACATTAAGGCGACCACAGCCACTCACAGACGGCAGGTGGCAGCACTAGCAGTTGAGGGTATACAAAGCGTGTCGAGAGGACGCAGGAAACAGTGCAGTTGTCGTAATGCGGAAACTGAGTGATTTATCTGACGTCCAATAAGGCATGATCATTGGCTCTCCAGTATTACCGGAACAGCTAAGTTTGCAAACCGTTCGCTTGGTCTGGAACCGCGCGACCTCTACGGTCGCAGTTTCGAACCCTGCCTCGGGCATAGGTGTGTGTGCTGTCCTTAGGTTAGTTAGGTTTAAGTCGTTCTAAGTTCTAGGGGACTGATGACCTCAGAAGTTAAGTCCCATAGTGCTCAGAGCGATTTTTGAACCGTTCGCTTGCCGACGTGGTTGAGGTATAACGTGCACAGAAGACTGGCGTTGTCGAAAACCAGCGCTGAGGCAACTGTAGTGGTGAACGGCGACCGAATAGACGTGCAACTGCTGACCAGCTGACCACCCAGATTAATAGGGGCGTACCAACAGTGTCTCCTCAACGACCGCTCAGCGAACGTTGCTGCCCAAGGGCCCCTGCAGCAGCCGCCTGGTACATGCACGGAAGCCTGTTGCTGTTCATCGGTGAAAAAGGCTGCAATTGGCACGCCAATTCCGTAACTGGAAGTCAGGTGGCAAAGGGTGGCCTTTTCAGATGAATCATGTTTTACGCTCCATTGGACAGACGGCCGTTGGCGTGTACGGCGTGAAACGCCTGAAAGCAAACATCCTGCAACACTCGCAGGAAGGTTCCCGGTCAGAGGAGGGAGCGCTGTGGTCTTGGGAATGTTTTCGTGGCATGCACTGAGTGATTTGGTCATTCTGGAAGGACAATGGATCAACACTGTTCACTGCACTCAATATGAGTTTTGCTGCAGCTGCCTCAGGTGTAATGTACTGTATATTAACAATCGAAAGTAGCGAGATAATAGAGGCATTGGTGAAAACAATCCACCCACATTTGATCTTAACAAACTGGATGTCTGTAGCGAAAACTCTAGAAACAGTATCTGAAGAAAGAAAACAGCTTAATTATAAAGATAATGAAGTAATTTATGGAATGTATAGGCTGCAGTTAAAAAAACAGAAGTCCTTTACATCAAGTTGCATTGAAACGTAATTGGCAATGGGAAGGTTGATCAACTGAGATAGTTTATGTATCAATCTGAAGCTTCACTGGAAATAATTTCATATCCATCTACAACATAGAGAGTGTTTCATATGGATGCCAAAAACAATGGAACAAGTTAAAACATATCCAGGGAAAACATTGTATTCACATGCACCCTAACGTTCATTTTCAGTCAAATTTACCCCTTGTATTTCTTAAGACGCACCATTACCATAATTTGCATTATGAAATTAGGCAGTAGGTGATATTTCATCATCACATTTCTATCCATTTTATACCAACGAAATGCCATTCTGTGACTGTGATGGCTTGGAGTGTAAAGTATTTCTTGTTCTCGTGCAGTAAGTTTGAAATTTCGAGGAAGAAATCACTCATCTACTGAGAAAGCCATACAGCACGAGTCGCGCAAGATATAAAACCCCTTTTACTTCGTAAACGTTTCAAGAAATCAAAACGAGGTTTTAGACAAATGACAGCGCATAGGAGCACGTAATTTTTCTTCTGTGTTTAATACTCTTAACTCGTATATCATCCGAGATACACTCAGGTGACGAAAGTCATGGGATAGTGCTACGCACATATACAGATAGTGATAGTGTCGCGTACGCTAGGTATAAAAGCGCAGTGCATTGAGGTAACTGTCATTTGACTCGGTTGATCCATGCGAACGGGTTTCTGACGTCATTATCGCCGCACGACGGGAGTTAATAGACTCTGAACGCGGAATGGTTGCTGGAGCTAGACGCATGGGACACCCCTTTTCCGAAATCGTTAGCTAATTCAGTACTGTGAGATCCACAATGTCAAGAGTGTGCCGACACCACGGACAATGCTGTAGCCGATGGCCTTCACTTCACGACCGCGAGCAGTGGCGTTTACGTGGAGTTGTCAGTGCTAATAGACAAGTAACTCCGTGTGAAATAACCGCAGAAATCGATGAGGGACGTACACTGCGGCGCAATTTGAGGTTAATGAGCTATGGCAGTAGACAATAAACGCGAACGCCTTTGCTAACAGCACGACATTGCCTGCTGCGCCTCTCCTTTGCTCGTGATCTTATCGGTTGAACCCTAGACGACTGGGAAAGCGTGACCTGGTCAAATGAATCCCGGTTTCAGTTGATAAGAGCTGATGGTAGTGTTCGAGTATGGCTCAGACCCCACGAAGCCATGGACCTAAATAATCAGAACCGAGCGAGGTGGCGCAGTGGTTAGCACACTGGACTCGCATTCGGGAGGACGGAGGTTCAATCCCGCGTCCGGCCATCCTGATTTAGGTTTTTCGTGATTTCCCTAAATCGCTCCAGGCAAATGCCGGGATGGTTCCTTTGAAAGGGCACGGCCGACTTTCTTCCCCGTCCTCCCCTAAACCGATGAGACCGATGACCTCGCAGTTTGGTCTCTTCCCCCAAAACAACCCAACCCAACTCTTCAGTCAAAACAGAAAAACAAAACTAAATAAGCAGTAAGGCACTGTAGAAGCTGTACGTGGCTCCGTAATGGAGTGGGCTGTGTTTACGAGGAACTGACTGGCTTCTCTGGTCCAACTAAATTGATCACTGTCTGGAAATGGTTAGGTCCGGCTACTTGGAGACTATCTGCAGCCATTCATGGATTGCATGATCCGAAACAACGATGGAATTGTCACCGGAGCACAATTGTTCGCGATTGGTTTGAAGAACATTCTGGACTGTTCAAGCGAATGATTTGCTCACGCAGATCGCCTGACATGAATCTCATCGAACATATATGAGGCACAATCGAGAGGTCATTTCGTGCACAAAATCCTGCACCGGCAACACTCGCAATCATGGACGGCTACGGAGGCAGCATGACTCAAAATTTCTGCAGGGGACTTCCAACGACTTGATGAGTGCAAGTGAAATCGAGTTTCTCCAATACGCCGGGCTAAAAGAGATCCGGCACGATATTGGGAGGTATCACGTGACTTTTATCACATTAGTATACTGAAGTTGCTAATTTTTTTTTTTTTATGGAACGAGATACTCTTTAACAGCGTCCGAAAGGTCTTGAAAAGACATTTACAATGGCATGACATTTGTTAATGGATCATTGGGAGGAGGGACGTGAGGGGGGTGGGTGCTAGGATTCAGATCAAGGTGGTTGTCTGAATTGGTTATTACGGTGTAAACACCGCCAAGTGAGGTTAACTGATTTGTGCATTTCATTTAACTACAGTTTCTAATAGAATCTGTGGCCACAGCTTCTGGCAACATGTGTGTTTGCCTTTATGAGTACTAGGGGTTCTCTAGGGAAAGAGAGGTCAGATGATCTATCTACAACGCAGAATTTAATGTAGTAGTACCTTTTTCAGTATTTATAATGGCAGGATTCAATTTACTGATATAATTTTTGGAACTATTTTGTGGAAAACTATTACAGGTGGTAGATATTCAGTAATCATGATATAGTGCTTTATATTACTGTTGTTGTTGTTGTTGTTGTGGTCTTCAGTCCTGAGACTGGTTTGATGCAGCTCTCAGTGCTACCCTATCCTGTGCAAGCTTCTTCATCTCCCAGTACTTACTGCAACCCACATCCTTCTGAATCTGCTTAATGTATTCATCTCTTGGTCTCCCTCTACGATTTTTACTCTCCACGCTGCCCTCCAATACTAAATTTGTGATCCCTTGATGCTTCAGAACATGTCCTACTAACCGGTCCCTTCTTTTTGTCAAGTTGTGCCACATACTCCTCTTCTCCCCAATTCTATTCAATACTTCGTCATTAGTTATGTGATCTACCCATCTAATCTTCAGCATTCTTCTGTAGCACCACATTACGAAAGCTTCTATGCTCTTCTTGTTCAAACTATTTATCGTCCACGTTTCACTTCCATACATGGCTACACTCCATACAAATACTTTCAGAAACGAATTCCTGACTCTTAAATCTATACTCGATGTTAACAAATTTCTCTTCTTCAGAAACGCTTTCCTTGCCATTGCCAGTCTACATTTTATATCTTCTCTACTTCGACCATAATCAGTTATTTTGCTCCCCAAATAGCAAAACTCCTTTACTATTTTAAGTGCCTCATTTCCTAATCTAATTCCCTCAGCATCACCCGATTTAATTCGACTACATTCCATAATCCTCGTTTTGCTTTTGTTGATGTTCATCTTATATCCTCCTTTCAAGACACTGTCCATTCCGTCCAACTGCTCTTCCAAGTCCTTTGCTGTCTCTGATAGAATTACAGTGTCATAGGCGAACCTCAAAGTTTTTATTTCTTCTCCATGGATTTCAATACCTACTCCGAATTTTTCTTTTGTTTCCTTTACTGCGTGCTCAATATACAGATTGAATAACATCAGGGAGAGGCTACAACCCTGTCTCGCTCCTTTCCCAACCACTGCTTCCCTTTCATGCCCCTCGACTCTTATAACTGCCATCTGGTTTCTGTACAAATTGTAAATAGCCTTTCGCTCCCTGTATTTTACCCCTGCCACCTTTAGAATTTGAAAGAGAGTATTCCAGTCAACATTGTCAAAAGCTTTCTCTAAGTATACAAATGCTAGAAACGTAGGTTTGCCTTTCCTTAATCTTTCTTCTAAGATAAGTCGTAACGTCAGTATTGCCTCACGTGTTCCAATATTTCTACGTAATCCAAACTGATCTTCCCCGAGGTCGGCTTCTACTAGTTTTTCCATTCGTCTGTAAAGAATTTGCGTTAATATTTTGCAGCTGTGACTTATTAAACTGATAGTTCGGTATTTTTCACATCTGTCAACACCTGCTTTCTTTGGGATTGGAATTATTATATTCTTCTTGAAGTCTGAGGGTATTTCGCCAGTCTCATACGTCTTGCTCACCAGATGGTAGAGTTTTGTCAGGGCTGGCTCTCCAGACTTAAAATGTAAGTAACACATTACCAAGCCAGGCCAAGTCACTTTCATCGACTGCTCCACTGCACTTCAACGTGACACAGATATATTACACTATTTTTTCAACATAGTCAACAAGTTTTATTCTACGGTAGAAATCTGATTCGTTGTGATGCTCCTGCCATCCGTACAGGAGCAGAGTTGTATCCGCAGGAAACCGGAATATTTATTTTATTCTGAAAATGTCACTCTGGTTGTGCAATGGACTTAACGTGGTACAACATGCGTAGTTTACTTTTTGAAGTCCCCTCGAATATATGTAGTGATAAAATGTTTAATAACAAGTGTTGTTAATATGTAATGAAAAATGTTACAATTTTCGAATATGACGTGGCAAGTAAACCAAGAACTTTGTACGCAAAACAGAATGCTGAAAATAAATAAAACGACATAAAATGAAAGGCATACTTTAAAAGTCGTTAGTGATCAGCTTTCAACATTTGTGAGTGTAGCGATTGCTGGCTGTCTCAGAAGAGCTTGACGTTTGCCGTCTAGCTGCAACTGTACCTACATCTAGGTGTTCTGCCACACTTATTCTCATCTCCTCCGCTGGCATGTATGTCTCTCGGCAATCTTACGCGTAAGCATGTGGAGAGTCATTGGAAATTTTTGTATGTTCGTTTAGCTCCGTTTTAGTCGTGCCTACCATTTCCTGCTACGGAAGTAACACTTCATGTTTTTCTTCTACTTTGATCTTCGGATCTACTGCAATTATTTTGGTACTCAGATCTCAAGGCCTGGAAGTTCAGGAGTTGCTTTTTTGATAAGCGATGTGCAATTAAGTTACATGTAATCCATAAATGTTGACCTTTTATAATTGTTTAGTAATCACTGTCTAACTGGAAATGGAGACAGCTAAAACCGACAAGATCAGCACAACATTCGTCTCCACATTCTCATACTGGTATGTTATTAAATTTCAGTCGGCATAGAAGTTTGGGATATGGGCCATGACCTGTTGATAGATGCGCCACGCATCTAGAACGGTCAGTGTCGCCTATAGCTAACGTGTTCCTAACGCTTGCCTTGAAATTCTTCTAATGTCACACTGAGATTACCATTTGTCTAATCTCCAGGCTCATAGGCGTATTTTATTAGATGTATGGAGTCTATTGATGTCGTGTACGTTCACTCTCGTACCAATACGCAGCTCTGTAACATACCATGATATCCAACGGAATCTCCAGCAAACCCCACAGGTGCAGTGCGAAAGGCACTTGTGAACCTTACGAGTGGTCTCCCTCTCTTTTCGTCGCAATATTGTTCTGTAAAATACCAGTTAAAGGAAATGCGCCCATACGCTGTTACAAAATTGTTCAAATGGCTTTGAGCACTATGGGACTCAACTGCTGAGGTCATTAGTCCCCTAGAACTTAGAACTAGTTAAACCTAACTAACCTAAGGACATCACACACATCCATGCCCGAGGCAGGATTCGAACCTGCGACCGTAGCGGTCCTGCGGTTCCAGACTGCAGCGCCTTTAACCGCACGGCCACTTTGGCCGGCTACGCTGTTACAGGAACCCACAATAGCACTGAAGGTACTTTCACGATATTAGCACACAGCATGCAACGTAATTTATAGTCTGTCGTGCTAGAAATCATAATGCATATTTTATAAAACGCATTTTACCGTTAGCTGTTTTTTGTCCCGTTGGTCATCTACTGGTTTCGATTATCAATCATCATTCACCTGGCAGATTAAAACTGTGTACCGGACCGAGACTCCAACTCTGGACCTCTGCGTTTCGCGGGCAGGTGCTCTACCACCTAAGCTACCCAAGCACAACTCACGAGTGCAACGTAGTGTGCAGGTTTCGCAGAAGAGCTTCTGTGAGGTCTGGAAGGTAGGAGACGAGGTACTGGCAGAACTGAAGCTGTGAGGAGGAGTCGTGAGTGGTGCATGGGTAGCTCCGATGGTTTGCCGGCACGGTAGCTCAGCGTGTTCGGTGAGAGGGTTAGCCGCCTTATGTAATAAAAAAAAGAGTTAATGGAACGACAATGAACTTGATCAAGCGTAATGGAACGTCTGCCTTGAACAAATAGAACGAACAATCACAAACAAAATGGGATCAAGAAAAGAAGATGGTAGAGCACTTACCCGTGTCAGGCAAAAGTCCCTAGTTCGAGTCTTGGTCCGGCACACAATTTTAATCTGCGAGGAAGTTTCATATCACCGCACACTCCGCTGCAGAGTGAAAATCTCATTCTGGAATCATCCAGGATGTTGGGTACAACAGATTAGTTAAAAGCATTCCACATTCCTTTGAAGCTGAACAATATCGAAATTATCCAGCGAAATAGTACAAACACCTGACAATTTGTCTTGGAATACTGACAGTCACACAAGGTATGACTGATAAGACTGTCAGTATTCTAAGGCAAATTATGTCATGTGTTTGCACAATTTCACTGGATAATTCCGATATTGTTCAGCGTCAAATGAACATGGGATGCTTTTAACCAATCTGTTGTACCCTACATCTTTGACCATCATCCATGACCGAAACCAGTAGATGACTGATGCGAGAAATAAACAGCTGATGGTTAAAATGTATTTTATAAAATACTTTGCGGCTGTTGAACCTCATGCGTAACGCATAATTTTGAGCGCCTTCTGAGTAATAGATTCTACAGCGACTGTACCCGTCGTACCACTCAACATGGCTTTGGTCACCTGCTGAGAGCCACTGTGCGTGACCTCGGCCACCTTAATCTTCACGTCCAAACGTGTTACGTAAAGACGTCTGGAATCCCTTTCTAATGCATCCTCTCTAATACGCAGTATCTTAAAACCAATTACTGATTGCTATTCTGCCAATTACTGCATACTGTTTATGATTAATTAATGAGGGATATGCCTTAATTGCATTCGTGGGAAACTATATGTAACAAACCAAATTGTGTGGGGTGTGAAATGCAATGAACTACTTTGCATGTGGGTGACTTTAATCTCGATATGCAAATTGATGCTAATTAATCTGCAAAGCTGATTACGTCGCAAATATTATGAATAATTGATTGCTGGAAGCTAGGCGTAACACATTGCTGTATGGCGACCACCGCAAATTTCACAATGCTCTAAGACAATGCTCACATACGCGTAAGGAAAAGTGACTGACCGGAGAAAAATCGGAAAAGGAGTTGAGCTATGCCGAGTATAACATTATCATAACGACAACTTTGGCGATGTCTTCACGAACAAATCGAGGACATGAACACGTGTTCGGAAACGTCATCCAAAGATGCAAGAGAACGTTAAAGATAAAGGGAGGGAATAGTGATTGCCGCTAGACCACCCATTAGACAGGAAACATGAATTCGTATGTTGACGGATCGCAGGAGGGACTTCTCGCTTTCTGCACGACTGTACTCAGGACGTTACATGGCGCCCAGTGCAGCCAGTAACGTCGATTTGCAGTAGGATTTTGGAACATATACTGTGTTCGAATGTTATGAATTACCTCGAAGGAAACGATTTATTGAAAACCAGCCAACGCGCATTCAGATAACGTCGTTCTCCTGAAACACAACTAGATCTTTATTCATACGAAGTAATTAATGACTGCTATCGACAGGGAATGTTAAACTGATCCAATATTTCAAAAGACTTTTTACACCGTTCCTCACATGCGACTTACAATCAAATTGCGTGTCTGTGGAGTATTGTCTTAGATGTGCGACTGGATTCGTGATTTTCTGTCGGAAAGGTCACAGTTCGTAGCAACTGAGGGAAAGTCTTCGACTAAAATAGAAGTAATTTCCGGTGTGCGCCGAGGAAGTATTATAAGCTCTTTGCTGTTCATGAACTACATAAACGATTTAGGAGACAATTTGAGACTAGGAGACAATCTTAGACTGTCTGCAGATGCTGTCATTTACCATCTTGTAAAGTCATTAGCTGATCAAAACCAACTACAAAATGTTTAAACCACATATCAGTGTGGTGCAAAAAGTGGCAACTGACTCTAACTAATGAAAAGTATGAAGTCGTCCACATGAGTAATGAAAGGAATCCACTAAATTTCGGTTACACGATGAATCACAGAAATATAAAGAGTGTGAATTCAAGTAAATAGTTAGGGATCACTTAAATTGAAACTATCACGGATATAGTGTTGTGCGGAAAGCGAAAAAAGACTACGATTTATTGGTGCAACACTTAGAAGATGCAACAGGTCTACGCTGCTCTGCTCTCTTCTGGAGTATAGCTGTGCGGTGTCGCATCCGCATCAGATAGGATTGACGGAGGACATCGAAAAAATTCAAAGAAGGGAATCTCGTTTCGTGTTACCGCGAAATAGGGGAGAGAACGCCACGAATATGATACACGAATTGGGATGACAGATATTAAAACAAAGGCGTTTTTACCTGCGGCTGAATCTCATGAAACTTGAATCACCAACTTTCCCGTTAGAGGATGAAAATATTTTGTTGGCGCCCACCTGTATAGGACAAATGATCACCATAGTAAAATAAGAGAAATCAGAGCTCGCACGGAAAGATCTGAGTGTTCGTTTCTCACCCGCGCTCTTCGAGAGTGGAACGGTAGAGAAATAGCTTGAAGGTGGTTCGATAAACTCTCTGCCAGGGACTTAATTGTGAATTACAGAGAAATCATGTAAATGTAGATGAAGATGTACATGCAGATATGTATGTCAAAGCAATGCAGAGCTGCCAGAGAGATGGTCTAGCGGCGAAGTGAGAAACTGCTCGATCTAACATACGAATTAAATCTGTTCCCAAGAGAGTCAAGTGAGTGATCTAATCACAATCGTTAGTAGTGTATGTTTACAGAATATTGATCTGTCATCAATAGTATCCACAACAGGCAACGTAACTAGAAATGGAGGCACGCGTTACACAGCAAAAACATAGACGTAGAACACTTTGTTAGACGTACTGCCTTAATCCTTTGCCGTCCATAGGTCACTCAGCATACTACTGTCGTACAAAATCCAACAATTTTCGCCACAGGACACAGTTACACGACATCTCCATATGTACACCCGACCGTGAAATCTGAACAAACACCGATCTTTCCCAAGATCCACTAAATGCCTTTAGCCAAAGAAACTTCCACACAATCCGTACTGAGTGCGACCACGAGGAACCTGCCGTCTCCTCATGCCAACTCACAATGACTGCCACTCTGCGTCTCTAGCTCCTGTTTCAGGGCCAGTACGGTACATCCGCCAAGCGACAAAGAGACTAGCCGTCATAAGCGTGTCACTCTGCTACACATCTCTCGCGGGAAAATGCTCTACCAACTGAACTTCACGACTCACGACCTTTCCTGAAAGCACAAGTTTGGAAGATAGGGGATGAGGGACAGGCGGAAGGGAAGCTGTGAGATCGGGTGCTCGAGTAGCTCAGTTAGTAAAGCACTTGCCTGTAAAGGGCAAAGGTTTTCATTTCGAGTCCGGATACAACACACAGTTTAAATCTCCCAGTACGTTTCATAAACCAGGATATTTATTTCATCATTCACGGTGATCAGTTGCCACGCTTTCTTGTACCTCTTCATAATGAGTATAGTATGAACACTCCCGTCCTTTGTTCACAAGGCTGCACACGTACACACATATTTTGACGAACTAGTGTTATTGGCTTATATAGCCGCGAGACCACGCACCCGCATGAGAAATATAGAGTCCGCTGGAAAATTGGATATACGCTTTAAGGAATGAAAAGAATTACTTATGTGTTTATTTTACATTTCATAACTGGTCACACTTGTCGTACAACCTTCAGTTTAGCACGTGGTTACTTTAAATGTTCAAAATGTTCACCGTTGACGACTATACACATAACACAACAACGAGCGTTCGCCGCAACTAGGTCAGTCAGTGTTACACTGGAGATCGCTGCACGTGTCGCTGTAATCTCCTGGCGGAGTTCCTCCAGCGTGCGTGGCTTACGTCGATAGTATTTATCTTTCACAGTTCCCACAAGTAAAGCCCATAGGTGTTAGAGGTGGCGACCGTGGAGGGAACTCAATGGGCCCTCTTCGTCAAATCAATGCCCCGGTGAATTGTCATCCAGGAAAGCTCGTACGGCTAGATGGTAGTGTGGTGGCGCCCCGTCCTGTTGGTAGAAAGACCTCTTCATCAGTTCCATAAAGCACACGTATACCTGGAAAAATTGATGTGCGTAACATTTCCAGGTACACTTCTCCATTGACAGTAGCATCAAAGAAAAAGGGTCCTACTAAGCCCCTAGATGATAGTTCACTCCACACATGAACCACTCGTAGACTGACCGCTTTATCCACATAAGCATGCGGATTTTCCAGTGCCCAGCACACACTGTTATGCCGATTCACGGTTCCATTAAGTTTAACTCACTCCACACTACCTTTGATCACAAATTGTTCATCTCAGTTACCATTTGCTGATACTATTCGCTAAATTGCATTCGGCGATCAGAATCGTCATCGTTAATCGCGGAATGTAAACTACCCACTTTGCAGCTTTCAGAATTCTTCGTACACTAGTACCGCTAACCCCCACTTCACGTGCACATTTCGTAGCAGAGTTCTCTGGAGAGTTAACAAACGTTTCCGACACGAGAGCCAACGAAGCAGGACTTGTAGCTGTACTCTGTCTTCCTGATTTTCCTTTGTGAATATCACAAATCGTGCCATGCAATTCAAAACTGTCAATGATGCGTTTAACTGTCAGGATGGTTGGCGGTTCTGTTTCAAACTCCAGCCTCCACTGACGTTGTTCTTCAACGGCAATGTCAACCTTAAATAACCACTTCACAATACATTTTCGGTGCCTGAATGTCAAGCGTGCTCCATTCATCTTGTTTTCTCAATGCCGAGATGAAAGTACCAACATCTGTTGAGCCAAAGACCATACTACAACACACTCAAAACGTGAGTAGAAACCCAATGTACTGGTACTGAATAATCGTTTTATGACTTTCAATTGAGCAGAAATTAGTTGGGTTGTTGACTAGAAACGATACATCGTTCGGTGATAGCTTTGCTGCAGTCCTGAAGAGTATTTCTCCTAGTATACGGCAAGTCTTACATTTATAATAATATACTGTCGCATGAATTTTTTGTGAGGACTTTATTTTAATTTTCATCGTAATCTATTTCTATAACGGCAGTTAGGAAACGTCGCCGGTAGGGATGATCTAGAAAATAAGTACAGCCACGTATCATTTCAGCAGTCTACTGCTTAAAGAAGGAAGTAGCTTAGGAAACAGTTGTTCGACCCGTTCTTGAAGACTCCTTAAGTAACAGAACCCAGTACGTTGTCCTTGACGGCGGATGTTCATCATATACAAGGAAGGGTATTGTCGGAACGCCCAAGGAAAATGTGATAGGCCCGTTATTTTTCTCTGTATGCACGATCTGGTAGACGGGGTGGGTAGCGGTCTGCAGCTGTTTGCTGGTGATACTCTGGTGTAGGGGAAGGTGTCGTTGTTGAGTGACTGCAGGAGGATACAAGAGGACTTGGACCAAATCTGCAGTTGGCGCGATGAGTGGCAGCTAGCTCTACATGTAGAAAACTATAAGATATGCAGATGAATAGGACAAACAAACCCGTAATGTTCGGAAACAAAATCAGCAATATGTTGCTTGACACTGTCACGTCGATTAAATATCTAGGCGTAAGTTTACAAAGCGATATGAAATGGAACGAGCATGTGACGATTGTGGTAGGAAAGATGAATGGCCGACATCGGTTTGTTGGGAGAATTTTGGGGAAGTGTGATTCATCTGCAAAGGAGGCCGCATATAGGACACTTGGTGCGACCTATTATTGAGTGGCGCTCGAATGTCAGTGGTCCGTGCCAGGCCAGATTACAGGAAGACATCGAAGCAATTCACAAGCAGGCTACTAGTATTATATAGATGCTTCGTGAACTCAAATGGAGTCCTTGGAGGGAAGGCGACGTTCTTTTCGAGGAACACTATTGAGAAAATTTAGAGAACCAGCATTTGAAGCTGACTGAACGATTCTACTGTCGCTAAAGTACATTTCCAGGCAGTCGCTGTGGCCGAGCGGTTCGAGGCGCTTCAATCCGGAGCCGCGCTGCTGCTACGGTCACAGGTTCGAATCCTGCCTCGGGCATGGATATGTGTGATGTCCTTAGGTTAGTTAGGTTTAAGTAACAAGTCTAGGGGACTGATGACCTCAGATGTTAAGTCCCATAGTACTCAGAGCCATCTGAACCATTCGTACATTTCCCGTAAGGATTACGGAGGTAAGATACGAGAAATTAGGGCTCATACGGAGACATATAAACAGTCGTTTTTTCCCTCGCTTTATTTGCGAGTGGGTCTGGAATGGAAATGACTAGCAGTGATACGGGGTACCTTCCGCCAAGTACCGTATGATGCCTTGCGGAGTATCTATGTAAACCTAACGTAGATGTATTGCTAAACAATGTAGAATCCTTACCGGGTGGTATTAATAGGAGAGATAGAGAAGCTCGAGCGAAGAGCGGCGCAAACTCCAATGGCATATGCTACAAAAGAGGCGTTCTGTGTAATGGAGGAGTTTACTGTTGAAAATACTGAAATGTACGTTCCAAGAAAATTCGGGCGTTGCATTGTCCCAGATATGTCTCTGAAATGACCACGACGGGAAAATCAGATAAATTAGAATCCACACAGAGAGTTACTTACAAAGATTCTTCGCTCGCGCCATTCACGAATGGAACAGGGAAGGACGATAAGACATTGGTACCAGAGCATGGCAAGCCCAAAAATCACTCAGCATTTCTCTGTCCGATAATGCACCTTTTCAGACGGTGGTGAATCCATATGTTTCCACTGTTCGCTTTGCTCCTTTTTTCCTTGACACACCCAACACTCGTTCATGGTGATTTGGTGAGCGAAGACGTTACCTGGATAGGTCTAACATAGATGCCACATTTCCACTGCTGCCTCGGTTCGGTGTGAGTTTTGAATGGGTGTGAGCAGTAGCGATGGGCATCCTTTCTCATGTTCAAAATGTTGAGAACATACTGAAAACTAATTCATGACTGATATTCATACATTCCACTATCGCCTCGATTGTGACACAGAGGGTCTGCGTTTCTCCTGTGATTCCTCTGCCATGGAGGTATAATAAATGGCGGTGGCGCCACAGATTTACGCTGTACATTGCTTTGAAGCGGGCGCCGTCGTGTTGGTACGCCTAAACATCGGAAAACTACTGTTTACAGTTGCTTCATGTTTTTAATTTCTGTCGTGTCTACGCAATAGTTCATTTAAATAGTAAATATTACAATGCTTTCGTGAACAACACAATGTGACGAACGCATTTTCAGATATGTTTCTGTTCTTAAAGGCGTATTTGATCCAATAATAAGACGCATTTCGTCTCGCTAATGGTACTTTCTTTTTGTTATACGTTGCGAATAATCGAGAAGACAAGTACGAGGTACGGAAAGGCTGCTTTCCTAATCCAGCATTTTCCTTCATTCGGAATGACGAAACTGATCATACGGAATGACGAAACTGATTTTTCATCTACGTCCTTTTTCCGAAAATGCTGAGAACATATTTTGCTATGGATAGACGATTTACACTATTTCCTTTTCATAGCATTCGACCAGAGGGCTCTTCGAGTTGTATCTATAGCAAATCTAAAGTCAAATTACGGAAATAAAATCACTACATTAAAAGTAACCAGCGTAACTGAAATTCGTCTATATAAAAGAAAATATCGCTGGAAAGAGTCCACTTACGAATGAAATGTGATTCCTTCACACTTTAGACTATAGTCAGAACGGCTAGTGCACCTGTAAATGATGCAAGCTGACATTCTTTATCAAAGCGTTTCCACCAGAACCAATGTCTGGCCCTACTACTTTGGCACACTGGACTCGCATTCGGAAGGACGACGGTTCAATCCCACGTCCGGTCATCCTGATTTAGGTTTTCCGTGATTTCCCTAAATCACTCCAGGCAAATGCCGGGATGGTTCCTCTGAAAGGGCACGGCCGACTTCCTTCCCCATCCTTCCCTAATCCGATGAGACCGATGACCACGCTGTCTGGTCTCCTTCCCCAAACAACCAACCAACTAACCAACCTACTACTTTGGCGGAAGTCGGCTTCAAGTATGTGACGTCAGGGGCGTTCAATAAATAATGCAACTCATCTTTATTGAAAGCAGGTTGGTTTCATTCGGGTTTCCAATACACCATGTATTGCCCATTCTTCTGGATGCAAAATTCTGTTTTTGAACATAATCTCCATCCAATGCGAAGGCCTTACACCATCTTACTGGGACGGTCTGTGTGCCCTCTTGGTACCAGCCTACTGCTCGACGTAGGAGCCAACGTCTTGCAGAACCAATAACCTTCACATCATACACGTACCGCTTCCCGCGGAGTGCAATGGGCCAGACAGATAAAAGTCAAATGAGAGTGTCTGCACGTTCCAACGAATTATTCTCGAAACAGGAGCAGACGGGGCTCCCCTGTACGACACACCTCGAAACCCTCTCAGGTCCCAGCAGCGCGCAGCGCCGTCCTAAGCACGTGTTCGGGTTCGAGAGAGGCGCAATCGCCCGGAGTTAGGCGAGTAAAGGCATTCGGTGCGACCACCCGTGCTCCCAACTGAGCCCGGGAGAGACAGCTCCAACGCCAGCGCCACAGAGGTGCGAAGGCCCACTTGGGTGCTGAAGTGAGTTCTCCCAGCACAGCGCGAGCGCCAACACGTCCGCACAGCTGCGATACGAGCCACCAGCGAGTGGCCGTGTAGGCTGGCCGGAACGCGGGAGATCGGACAGGTTTGCACGACCTCGTTGCGATGATGACAGACGCCTCGCCCGACTCACCATGCTTTTCTTCACTGCGAGGTCTCTGAAGGCATCCTGCAAGTGCCTACGAATATCTGTGATGCTCTGGTTTGCCGCCAAAAGAAACTCAACGACAGCTCTCTGCTTGGAACGCACCTCCGTTGCAGGCGCCATTTTGAAGGCTACGTATAGCGCCGACACCTATCGGAATTTCGTGAGACTATAGGCGCTGGAGCGGGAATATTCCACGACAGCTGAAGAAATCGGTCTTTTTTTTAACGAAACTGGCCGAGAAAAAAAATGTGTTGCATTATTTACTGAACGTTCCTCGTACTTCGCAGAGAGACGGTCTGCCCCTTCGTCATTCAGACTTGCTTGGGTGCACCGAAGCGACAGCGCCACCTAACCGTGTGACATACGATGCTGCGTTGGTGCCGTACACTTCCAACAAGTCGCCGCGGGCTGCGTTCCAGTGTAATTCCCCTTCAAATGCAGAAAACCTATTACTGTACGATACTCCACTTTATCAATGGACTGCATCATTTTGCTTTGGCTCCCCTAGCGAAGTGATACGGTACTGTGGCGTGGAGTTTTGAACGCATACCGGGACTACAATCACCTACCTGAAAATAAATAAAAATTAATATACTTTCGAGGTGATAATAAAACTACCCCTCGCAAGAGCTTAGATGTCTCTTTATGCAAACCTCTTACAAAATTTAGAGACCCTCGAAATCTGTAACATAGCCGAGCGACGGCACGAAGAGTACGCGGGCCGCCTGGGACGCACAGGTGGCGCTGAGAGGCGGCAGGGCTGCCGATGGAGGGCGGCCTGCGGCGAGACGCGAATATTTCAGCAGCGCCGCGGGCCGCCGCGCCGGTCTGACTCACTTGTTTGCCTAGAGCTAGTATTGTGCGACCCCCGGCGCTGCGCCGCCACCACTCATTGTTCCGCAATGTTCCCATCAGGCGCGCCGTGTTGACACAAGCGGTGCCTTTCACGGCCGGCTGAGCTGCTTTCTCGTTCCCTCCCCTGTCCTCGTCTCCCCAAACATACAACCAGACGGCAATACTTTCTACCACGTTTCATTTCCTCTGGCGGCCACCGAGAGACGTAGCGTGCAGTTTAAGAGTATTTTATGTTACGCGAGAAACTGACAACATATTGAGGGTTGGTAAGGTCGATATGACAGACGTACAACTTTACAGCGGTAAGAAGATATGATCTAATGGTACAGCTGGGCTGTTAGACCACCTAAAGGAAGTCTTTGTGTAAGGGGTGTTCTAATGCAAATGTACGAAACGTCGTAACAACCACACCGGTTAAATTGGTATAGTCGCTTTGGGATAAGGATGTGAGACATCTAGGCAATGGAAGCATACATCGTAACCCCCCACCCCCCTAAAAAAAATCAAATCTGTGCCCTCAGCAGGCAAGGTGATTCTCACGTTTATTTAGACGTCCGAGATCAGGTACTCCGAATCCTTCGAGCACGGAAAAACCATTAACAGTGACGTGTACTGTGAGACACTCTGTAGTCTGCTCATGTCCATAAAGAGCAGACAGCTTAGGCAGCTCACAGAGGGAGTGATTCTGCTCCACGATAATGCGCGTCCACACGTCTCCAAATTCACACAAAGTATGCGGGTCAAGATCAAGTGGGAGCCGCTTGAACATCCCCTCTACAGCCCGGACATAATACCCTACGACTTCCACGTGTTTGGCCCGCTAAAAAAAATCTCGGTGGGAAGCGCTTCAACTCTTACGACGAACTGAAGGACGTAGTGGACAGACTTCTGTCACAGCCGCACCCATTCCAGGAACAGGGAATTCGACTCGTGAAGCAGTGGGATAATTGTGCTCAGGCCTCTGGCGATGACTTTTCAATTAAGGCTTCAGTTATACCGACAGTGTTGTTTCGCACCTTTTCTTTTGAACACTCCTCACATTGGACGCCACACTGGCGACTTGCACGTCGATGATGACGATAATGACATGAAATGATGAGAACACAAACAGTCAAAGCCCGAGCGAAGAAAATGTCTGGGACTCGGCTGGGACTCGAACCCAGGACCCCACATCTGTAATCCAGTTGACGTAAGAAGATCCCTGACAGCTAACACCGCTGTCGCCAACTTTTATCTGTGAAGCGCAAACGGATGCAGGGGCAAAAATAGCCGCCTCTAGAGGTGCGTTTACAAAAGAGCGTTACGTGGCTGGTTGAAGTAGGCGTGCGAAGCTTCTGCACGCAGGTCACTGCAGCTGTCAGGGATCTTCTTATCATAACTCGACTATAGCGGCTGTAGAGCTAACCACTAGTCCATGAGTTGCGAATTATACAGTGACGATATACCCACTGCAAAACTAGTAGAGGGCCTTTAATACCAACGAATTTGGATTAAGAGACTAGAACTATTCCCAGTCAAATAACAGGTTTCAATAGGGTGCTGTAGAACACCCACAAGGATCAGCAATGGGTCCACTTCTTTCAATGACATGACAATTGATCTGTGCCACTACAAGTATCATTAGCGTATACACTGAGGTTTTTAATTTGCACGTAAATGCTAAACTAGCTAACCAGCTACTCGATATGTGGATTCCGACTTACTTACCGTATCTTTATGGCTAACACGTAAATTCTACGAATTTCTAGTTTTCACTTCTTGTTCTGTTAGGTGACGTCAAGAAACACAGAACGGTTATTGTAGAACTAGCTTTTACAGAGCTTCTCACAGCGTACGTTGGTTCTAAAATCCTTATTCCTACTGGATCACGTGTTGACCCCCGAATACGATACCATTCTTTAAAGTGTGTATGTTCCTGAAAACCTAACAAAATATTCAGTCCTTGAGGGGGCACCCATTTCGATAGCAACTAACTGGATAAAAACAAAAATTGTTCTTTACGCACAAAATAATCGAATCCCGCCACGAAATGCACGGAGTAAAGTTCTAACTAATGCCGATCAGGTTCATAAGCGGTGCAAGTCGGGAGACGGCGATGCGCGACTTCACCCAGTTTTATCCGTACCGAAATCCAAGTCGAAAACAAAGTAGCCAATACAATGCAGTAATGGCACGAAAAGAATTGTCTCAGGAAAACATGCGTAATGCTTTCCGGCCGCGGTGCGCGCTTACTGAAAACGGCCGAGGACCAAAAAGAGTTTTCCCATCTGAGACGCGTCTCCTGGGGCCAGTCTCAATGGTTCCGCTCTGTCTCTATCAAGGCGACTAATTGATGCCATCTCCATGTCCCTGCCACTGGTGGATTATTCCCGTGACTACTTAGCGAGGATACAAAATTCTTCGCCCCTTTAGTCGACTCGTAGGGTGGACAGTAATAAAATGACGGTTATTCGCATGCAACCGATACTTATGAAGAAGCCCCACTAGTCCTTGTGGGAAGTAAGATTTCAACAGCACCCGCTTGTTGTATACTTGGGCAGTCTAACAATGAACCTGATTAAACAGTGGACAAAAAATATCGGCTTATTTCTAGAAACAGACAGAAAATACTATGTTGGTAGTACAATATTAATAACAATGTTGGCAAGGGCAGCATCATATGTAGTGACTATTGACGGTTTGTTAACTTTTCTACTGGACAAAAGATAAAATATGAAATTACTGACAGGTTCCACCGAAAACAATGGATTTAGCTGAATGAGGACCCCAATACCAAATCGATTCGGCCAAATTGAATACAGGAGAGTAGTAATGATTTGACAGTAATTGTTGTAGAAACCTTACTGAAAAAAAAACGGAAGAGCCATCTTCAGAATTCAAGATTAAAGTTTAACGTCCTGTTGACAACGCGGTCATTAAAGCCGGTCATGCATTCAGCTCACAGTTCGTCACTGGGTACGACAACTGTTCAAATATTCGAGAAGGGAAGAAAGAAGGACGTGAAAAAATATACAAAAAGGAAAGAGAAAATAACTCAGTTTCTTTCGCTACTCAGTGACCCGTGGCTGTCTGCCAAAGACTTGCACATCTGGAAGAAAACAGGGGGAGACCTGGTAACAAAAATAACCCAGTTGCAATGTTCATAATCACGGAGTAACCTGAAACTTACTCGCAGATGAGAACTGACGCGTTCCTGGGAAGTTAAACCCTTTCTTCACTCCTTTCTCCTTTCCATTCGTTATTCAACAACTGTAGGAAGGTCCGCAAAAGGATTCTCCTGGTGCCTACGGCAATATACTAGTATTTTATTAGTACCTAACTGATTCATTTCTATCTCCTCCTGTGCTTCTGCACAAATTTCGCAGATCTGCAGATCAGCCGAAGTAACGTAATTCGACAGTGTCTAAGGTATAATTCCACTGATTAATTCCAGCTTGAGAATTGCGGAGCAAAGTCTTCGTTCCCACAGTTTTATTCACATTCCTGGACCGATTCCATATTATAGAGCGTTCGGGAAAATTATCTCATTTCTTCTTCACACTGTGATTACCTTGTATGAAGCAATGCATTACTACTACTCACCTCCTTCTAAATTTCCTTAGGGAAAACGATAAATGTCATGTGTCCGTATAACTTCGATTACTTGTTCATTTATTATTTATGTTTCGCTAAGAACCCAGATTGTCAAGTCAGTTAAAATATCTCTTGGTTTAGAAGAAAAAAATGGCTATCTCTGTAACGTTATCGAGAAGAGGCCAGATTGTTTATTTTTTTTATTCATATCACGTGATTAAAAGCAAAGGCGTCCACTTTAAGAATGCAAGAGGGACTCCACTGCTAAATGTGAAGTAAACAGCGGAGAGCTGGCAAGAGTACGTTGAGCTCATTCTATGAGGGGGAGGAACTGACTGGCGATGAAGAAGAAATGGGAGTCGATTTGTACGGCGTAGGGGAACGAATATGAGAATCACAGTTTGATAGAGCTTTGAAAGATTTACATTCAAATAAGACTTCGGAATTTCTGAAATTATTTCAGGTGGTGACGACCAAATGATTATTCAAGTTGGTTTTGTAGAATTACATTTTTCTGAATCCATACATTCCTGAAGAAGCAAGGACACAGAAATGGGAGAACTATCACACTATCAGCTTAACAGCTCATGCATCCATGTTGCTGACGAAGTTAATATTCAGAAGAATAGAAAAGAAAATTGAGGAAATGTCAGTTTGGCTTTCGGACAGGTAAAGCCAAATTGAGGGGATCACGACGTTGCGCTTGATAATGGAAACAAAAATGCAGAAAAATCAACTTATACTGATAGGGTTTGACGACCGACAAAAAGCATTTGTAAAATTACGCAATATAATCGATATTCTCTGAAAAATAGAAGTAAGCTGTAGAGAAAGACGGGTAATATACAATGTTTAAAAGAACACGAGGCAACAAGAAAGACTAAGAACGAAGCACTCGGATTAAATGCGGAAACCTAAATCAGAATGGCCGGACGCGGGTTTGAACTGTCATCCTCGCAAACGCGAGTTCAGCGTGCTAACCACTGCGCCACCTCGCTCGGTGACATTGCTGTCCTCAGTTAAAGTGAAGAAGAATTACAGGATCTGTTGAATGGAATGTACAGTCTGCTGAGCACAGAATTTGGATTGAAACTAAATCTAATATCGACGAAGTTA
The DNA here is from genome assembly GCF_023864345.2 of Schistocerca serialis cubense. Classification (NCBI taxonomy): domain Eukaryota; kingdom Metazoa; phylum Arthropoda; class Insecta; order Orthoptera; family Acrididae; genus Schistocerca; species Schistocerca serialis. The sequence goes on along the minus strand of NC_064641.1, from coordinate 457,163,250 downwards.
TGGGTGATGCCAGAATTGAGATCAAAAATGGTTCAAATGATTCTGAGCACTATGGGACTCAACATCTTAGGTCATCAGTCCCCTAGAACTTAGAACTACTTAAACCTAACTAACCTAAAGACATCAGACACATCCATGCCCGAGGCAGGATTCGAACCTGCGACCGTAGCAGCAGCGCGGTTCCATACTGAAGCGCCTAGAACCACTCGGCTACAGCGGCCGACAGAATTGAGATCAGCGATAAACTTGACATCAAAATTGAGGGCTTTGCAGTAGACGGAGTGAAGGGGTTCAGCTATCTTGGAAGGAAACCTGCCCATAACGAACGAAGCAAAGAGACATAAGAAACAGACTTGTACAGCAAAAGAGGGCACTTCTAAGCATAAGAGGCTTAATTTGGGGGAAAAATTTACGAGGACGAAGCGTAGAATTGTATGGAAGTGACTCCTGGACTATGGGAAAATCAGAAAAGAAGAAAATCGAAGCTTTGGAGATGTGGTGCTATGGAAAGTTAGGTGGATGGATAAGATAAGAAATGAGGAGGTTCTCCACTGAATTGGCAAAGAAAGGAATATTTAGTAATCACTGACAAGAAGAAGGGACAAGATGAAAGGACATGTGTTAAGACACTGGGGAATAACTCTACATGGTTGTATGAGGGATATTTGGAAAGGATGGTCCGATAGGTTGCGAAATGGAAACGACAATAAAAATCCGATGAACCTTTGCACCGATATATTAGGCAGTGTCTCTAGCATACTTGTCGACCGCGCCGCATCGCTCTTTTCATTTCTGAGCACACAGGGAGCATGTGTCTCCCGCCAGATATTGGTGCCTTCTGACAGGTTTCGCCTGATTTCATGCTACCCCACATAACGTAACTGTCAGGCATTTTCTTCTTCATGACAATTCTCGACCTCACACTGATGGAGCAATGAGGACGCCCTTGCAGCATTTTCTCTGGGAAGTGTTTGATCACCTAGCATACAGCCGGGATTTGGCTCTCTCTGATGTTCATCTCCGCTCACATGGACTGTTGGCTATGAAGACAACATTTTGGCACAAACAAGGAACTGCAGACCAGTATAGAGAATTTGCGGGAAGCACAGGCGACTGCCTTATATGACGAGGGTATTGGAAAGTTGGTGCAATGCTACGACACATGTCTAAGTCGGAGAGGCAACTATGTAAAGAAGTAGCTGGAAAGTGTAGCTAATTGTTGCAAATGAACAGTTCTGATTTTCATTGTGGTTTCCTTTTCGCGAACGATTGGGCCTCACTTTTCGAATAGTCCTCACATCACAGTTGTTCGCAACCTGTGGATACTTACCCTTAGAGGAGTAAAATGAAATTTCCTGAGGGGTAAAAACGAAATGGTTCCATTGTACTTAGCTCACGAAACAAAATTATTTTTAATAGATCATTACTATTATCACTATTTCCCAGGACTGTAATACAGATTACGTAAGCTAGCAACAATTAATATTTTCAATAGTAGCATTAATGTGTGATACAGTGTCGGGAAGATTGCAGCTTGTGAAAGGGAAGTATGACAAACGTCTTCCTCACATAGCCCTACTACACACATACTTTGCGTGATAGTATAACTGAGGCATACATGTTATGTACGCTTAAATATCTCATGAAAATATCTTCTGCGAGTTGCAGGTAATTCTACAGTGGCCCAGAAATTACTTTATTCTTCACTTTGCACCAGATAAATGAATCGATTGATAGCACAGCTGTGTAATGCCTACTGCCTTGCTGTAGGGTCTACGTAGTGTTATTATTGTTATTGTTATTATAGCTAGTGGCAATGTTTATAAACAACGCAGTGACATGCTGATGGCTTCCAATTACTGCAAGTTAAAAGTAAGAAATCCAGCAATCAAGTGATTTACGGATAGTAACTATAGTACATATTTTAACTTGACTTATTTTAAATTGGACGGCAGGGTGAGAGTGAAGTAACCGTCGTCAGCGAAAGAAGTGGTGCATAGGAAGAATGTTTTGTAACATGCGTCAACTTTCAAACCTACCATTCTTTTCTAAAGAATTGAATTCGCGATGCGCTCAGAATTGCTTCGTCATTCTACAGCAAAAAGCTGTTTCAAATAAGGTGTATAAATTGTATTAATAAAACACCTACAAATTCAATGCAATTTCCTTTTCATTATTTTAGAAATAAGCGTTCAAAGAAAATTATTTTTCATTCTAAGGTAGACTTACGCCACACAGTTGATGATGGTGGAGGTGAGGGAGAAGGTGGAGGGTTGGGGGTGGGGGGTGGGAGGAGGGTGGTTCTAGTTAATATCTGGTTGTACTTAGGGGTAACTGTACTAGATGGAGAAGTAGTGGTAAAAACTGTAGGAGAAGACAGATACTGGAATACGGCCAGTTAGTAACTGAGGACGTTAGGTGTAAGTGGTACATTGAGGTGCAGAGATTGGTACGGGAGAGAATGTGATGGTGGGCCGCATAAAACCAGAGGACCGATGACGGAAAAAAAGTCGTCATTATTCCCTACACGGGAGTACCCATTTCACTTGGCTGAACAGTACCCAGTTGGCATGCTGCATGGATCGCTTCATGTTTTTTCTGACGTACAAGAACTGCCTATAGGCGTATATCAACATGCACAATGACACCAGTCCACGCGATTTTTACACATCCGTATAGCGTTGCATGAAATTGTTCCCGCAAGCTCTCTAATTCCAGACAAAATATCTGTGTTGAAGGAACCTTGAATATAAATAAAAAATAAAAAAAAAACAAAATTATAATGGTAACAACGGAAATACTTCATTCCTGCTTTTAGAGATTTTGTTACTGCGACATCACACTCTTCTGCGTCTGGCTGCATTTTAGAGGTTTTTTTCGCAGGCCCACTCTTCTGCCATATACTCATTTGCGCCCCGCGCAGCATGTTTACGGCTGTAGGGGATATAGGATCTGGAAGAGAGCCAGAGTTGTAGCGCAGCGCCGGAAATCCCGCTGCCGCAATACCATAGCGTTTTCCAACTGGAAACGCAAACAACGCTAGTGTTTACTTCGTAACATAATCACCATGTTTATTCATACGCAAGAAGCGACTACTGTTACCACACAGAAAAATGTGAACAGTTAAAAATATCTCCATAGTTCGTGATTTAATATTCAGCCATGAGAGTTACGCAGAAAAAGCAATAGAAGATCTTAAATTATACCAGAAATATCGGAAAAAGCTGATCGGAACGTAGTTTACGTTCTGACTATGATGCGTATCATTTTTTATTGGATAATTATTCAAGGCAGCAACTTGCGCTTGCTAATATGGAGTGTTGTGTTAGCTCCTTATTCCTTTTGCTCCTAGTTTTAATTCTTTGATCGATGAGCAGTAATTATCGTTTTTAATTGTTACTAATTTCCCTTGTATACGTCTCTATTCAGACCAACTTTTAATTCAGTGGTACTTACTGCAAGGAAGCACGTCTGTAAATGATCCAATCAATCATTTCTTCAGTATCTTGATTGATCTTCCACATTGTGCTTTTCTCTCCCACGGCATTATCTTCTTAGTCGTTCATCATTCCTTCCATCTATTGAGATTTTTAGGACTCTCTTCTGACACTATGCTTCGCTCTTTCTGTTCCTTGCTTTTTAGCGTGATAATTATAAGAATAACGGACAAAAAATTAGTCTTATCCAAATGACACCACGATAATATGAGGGAAATTTAATAAATATAGCAAAAATTGTTTTCGGCCAATTTTGGTTTAAAAAAAAAAAAAAAACGGAATTTGCTGTGGGACATCGTGGAATATTCCCGTTTTAGCTGCTATAGTTCCGTGAAGTTCCGACAGGTGCCGGCACTATACGTAGGCTTCAAAATGGCGTCTGTAACGGAGATGCGTTCCAAGCAGAGCTGTCGTTGAGCTACTTTTGGCGGAAAACCAGAGCATCGCAGATATCCATAGGCTCTTTCAGTTTCTACGGAGACCTGGCGCTGAATAGAAGCACGATGAGTCGTTGGGCGAGGCGTGTGTCGTCATGGCAACAATGCCGCGTAAACCTGTCCGATCTCCCGTATGCCGGCCGGCCGCACACAGCTGTGGTACCCTCAGGCAATTGAAGAACCGACTTCAGCGTATTCGTCGCCACAAATATGCAAACGGATCTCGTTACCTCTTCTCCTTTATAACGCAAGGCTTCACACAAGTTTGCAACTCACAAAACCTCACTAGACTGATCTTCCTCATCCACTTCCCAACCCGAACCTCGCTGCTTCCGACTTCCATCTGTTTGGGCCAATGAAGGATGCATTCCGTGGGAAGCAGTACGTGGATGATGAGGAAGTTATTTATGCAGCAAGACGTCGGCTCCGACGTCGACCAGTAGAGTGGTACAATGCGAGCATACATATCTTCCCAGCAAGGTGGCGTAAGGCCGTCTCATAGAGAGGAAATTGTTGTACTTTCAACATTGCACCCCGGTCAGCAGTTGTGGTAATCTAATGTATAAGGAACTATCAGCCTCGATTGCGGTAACGAAAGCAACCTTTACATAGGTTTCAGCCCAAAAATTGAGCCTTCCTCAGAAGATATACCTGAATCTATAATTTGTCTAAGAGGGCATGGTCTAGAAATAAAACTAAAAAAGCCTGTGACTACGCCTATTCAGGCTGTTTTATAATCTACCAGGAAGTACCTCCAGCCGTTATTTGACAGTAGATGAACCCTCAGGGTGCCGCTGCAGTCAAGTAGCTCCTCATTCGGCCTCATGAGGTTGATTGGATCCCGTTCCAGAAGACTTCCCTACCGGAGAAAAAAATCTGTGACGGTACCGAGAACGCACCGGGTCCTTCCACATCGACGGCAGCGGTGCTGACCATTCAGCTATGGAGCTGGTATACGCCTCATACGAAAAGCGGCAAAATCGCAACTCGTCAGATAACATCACACTCTTCGTCAGGTACTGTCCAACTCCGTTGTTGTTTGGCCAAATGAAGACATGCAGCTTTTGCTAGATTTGCAGCTCTAAATGTCCACTGTCTCTTCGTAATGTTCGCAGATTGGTTGAGCCGGACGTTCGTTTTCTGACAGCAGCAATTTGTGTTATGTGGATGCACTGTCAATGCAAATTATATATTTTGTTGACATATCTGGAAATGCCATTTTCGACTTGTTCATGTTGATTTGAAAACGGGTCTCGGCCAGAAACTAGTCATCGAATGAAAAATAAAACATTTCAAAATTGGACTGGTTTTTCGTTTTATTAATTTGTTTCGGGTTTGAAACTGTCGCCGGCCGAAGTGGCCGAGTGGTTCTAGGCAGTACAGTCTGGAACCCCGCGACCGCTGCGGTCGCAGGTTCGAATCCTGCCTCGGGCATGGATGTGTGTGATGTCCCTAGCTTAGTTAGGTTTAAGTAGTTCTAAGTCCTAGGGGACTGAAGACCTCAGAAGTTAAGTCCCATAGTGCTCAGAGCCATTTTTTTGAAACTGTCATTGACAAGGCGTGACTCTTGCCTCCGGTCCCTGTCATTTAGAATCTTCCTACGACCACCGTTCTTACGCCGTGTTAATTGAGTCTCAGTGGTACACCATTCCTTGCAGATATGGTGGACAGTCCGTTTTTATGCAGTGACTAATCGGGCAATTTCATTCAGGTTGCGGTCGTGGATTCGTCCAATCATGCTAGCTCCTTGCTACTAATCTGGTACGTCTATACGTCGACCTGTCTTACTTCACTGATTCCATACAATCGTTGCATCGAGAATGTTGCGGAACTGGGAGGTCTTAGAGGGACACTTTGCTATTCCCCCTCTCCCCCGTGAAGACGCCTCAGGATGACGCGAAATGAGAGGGCACATAAACACCCTTTGCTGCTTCGGACCATATCCAGTTTCTTGTGATAAGCGCGCTTGATCCTGCATCTACTTATCGATCTTCGCGCTTTATCTTTGCGGACCGGTGTGTCTGCAACAGCTTCGCCAGCACGAAAAATGTGGAATGTGAGTAAGAAGGGGTACGAAGACCTTCCCATCGTGTGACACCTCCACGTTAGCGTTGGGCAGAATTGTGGTGCAAATGGGTACCACTGTGACATTATGAACCCAATTTACATCTCACATGAAATTCTGAGATCTGGCCTTTTTACGCCTGTGTTTACACCTTGCTGTCTGAAGTGCCGTCGAGCCTGAGGGTGACGTCGCAGGGCGCCACGATTTTCTACCATCACAGAAGAATCAGGCGGCTTTGAACTAAATTTCAAACTTCTGCGTCGCAATGGGAGGCAGTTACAGGATTTCGAAAAACTGACTTTTTAATTACACAGCGCAATATACTTCACAGTGGTTTGCAGAGTATGGATGTAGGTGAACATAGAGAAATTTATTTATCCTTGATTGATATAGACATGCAATTTGTCATGTCTTTGAAACCTGTAATTACATCTCTGAAAACCTTGTATACTGAGTATGTGGAAGTTGCCTCATTGTGATGTCAGATTCAAAAGAAATGAACAAAATTTGCAGGGATACTACACTAGCTAATCAAAAATATCTCGAATTGACCACAAGACGTCACTAGAGGTGGACCATCCCACTGCAAAAGAAGGCAGGGAGTATTGTGTTGTCAGTAGGGAAATAGCAAGCTCAGTCACTTCGAACGTGGACTAGCAATTGTACGACACCTGAGTAACAAATTCATCAGGGACTTTTCAGTCTTTCTAAGACTGCCCTAATCGACTGTTGGCGATATGTTGTGAACTGGAAACGCGAAGGAACAACTACAACTAAACCAAGCGCAAGCAGACCTCGTGTACTGATGGACAGGGATCATCGAGATCTGTGGAGTGAGCTTGCAGAACTCGTATGAAATTAGCGGATCACTCGTGAGCTCCAAAGTGCTACACGCAGTCCAGCCACCCTAATGACTGTGCGGAAAAGAATTGAGTACAACGGTCGAGCCCTTCCTCATAAGCCATACAGTTCTGTAGCCGATATTAAGCGACGCTTGAGGTGGTGCGAAGAGCGACATCACTGGGCAGCTGATGACTGGAACCGAGTGATTTGCAGTCACGAATTGCGCTGCACCTTATGTCAAACCGATGGAGGTTCTAGGTTTGACGAACGCATGGAGAACGTTGTCCACCATCATGCGTAGTTACGGTATGATGTTGGCTTTCGTTGCTAGGGTGGGATCTCCTTACTGCGCGTAAGACAACGCTAAATAAAGAAAGATATGAATAGATGTTACAGCACTGTGCACTGCTTACAACTGAGGAACAGGTCGGAGGCGACGATTAATTGTATCAGCATGACAACACAACCTGTCATAAAGCAGCACGTGTAAATCTATGGATTTTGGACGATAACATTCATAAGACAGACTGGGCTGCCCAGAGTCCCGACCTGAACCCAAAGCAAAGAATTTTGGAACCCAGTGCTAAGAATTTGGGAAGAGTTAGAACGCCGAGTTCGCTCCAGACCTCAACCTCTCTTGTTTCGACCTTTGAAGAATAATAGGGTACCATTCCTCCATTCTTACCTCTCACTGTAAGTAGCGCCAGAAGAGTTCAAGCCGTCATACTGGCGAATGGTCGCCACAGATCCTATTAATGTCCTTTAATAGGTGTACGAATATTTTCAATTTACTTTTAACATACTCCGCATATATTCTTTAGTAATTCTGTAATTTTCTACCGGAAATCGCAAATAACGATTACAAATGCACTAAAACTCCCGACAATTAGCGTTCCTGACGTGTTGACAATATTTACTTAACACCTGAAGTCTAGAGGAAGAAGCCTTGACTTCAAAATGTACATTGGCATTGAGAAATGTCATGATTGCCGTCCCGAGCTGCTGATGAAACTCTTTATTTAACAAAAAGGGTTCTTAAAAGCAATTACAGCATTATACACACATCAAAAAAAGTTTTACATCCCCTCGGTTCCCAGAACTCCTGCAGACAGACGTTGCCGGTGGATATTTTATCACAGACACAGTCCCTTTGACTCTTCAGAGATGTCACTAAATCCACCCAAAGACGTAAACAACTATGCATGAGCAGCGCCTATTAGACGGAGGGGGTCGGTCAGCCGATCAGTTCCAGTCATTCTACCAGGAGGGAGGTACACGGCTCGTGTTGGGGGTAGTTCAACCATGCCTAGACGGTCAATACCGCGGTTCGATCGCGTCCGCATTTTTACTGTGTGCCAGGAAGGGCTCTCAGCAAGAGAAGTGTCCAGTCGTCTCGGAGTGAACCAAAGCGATGTTGTTCGGACATGGAGGAGATACAGAGAGATAGGAACCGTCGATGACATGCCTCGCTCAGGCCGCCCAAGGGCGGTGGATGACCGCTACCTACGGATTATGGCTGGGAGGACCCCTGACAGCAACGCCACCATGTTGAATAATACTTTCCGTACACCCACAGGACGTCGTGTTACGACTCAAACTGTGCGCAATAGGCTGCATGATGGGCAGCTTCACTCACGACGTCCATGACGAGGTCCATCTTCGCAACCACGACACCATGCAGTTCGGTACAGATGGGCCCAACAACATGCCGAATGGACCGCTCAGGATTGGCATCACGTTTTCTTCACCGATGAGTGTCGCATATGCCTCCAACCAGACAATCGTCGACGTGTTTGGAGGCAACCGGGTCAGATTTAACGCCTTAGACACACTGTCCAGCGAGTGCAGCAAGGTGGAGGTTCTCTGCTGTTTTGGGGTGGCATTATGTGGGGCCGACGTATGCCGCTGGTGGTCATGGAAGTCGCCATAACGTCTGTACGATACGTGAATGCCATCCCCCTACCGATAATGCAACCATATCGGCAGAATATTGGCGAGGCATTCATCTTCATGGACGACAGTTGGCGCCCCCATCACGCACATTTTGTGAATGACTTGCTTCAGGATAACAACATCGCTCGATTAGAGTCGCCAGCATGTTCTCCAGGCATGAACCCTATCGAACACGCCTGGGATAGATTGAAAAGGGCTGTTCACGGACGACGTAACCACCAACCACTGTGAGGGATCTACGCCGAATCGGCGTGGAGGAGTGGGACAATCTGAACCAACATTGCCTTGATGAACTTATGGATAGTATGCTCTGACAAATACAGCCATGCATCAATGCAAGAGGACGTGCTACTGGGTATTACAGGTACCGGTGTGTGCAGCAATCGGGACCACCACCCCTGAAGGTCTCGCTGTATGGTGGTACAACATGCAATGTGTGGTTTTCATGAGCAATAAAACGGGCTGAAATGATGTTTATGTTGATGTCTGTTCCAATTTTCTGTACAGGTTCCGGAACTCTCGGAACCGAGGAATTGCAAAACTTTTTTTGATGTGTGTATTAGGCGAATATAAAATCAGTGACATCTGATAGTAAAACCATGAATTTGTCACTGTTGTCACATGGTAGTACACAGTCCTGTATCACTAACGTAACAAGCACCTAAATTCGACGCAGACGTGCAGTAACCACTTACAGCCGGCAGGTGTCAGCACTAACAGTGGATGGTAAATAAAGCGTGTCGGGGGGATTCGTTGTCGTATTGCGGATACGGAGCGACTTGTCTGACGTCCAAAAGTGCATGATCGTTGGCTTTTGGGCCAAGAGTGGAAGCAGTTCCGAAACGATTAAATGTGTAAACAGTTAGCAAGACGCCGTGATTAAAGTACAGAGTGACTATAATTAAAGTTAAACTTTCAAAACGTTGTAGAAATGACACCACTGGTCAGAATGACGTCAAATTGCAACGGAATATTATCGGAGAAGAGGGAAAACGTATGGAAGAAGAAAAAATAGTGTGAAAATTGATCAATAGATGGTGTTGTATGTGTCAGAATACGTAAAAAAAACACCTATCATGTGGACGACCCACTGAAGTTGTTATAAACACGCCGGATACACAGCTTTTCCTCCTTTCGCGTCTGTGGTGTTGGCCATGACAGTCTCAATGGAGGATCGCGCTCTGCTTGTAAAGCTATATTACAAGAATGATGACTGTACACAAGTCGCTCTGCAAAAGTTAAGGATACTGAAGAGTCTGAAAAGAGGCTTTGGCCCGATGACTGCAGTGGGTCTGGAAACGATTAGGAATTTCGAAAAGACGGGTTCGTTTGGTGTGCAACCTGATAGAGGGAGGAAACGAATTGATTCGACGTCAGTAGAAGCGGTGGCCATATCAAAGCTGGAGATGACGAGTGGTGGTGTGCAAACGTTAGTGATTGGAGAATTGCCCGAACATTGGACATAACCGTGAGCACGGTGCGTAAAATCGTACGAAACATCCTTCTTTGCTATCCATTCAAAATTACCCCTGTGTACAAGTTGCTTCCCGTTGACCTGCCAGCAAGAGAGACCTTTGCTTTAGAATTTCTTGCTCGCATGGAAGTGGACAATGATTGGCCGTGGAAGATTTTGTGGACAGACGAAGCCCACTTCCATCTGACAGGATATGTCAATATACGGGATTTTCGAATATGGGCAACGGAAAATCCACACGCAAATCAACCAGTACCACTTCATCCTGAAAAGGTTACTGTGTGGTGCAAGTTGTATCATGGGGCCATATTTTTTCGAAGAGACAGGTGCTTCCGGTCCTGTTCCCTGTACCATCACTGGTAACCACTATGAGTGTCTTTTGCGCAACCACGTCATTCCAGCTCTCCAGTAGTGTGGATGGAATCATTTTTATGCAAGATGGCGCATCTCCGCACATTGCAAATCCAGTTAAGCAGCTGCTTAAGCGCCATTTCGGAAATGCTAGAATTATCAGCCGCCATTTTGCTACAGCCTGGCCGTTCCTATCATCTGATCTTAATCCCTGTGACTTCTGGCTGTGGGACTATCTGAAAGATGTTGTTCCCAGTGTTCCGATTGCAAACTTAGCTGCATTGAAGGCAAGCATTGTGCAACACATTCTGAACGTCACCCGGAAACACTTCGATCAGTTGTGGAACATGCTGTTTCTCGATTTCAACTTGTTGCAGAAAACGGTGGACAGCTTACTGCACATGTTTTGCGCAGTCATACGGAAATTAAGAATCCGAGTTGATTTTGAGTGATGCTTTTTATGCGGTTTTTGGCCTCAGAACAATGAAAAGCCGATTTTTTCCATCCGATCTGATATGACCTTGCCGTGGTTTTTGGGGTTACGTAACTAACAGTATCACACCTGTGCACCCATGCACACTGAGTAGTACAGTTTGTTTAACGTCAAACGTACACCTTAGGTAGTGTTGTATGATTCATTTGTCATTTGTAGTCGACCACTATTAAACTATGATGCTTACAGCGCCATCTACTACTACATTTTGTTACTATTTATCTTTTTCTGCCATACGTTTTACCCCTTCTCCGATAATGGTGTGGTGTTATTTCTACCGTAGTTTGAAAGTTTGACTTTAATTATAAACACCCTGTGTAACGTGCACGGCATAATGACACTATCGAAAACTGTCGCCGAGGCAACTGTGGGGCACCACAGGCCATAGATGACAACAGTGAAAGAAGGCTGCAGAGATGTGTGCGGACGGATAGAAGTGGAACTGTTGAGCAACTGACCGTCCACATGAACCAAGAGGCTACGAACAATTTATCTTCAACGACCATTCAGCGACTGTCCCGCATATGGCCCTTCGCGGCGGGCGCCTTGTTCATGCATCCATGCTGACTGCTGTTCATCGGCGAGGAAGACTGGACGTTGTACACCAGTATTGCAACTGGACGTCCACTGATTGGCGACAAGTGTTCTTTTCAGATGAATCACGTTTTATGGTCCATCAGACAGATTGCTTTTGGCGTTTATGGCGTGAAACGTTTGAAAGCAAAAACTGTGCAGCAATTGTCGAAAGGGTGCAGGCCGGAGAAGGGAGTGTTATGATCTGGGGGTTGTTTACGTGGCCTTCTCTGGGTGAGCTCATCGTTCTGGATGGCACAATGGATTAGCACAAGGATGTACCTATCCTTGGGAACCATTTCCTCCACTACATGCAGTTTGTTTTTTCCCTTGTACAAAGGCATCTACCAGCAGGACAATGCAACACGCACACAGCTCGCAGTGTACGTACGTGATTCGCAGAGTGCCACAACGAGTATACCGTTTTCCCTTGGCCACTAAACTCCCAGGATTTAAACCCAATCGAGAGTCTATGAGACCACCTCGATCGAGCTGTTCGCGCTATGGATTCTCAATCGAGAAATCGAGCGCAGTGGTTACGGCAATGGAGTCGGGACGGTCACACAATCCTGTTGGTACATTCCAGAACCTCACTGACTCTCTTCACGCCCGCGCTCCAAAAGGTGGTTATTGAGGCTTTTGGCAGGTGGTCACATTAATGTGATCGGACAGTGTATATTGACGATGTAATTTATATTACGATGTGACAACAATGACACATTCGTGGTTTTACTATCTGACTAGTGAGTTTGAACGTGGTGTTATAGTCGGCGCACGAGCGACGGGATACAGCATCTTCGAGGTGGCGATGAAGTGGGTATTTCCCCGTACAACCATTTCACGAATGTACCGTGAACATCAAGAATATGGTAAAACAGCAGATCTCCGACATCGCTGCGGCCGGAAAAGATCCTGCAAGAACGGGACCAACGATGACTGAAGAGAATCGTTCAGCGTGACAGGAGTGCAACCCTTCCGCAAACTGCTGCAGATTTCAGTGCTGGGCCATCAACAAGTGTCAGCCCGCGAACCATTCAACGAAACATCATCGATATGGGCTTCCGGAGGCGAAGATCCTGTCGTGTACCATTGATGACTGCACGACACAAAGCTTAACGCCTCGCCTGGGCTCGTCCGCACCGACATTACACTGTTAATGACTGGAAACATGTTGCCTGGTCGGTCGAGTCTCGCTTCAGATTGTATCGAGCGGATGGACGTATACAGGTATGGAGACAATCTCATGAATCCTAGGAACCTGCATGTCAGCAGGGGACTGTTCAAGCTGGTGCAGGCTCTGTAATGCTGTGGGGCGTGTGCAACTGGAGTGATGTGGGGCCCATGATACGTCTAGATACGACTCTGACAGGTGACACGTACGTAATCATCCGGTCTGATCCCCTACATCCATTCATGTCCATTGTTCTTTCGGACGGACTTGGGCAATTCTGTCAGGACAAAGCGACACCCCACACGTCCAGGACTGCCACAGAGTGGTTCCAGGAACAGTCTTCTGATTTTAAACACTTCCGCTTGTCACTAAACTCCCCAGACGTGAGCATATCTGGGATGCCTTGCAACGTGCTGTTCAGAAGAGATCTCCACCCACTCGTACTCTTACGGATTTATGGGCAGCCCTGCAGGATTAATGGTGTCAATTCCCTCCAGCACTATTTCAGACATTAGTCGAGTCCATGCGACGTCGTGTTGCTGAGTTTTGCGTGTTCGCGGGGGCCCTATACGTATTAGTCAGGTGTACCAGTTTCTTTGGCTCTTCAGTGTATAGCGCTGCAAATGCTTTTAAGAACCTGATGATGGTCTGTCAACCGGAACTCGTTGTTAATTATAGAGTATTATCAGTAGATCGAGGAGATAATCATGAAATTTTTCCAATACTTACGAGCTGTGGGACACCACCCCCTGAAAATAAACTGGGAATATTAAAATTCTGTAACGTCAGAAGACACATTTTATTGTTATGTTTACAAAATATTTGCGAGTTAGTGTTGTACGTTTACAATTGAATAAACATGCTGCAGATATGAGTGATAAACGCGCACACAACAAAGTCCTCATGTAGAAATTGTGACGTGGACGTGTTGACGAAACGTGGTTGAGCTTCACCGCGAGACGGGACGAGCCTGCTCCCAGGCCGGCAGGTAGGAGCGGCTGGGTCGGTGGAGCACGTGGTCGCAACGACGGCCTCCTCTGTGGCGTGTGGAGGTGACTTGTACAAGAGAGAGCCGCAGACATCGGCGCAGGCGCGCGTAGTACTCCAGATTACGCAAGCCGAGCGCGCCGCTGTGACGTAACGCGGAGGCGGCCGGCGGTGGCGCCAGCTGGGGACATTGATTCTCGAGTTATGAGGCCAGCGGCGCCTGACCTTTCCGCCGTGCGCATGCGCACCCGATCGATACGAGACGCTGCCGCTGCCGGCGCCTCAGACGCCGCGCGGGAGACCGCGGCGATAGGCGAGACGGCCGCGTGCCGGCGCGCCGCGCCGCTGCGGGGTCGCTGCCCTCGCCAGCTGACGCCTGTCACCAGCGTCATTTCGCTGTCAGCCGACTGCCACTGACTGCACTGCTCCGCCTCCTGGCGTTCACGCGGCTTTAACACGCATCAGACAAAATGTTAAAGCGAACCTTTCAGCCAGATTAAAAGTTTGCGTCCTCATACGACTGTGGTCTACAATGAAATGAAGACGTTTCTAGTCAAGTGCAAACTCTCAGTCTGCAGGATGAACCCGAAGTCATTCATCAAAATTTCGCAGCTTGTTTAGGGGCATTTGCCGTGTATGTTAATGAAATAGACCCATGGTTTCCTGTGGCTCGTTACAGAGCGATAATATAATAATGATTTAGTCCGTTTCTTATCACAGTTACCTTTGTTTCTGTGTAAACATCTCCACGACAGTGTAATATTCCATCACACAGACCTAGGCACAACCCACAGATGCAAAAACGTTGTGATATAGTTGTTTTTGCCACAATCACTGCATTCAATTAACACATATACTAGGTGCATACCAGCCAAGTCTTCGTCAGTTAACCTAACAGTAATGCAATGTATAGCCGTTAGCCGAAAACTGACACTGCAGAAAAGAATTGCCCAGGTGCGAGTAGAGCTCGCGCTTTGAGGGTTGCGTACAAACTTAATTACGTACCTAGACAGTTCATCGATACCGGGAATTGAGAATCTTGACTATTTTTGCATGTTGTCAACACATATCGACACTGGATCGCTCCCGGGAATTTCAAGACTTCGATAGTATTTTAATTTTAAGTTTTAAGTCGGATAACAAATGACAAAAAAATGTTTTTTCATGTTACGTAATTACAGATTAACACTTTCCGGATTTTTTCCTTTACTTCTACAGTTAAATATTGCTTCTTTCCAAATTTCACGATTGAAAGGGAAGTACCTCATACGTTTTCAAGAGTGAGTTTGCCAGTTTTAAAAAAGTGACATAAATGGCCGCATGATTGCGCTGACTTGCAAGCTTCAACTTTTTATAAAGCCAATGGATCATACATCCCAGTATGTGACATAAATTTCATCTTGATATGTTTACCCGTTCCTGCGGACAAGGGTTTTTAACAGTCTGACAGACAGGCAGACAGACGGACAATAAAGTGAGCCTAACAGGGTTCATTTTTACCGATTAAGCTACGGAACCCTAAAAAGGGATAGTCTCGGCAAGGACAGAGTGCAAGCTTGAGGGCGAAGTACAAAGTGGGCTGCACAGTTTTTACAGCAAGTGCCGTGAATTAATAAAGAAGTTTGCTTCCAGACAGGCCATACTGTCGACGATTACAGTGTTGTGCAGATAGTTCCAGTCTAATACAGTTACAAGGATAAATTGGGTGAGAAATCGAACTAAATAAATTGTCTTACAAAATAAGTAAAGCATTGTGCAGAAGACATGATCAGATGTCAACGTAATTTCGTGAACGCACACACCATCAGCGGGGACGTAAAAGATTTAGAGTTGCAGTTTTCTGTTCCAGGTAGAACGGCCGACAGAGAGCATTGGTGTAGTTCGTGTTTAGTGTTGTTACGAGGCCTGGTAGAGTGTTTAAGGGGCGTGAACAGCATCAGATGCTGAGTGACACTATGAAGAACAAGGATATGCTGTGTACTCATTTGAGACAGCGTTATCAGCCCTGACGGAATATTGAAAAGAAGCCTCATTGCAAGTCTCCATTTGGCCAGTTGGTTGGATCGTGCAGCATCCAGGTTTGTGAGGCATTCGGATGTGACAATTTTCCGATATGGGACGGTATGGGAACGTGAGGGCAGGCATGCTCATCGTCAGGGTTCCGGTCAGCCACGTCTGATCACCGTAATGGGGGACCGCAGTATTGTGCATCAAAGCAAATCGTGACCCCTTTACATATGGGCCTGTCACCGGAGAGCAAGTTATGGATTCCCTGAAACATTCTGTGTCATCCTGCACAGGAGACTAGCAGCAGCGTGACTAGGGAATTACCGTCCCACGCGTAGGCTGGCGTTAACACCTCATCACAAAAGGCTGTGTTTGAAGTGGTGCCGTGACCGGGAAGCACGGACTGTTGATGAATGGCGGCGCATTTTTAGCGACGAACCGCGGTTCTGCACAACCTTCGTGCGCGAGAGGTCCCATTCTTCAGTGTTTTGGAGAGGCACGACAGTTTTACTCCTGGCCTCGTTGTACTGTGATACATCGGGTATGTTGCGGAGTAAAGTCAAACGCCGGCACGACGGGCAAGAACGTTAGAGCAGAGAGGGCTGTGACACGACGTCAGCCAATAGCACGCTGACCGATCCCTCTCTAGGACGACAACGACACTCTAGCGCCATCTACACGAAGAGCACATAAGCGCCGCGCCACCTGGCCGCGGTCGAGCTGAAGAGGAGCCGTTCTACGAACGCTTCTGCAGCGACTTAGGAAAGGTATTGTTTCACTTTTATTACGCGTTGTGTATACTGAAGAAACTTCTTATTTGTCTGTATCCCATTGCTTGCGACACTTTTGTTTTTCACAAGTTAAGTATTGTATTCATTTCTTTGTGTAATAAACTCTATTGATACGATATGCTTGAATTGTTGTCTAGCGATCCGAGAAGCAGGTTTCCTAGGCACCCCACATAGGACGAATGGGCAGGACACAACAGGGTATGACTCGGCTGGTAGTGATTGAGGGAACTCTGGCACAGCGGTACGCCGCGGATATCCCGCGTGTTCACGTATTACCCCTCATGCGACAGTATGGTGGTGCCGTTTTTCGACAAGACACTGCCTGTCCAAACGTGAAACGTATCTCTGTGTGTGACACTGAGGTACTCTCTGGCCAACAAGATACCCTGTCCTTTTCGCGATAGACGTGTGTGGGGCTCTCTCGGACGTCAACTCCGTCCCAGTGTCACCATCCAGGACGTCAATGACCAGTTACAGTAATTGCGGACCAACTTGTGCCAGGAGATGCTAAACGGCTGTGTGACACATTTCCCAACCGTATCAGTTCATGCATCCAGGCCAGAGGGAGAGCAATGTCAACTGATAAACGGGCTCATACTGCAAAGTGCTTTGTAAATTTGATTTGATGTTGTAATCACTGAAACAGCATCATATACCTTCTCAGCCCATAAAGTTTCATTTTGTTTGTTCCTCTCCTGTTTGGCTGCCTCCCCGTTTTTGTTTATTTTTTTCCAAGAGTGAACAATTACATTGTAACGAGTCACTGGAGACCACGGATCCCTTACACAAAAGTACTCCGAAAATATCCCTGAATAACCTCCGAAATTTTGTCGGTGCAGTTTAAATTCGTTCTGTAGACGACTGTCTTTTACAGGCTGATAGCTTTATTCTGAAACAAATCCTTTGGCTTCAGCTAAGCGATATTCCCTCTCGGTTTAAGTTTTGTTGTTCTGGTTCCACTCAGCAGATGGGAGACCTTATCTGGATTCTAAAATTTAAAAAAAGCTGGAGATGTTGATGACAGCCTAAAAGACGAGAGGCATTACTTCTTTATTATCAGTTGCTTACTGTATCAATAAAAGTTACTGGTACAGCCAGAGCGGCTTCATAAAAGTGTGCACTTGCGATAGGGCATCAGGGGTATATGGGTTCCACAGTATGACGGAAAAGCTTACTACGAGGAAATTATCTGGTATCATCCACTTGAAGCGGCGGGCACAGAATAAGTGAAGCTAGTAGATACTGATCTCAGAAATTTCAGTGAGTGTTAGCTGATATACTAGCGAAAGTAATGACTTACGTTCTGAACTTGGTCTTTGTAATTACGCACTAGCATGGTTCATAGAATATTTTCTGGGCCACTGAAATGTGCATTCGTGCCACGGGCTGAGCTGCGCTAGTTGATTTGCGAAAGGGAAATCTGTACAACACACATCGGGAGCTATTCCAACTTTTTTTGCTCTTCGTGATTTCCACCCGCCTGGATAACCGTGCTTGTTGAACTGCCCCTTCTGGGGCAGGGAGGCTCACTGGCCCTGGAACCAATGCGCCCGGCGGATCAACGACGAGGGCAAGTGTACTGACCATCCTGGATGTGGTTTTTAGGCGGTTTCCCACATCTCACTAGGTGAATGCTGGGCTGGTACACACGTCCGCCTCACACATACACCTTCACATAGAATTTTCTCTAGACGCAGACAGAAGGGGTACACTGATTTCATCGCAGGGCGGTGAATACTAGGCTGGAGACATTAGATGTATAGTCTCCTTAAACGCATAATAAGCAGCAGCAGTGATAATTACATTACGATTGTTTAAGAATGCCTCAAGAGATCCTCAGAACGGTTCTTGGTATAATATCGAAAATTTTAACACCAAATGAATAGCGAAAATTGCTATCAGTTCCACGCAACTTGTGATGATATACATGTATAGTGTGATTATTATTAAAGTTAAACTTTCAAAACGCTGTATAAATGACACCACTGGTTAGAATGACGTCAGAGTGCAAGGAATATTATTGGAGAATGGGGAAAACGTATGGCAGAAAAAATAGTGAGAAAATTGATCAATAGATGGCGCTGTATGTGTCAGAAAACGTAAATGAAAGCACCAGTCATGCGCACGACCCATTAAAGTTGGTATAAACACGACGGGTACACGGCTTTTCCTCCTTTCCCGTCTGTGGCGTCCGCCATGACTGTCTCAATATAGGACCGCGCTCTGCTTGTAAGGCTGTGTTGCAAGAATGACGACTGCGCACACGTCGCTCTCCAGTAGTTCCGGACACTGAAGAGTTTGAAAAAAGGCGTTGGTTCGATGACTGCCGTGGGTCTGGAGAAAATGATTCAGAAATACGAAAAGACGGGATCTTTTGGTGCGCAACCTGATAGGGGGAGTAAACGAACTGATTCGACGTCAGTGGAAGCAGCGGCCGCAGCAATGCAGGAGGAGACGAGTGATGGTGTGCAAACGTGTAGTGCACGGAGAATTGCCCGAACATTGGACGTGCCCGTGAGCACGTGCGTAAAATCCTACGAAACATCCTTCTTTGCTATCCACTCAAAATTAACAATGTGCACGAGTTGCTTCCTGTTGACCTGCCAGCTAGAGAGACCTTTGCTTTAGAATTTCTTGCTCGCATGGAAATGGACAATGACTGGCCGTGGAAGATTTTGTGGACAGACGAAGCCCGCTTCCATCTGACAGGAAATGTCAATACACAGAATTGTCAAATATGGGCAACGGAAAATCCACACGCAAATCAACCAGTACCACTTCATCCTGAAAAGGCTACTGTGTGGTGCGGGTTTTATTATAGGGCCATATTTTTTCGAAGAGACAGGTGCTTCCGGTCCTGTTACCTGTACCGTCACTGGTAAGCGCTATGAGTGTCTTTCGCGCAACCACGTCATTTCAGCTCACCAACCGCGTGGATGTGTGGATGGGATCATTTTTATGCAAGACGGCGTACCTCCGCACATTGCAAATCCAGTTAAGCAGTTGCTGAAGTGCCATTTCGGAAATGCTAGAATTATCAGCCTCCATTTTGGTACAGCCTGCCTGTCTCGATCACCTGATCTTAATCTACGTGACTTCTGGCTGTGGGCCTGTCGAAAGATATTGTGTTTAGTGTTCCGATTGCAAACTTAGCTGCATTGAAGGCACACATTGTGGAACACATTCTGAACGTGACCCTGGCAACATGCTGTTTCTCGATTTCAACTTGTTGCAGAAATCGGTGGAAAGCATATTGAACACGTTTTGCGCCAGTCACACGGAAATTAATAATCCGATTTGACTTTGATTGATGCTTTTTATGCGGCTTTTGGCCTCAGGACAATTAAAAACCGATGTGATTGATGCTTTTTGTTCGGTTTTTGACCCCAGGACAATTAACAATTAAAAAAGGAAGTGAGTTATGATTTTTATGTGGTTTTTGGCCTCACGACAATTAAAAACTGGCTTTTCCCATCCAACTGATATGACCTTGCCGTGGTGGACGTGCTTATGTAACTAACAGTATCACATCTGTACACCCATGCACACTGAGTAGTACAGTTTGTTTAATGTCAAACATACATCCTAGGCATTGTTGTATGATTCATTTGTCATTTATAGCCTACATTTTGTAACTATTTATTTTTCTTCTGCAATACGTTTTCCCCCTTCTCCGATAATATTTCGCTGCAATTTGGCGTCATTCTGACCAGTTGCGTTATTTCTACAGTGGTTTGAAAGTTTAACTTTAATTAAATCACCCTGTATATATTATTTCGTCGTTTTCTTCACGATATGTTCCATCATGAAACAGTACCCTAATGAGGCCAATCTTCCATCTATAATTTGACAAACGATTTATTTTCATTATTACTGTACAGTACCCTAATGAGGCCAATCTTCAATCTGTGATCTGACAAATAATTGATTTATTTTCATTTCGATAGCTGATACCTTTCTGTTCACTGCATATGTCAGCTACCAGTTTTGTTTTTCTTTTTTTGGGTATCATTTTGTGACTGGTTTCATGCAATATGCCACGACTTCCTCTTCTGCGCCAATCTCTTCATATCAGACCCAATCTCTCCAAATACTATTTGGACACATTCGAATCTTCGTCTTTCCCTACAGTTTTTGCCCTGTATAAATCCCTCTATTACGATGCAATTTATTTCACGATGTCTTAACACATGTCCTATCAACGTATTTCTTCATCTTGTCAGTGTTTTTATACATTCCTTTACTTGTCGATTGCGCAGAGAACCTCCTCATTTCTTATCAGTCTACTTAATTTTCATCATCCGCCTGTAGTACCGCATCTCAAATATTTCAATTCTCTTCTGTTCCGGCTTTCCCACAGCCTAAGTTTCACTACCATACAGTGCTGTGCTCCAAACCACATTTTCAAAAATTTCTTTCTCGCATTATGATCTGTCTTTGATACTGTCAGAACTTTTTTTTCAGTGATGATTGCCCTCTTTTACTGTGCTCTTTACTTAACCCACCATGCCTTATTTTGGTATCAAGGTATCTTCGGACGGAAATCGATAGATGTGATGTACATGTACAAACAAATGATTACCATTTTAGAAAAACTGGGTGAATTATTCAACAGAAAGAGCTTCACATATTGAGAAAGTCAATAACGCATTGGCCCATCTCTGGCCCTTACGCAAGCAGTTATTCGGCTTCGCACTGATTGATAGAGTTGTTGGATGTCTTCCTGAGGGATATCGTGCCAGTTTTGTCCAACAGGCGCTTCATATCGTGAAAATCCCGAGCTGGTTGGAGGGCCCTGCCCATAATGCTCCAAACGTTTTCAGTTGGGGAGAGATCCGGCGACCTTGCTGGCCAATGTAGGGTTTGGCAAGCACCAAGACAAGCAGTAGGAACCCTCGCCTTGTTTGGATGGGCATTATTTTGATGAAATGTAAACCCAGGATGGCTTGCCATCTGCGTACGAATATTGTAAACATTTTTCTGTGTATATTTGTATTTTAACTTTGTTGATAATGGTGTTTAGGCGGAGTTGGGGAGAGAGCTCCACATTTATACAGATAAGTGTGGAAATAGCCTAAAAACAGCAATGAGACAGGGCGTTGTTCCAAACAAATGGTCGCAAGCGGATTCCATTCAAATCTGGATCACCCTTGCTTCACAAATTTGTACGCTGCACTTTAATATATGCAACCAGGTCATCACAAGTTCTTCAATATGAAGGAGAAACACTCTTCAAAGTACTTCAGTTTCGGCTGATGCATTCTTGGTACGGGACTCAACAGAAAACGAACACTCGTCCGTGAATGTGTGTCTCTAACTGAAATTTGTTGAGCATCTCCATAACATTCTCGCGCTCGCTTAACGATCCCGCAACGCAATGCGCTGTTCTTCGTTGAGTTTTCAAAACCTCAGTCTCTTCTGCTAATCGCTCCCAATAGGGTCTCAGTCTGATGACCAACACTCAACAACAGATCGAACAAGTGCCTTGCAAGCCAGTTCTTTGGTGGATGAATTACATTTCCTAAAGATTCTTCCAATGAATTTCAGCCCGGCATCTAACCTTCCTGCAAACTAGTTTCCTGCCTCCGCTAGATTTTAGATCGTTCCGGACGATTACTGCTTAGTATTTTGCGTATGTTACTGTTTCCAGTTATTCATCGCGAATTATGTTATCGAATCTCGTACATGCGCTGATTCAGTTGGTCCTACCGATTCGTTTTTTGCAACCCACACTACGTCTCTGTTATAAACGATTTCCAGATAGGTAACAGCCATGTAATCAATATTAAGTTCCATCTCAGGGCTTTTGGACCAAGATACGATACTTCTGGCACACTTATCCAAGTGTCTCCAGTCTTTGTGTAGCTAGTGGTGTAGTGTTACTGGTTTCGTATGTCTCTCTAAGGTTATTCCGTTTATCGCACTTAATCTTTCGTAAAACGTCCAGAGCCTATATACCGGAAAGTTGCTACCACGCTTCCCATTCTGAAATCTCCTGCTAATTTCGTTGCTTCTGATGGTGAAACACACTTTATAAGATAACGTTTCTGAACAGTTTACGAAAGATTAAGTTCTGTAAACTGAATAAACTTTGGACATCCAAATATGCCGCCAATGATACGAAGGAAGTTTGAAACACTGGTTCAGAAATGGCTCAAATGGCTCTGAGTACTATGGGACTTAACATCTGTGGTCATCAGTCCCCTAGAACTTAGAACTACTTAAGCCTAACTAACCTAAGGACATCACACACATCCATGCCCGAGGCAGGATTCGAACCTGCGACCGTAGTGGTCACGCGGTTCCTAGGGTGAGTATGATACGGCAGAAGTAAGGTATATCTTGATCCAAAAATTCCGTATAACTTATGGCCAATTCTCACTCGTATTTTTTACATTCTGATTCAGTTTGCTTAAAGTCGCCCGAAGCTCTGAGGCGGAACTTCTATCGATTACGTGTCTGCGGCCTGGTGGATACCGTTCCTGATACAGATGTAGTGCGGGTTGCATAAAACGAATCGTTAGGGGTATCTGACTCACCCTGTATATGCGCTGTACTTTACGTTTATTTACGTTCAACGTCAACTGACTGCCCCCGAATCAACTATCAACCCTCTGATACTTTATCTACATTTCGCTATAGTCTTCTGGCGTTACAATCTTCCTATAGACGATGGAATCGTCTGCCAACAACCTTGTGGAATTTTTGATGTTGTCCACTAGATAACTTTGCGGTTGCCACTGTTGCCAGTGATGTATCGCCAGTAATGTAATGGAATCTCCTGTTATTCTGCAGTACTTTACATTTATTTACTTTCAGTATTAACTGCAAATTCCTGTAACAACTGCCACTCCTGTGCAGGTCTTTCTGCATTTCACTACAGTCTACTGGCGTTGCAAACTATAGATTACAGGATGGTCCAAGTTTCGTGTAATTTTTGGCGTTATCCACAAGAAAATTGACATACAGAGTGGTTCAAAACTGTACATGCTGCTTAATTTTCCATAACTTCGAGGTAAACTTGTAAGCGTATTGTCATGTCGTTGGCTTAGTTGTGGAGTATCTTTGCGTGCAGCCGCGTCTGTATAGTCGAGCGCGGGACACGGAACTGTTATGTTATGCTACACACTTTATAAGATAACGTTTCTGAACAGTTTACGAAAGATTAAGTTCTATAAACTGAATAAACTTACGGACATCCAAATATACCGCCAATCTAAGTTCTAGGGGACTGATGACCACAGATGTTAAGTCCCATAGTGCTCAGTGCCATTTGAGCATTTCTGAACCAGTGTTTCAAACTTCCTTCGTATCATTGGCGGTATATTTGGATGTCCGTAAGTTTATTCAGTTTAGCTCTGCATGTGAGGTGAATTGTTAGTATGGAAGTTGAAGTGATGCCACAAGTGCTATTACAGTAAAGTGATAAAATAAGCAAATGATTCAGAGGAAAGTGCGTCAATGAGTAATTTAAAAATGAGCAGTGCTGCTGATAACGTATTTGTGTATCCTCTCGTTGCGTGTCGTACCGTACAGTATCAGCCATCCGCGCCGTGTTCGGTCTCCAAGAATGAACTAATGTGAATCATTAATACTATTTACCACAAAAGAGACTATTTAAGTGCCAGTGTCTTGTAGCGAGCTTGAGGACGTGCGTTCGATCATCGCGTTTCCGCATTATCAACAATCAGCCGCGCCGCGACGGTTACACGCTCGCTCGTACAAGTGAGAACTGAGAACTGAAAAATTAACTATGAAACGTCCCCTTTGAACAATTATACAAGACTGTGCTTAAACTGACACACAATATTTTGTTAGCGCAACGCAATCTGACTTTCAAAATTCCCTACAAAAGAATGGCCCTGACTAACATTAAACTATACCTTTCACAAATCACTTACCTCACAAAAATCTTCGCTGCTCAAGCTACTGCAATACAGCGAGCGCCACTACTGCCAGCTAAATAAAAGATTCAAACTATGGAAGGCACTAACTACTGATAGGGATAGTTAGCAAATGAAAGATATTAGTAGAGAACAAATAATGTATTTACCTTGATATCATCATATATAAATATAGCAGTTGATGCCAAATTACAAAACTCCGCCATCTCTCTCCCCACATCCACCACTGCTGGCGGCTCACCTCCAACTGCGCAACGCTACGCGCTGTTCACAGCCAGCTGCCGCTGCCCAACACTACAATGGCAGACAACAATGCAAACTAGCCACAGACTGCACACAGCACAGCCAGTGATTTTCATATTGAGCGCTACGTAACGTTGCCAATAAGAAAACATAAACAGCCTACTTACATAGAGAAAACATAAACAGCCTACTAACATAGAGAAAACATAAACAGCCTACTTACATAGCCCCCATGCTCCCCACAAAAATTTTTACAAATGGTGTTGGGCACTGGCCAATACAGATTTGACAAAAAGTTTTCATAATTACAGTAACAAAGATATAAAATGCACACACTTATTGATACAACGTTGGTCAAAAGCTCAAATTTTCTCACAGTCCCTAAAGACAGTCCTAATCGTACATAACAGGAGAATAGCAGTGTTTGTTCCAATGAGTCTAACTTTTTAAGATTTTGTTCCACTGTGTCTAATTTTTTGAGATTTTGTTCCACTGTGTCTAACTGTTGCTGTGTTTGTCTCTGATTTTGTTCCAATGTGTCTAACTTTTGCAGCTTTTGCTGTGTTTGTCTCTGATTTTGTTCCATTTGTTGCATTAGTTGTAATAACAATGCATTAGTGTCTGGAATCTGTTCCTCTACTCTTTTCGGCAGTGCATTTGCACCGGCAACATTCACATTTTGACAAGCTGAAAATGTGTCTTGACTTATTTGAGAAAACGGCGAGGACGCAAAACCTGAATCTACAGTATTTGCAATATTGTGTTCTGTCATTCCCGATTCCTGAGGCGAGCTGTTGCCGACCAATTGATCGATAACGCTTCCCTGTTCACTACCTGTTTCACTGTCTACACCATTGTTTGCCGCCCGCTCCATTTCCCTATGCGCAATTACCAAATTACTACTTTGAACATCAGTTAATTCATTACTCGGTGGCGCTAACACACTGCTTTCATTTTCACTGTCATTTCTCAGTTTACTTTGGAGCCTAGTATTACGTTTTTCACACGCCATTATTGTCACAGTATTTCACACGACAACACAGAAAAACACAATTTGAAGATCAAAAATAAGAGAACACATTAACATAGCACTGAAAATAATATCTAGTTAACTGCAAGCGCAGCTGCGAAATACTTGGTGCAAATCTACATGCATGCCACAACTGTTTTACTGTACAACAATGAAAAACTACAACTAGAAAGGAAATTCTCTCTATAATTACGCGCTAGCAATAAACAATAGTTACACTAATTACACAGACTACAAGAAAAAATCAGAATATTCCAGTGAGGTATCCTCGGCTAAGGGTCGACATATGAAACGTCCCCTTAGAAAAATTATACAAGACTGTGCTTAAACTGACACACAATATTTTGTTAGCGCAACGCAATCTGACTTTCAAAATTCCCTACAAAAGAATGGCCCTGACTAACATTAAACTATACCTTTCACAAATCACTTACCTCACAAAAATCTTCGCTGCTCAAGCTACTGCAATACAGCGAGCGCCACTACTGCCAGCTAAATAAAAGATTCAAACTATGGAAGGCACTAACTACTGATAGGGATAGTTAGCAAATGAAAGATATTAGTAGAGAACAAATAATGTATTTACCTTGATATCATCATATATAAATATAGCAGTTGATGCCAAATTACAAAACTCCGCCATCTCTCTCCCCACATCCACCACTGCTGGCGGCTCACCTCCAACTGCGCAACGCTACGCGCTGTTCACAGCCAGCTGCCGCTGCCCAACACTACAATGGCAGACAACAATGCAAACTAGCCACAGACTGCACACAGCACAGCCAGTGATTTTCATATTGAGCGCTACGTAACGTTGCCAATAAGAAAACATAAACAGCCTACTTACATAGAGAAAACATAAACAGCCTACTAACATAGAGAAAACATAAACAGCCTACTTACAACTTTACAATCAGTGTTAAAATTTATTACTAGTGTCAAGGAGGACTGGTACCAAATATCTGTGTATGCGTGACGAGCGTAAGAACTTTCGTTCGATTACTCGGCTTTCGCATCATCAACAATCATCCGCACCGTGTTCGGCACGCGTACGCTCGTCCGAGTGATACTGTGGACAGATAATCATCAAGATTGCTAATTTGGATAAACATTTACGACTTAGAGTGTAAACAGTGCAACCTATGATTTTCTTTTAGCGTCTCAGAATATAGTTGTTCATACCAGACGTAGATTAGTGTTGAGTGGCTCCCCTAAACCCGCCTGTATATTTCGATAGATAATTTCAGGCAAGCCAGCAGCATTGTGTAGCAGAACAGTACGACCCCCACGGGATTACCAGATACGTGGAGTGGACAGGGCGCACGGTCAAGAAACGGTCACGAAACGACAACCAGTAAAACGTACCCCCGCCATTTGTACACCCGGGAGTGTTATAAACGGACGGAAACGTCTCATTTTGGTGAAAGTGTAGCTTGAAGTTCAAGTTATTGAAGTCATTGTACAATAGGTGTCCGAAGTGGTCACCACTTACATCCATACAGAGGCGATGCCTCTGAACTGTAGCACGAAGTACCAACAGCAATGTGTCCAGTCTCATAGCTGCGCAGGAATGTTCTATGAATCCTCGAAGTTCATTCACTGTGCGTGGTTTTCGTCGGTTAACGTCATTCGTTAGTGTACCATATTGGTAAAAGTCTAGAGGCGTCAAGTCCGGAGAACATAGTGGGTACTCGACGGCACCTCCTCGGCATATCCATCGACGAGTAGATTTTTATTGAGGTATTCCCTGACACTATTATGGTCGTGGGATGGGGTACCATTTTATTGAATGTAAAACCTCTCTTTCCCATACAGCTCACGGATGGCAGGTAAAATGGATGTCTCAGGCTTCTTTAAGTACAACTGACCAGTGACATTGCTATCAAAGATGAAAAGTGCAATCGAACCCCCAAAAAACAACCCACATCACACTTTCACTCCCGACAAACTCACGGCTTTGTCCACACAGATGTGCGGATTTGCGGTGGTTCAATAGACGGAATTGTGAAATTACACTGCGCATCATCAGACCTCATAATTATCTCTACATACACTTTACTGTTACACACCAAAACCACTCGCAGACACAACTCTGCGATCTGGATGGTACTTGTTCATTGCGTGCAGCAGTCTTGGGATGTAGCACTTAAACTTCGCGGTCCTCATAATGCGCTGAACACTTGAGCTACTCAACCTGGTTTCAAGGGCACACTGTCTCACAGACTTAGGTGGGGAGCGGGCGAAGTGTTGTAACACAGCACGGGACTTGGTGCTGTTACAGGTAGTCCAGATCGTTGTTTGTGTGTCGGTGGCTCTGTCTGAAACCCCGAATGTCGCCCTGCACCAATCTTGTTTACTCATGTAACTGAAAATAGCACAAGATAACGTTTATGTGAATATTGCCTCACAACAAAATACAACAACACCCAACTGACGACTGCCAGAGTAATACAATATTAAACTGCCAAAAATGAGACGTTACTGTCAATTAATTCGGAAGTTATGGAGAATTAAACAGCGTATAAATTTTTGGGCCTCTTTATATATTATTAACAGTAACGACACCACTGCAGTCCGTTGAGGTAATCCCGAAATTTCCTTTACATCTGTCGGTTTCGTCTCGTTAAGAACAAAGTGTCTGCCGGGATGACATTAATCCATTCACAAATCTGTTACGGGTGCGGAACTGTGTCGAATGACTACCAAAAGTCAAGGAACACGGCATCAACCAGTCCACCACTGTCCAGATTTCGTGGGCGAACAGACCGACCTGTGTTTCGTAAGTTCTCACCTTACAGAATTCATGGTGATTTTTATAGAGCAGATTTTCGTTTGCTAAAAACGTCATAGTGCGTCAGCAAAAGCCATGATCCCCAATTATTCAGGAACACACTTTCAGCGCAACTCTGGCGACTTACGACAAACTACTGTTGCTTTTGCGTCATCTCCGCAGAACCTCTAATGTATCTCACTGCTGAGCGATTTTAACTGATTTTCTGTTCTGCGATTACTTATCTCATTATCTGCTCTTTCAACGTTCGTGAGAAGTTAGTACTCTGTCATACACTAAATGTCATCAATTATTTGTTGGATATATTCAATTCTTTCCCTACCGTAGCTGCTAACCTTGAGAAGAGGCTGTCAGTAATTACACTGCAAATATGGAGAAGGGTATGAGGGCACTCCCTCTTGAAAATTTTAAAAATTATAGAAATGCTATATTTCAGACACTTTTCGACCCTAAATAAAAATATTTTCCAGGGATAAAAACCATTGTAAATGAAAACATTAAGCGGAAAGTCGTCAAAATGGTATCTTGAAGACTCCAATTATATATATATATATATATATATATATATATATATATATATATATATATATGTATATATATATATATTCGTGTTCACTTAGACAACGGATCTACATCCATTATGTTTTTTAAGAAGTCATTGTCTAGTAGCAATTTTTCTTTGATGTAACCACATGAACTGACGAAAAGACATCTATTATCTGTATAAAATTTCGTAACAACAGATTTTTCAGACCTGGTATGGCGAATGTAGATTCTAGTGTCTACACCAATGGCAACATGTTCATTGCCTTCCTAATATTTTATGACTTACCGGCTCTTCTTCTTGAAGAAATACATTTACTTTGATAAATAACGAAAGGCAGTTATGCAGAAAAGAACATATAGTATAGTAACTAGATAATTTAGAATAGGATGTGATCTAATTAAGTGATAGTTTTTTTATATTTTTGGAAGCTTCCCCATTGAGAAATTTTATCAGAGATTAACACTGTTCGATTACGCTTTCTACTGACTGGAGCAAAGAGAGACATCTTGTGCAAACATACTCATTATTTTAGGGGGGTTTTGTGCCATTATATTTTTGAACCTTTCTTTTTAGAGAAAGTAGTAAAGGTCCATTACAAATTCCTCAGCATCAAAACACTTGAGACTTTTCGCACATGTTTGCTCAGCTAAATAAAGCTAGTACAGCAACAAGTTTGTATTCTTGTAAGAGGCTGAACATCCTTCATAAAAGCAGCAACTCTTTTTATGTGTCCCGCCAATGTATCTGCATTGCTTTTCTTAGCAACTCTTCACTCAACAAATTAAAAACGTTACCTGGTTAGAAAAACCGCAACAGCTTACAGACGAATGCTTTGAACCTTACCACGTCATTTGTTTCGAAAGCAGTTTTATTCCTGTCCTTTAAGGTGACGAGGTGCAGAACGAAAAATTTTCGTCGGCAATGAACATGACCGATGTTAGTAAGCCGTCGTGACAAAATTATTCGTAGACAGGTTTACTACGTACGCAGGAATGAAATCATTACAACATTTTACGAGTAGTAGTATCTGATTAGCGAAATGTAAACATCTTTCCTGATTTTTTAAACATAAAATTGTAAAATGTCTAATTCCATGATTGTTGTTAGCTTCCCGTAACTCCGCAATTAAGCTGATAAATCAGTAAGAATTATG
Source organism: Schistocerca serialis cubense (assembly GCF_023864345.2). Classification (NCBI taxonomy): domain Eukaryota; kingdom Metazoa; phylum Arthropoda; class Insecta; order Orthoptera; family Acrididae; genus Schistocerca; species Schistocerca serialis. The sequence continues at coordinate 457,132,940 of NC_064641.1, read as the reverse complement.
GGCAACCTGTAATCGTTGGCAGCCATGCCCCTCTCAATAGAATTAGAATAAATAATTATCAAATAGTGAACGTGAGATTTTCCACCATTAGCAGACCCTGCAGCATGCAGCACAAGTTCTGAAGAGAAAAAACTCAATACACGCTTCAGGTAATTCTGTTGTAAACTTCGAAATGAACTAAGGGATGGATGAGTAAAAAAAAAAAAAAAAAAAAAAAAAAAAAAAAAAAAAAAAAAAAAAAAATTGGTTAAATCCATATTACTTTTTGGAAAGAAAAAGTCACTGAACAAAGAGATACACAAATCCTGATATTGGGACAGAAGGAATTGTGGACGTCCTGGAAAAGTAAAAAGTAAGACCGAACTCTCATTGTCAAAAATAACACACAGTGATATACGAAAAACAATATACATAACATAGATTTCCTTGCAACGTACGTAGATCTATTATAAGAAAGACAGTACTGTTTAATAAATCGCGTAAGGCGCAGTGAAAGCTTCCTGTTTATTCAAAATTTTGTCATCCTGCCATAAAGTAACACGAACGAAGATACACTAAAAATTGTTGAATCTACCTTTTCGACCGAAGTCAGTTCCAACCGCCTCCTGTTTATGAAATAAGCACACTGGAACCCCGTAAATATTAAGGAAACTATAACACAAAGGAGTTGGCTGAAATATTCTGAGGTAAGGCCTCGCACTGCGGAGGAGTGAGAAACACAACTACAAATGTCAGGAAGAAATATGTGTTGACGTTCCCCCTCGTACTGGCGTACCTGTGGCGCACGCTACATGATCGTTGCCGGCATTCGAATATCAAAGGGAAGAACTGGTGGGAGTTAAGTCAGGTGGTTGAGCTGAAGGGGTTATGCTGTCTAAACTGATGTTATACGCGTTTCTATATAACATCAAAGAAACTGCAAGGAAAGATATCACTGCATAATGTTGGAAAATTTCGTTGGCATGAGACCAAAAATACCTCATGAGCAAACAAATAATCTGAACGCCACGAAGAAATACAGGGTAGAACTATTAATAATAGAGAGGTAACGAAACTGTAAACACAAATCAATTTTTAGCGCATTCCTCCTTCTATTCTTGTATTCTTGGCAGAACAATGCTGCATTCACTAATGAAAACGACTGTGAACTTTTTACGATAGTTCATCATCTTATGAACCGATGTAATGGTTCTTTGATAATTTAGTCCATTGATTCCATTTCTATATGATGCTTTTTCCTGTTTTGTGAGCACTGAAGTTGCTAAATCCGTTGTGGCACATTGCAATTCTATAAGCACGCTTTTGGGCGTCCTTAACACGAGAACAAATTAAGTGCGTTATCAAAATACCCTGTGAAATCTATTTGCTTAGATAGCCGAAGAAAATACATAAAACGAAATTCCAAGAAGCCACTAACATGTACAATCTCTAACTGAACAACTGTCGTGGGTTACACAGAGGTATAACATGGATAAAATAATGGAAAGTAGTAGTAGTATACGCATAGAAGTTAGTGTATATTTCTGGACGACGACTTCTACATGTCAAATAACTGATCTGCACTTTGGCTTAGGAACTTGTTATCGGTATCAAATGGTTCAAATGGCTCTGAGCACTATGGGACATCTGAGATCATCAGTCCCCTAGAACTTAGAACTACTTAAACCTAACTAACGTAAGGGCATCACACACATCCATGCCCGAGGTAGGATTCGAACCTGCGGCGGTAGCAGTCGCGCTGTTTCGGACTGATGCGCCTAGAACCGCTTGGCCACAGCGGCCGACCTTATCGGTATCAACTACAATTTATTTCGTTCCGTTCGTGGATGGATGATAACGGAAAAAAGGAGAGAGAGAGAGAGAGAGAGAAAGAGAGAGAGAGAGAGAGACGGGGAAGAAGCCATGAAGAAGATAAAGGTTTAACATCCCGCAACGAAGAGTTCTTAGAAAGTGAACACAAGCTAAAATAAGGAAAGGATGGGTATTATTACTTTCAACGTGACGTGCCCGACTGTAAAAACTTAGAACTTCTCTTCAAAAACTGTTTACTTTAGTTCTCGTACTAACTTTTTGTCACGCTCCTTCAGAAACTACCAATTAAAATTACTTCCGTATGATACCTGTTTTCTTAATGTCAAAAATGTAGGTTCAAAAATGCTTTGTTTATTTTTAGTTTCTGACGGTAGTTCAAATTTCATACAATAGCAATATACGACAATTTTGCTGGGAAAAATGTATTATAGTTTTTCGGTTCAGTTTCAAAGTCTCTCCAACAAAAGATAAGAGTGTTTCAATGTACACGCGGTAAACTGGACATTAAACTGGACACTGTGTTTTAATGTGTCACGGTGTCAACCAGGATTGTTCAAACAGAGTAACAGGTGGCGAGTACATGTCCTTAATGAAACAATCCAGCGCTGGCAGTGGGATATTTACATTTCATTAGTCGTATGTTAACATCGTAATTGATAGCCAGCAAACATTTTACATCCGATATGCCAGCAAATATTTCACATCCGCTATGACGGCCGAACTGCTATAATTCAGGGACGCCATGGTGATTGAGCCACGCGTGCCATTTCGAATCGATTCCAGAGGAAGTTTCCGACACCGGTATTCAGATAGGAAGGGAATTAGCGCTGTCTATCTATCTAGTTTCCCATCAGTGCCCTGAGTCAGATACCAAATCCTCGTAAATGACTCTTCAACGGAGGGGGGGATATTGTCTAAAGCTTCTTTTGACAGAAACGGTCTCCATGCCGGTATATAATTACGCTCGCTTTCCTTCGTTTCATCCCAGAAAATCGGATCATTACCGTGGTAGAGAGCAATAACCTTATATTTCCATAGTAATGTATTGCCAGAAACCTCGTCAGCATGGTATTTTCATTGTTTATGCTTCATTTCCTATCAATGATAGGTGGGAAAAGCAGCTGCAAATTAATATGAATTGCAAGCAGATTAGGTTCAGGTGCCATCTTAGAACAAAGGAGAAATTGTTCACTGGGCAGTAAGTTTGGGATGATGACAGAAACGTATATGGTATCGCAGGCTTTCATGTAATGTCTGTTTGATGTCACTTTGGATCAAAAATAAGCTAACAGATACTCCTCAGCTGTAGCGTAATTACGATCCCTGCAACTATAGATTCGTAAATCGACGTAAACCGACGTAGAAGAAACAATCGAAAAGGGAAGAACTGGAGGCGACATGGCAAGCATTTGCTTAGATTTAAAAAATCAGAGGATTGGCTATCAAGGAAACTGCCGAATTGTATCAGTAATGACTTGACAGCTCTCCGCTATATAAGAACGAGGAAAGTCTACAACCAACCACAATTTCATTGAATTCGAAGCTCCACAAGCCCATCTTCAGATGGCAGCATATTATCTTATATAATTTTACAATTTTTCTTGCGTCGATAGCGTTGGAAGAACTACTAAATATTTTATTATGTAGATTAAAAACTATTTCTTCCTTGTTATTTTGTCACCAGTCAGCTGTCTATTTGCAAACAGACAAAAACCAATAAACGTCGCTGTTGGAGGCAAAATAATAAGGAAGTAAGTACTTTTTATTCTCTGTAGCCCCCATGAACCATGGACCTTCCAGAGGTGGCGTGGCTTGCATACCCTAACGACACAGATGCGCGTACAATGGTAAAGTGACTCACCTTTGGTGAGGCCAGACTAACCCGTGGTTCCTGAAAAGGAGTGTCAACGTTATCAGCAGTTGCAGGACAACAGTCTGGACGATGGTTTGATTTGGCCTTGTAATATTACCAACATGACATTGCTGTGCTGTTACTACGAGCGGCTGAAAGCAAGGGGAAAGCACAGCCATGAATTTTTTTCCCGAAACCATGCAGCCCTACAAAAAGTTACGTCCATTAATCGAGTAGGTTAGGCTAACGAATTTAAAAACGGAAATAAACAGCTTAAGACAGATGTAGTGGGAATTAGTGAAATTAGTTTGAACGAAGAACAAGACTTTTGTCAGATCGGTAGAAGGTTATCAACACAAGATTAAATGGGGGTAATGCAGGTGTAGGCTTAATGATGAATAAGAAAATAGGGATGCGGGTAATCTACTACGAACAGCGTAGTGAAAGCATTATCGTAGCCAAATATACACAAAGCCAACAGCCACCACGTCAGTACTAGTTTATATGGCAACTAGCTTCCAAGATGATGAAATTGTTCAGACAGTTAGAGGAGAAGGAAATTTAATTATGATAGTTAACTGAATTCGGTATTAGGAAAAGGAACAGAAGAAAAAGTAGTAGAACGACATGGACTGTGGGAACGGAATGAGAAAAGCCGCCAGTTAGAAATCTGCACAGAGCGTACGGTAATCATCGCTAACACTTGATTTGAGAAACATGAAAGAAAATTTAAATGTGGAAGATATCTGGGGACACTGGAAGGTTTCAGACCGATTACGGTAAGACAGAGATTACGACCTAGCATTTTAAACTGACAGACATTTGCAGGGGCATACGTACACTCTGGCCATAGTTTATTGGCGAGTTTGTTTGCGTGGCCATCCTCCGCAGCAAGCACATAAATATTTTTTTGTGAGTAAAAAGCACCTTTTATTGCACTGCATTTTATTCTCCCAGGGGCGTTTCATCTTTTTTCACTTTAAGGCATCATCAGTGGGATAGTTCTTCGGGTTTTTAGTAGGCATCGGCGTTTCCTCTCTTCTGGTCACATAGAGGTCACTCTATTTACGAACCAGAGCGTGTTTTTTTGTTTTGAACATTTTTCTTCCCACTTTTCATTTCGTTTGCCCTTGTTGTTGTGCTGCACTATCAATCTTCTTTCACTAACATAGACATAGTACTAATATAGTCATAACTACTTTGAGCTCACTGTGTATCTCATCCTGGAAACAAACCAAACAGGATGAGATACAATCTTAATACTGATATCGTTTCACACTGAATTTTAATCACACTCTTTAACCTTTCTTTTATTTTCGTCAGTGCTTCATCAATGCATAGATTGAATAGTAGGGGCGAAAGACTACATCCCTGTCTTACACACTTTTTAATGCAAGCACTTCGTTCTTTGTCTTATACTGTCAGTGTTCCCTCTTGGTTCTGTACAAGTTGTATATCACCTGTTTTTACCTACAGCTTGCCCATATTTTTGTCTTCTCACATTTCGCACAATTTTAAGCTGCCGAATTCTTTTTCCAGATCGACGAAACCTGTAAAAGTGTCTAGATTTTTCTTCAATTTTGCTTCAACTATCAACGGCAACGTCATAACTGTCTCTCTGATGCCTTTATCCTTTCTAAAGGCAAATTGATCGTCATGTAGCAGGTCCTCAGTTTTCTTTTCCATTCTTCTGTATACTAATCTTGTCAGCAATTTGGATGCATGGGCTTTTTAGCTGACTGTGCGATAAATTTCACAGTTGTCGGGTCTTGCTATCTTGGGAATTGTGTGGATGCTTCTGAAAGTCTGATGATATATCGCAAGTCTAATATATTCTACACACCTACGTGAGCCGCGCTGGGTAGCCGCACGGTCTTGGGCGACTTGCCACAGTTCGCGCGGCTCCCCCCGTCGGAGGTTCGAGTCCTCCCTCGGGCATGGGGGTGTGTGTTGTTCTGAGCGTAAGTTAGTTTAAGTTAGATTAAGTAGTGTGTAAGCCTAGGGACCGATGATCTCAGCAGTTTGGTCCCATAGGAACTTACCACAAATTAAAAAAAAAAATCTGCGTGAATAGTTGCCACATCCTCTAATGATTATAGAAATTGCGATTGAATTCTATTCCTTCTGTCTCATCCGATCTTAAGTCGTCCAAAGCACCTTTAAATACTGATTCTACTACTGGATATTCAGTCTCCTCCCTGTTGCTCCAATTTCATCTTCCATCACGTCCGGAGATCTCATTGCACTCTTAATGTTATCGTTCTTGCTTTTAATTTCAACAAAGGTTGTTTTGACTTTTCAGTACGCTGAGTCAGTTCTTCGATTTCCTCGCATTTTTCATGCAGCCATTTCACGTTAGCTTCCCTGCATTTTTTCATCCCTAAGTGACTTCTATTTCTGTATTTTTGAATTTCCCTGAATATTTTTTTTTCTTTCGTCGATCAGCTGAAGAATTTCTTGTGTTACCCATGCTTTCCTCGCAGTTGCTTTCCTAATACCTGTGTTTTTCTTTCCAACTTCTGTGATTGCCTTTTTTATAGATGTCCATTGTTCTTCAAGTGAACTGCCTATTGAGTGTGAGCTATTCATTATTGCCGTGACTATAGCCCCGGAGAAATTTCAGCGTATTTATTCATTTCTTAGTATTTCAGTATTCCACTACTTTCGGCATTGATTCTTCCTGACTACTGTCTTGAATTTAAGCCTACTCGTCATCATTACTATATAGTTATTTGAGTATATGTCAGCTGCTGGTATGACTTACAATCCAATATTTGATTTCTGAATTTCTAGCTAAACACGGTGTAATCTAACTGAAATCTTCCTGTATCTCCCGGCCTTTTCCAAATATAGCCTTTACAGAGAACCGGCGTAGTATCATTACTACTGTGTCGCTCCTCACTGCTGCCACGTCCATGGAAGTCTCAACCACGGTCGCCCTGCTGACAATCCGTGGAGCTCCAGACGTCGTCGTATCCGTCATATTGTCCATGAGGATAACTGCCTTGCTGCAAACCTACATCCTCATTGGTTGTACGGTGCTGCACGTTCGAGCGAAAAATACGTCTGTCCTCTTGACGTTAGTCGTGAGGGGTCCTTGATATCGTGCATAGCGTTGAGTATGGCATTAACGACTCATCTCCAAACATACGGACAAACGAGCATACGGTTCATGGCGGAGGGTACTTTTTACCATTGGTACTCATTTCCTTTCCCGTTCCACTCGCAAATGAAGCGTGGGAAAAACTACTTTCTATATATTTCCTTATTGAGTCGTAGCGCCTTTACGTCGCGCTTATAGGAGCTAATAAGAGTGAGCAGCTTCATGCAGAGATGAATTATGGTTCTAATTTGTCAGATGGGTGATTGCGATCGAGCAGACCTGTTAGGCGCTCCGCATACGGAACGACTCAGAAGCAAGTCGTTGCCGACCTGAGTTGGTGATGAGTCGGCAGCGGATCACTTCCTGTGGAGTTAAATAAGGCTCCGCAGACGGTTCGTCTGTAGAGTGACTGGTGAGTCAATCGCTGGCAGCACGTTGCCAATCAGTTGCCAGCAACTCGGCGCCCAAGTTGCCAAGCGATCTGAGTTGCATCGTGCCCTCGAACACAGCTCTGTATTGGTTCAATTTGAAGATGAAGGAAGAGGTAGCGAACATTAAGGTGGCACTGGAAGTCTAAAATCATCCTATTTGATATAACTACAGCTCCCAGGCTGCTGCAGGGGAGATTTGGCAGAAAAAGCGGCGTGTGAAGAGAGAAAAGAATTTCGTATGACTTGCGTAGTGTACTGACACCTATGGTTCAAAATAAAATTACTGATAGGTCAATGGAAGCAAAATTAGAAAAAAATATTATAAATAATTTTTTGTTAATATCAGTCTTTGTTGTACTATAAAATTACACTGTCAAGTGGAAACGAACTGTGAAAAGTCCCAAATCTCCGATACGTGTAAATACAATGGTGAACACATGTAAATTATTTAACAAGCAGAAACCACCATCACAACACTTTTGTGTACATAAACTCAAGATATAAAAGTAACAACGTATTTTGGCAGAAGAAATGAACTGGCTCAGATCACTGTAGCATTGTTTATTTCCCATAAAAAACTATGAATGTCGAGTCGGTCTCTTACAGCACCTTGGCTGCTACATACAGCCTGCAATATATATTTCTTTGGATGTAGGGATTAATGCAGAATTTTCTCCTTTCTCTTATCAGAGTGTAGTAACAATAGAGAACTATACCTTCCTCTGAGCTTGAATATATTCTCGACACGCCGAGTGTAACCAAAAGATGCTCGTGTGTGTGACAAACAGCATTCCCTCCACTCTCGCACACGGGAACTGCGGTTTCTTATTTCTCAGTTGCCTCTCGTACGAAACTGCGTTGCCAGCTAGTCGGCAACCAGTTGCTGGTGTATATAGCCTGGGTGTTGCGTTCGTTTTCAGTCGCTCCGTGTACGAACGGTGTTAGTTCCAAATAGTAACGGCTGTGGCCGATGATGCCGCTATAACACAGCCTACGAAATCCCAATAGGTAAAATCAACGTATTTCGGAAACTGAATGTTATCATCCTTGAATATTACGTTTTTTATTAATTATTGATAATTTAATATAATATTTTAAATATGTTTAATGTAAAATAATAGATAAATAAATGTTCTTATGTATATTGACTGAGTATATTATAGCGTGGAAGAAGTGTATCTAGACAGGATGAGAAAGTCATATGCACAGGAGAAATTTTGCAAACTGCAGTTAGCCAGTTAACTGTACTGGGGAAACAAGAATCATAATACGATAGTTCATTTACATAAAGAAAGAAGTATTTAATATTTTGTGTTTCCTAAATTTGTTCGTTTAATAAGTTTCTCAGAAGAGCTATGAAACTGTGATTGGCTCATAGTAAAAGACGCGCGAGGGCGCGGTATCATACTGACAAATGATTGGTTATGATGTTTCTCAGACAATCAGAAGACGCTACATTCGCACGTAGTTTGTGGGCTATAAAAATTGTTTTGTGGAGACTAGATGAAATTTGTAGCTCAGCCACCATGACGACAGGACGTGTGTATTGAGAGCTCCATACAAGCACTCCGTCTTTAGGCCACAAGTGGCCCATCGGGACCATCCGACCGCCGTGTCATCCTCACTGAGGATGGGGATAGGAGGGGCGTGTGGTTAGCACACTTCTCTCCCGGTCGTTATGATGAGTACCAATGGTAAAAAGTACCCTCCGCCATGAACCGTATGCTCGTTTGTCCGTATGTTTGGAGATGAGTCATTAATGCCATACTCAACGCTATGCACGATATCAAGGACCCCTCACGACTAACGCCAAGAGGACAGACGTATTTTTCGCTCGAACGTGCAGCACCGTACAGCCAATGAGGATGTAGGTTTGCAGCAAGGCAGTTATCCTCATGGACAATATGACGGATACGACGACGTCTGGAGCTCCACGGATTGTCAGCAGGGCGACCGTGGTTGAGACTTCCATGGACGTGGCAGCAGAGAGGAGCAACACGGTAGTAATGATACTACGCCGGTTCTCTGTAAAAGCTATATTTGGAAAAGGCCGGGAGATACAGGAAGATTTCAGTTAGATTACACCGTGTTTAGCTAGAAATTCAGAAATCAAATATTGGATTGTAAGTCATACCAGGAGCTGACATATACTCAAATCACTATATAGTAATGATGACGAGTAGGCTTAAATTCAAGACAGTAGTCAGGAAGAACCGGAACCGCTACTATTCGGTTGAGTAGCTCCTCAATTGGCATCACGAGGTTGAGTGCACTCCGAAAAATGGCAACAGCGCATGGCGGCCCGGATGGTCACCCAGCCAAATGCCGGCCACGCCCGACAGCGCTTAACTTCGGTGATCTGACGAGAACCGGTGTATCCAGTGCGGCAAGGCCGTTGCCCAGAGCTCTATAGAGATGCAATAATTTTGAGGAATGCTGACTTAAACTTTACCGCAGAGTGTCGCAAAGTAATCGCGGACGAGTGAGAAGGACAAGCGTGCAATTTACTGGTTTTTCTGTGTGAACTGTGGCTTTTTGAATAAATAAAATCTGCTTGGCATACTATGCCTGTGAAGACTGTGAAATGAACGGTTGAAGTGATGGACTTGCGTAGTACAGGAGCGAGCATTATGTCACAGACAATCGGTTTTATAAGTTTTTCTGTAACAGGATTGATTCAATATCATAAGCTGGCTGTTAAGAGTGACTGAGGTTGCTTGTGTACGTCGAAACCGCAACTTCAGACTAGGACGGATTTCGCGGTGTTTTGAATAAAAGAAGTAGCAATATATCTACAACTTCACACGAGAAATATCTCTCAATTAATAACGCAGTTATCCTGAAACTAGAGAATATTTGTTGCATCCTTCAGACACGGTTAATGTGACTGGTTCCAGTATCGCTCATCCAGTGAAGAAACAATGTTCGTTCTCCAACAGACAGGCATATGAGCTGCTGCAGTCTGCTTTCTGTAGGTGAAACATTACAGCATCGCCTTAAATGCTCTTATCTTCACGGTGATTACACGCTAAGCACAGTGTTGGCAGTCTGTCGCAAACGCCGATTCTCCAAACTTTCTTAATAGTGATTTGCGAAAACAACGCCTTTTCCTTGCAGGGATTTTATTTTAGTCCATGGAACTTTTCCATAATGCTCGCGTGTTGACTGCATTTACCGGCAACAATTCTACAAGCTCGCACTGAGGTGTTTCGATGTCTTCCATTAATCCTACAGGTGGGGATCAAAAACATTCCAGCAGCACTCAAGAATGGGTCACACAAGTGTTATGTACGCGGTCCCCTTTCTACATCTGCTACACTTCTCTTTGTAAATGAGCTACACTTTCCTAGAATTCTTCTGACAAACAGAAGTCGACCAGTGCCTTCCCTACAACCGACATTACGTTCTCGTTCTATTTCATGTCGCTCAGCAACGTTCCATCAAGATATTTAATCGATGTCACTGTATTTCAACATTACGGGATTGTTTTTTCGTAACCCATCCGCATTAGCTTACATTTTTCCACACTTAGAGCAAGCTGCCATTCATCATACCAAACGGAAATTGTACCGTAGTAATGTTGTATGCTTCTGCAGCCACTCAAAGACACCTTCCCGTACACTTCATTGTCAACTGCAACCGTCGCAGATTGCTGCTCATCCTATCCATCAGATCGTTTATGTGCGTGTACAGAGAACAAGGGTGGTCCTACCACACTTCTCTGGGGCCATCCTGACGATATCCTTGTCTCTGGCGTACACTCGTCGATCAGTACGACATAACGGGTTCAATTACTTAAAAGGCCTTCGAGCCACTCGCGTATCTGACAACCTATTTCGTACACTCGGCCCCGTTAACGGTGTGCAGTGTGGCACTGTAACAAACGCTTTCTGTAAATATAGGAACATGAAATCAGGCTGTGGCCCTTCATCCATGATTCACATAACACCGTGCGAGAAAAGGGCAAGCTGAGTATCGAACGACCGATTTGTGGACAGAAATTTCCCTGTCTCAAGACAGTCGTAAGACCTCAGTCACTTCGAGAACCAATACTGAGGTGCGACACATCACACACTCGATAGGCCACGATCCTACTGTTTTCGTATTATAACGTGTAGGGATAAACGTTTCACCTTCTCGCACAGGGCATGACATTATCTTCTTCCAAATAGCCAATAGTAAAGAGCTGTTTCTAAATTAGAAATCCGCTGCGTAATCTATATTAGTATTACAAATATGAAAGTAACTCTACTAAGTTCCCACGACTAAAACACTGAACCAATTTCTTTAGAATTTGGTATGGAGATACCTTGATCCCCCAGGAAGAACACAAACTTCTTTACTCGGTAAAAAAATCGACCCCCAGAAGGGTGAAATAGGAAATGGAAAATTCCATTTTTGCAGCAATGAACATAAACCATGTTAAAATTATTAAATATGTTGCATAAAGTACACTGTGCAACAAAATTAAAGTACCACTTTTTTCGAAATCCGTAATTGTCTCCCATTGCGACACATTTACTCCGCAATGGTCCAAAAGCGTGGCGCCCTGCGATGTCGCCCTTGGCCTCGGCGATGCTCCTGACAAGAAGGTAGGCAAACCCCACCTAAGCGAGGTCGAAGGGGCTGCCTAACCAGCAGACGCAAGAAGAGCCGCAAGGTTGAATGGATGTTGAAGTTTGTGACAGGTACATCTGTGAGTGCTCAACGAAGGTGCACCAAGGGTGTTGCCGAACTGAGGGTCTTGGAGGGACACTTGGCCGTTTTATTCACCGACGTGTTAATCTTGCAACTCCCGCTTCCCTGCCGCTCCGTCACCATTTCACAGGAAGGCGCAAAACAGGAAGGCTGAAAAAGCATAAACACCCTTTGCTGCTTCGGATCACGTTCAAATATCGTCGAATGGTTTTGGACGGTCGCTTGTGGTTTCATCCTATATACAACAGCAAAAATTGTGGTTGCATTACACTCCAAAGGGATCAGGTCACTTTCAATGGACTTGCAGCCTCACGATGTCCTTAGAAGAGGCTTGAAACGCCCAGAGGGTTGTGGCAGTGTAGAACATTGTCAAGAACGTCATCCTGCTGCCCGTCGCACAGCGAACTGCCGTTTCCGACCGCGAAATGTGTGGTAATCTACGTCCCAAGAAAAGCTGTTGTTTCATTGTCGCCCTTTATGTCATTCCCTGAGGCCTTTACGTGTCGATTCTGAGCGACGGTGTGACTTGATGATAAAGCTAACAAAAACATATCTGAAGATCAGGGTGCACTGGAGAAAGTTCGTATAGCCTGCATCAATAAGATGGGTGCTTTTGATTTGAATCCACAGAGGGCGTCTGGTGTACCTTGGCGTAAATATACTAGAAGGAATAGGTTTAAATTTGTAACGTACTCTAAGCCTGAACAGAGTGCCGATATAACGAAAGTGAAATCCTGGACAGATCTAGAAAAGGAATGTAAAGTTAAAAATCGACTGTTTCAAGGTACTAACCCATTTTACATTGGACTACAAATTGCTGGTGATGAACCTGAGAAAAATGATAATGTTCAGAGTAAAGTGAAATATGTCACATTTATTGTAAGAAATAGAGTTTATATGACATTTTGTAAGAGGAAAGGTAATGTAACGTTCTGAATAAAAGTATTTGTTTACAGCTAATGTCTGCGTTGGAGTTTTTTATGCCAACTGGGACCATATCCGAAACTACCCGGACGATCTACGCCTCGTCTTCGTTGTTCCCAATAGTCAGCAGAGGATTGACGAACTTGCTATTACGTTTTATGGCAACAGGATTAATTATTCCGCAGCCGTTGTTGTGTTGGAAGAACTGTGGTACAATAAGCTTAATTTGGATGATTTAGTGCGTCAGTTTAGGGACGCTTATAGAGAATATGTATTTATGCCAAATGGTATAAAGTGTGAACATTATCATTTTTCTCAGGTTCATCACCAGCAATTTGTAGTCCAATGTAAAATGGGTTAGTACGTTGAAACAGTCGATGTTTAACTTTACAGTCCTTTTCTAGATCTGTCCAGGATTTCACTTTCGTTATATCGGCACTCTGTTCAGGCTTAGAATACGTTACAAATTTAAACCTATTCCTTCTAGTACATTTACGCGAAGGTACACCAGACGCCCTCTGTGGATTCATATCAAAAGCACCCATCTTATTGATGCAGGCTATACGAACTTTCTCCAGTGCACCCTGATCTTCAAATATCTTTTTGTTAGCTTTATCATCAAGTGTTAGTCTCTCAATCCTAACATTAACCCTATTCACATACGTTAAAATTTTATTAATAATTACAGACGCATATTTATTACCAAAAAACTTAAACTCATCGGTAATATCATAATGTTGCAAAGTGGAAAAGTTCTTCGCTTTCTCATCATGCTTCTCAAGAGCGGCCATTTTACCATGTTCAAAGCGTACACTATCTGTCTGGGTGAATTCAGTACGCCACCTACACATGCGACCAAATATAGGCCTAGTTAGATTCGTCCGTCGGCGTATCCAACGCCGAGGGCGTGCAGCACGAAACTTCCGGTACATCCTCATCCGACGATATACAGACAACCTCTTCCGGGGCTTCCACGTCCGACGCGTCCGACGCATCCACCTCATCCTTAAACGAACGACAATGCACAATATGACAATCTGCATGTACTACTTCAAGTCTAAGAAACCCGCGTGGTTTCAACAAAGGGGTTGCGGTTCTGCCTCTACGGCAGAGGCGTCAAAAGGAAGCGTGAAATGTGGGTAAGAGGGGGTGTGACGACCTTCCCACCGTGTGACACGTCTGCGGAGGCGTTGGGTAGAGGTGTGGTGAAATTTTATGCCAAAGTGACATCATTAACGCACCTTACAGCTCACATGAACTTCTGAGCGGTACGTGTCGACACGATGCTGTTAGAAGCGTCGCTGAGCTCGGGGGTGCAGTCGCAAAGCGTCATGTTTTTGCAAGATGTGGGCCCCTCTGGTCCAAATTTCAAACTTATGCGTCGCAATGGGACAGAATTACGGGGTTCTAAAAAGTTATCCTTTAATTTTGTTGCTCATTTCACATGTTATATTATAGAGGGTGTTACAAAAAGGTACGGCCAAACTTTCAGGAAACATTCCTCACACACAAAGAAAGAAAATATGTTATGTGGACATGTGTCAAGAAACGCTTACTTTCCATGTTAGAACTCATTTTATTACTTCTCCTCAAATCACATTAATCATGGAATGGAAACACACAGCAACAGAACGTACCAGCGTGACTTCAAACACTCCGTTAGCGAGGATACATGCATCCACCCTCCGTCACATGGAATCCCTGATGCGCTGATGCAGCCCTGGAGAATGGCGTATTGTATCACAGCCGTCCACAATACGAGTACGAACAGTCTCTACATTTGGTACCGGGGTTGCGTAGACAAGAGCTTTCAAATGCGCCATAAATGAAAGAGGGTTGAGGTCAGGAGAGCGTAGAGGCCATGGAATTGGTCTGCCTCTACCGATCCATCGGTCACCGAATCTGTTGTTGAGAAGCGTACGAACACTTCAACTGAAATGTGAAGGAGCTCCATCGTGCATGAACCACATGTTGTGTCGTACTTGTAAAGGCACATGTTCTAGCAGCACAGGTAGAGAGTATCCCGTATGAAATCATGATAACGTGCTCCATTGAGCGTAGGTGGAAGAACATGGGGCCCAATCAAGACATCACCAACAATGCCTGTCCAAACGATCACAGAAAATCTGTGTTGATGACGTGATTGCACAATTGCGTGCGGATTCTCGTCAGCCCACACATGTTGATTGTGAAAATTTACAATTTGATCACGTTGGAATGAAGCCTCATCCGTAAAGAGAACATTTGCGCTGAAATGAGGATTGACACATTGTAGGATGAACCATTCGCAGAAGTGTACCCTTGGAGGCCAATCAGCTGCTGATAGTGCCTGCACACGCTGTACATGGTACGGAAACAGCTGGTTCTCCCGTAGCACTCTCCATTCAGTGACGTGGTCAACGTTACCTTGTACAGCAGCAACTTCTCTGACGCTGACATTAGGGTTATCGTCAACTGCACGAAGAATTGCCTCGTCCATTGCAGGTGTCCTCGTTGTTCTAGGTCTTCCCCAGTCGCGAGTCATAGGCTGGAATGTTCCGTGCTCCCTAAGACGCCGATCAATTGGTTCGAACGTCTTCCTGTCGAGACACCTTCGTTCTGGAAATCTGTCTCGATACAAACGTACCGCGCCACGGCTATTGCCCCGTGCTAATCCATACATCAAACTCCGCAGTTGTAAACATTGCACTGACTGCAAAACCACGCTCGTGATGAACACTAACCTGTTGATGCTACGTACTGATGTGCTTGATGCTAGTACTGTAGAGCAATGAGTCGCATGTCAACACAAGCACCGAAGTCAACATTACCTTCCTTCAATTGGGCCAACTGGCGGTGAATCGAGGAAGTACAGTACATACTGACGAAACTAAAATGAGCTCTAACATGGAAATTAAGCGTTTGCGGACACATGTCCACGTAACATCTTTTCTTTCTTTGTGTGTGAGGAATGTTTCCTGAAAGTTTGGCCGTACCTTTTTGTAACACCCTGTATGTAGCTACTTCAGTAGCAAATAGATAGATGTATCCTTCCGCCCATGTCCCACCACATACAGTGCTCGGCACAGGTGCTGCGCGAACCACTGCGTCATGCGTTGGGGGAGTTGGCGGATGGGTAGGGGGGCGGGGGGGGGGGGCAGCGCACATAACGAGCTATGCTAACTTAAACAGGCAGACACGCGAGGGCAGCCAATGTTATCGCATATAGAACAGCTTCCTCACTTACGCTCACTCACCTTAATACAACTACTAGTGTGTGAGTGCAGCTGTGACTAACTGCTAGTCTTTCCCTAAAGTAACATCTACTCTTTCCTCGTATCTGGTCTGTATACCCGTATGTACTTCCTGCAGTTGTGCAGTATTGCTAATGGTTTTGCTTATCCAAGCACACGCCAGTTTGAGATTTGGTGCAATTTCAATGGCCAGTAGTGTTTGGGTTGGGTTGTTTGGGGGAAGAGTCCAATCAGCGAGGTCATCGGTCTCATCGGATTAGGGAAGGAAGTCGGCCGTGCCCTCTCAAAGGAACCATCCCGGCATTTGCCTGGAGCGATTTAGGGAATCACGGAAAACCTAATTCAGGATGGTCAGACGCAGGATTGAACCGTCGTCCTCCCGAATGCGAGTCCAGTGTGCTAACCACTGCGCCACCTCTCTCGGTGCCAGTAGTGTATTTTGTGCTTTACAAACATGGAGGCCCGCAGCTCGTGGTCGTGCGGTAGCGTTCTCGCTTCCCACGCTCGGGTTCCCGGGTTCGATTCCCGGCGGGTCAGGGATTTTCTCTGCCTCGTGATGGCTGGGTGTTGTGTGATGTCCTTAGGTTGGTTAGGTTTAAGTAGTTCTAAGTTCTAGGGGACTGATGACCATAGATGTTAAGTCCCATAGTGCTCAGAGCCATTTGAGCCAAACATGTAGCGTGTCATGTGTCTTGCATATTTACTATGATTTGCCAATTCAACATTCTAATTGGTAACACTAAATATAGAAAAATAATAAAAATCTTTTTTAAATACAAGACAAATAACTGAGAAGGCGTGGGAATTCAATGTAGATGTCCACATATTATTCGTAGATTTTAAAAAGGCCTATGATAGCATACACCGACAGAAACTCCTAAATATAATTAAGAAATTTAAAATACCATCAAAATTAATCAGATTAGTTAAAATGTGTATACATGAAACTTTATGTCGCATAAAGACACCGGTAGGAGAAACTGAAGATTTTAAGGTGTACACTGGACTGAGACCAGGGGATGCCATTTCACCTATTTTATTTAACCTTGTCCTAGAGACGATTGATAGAGAATTTTCTAAAACCAGTCCACAAGGGATCCATCTACAGCATGTGAATATTACAAGACTTGCCTATGCAGATGATGTAGTACTAATAAGTAGTTCCAAAAGAGAATTAATTAGAATGATGCAAAATTACTAAAAAATTGCTGAGAAAACAGGATTACACGTTAATAAAGAAAACACAGAATACCTGCCCATAAGTAAGAAAACCAGAAAAGATGCACCTCCGACTGTAGATGGATTCAATTTCAAGACTGTTGACCACTTCAAGTACCTAGGAAGTCTTTTTAGGAATAACAACAGAACAGATATAGAAACAGATGCCCGTTTATCAACAGCAAACAAGACACTTTTTAGTTTCATGAAAATTCTAAGAAAACACTTAGCAGTAACTTCAAACTCCGCTTATATCAATCGACCATTAAACCTGTAATGTTATATGGATGTGAAACATTAATATTTAGAAAGAAAGATGAAGAAAAACTGTTAATATTCGAAAGAAAAGTGCTAAGGATAATTTTTGGACCTGTATACGACGAAAATAACGTGGAATGGAGAATAAGAAGAAATGAAGGATTAAGAGATCTGTACAAACATCGTAACATCGTCGAAGTGCTCAAGAGGAGAAGGTTGAATTGGGCAGGCCATATAGCAAGAATGACAGAGAATAGACTACCTAGAATGGCATTCAGCAGAACAATAGATGGAACGAGAGGAAGAGGGAGACTCAGAATCAGATGGCGGGATAACATTTTGGAGGACACGACGAGGATGAACAGCAGCAGCAACTGGACAAACAGCGCATTGGACAGGCAGAAGTGGAAGAGGCTCATAGAGCAGGCGTATGGTCGATAAGGCCCTTGTCACATGTAAAGTAAACTAAAGTAATGTTTTTCTTGTTACTAGATATGATCATGACTTACTTCGTAGTGCTATAAAGTCTTTATTTAGCATTCCGTATTGTTCGTATGACAAGAGACAGCCACGCTTCGCTGTCTTTCTTAGGCTTGTGCACTGTTAGCGCCCTTCCAGCAAGCAAAAGAATTACGGGAAGCCAATCAGATCACATGACGTGGAAAAGGACGGACGAGTTCGCAGCGGCGGTGTTTTTGCAGGCTGCTTCCGCCCCGGGGCGCCAATAGTAATGGGGTCAGCGGCGGCCAGGCCGTAAACCGGCGGGGAGCGTACTATAAATCCGTGGGAACGGCGCCTACCGCTCGCCTCCCTGCCTCCGCGGCCTCCCATTGATCGCGAGCATCCTCCTCCTTGTGCCATCGTGCCGCTAAATTACAACCTGAGAAGCGAAAAGTGGAAGTGTACAACGGCGATAAAGTCCTCAACTGCGGCGTCTAACGCACCCAGCACAGACAGGATATTCGATGCTCTAAAATTTTTACGCCCCATAAAATCCTAGAGCGACCTTGTATTGTCTAGCGCGTCCTCTTACGTCAGCTTACGTGTACGCTAGACGAGCCCACAACGTTCAACCACTTCTTCCTCCTCCTAACATACCAACACAATCATTAAAACTAGTACGCGCTATGGCACATCCTACCGCTGGCTGATCATCTGTTCCAGTTTCCAAATGCGTCGTTATACCGAACTGCTGTCACGCATCTCCGTATATCTACGACCTACACTTCGTTGACCACCTGTCATTGCTGTTACTATTCTAGATATACAGTGTGTTTTACAATTCCTATCACGTGCTTCTAGGGACTGTAGAGGAGAATTAGCAGACATAGTTTTGATAAGGAACTAATATCCGCGAATGTACCGTTTGAAGGTAAAATATGTTTGAAAGTTGGATCACTTTCAGATCTCCCGCTTGTAACGACCCATATCTGATTGCCTTCTGTCCAAACCGAATCGACCGATGTCGGTCGCTGAATTTATAAATAGTTTAGTAACATTTTCTTTCTTTATCTTTTGTAGTAAGTGGGCAGTTCACATATTTTTGCAAGTGGCTTGGTTTTTTACTGCATTTATCGAAAAACACAGAGAACGTTTGTTTCTATGTAAATATCCAAATATGTAAATTTGGTGTTACGGTTTTTTCTGGACTTGTCACGTGCCATCAAAGCATGTATCTAAAAGTCGATTACCTGTTGTAGACGTAGGTAGCTGTCGGAAGCTTCTGAGAATGAAGACTGGGAAGGAAAGAAAGAGAGAGAGAGAGAGAGAGAGAGAGAGAGAGACCTGAGCTTCAGTCATAAAAATGGAAAGCCCGGACCTTCTGAGTGAAGTGGAACGTTATACCTTTTTATTGCTGCCCCTGATCTATTGAAACCGTAATAAAATAAGTATTTAAACATTTATTTCTGCCATCTCTACCAAGGAGTTTTGCTATTTGGGGAGCAAAATAACTGATGATGGTCGAAGTAGAGAGGATATAAAATGTAGGCTGGCAATGGCAAGGAAAGCGTTTCTGAAGAAGAGAAATTTGTTAACATCCAGTATCGATTTAAGTGTCAGGAAGTCACTTCTGAAAGTATTTGTATGGAGTGTAGCCATGTATGGAAGTGAAACATGGACGATAAATAGTTTGGACAAGAAGAGAATAGAAGCTTTCGAAATGTGGTGCTACAGAAGAATGCTGAAGATTAGATGGGTAGATCACATAACTAATGAGGAAGTATTGAATAGAATTGGGGAGAAGAGAAGTTTGTGGCGCAACTTGACCAGAAGAAGGGATCGGTTGGTAGGACATGTTCTGAGGCATCAAGGGATCACCAATTTAGTATTGGAGGGCAGCGTGGAGGGTAAAAATCGTAGAGGGAGACCAAGAGATGAATACACTAAGCAGATTCAGAAGGATGTAGATTGCAGTAGGTACTGGGAGATGAAAAAGCTTGCACAGAATAGAGTAGCATGGAGAGCTGCATCAAACCAGTCTCAGGACTGAAGACCACAACAACAACAACAACAACATCGCTACCAACAAAACATCTCCATCATTGCTAAAAAAGAGGTTTTCATTTTAAGCGGAGTGATGACTTCTTATCTTAACTGATGGTGGCTGGTGGTTTTAGACGCTCTGCGGTATGCACAAAAGGAGACAGCGAGTTCTGACTTGTCTACTCTAGGAAGCCAATGCCATGAGCAGTGTTTCGGTTACTCGTCGTCGGGTTCCCTTCAACATGACGAAGGAACGTCCCCCTTCAAATTATCACTGCGCCTCATCCTTGAGGCACTCAGTCAACCCTCCTAGTTGCGAACATATCAGTTTCTGACAGCCGCTGCTGTAAGGGATTGAAAATGACATGTGATGACATAATTACAAGAGCGTGGCCAGTACAGTGGTCTAGGGAGAGTCCGCTTGAGACATGGTGCAGCTAGCATTTGGAAGAAAGTTGTCGACTCAGTGTTCTATGTAAACGTTCAGTGCCTACTCGTTCTCATTCTGCTACATAGCGTTTTGTGTACACCTTTGTTAGTGGTTTCGGCTGATTTATAGTTGTAATGATGTCATGTGATTTTGCCAGGAACAGGAGCGCGATTGGACCTTGGAAATTATCAGAATCACATCATATCCCACTTCACACTGCTTACTGCGACACGAAGCTCTACTGCTTTTTTCGAAGAGCTGTTATTACTGTGTTGCTGGAAATGAGCAAATCTAGAGCGAAGACTGAATTCCGTCACTGCGACACCTTCATGAGTACTGTCATAATTTCTAACACAGACATGGAGTGACCGGTGGCTGTGGAGATGTGTACGCGTGGTTAACCTGCCTGCTGAGGTTAAAAACTGTTATTTAAAAGACATTTTAACCGAGAATAGGGAAGCGGAACAAATGCATAAAGATCTTTGGTCTAGCCAGCATAAATTGCAGTGTTTCAGCGATGTCAATCGGTTAAAATGTCTACATCTACATCAATACTACGCAAGCCATCTGACGGTGTGTGGCGGTGGGTACTTATGGTACCACTAACTGATCGCCCCTTCCCTGTTCCACTCGCGAATGCTGCTTGGGAAGGATGATTTTCGACAACCCTCCGTATTAATTGTAATTTCTCGAATTTTTTCATCGTGGTCATTTCGCGAGATTTATGTGGGAGGAAGTAATTCTTGTCCGACTCTTCCTGGAAAGTACTCCCTCGAAACTTCCGTAATAAATTCGTCCGTGATGCGCGACGCCTGTATTGTAGCGTCTGCCACTGGAGTTTCTTGAGTATCTCTGCATAGCTCTCACGCCGACTAAACGCCCAAACGCACCGCTCTTCGTTGCATTTTCTCTGTCTGTTCTGTCAGTCCTATCTAGTGAAGGATCCACACTGATGAATAACACTTAAAAGTCGTCCGGACAAGCACCTTAGAAGGCATTTCTTTCGTGAATGAGTTACATTTCCTTAAGATTCTTCCTTTGATTCTCAGTCTGGCGTCTGCTTCTCCTATTATTTGCTGTGTGTGGTCACTGCAATTAATGTCGCTCCAGACGGTTACTCCCAGTAGTATGTCGTCAATAGGGTCGTTGTTCGGTTAAGGATTCCTTTTCCTATGTATGAGCGATATGTTGTATTTATTTACGTTCAGGATCAACTGCCAGAGCCTGCACCATTCATCAGTACTCTGCAGGTAATTCTGCAAAGTCAATACTGTCTTCTGGTGTTGCTACTTTCCTATAGGCAACCGCATCATCTGCGAACAGTCGTAAGCCGGCCGAAGTGGCCGTGCGGTTAAAGGCGCTGCAGTCTGGAACCGCAAGACCGCTACGGTCGCAGGTTCGAATCCTGCCTCGGGCATGGATGTTTGTGATGTCCTTAGGTTAGTTAGGTTTAACTAGTTCTAAGTTCTAGGGGACTAATGACCTCAGCAGTTGAGTCCCATAGTGCTCAGAGCCATTTGAAACATTTTTTTGAACAGTCGTAAGGAGCTTCCTCCGCTTTCTACTAGATCATTTATATACACTGTAAACAGTAACGGTACTATCACACTTCCTTGGGGTATTTCTGAAATTACCTTTACGTTTGTCGATTTTGTTCTGTCAAGAGCGACGTGTTGGGTTCTATCTGAAAGGAAGTCTTGAATCCAGTCACAAATCAGCTCCGATACTCGTTGAGCTCGTATCTTTTTTTCACCAGGCTGTAGAACGAGGCGGTGTCAAATGCCTTCGTGGGATCGAGGAACACGGCATCAACCTGATCGCCGGTGTCTACAGCGCTGTGGATCTCATGGAGGAACAGAGCGAGATGAGTTTCGCAAGACCTCTGCGGGATCCATTACGACTTCTATATAGAAGATTTCCATCCTCCAAAACGTCAGTATCCTTGAGCGTAAAACATGATCCACAATTCTGCAACAGATTGACGACAACGATACAGGCGTATAATTATGTACATGCGTTCTACGACCCTTCTTGGAAACGGGACTGAGCTACGCTTGTTTCCAGTCGCTGGGTGCTCTACGTTTCTCCAGTGACCAATGATAAACTGCTGCTAAAGGGGAGCAAGTTCTTTTGCATAATCTTTGTAGAATCTTACAAGTATCTCATCTGGTCCTGATGCCTCTTCCAATACTAAGTGATTGCAGTTGCTTTTCTATTCCGCGATCGGTTGTCCGCCATTTTGATGTTTGTACGATGATTGAAAAGATGGACCGTATTACGATTTTCCGCGGTGAAACGATTTCGGAAGACCGCATTCATTATTTCGGATTTCCCTCTGTTATGTTCCGTTTCGGTGCCTGCAACTAAAGAGATGATTTCGAACCACTTTTGGTTGCTCGTAAATGCGTGTCAAGTTGAACATTCCCTCGCATCTCAATGTAGATATAATGTGTATGTTACTTACAGTGGGCAGATAGAGACTTGTTTTCTGCAATAAAAGTAGCCGTCAACGAACGAATTGTCGACGAAGGGTTTTCGTTTTCAAAAATTCGTTAGGGAGACTGACGTTAGCTGAACTCGTGACGGAGAACCAAATGATGGATACCGAAGGGTCAAACACTAGCGAGAAATTACAACAGGAGCCAAAATTAGAAGCAGCAGAGTTTACTCGGTTACCAACAGACCGGAAGCAGAAAAACCACCCTTCAAAACTGATACGCAGCCGCTAAAAAACAAGAGGCGTCGAACTGCGGTGGAAGCAGCAAGGACGAAGGCGTATCCGAATTTATCAGAACAGAGCGCGCAGAGGGAGACTCAGCAACCGGAACCTGAGACGAATATTTCAAAAACAGCAGCGGCAGCAGCAGGCGAGGTAGCAGTGCAGGATGTTAGTGGCCAACGTGCAGGCAGCGGTTGGACAACAAGCAGAGGAAATGTTGACACCTCTCTCGCCACAGCAAGTCTCCATATGAAAACACGCAGAATCACAACAAGCATAGTCGATCACAATATTATCGCACCTCGGAGTGAGGGCGTTTCTGTCTGCTTATCGTGAGTCACTGCGCAATCTCGGTTGATAGTATTTGCACAACTGACCTGAAAGCATTGACAGTGCGATGTATTTTCCTTAGTCAACACTGCACTTGTTTACTGTAACATCACCGCACATTTCCGATGATGACCAAGTGCGATAATATGTGGCTGAGTAGTACGAACTCTCGAAAAGTATAACAAGAAAAGAAGTACTTATATACAAACAGAAGAGTGTGAGTCCTACATCCTAAACAAACAAGAGGAGGGACTTACTGATAACAAACAAGCAGGAAACGAAAGGGAAAGCAGAAGCAAACTGCCTGAAAGGGAATATGCGTCTGTGACGTTGAATCAGGATGCGGCACAGGAACAAATGGACTTCCAATATCAGTCAAGATCCTCCGACCTCTCCGTTGGTCGAGATACTTCCACCCAGCGCACGGCATAGAAACAGAACCCAGCTAACTCTCAACGCATTCCAGCAGAAAATAAAAACAAGGACTTCCGACTTCGTAAAAGAATAAAAGTTTGAAATTAACAAGGAAATGAAATGAGAACATGATGGTTTAGTTTACATTAACAAGTTTCCCTGTGGCTGTGACACAAGCTTATAAAATATTGTCTCTGCATGTTACTGAAATTAAAACGTTTAAAAGTTGCATATCTTCAATTTCAGAAGCATATACTGCTATGTTACAAGATGTCAGTATTCCTTGGTCCAATACGATGCCGAACGCAGCTCCTCAAGAAAGCACAAGTACAGCGGTTTCATTTAGAGAGGGTATTCTTTTAATGATATAGAGTTTTTAGAAGCAGGTTTCGGGATAAGTTGTAACTTAAATGTACTTCTGTGTTCCGTCAGGAAGCACCAACAACAAGGACAGGGAGGCAGGAAAAACTTAAAAAAAATAAAAGAAAAAAACAGGCGAAGCGGGTATGTGGAAACAGAGAGATCGCGAGATCGAACCCCTGTCGGCCTACAGAAATTTATCAGTCTGCCTTTAATTTAGGCTTCACCTCTCAATGATGTGAATATACATGTGGTTCAGATTCCACGTCAAGCTGTAGGTCACCTTCCCCAGATGGGATTACTGGGCTAATATATGGACATACAAGACGCTGAAGTAGCATCCAACTGAAGAATTACTATTAGTAGCAGAGTACGTATTTATCTCAATTCTAATAGTCCATCTCTTCCTTTCCCTTCTGTCCACCTCCTCCACCCCATACTATCTGTCCATCTCCTCCCGCCCCTCTCTCTATCCATCTGCTCCTCCCACCTCTCTTCGTCCATCGCTCCCACTCTCTATGTCCACCTCCTCCACTGCCCCTTCTCTGTCCATCTCCTCCCTCCCCTCTCTCTGTTTATGTGCTCCTCCCTCCTCTCTTCGTCCATCGCTCCCACTCTCTATGTCCACCTCCTCCACTGCCTCTTCTCTGTCCATTTCCTCCCTCCCCTCTCTCTGTCTATGTGCTCCTCCCTCCTCTCTTCATCCATCACCTCCTCCCCAGCTCTTCAACCCTCAACTCTCTGTCCATCTCCTCCTGCCCTCTGTCTATCTGCTCTTCCCTTCTTTCTTTATCACCTCCTCGCCCTCTCTCTGTTCACCTCCTCCAACCACCCCCCCCCCCACTGTCTCCCCATCCCCTTCTCTCTGTGTCGAATGATGTAATTTTGTAGCTACATTCAGCAGCAAATGTGGATACTGCTAAATGAGTTGCAGATGGAATTAGTAGCAAACAAGAAATAAACGTCAAAACGCCATGCCTGATGCGACATGAACAGCGAAAATATGCGCCTTCTCTGTCCATCTCCTCCCTCCCCTCTCTCTGTCTATGTGCTCCTCCCTCCTCTCTTCGTCCATCGCTCCCACTCTCTATGTCCGCCTCCTCCACTGCCCCTTCTCTGTCCATGTCCTCCCTCCCCTCTTTTGTGCTCCTCCCTCCTCTCTTCGTCCATCGCTCCCACTCTCTATGTCCACCTCCTCCATTGCCCTTTCTCTGTCCATCTCCTCCCTCCCCCCTCTCTGTCTATGTGCTCCTCCCTCCTCTCTTCGTCCATCACCTGCTCCCCACCTCTTCAACCCTCAACTCTCTGCCCATCTCCTCCTGCCCTCTCTCTATCTGCTCTTCCCTTCTTTCTTTATCACCTCCTCGCCCTCTCTCTGTCCACCTCCTCCAACCCCCCCCCCCCCTGTCTCCCCATCCCCTTCTCTCTGTGTCGTACAATGATGCAATTTTGTAGCTACATTCAGCAGCAAATGTGGATACTGTCTGCTAAATGAATTGCAGATAGAATTAGTAGCGAACAAGAAATAAACGTCAAAACGCCATGCCTGATGCGACGTGAACAGCGAAAATATAGCAAACGAGAACCTCTTTCGTTTATCATCTTATTTTATTCTGGTTTTTTTTTTTTTTTTTTTTTTTTTTTTTTTTTTTTTTTTTTTTTTTTTTTTTTTTGGGTAGGGCGATGGGTATCAGAGAGAAAAAGTTTCGTAAGTGCTCTTAAATACTGGATAAATAAAATACTACTCGCGCGTCGTGGCCAACACTTCTCTTTCACCACGATCCCCCACGCCTTTGACAGGTAGGTGGTTCTTACCCCCACAGCGATTCCCAGACAGTTAGTGATATGTACACCAAGTTTGGTTGAAATTGGTCCATTGGTTTCAGAGAAGATGTGGAACGTGCATACATACAGACACAAATTTTCATAATATGTATGGATATATTTTTTTCTTTATCCTTGTGATCCAATTTTGACGAAACAAGGCTTATACGGTGCCTAACGCCATACTCGAGTTATCCGTGAAACCCCATGAAAATTTGTCTAATAGTTTTGGAGATCAGCGTTCTCAGGTCTTGTAGTTTCGGAGATTAACGTTTTCAAAGACAAACATTTTATTATTCATATAGATTACGAGGACTGACCACGGCGTCCTCTTGTTCTCTTCACAATTTGTGCGCGTACCTTGAAGCAGCAAATTTGAAAGTGATCTGATCTTTCAACTTGATGTGTTGCTGGCTGGAGCAATGTAGTCCGGCAGCTGTCAAATGCCAACTAGTTTAAATAGGACTACAGCCGTTTGCTAGGTAATTGCGAAAGTGCCGCCAAAGACCTCGGTGTAAAGTATTAAACTAGTTACTAAACCTGTATATTAAATGTAAACTTTTCGATTAAATTCTGGCTAATAACAATACTATGATGGATGACGTTGCTTATGCTACGACATAACAGTACAAACAATTCATTTGTCCTTGCTACTGGCATCGAAGAATTGGCTGTTCTCTACTTCCAAATTTTGCAAAACAGCGCATTTGTAAAATGTAACAACAGAATTGCTTGGTTACTAACTTTTTGAGACCGTCTGGCTACAACTGCGTGCATTAAATTTTACTGTGTGTTAGCTGCAACAAAGGCATTTTTTCCCACGGCAAACTTGAGGTACACATTTGTGGATATTCAACCTTTTCATTATGCGCAAGTGCTGCCAACTGTTGGGCATCTCCATGAAAACATCAGCAACTGAATGTAACAGTGTGCAGCAGCGCGTGATCATCAGAATACGCGGATGTGATTAGTTCTCTGTACTCCACTGTATTCTTATTGTTAAAGCGCATGATAATTATTGACTCATCATTTTACTATTTATTACAATAGAGAATTTCGTAATTAGTTATTTTGGTCCATAGAATGAAGCCAAGTGTACAAAGTCAGTTTTGAAAACGGGTGTATACATCTTGCATCTAAAATCATTATAAAATCACCTAATAGCATTACCACATAAAGAAAAACATTACATACTCCAGAAAAAAATCGGATCAGGAAGCGTTAAAATGCTTTAAGAGGTCCATTGTGGCAAACACTCATACCGCTCTGTTAAGATATTCCTTTAGACCAGTGATTCCCAATTTTTCTGAGACAATTTCCCCCGATTGCAATAAAAAATTAGATAGTACGCCCACTCTCCCCCCCTCCCCCCCCCCCCCACCGTTATTTTATTATTAAACTTTTGATCACATAGTGTAAGTGCGTCAGTTCGGTTAAAGCTAGTTTTCGAGTCGTAGAAAACTTGCCAAAAAGTAAGTTATTGAGACGAACAATTTGTGTGATCGTGTTGCTACATTCGAAGCATTTGCGATCTGTTAAGACGAGAGCACTGATTTGTCAGACACAGTTCAATTAGTAGTTTTTGTTCGTGGTGTAGATGTGCAGCTCAACAAAACGGAAGAATTCCTAGAATTAAATCCATTAAAAGGGAAACTGTATCTTTACCAACGACATTGCAGAGTATTGCAATGGAAGTAATTAAGGCAGCTGTTGTACAACGTCTTAAGTAATGAAGAAATGTTCCTGACACGTAAAAGTAAACATTTGAAGATGGAGTGAACTCAACATGAATGTACTCTCAAACAGGCGTGTTTTGAGGCGTTGCTGGCGTAACGTGTCGGGAAGGGTGTGCCATTCTTATGGATGCATTACTCCATAAACGTTAATGTCACGGATGGTATAGTTCTGGCTTTATGCTCTATGAGCGCTGCTGTTGCGTCACGTGATGAGTCGGCCCGCGGGTCACCAAAGGTTGCGCACGTCAGCCCTACAGCAATGTAGTAGCCGTTACGCAGGGTATCCCTCCAAAGAGCCATCACGAGCATTTGCTCTGGTATTTCGGTAGGTATTTGTAATTTCGTTTTTGCAATGTATGGATTATCGCGCTAGACTAATTTGGGACCGCTCTATCGAATGGGTACGTGCAATTCAGCTTTAAATTATGTTGTTTGTAACGGAAAAACCAACCGACGCTTTCCGTCGGCACTGGACAGCGCACGAAAGACATGATGGCAGCACTTGTTTGGGCTTACTCCAGCTACATATTGCAAAGACGAAATTACAAATACCTGTCGAAACACCAGGGAAAATGCGTCTTATGACTCTTTGGAGTGACACACGATATTATTACTGTTGTGTTGCGCTGTTAGTTTCACATTAATCTTTTGCGAAGTGCGAGGGGCGTTCAATACTTAATGCAATAATTTTTTTAAGAAAGAAGATTGGTTTTATTCGGGATTCCAATACGTCATATTATTCCTTCTCTTTTGGCTACAAAACCCTATTTTTCAACTTGAGCTCTGTTCAGTGCGATAGCCTTTGGTCATCTTAGTGGGAGGACTTGTATGCCCGCTCTGTACCACTCTACTAGTCGACGTCAGAGCCAACGTCTCGCTGCATCAAAACGTCCCCATCACCCACGTCCTGCTTGCCGCGGAGTGCATCCTTCAATGGGCCACACAAATGGAAGACGGAAGGTGCGAGATCCCTGCTGTAGGGTGAATGAGGAAGAAAATTTCAATGAAGTTGTGTGAGAGCCTCTCGCGTGCGCAAACTTGGGTGAGGCCTTGCTTTGTCTTGGAGAAGGAGAAGTTCGTTTGCATTTTTGTGGCGACGAACACGCTAAAGTCGTTTCTTCAGTTTCCTGGCGGTGACACAATACACTTCAGAGCTGATCGTTGGGCCATGAGAGAGGACATCAAACAGAATAGCCCCTTCCGAATTCCAGAAGACCGTCGTCGTGGCTTCACCGGCTCATGGTGCGGCTTTGAACTTTTTCTTCGGAGGAGAGATGACGTGGCGCCACTCCATGGATTGCGTTTTCTTTCAGGTTCGAAGTAGTGAACCCATTTGTAATCGCCTGAGACGATTTCCGACAAAAATTTCATGATCAGCCTCATAACACGCAAGCAATTACCGTTCCTCACAAGCGACTAGTAATCAAATTGCGTGCATATGGAGTATCGTCTCAGTCATGTGACTGGATTCGTGATTTCCTCTCAGAGAGGTCACAGTTAGTAGTGGTAGACGGTAAATCATTGAGTAGAACAGAAGTGATATCTGGCGTTCCACAAGATGGTGTCATAGACCCTCTGCTGTTCCTGATTTACGTAAATGATGTAGGTGATAATCTCAGCAGCCCCCTTAGATTGTCTGCAGATGACGCTGTAATTTACCGTCTAGTAAAATCATCAGACGATCAATTCCAATTACAAAATGATCTAGAGAGAATTTGTGTATGGTGCGAAAAGTGGCAACTGGCAATAAACAAAGAAAAGTGCGAGGTCATCCACATGGGTACTAAAAGAAGTCCGATAAATTTTGGTCATACGATAAATCGCACAAATCTAAGGGCTGTCAATTCGACTAATATACCTAGTAATTACAGTTACGAGCAACTTAAATTGGAAAGACCACGTAGATAATATTGTGGGGAAGGCGAAACAAAGACTGCGCTTTGTTGGCAGAACACTTACAAGATGCGACAAACCTACTGAAGAGACAGCTTACATTACACCTGTCCGTCCTCTTCTGGAATATTGCTGCGCGGTATGGGATCCTTACTAGGTAGAACTGACGGAGGACGTCGGAAAAGTGCAAAGAAGGGCAGCACGTTTCGTGTTATCGCGCAATAGGGGTGAGAGTGTCACTGATATGATACGCGAGTTGAGGTGGCAGTCACTGAAACAAAGGCAGTTCTCTTTGCGTCGAGATCTATTTACGAAATTTCAATCACCAACTTTCTCTTCCGAATGCGAAAATATTTTTTTGATACCCAACTACGTAGGGAGAAATGATCATCATAATAAAATAAGACAAATCAGAACTCGAACGGAAAGATTTAAGTGTTCCTTTTCCTCACGCTCCATTCGAGAATGGAATGGTAGAGAAGTAGTATGAAAATGGTTCGATGAACCCTCTGCCAGGCACTTACGCGTGAATTGCAGAGTAACCATGTAGATGTAGATTTAGATGTACAGAAGGTCCTTCATTGCTTTCTATGGTCTTCTTTAAGATGGCGGAGAACCCAGCAGGCACACACCTTTGAGTACGGCAACTGGTGAACAAGTGTGTCAGCACTACCAAGAGAGACGTCCAGTTGTGCAGCAATGTGTTTAATTGTGATCCGTCGATTATCTCGAATGAGTGTGTCCGCACGTTCCAAGATTGCAGGGGTCACAGCTGTGTGTGGCCGGCCGGTACGCGGGAGATGAACACGTTTACGCGACGTTATTGCGACGATGACAGATGCCTCGCCCAACGACTCACCGTGCTTTGGTTCACTGCACGATCTCCAGAGACATTTGACAAGCCCCTATGAATATCTATGATGCTTTGGTTTACCGCTAAAAGAAACTCAATGACAGCTCTCTGTTTGGAACGCACCTCCGCTACAGGTGCCATTTTGAAGGCTACGTATACCGACGCCAACTATCAGAACATCATGAAACTATAGTGGCTGAGGCAGGAATAGTCCATGACGCCCCACAACAAATTAAGAATCCTTTGAATCAAAACAGGCCAGGAAAAAAAAAGTGTTGTGTTACTTATTGGAAGCCCCACGTAAATAATGTAACAACTTCTGGTCCATTACAGCGACTACCTAAAACTCGGCGTAGTTCTCTTCATGACTTATTTAAGCATGTATGACGTATACGTGTCAATTTCACTGTCATTGGTGAAAGCAACAAAGTAGAAAGTATATCTGCAGTGGTGGACTGTGCGAGAAAGACGTTCATACTTACGAGTCACATGCTGTACCCTCTACCACACAGTACAGCGTTAGTGCCAGCATTTGCAAAAAATTAGAATATTAGTTATCCGTAACTTACGCAGTCTGTATCTCAGTCTTACAAAATGGTGATAATATAAATGATCTTTTAAAAAAAGCTTACTTTCGTGACCGAAAAACAATCAAACCCTTTTGTGTTCACCCCTCACAAAATTTCATTTTATCTTTTACGGGGTAAATATCCCTTGGTCCGGAACCACTTCTCTACACAAATGGGAATCAGCGTATCTTGCAGTAAAGTCTTACTTTACAAATTTTATTCCTTTCTGTTTTAATTGTGATTCTTACGCGAATATGCCGGTGCTTACAAAAAAGTTTCTGTAATGTTGCCTCCAACCTTCAGTCAGCCCACAATAAGAAGCAGTCTATGGGAGGTGCGACACAGAATCAATATTAGACTGCAGTGCTCTCTTTCATTCTACATACGATGAACGATGAAAACATTTCGAATGCCGTTGTAAAGTGGTATTCCACTTGCAGCCATAAACACAACGCTTCCGCAGACACGCAATGCCGATGTAAAATTCATCTTCTGAAAGGGTTACGTGGTCACAATAAATGTTTACGGTTATTTTCTCGAAGTGCAAGCAAAGTGGTTTTCAGTTCACTAACAGTAAATTCTTATCTACTTCTTAGACTATATTCTGCGCTTTCTCCATAACGCAGAGTCGTCAAGAAAAGTTTTTATAGGCCATTGAGGCTGATCAACTTGTAACTGAGAATGCGTGAAATCGTGAAATTTTGATGCTTGCATTATTGCAGATAAGCTTTTGGCTGCTTTAGGACTAATCTGTTAAAGAGCGGATGCACTGATTTACTGCTCAGTACCCACAACCCCAGGCCGTACAGCATATGACATCGAACAAAAGAACAGAAGTAACATCAGGGACGCGTTATAGGACCGTTAATATTCTCATCATACATAATCGGTTTCCCAGATTCTCAGGTCGTGTGCTGAACACACTGTCATTGACAGGAAAATACTGTGCCTGGGTAATCCTTAGGTAATACAGGATAACTTGACAGTATTTCCACTTGATAAATTGAATAGGAGATTCCTGGTACTGTAAACTAGAGTTACTGTGGTCCACTTTTTGTCTATGTTTTACATATGTCAAGAAAACAAAGGATAGTGACAGATAATTTCAAGTACATTTTTCTAGTATTGTCAGAGACTTGTGCCATAAATTTAAAAGAATTAAACAAAATACATTACATCTGTTGCTCTGGTAACACAAAAGAGTGGGTCATGTTACCTGCTGTTGGCGCTGCTTTGATCCACTCAGTCATATCTTCATGAAAATAATGCTGAGACGAAGTAAACTCAATGAATATATCTTGCTGCCAACACAATATTGCTTCGTGGAACCCACATCCCCCTGATCGTTCTTTGCATATTGTGAAGTTAAATAATTCAAATCAGTGGCGTTTCAGTTCACATATCAGTGATTTTTTGCTGGAAAAAATTTCACAACTTTGATGGAGTGTGAGAGCTGGATAAGTCCATCGAAATTCTCTCTTAATAACTTACTTAAGGTTGAAATAATATTTGCTTTATAACTAAAACTGTTAAAAGATGTCGGTAACATTGCTGGGACTACAAAAAAATTACTAAATGGTGAAATAAAATGATTAAAATAGTTTTTCTTTATGTTCTCAGAAGTTGCGAATTGGTCTTTATCCACTTATCATTCTCATGCCTTCAATTACCAATAGAGCAACAGAAGTGACCCAAACGACTAAAGGGCAATTAGCATCATTGACACAGGCTATAAACTCTGTAGTACTATCTTAAGTAACAGACTGCACCATATCTCTAATGCAACTGTATTAGAAGAACAGGGAGGTTATACAAAAGGACGATCCTGCACTGATGGTATTTTTAGTATAAAACAGCTGGTAGATAAAACGAATAGAGACGCACGTAGTGATTGATGATTATAAAAAAGCTTTTGGCAAAATCAGTAGGCAGCTACTGCGGCAGATTATTGAAAAAAGAGGCTACTAATTAACTGTTGCAAGGACACAAAACATATAATCGAAGATGGAAATAAATTTTCTGAACAATGAAGGACAACACAGGCAGTTAGACAGGGATATGCTTTGTATCCAACCCTTTTCAACGTCTACATAATGACCGAATCAGGGCTTGGAAACAAAAATCAAGAAAGCAAATTTTTAATACCCAACTATACAAAGATAATCAAATAATAATTCAAAAAAACTGATGATAATTTTCAGAGCCGTTTATCATCGTAATTTCTACCTTCTGAATATAATATGAAAATATCTACTAAAATAACAAAGATATAGCACTGAAGGTAAAATCCCCTAAAAGACTTAAATTTGTAATAATTAATGTAATATTGGAACAGACAAACCCACTTTCAGTATCTCGGCAGACATAGGACGAAATTTCGACCATGAAATTGGTAAAAAGATGAAATTGGAATAATTAGAAATACATACAAAAGCTAGCTACGAGACACAGATGAAGTTCTTCAAAGTCGTTGCAGTACGTACTGTGCTCTATGGATCTGGAACCTGTGGTCCAACGCAAAAGCATATGAGCACGGTCCAGGATGAGGGAATGAGATATCTGCGTAGTGTTGAACGGTGCGCCAAGGAAGATCGCTTCAGAAATAAAGACATTAGGAATGAATTACTATACAAGAAAATAGATCTAAATAGAAACAGATGGTGGGAACATATATATATGTATAGAAAGCCTGAAAATATACTTTAAAAAAATTCTTTTTTGAAATCTACAGGGACAAGGCAGAAGGGAAGACCTTACTGAGCAGAAGAGGTGAAATCATCTAATCCATGGGTGTCCAACCCGCGGGCCGCATTCGGTCCAAAGGAAGTATCAGTGCGGCCCAAGAAGTGAGCATCTATCACATGATCGGAAAAATTCCGTATAATTCTATTCACGTTAGTGTTAGTAGTGTTAAGTATATTATGTACGGCCCAAAAACACTCGTCCCCTTCCATGCGGCCCGGGTAAGCGAAAAGGTTGAATACAACCGATCTAATCTATGAAGGGGAAGAAGAAGGAATCTTTCGGGGACATATTTTCACAGGAACGTATTTATTTTTATTATTGTGTACTTTTAACTGTGCCAATTTATGCCATTCATTATGAGACACTCTGCTAATTATTCTACATTATTTATTGAATGTTAGACCTATTATCAAGTAGGCTTGACGCTCGACTTCGGAGATATTTAGAGGCACATTGCTACGAGTAGCATCCTTACTGGTTACAGTGTGACGGACATGCTAGAGGAATTTAGATATGAATCTTTGGCAAAAAGGCCACGACGTTATTGGTAATTGACTATTTTCATAAGGCACAAAAATTACAGTTTGTTTGTTCTGCCTGATCACACAGATTACTGAGTGTATTCGATGAAAGATTTTCACGCATTAAAATATTCTATAACAATCGGAGCATAGTCACCTTTTGCCTCATTCCTTAGTTCACGCTATCTACGGAAAGCTCCTCTTGATTATTTCTGAAGTAACACTTCATATTTAAACATTATTTACTTTCTAATCCTAAATAGTTAAAAGAAAAAGTCATTTTAGAAGAAGTATAGGTCTACGCATAGTTGCATAAAGAATCTGAACTGCTACTTAGTAAACAAATAGTGACGAAATAGAAGGTTTACTGAAAGTTTTAATGGTGTGCTAAATAAAGTGTAATATGTTCATAATCCCCCTCCCTGTTTTCGTTTTTTAGATCAAAACTATGACCTTTTCCGTTTTGCGTAAGGTACTTCTTAATTGTCCTTAAGCATTTGTTCATAGTGGTGCATAAAGCGTAATAAAACGTGATAAGAACATGGTTTCATGTAACTTTATTTCTGTAATTGATCAGTATTATTCTGCTACAGCAGATATTTCATGAAAGATGGTCACACATACCCCAGCCAAATGTAATAAATGTCAAGCACCTTAAGTCTTATCCTACTGAAGTTATAACGTAGATTAGTTATTTGTCAACAATGGTAGGATAAAATTGTGGGAATTCAGGCTTTCCTGTTGTGTGAACAACTACTATTTTAACGCAGAGACAAATTTCGGCACCATTGTGACATCAGCAGTGGCTCCTTTTATTCATATTTGTGTAATGTAGACCTGGCTTAGTGATACTTGTTGTAACAAAAATTAGGCCTGAAGACATTTCATGTCTGTTGTGGTTATTACCTCGTTCTGTAGAATTGGTGCTGTATTAGGTATTGTAAGATCTTTCCATTGTATTATATCTTCTTACATGCAACGAAGAGGTGGTTACGTGAAGTTGTTTGGCGAATTAATAAATCATTTTATGTGCAGATATAATTCTATTACGTGATAATATTTCGTGATTATATTTTTCGATTACTTATAGTTATTTTAGTGGTACCTGTCTTATCTTGTATGGTCTAAATTTGTTATAACAATTATTATTTAAAAAATGTTTGTTTCACAGAGTTGAAAAAAATCACTCACCAAAGATGGCAAAAAGGTGCAGAAACATGTTTCACCATTAAAAAAAGAATAGTTGCCTGCATAAAAGACGGGCCAAATTTCTTAAAATTTAATCTGCAGACATGGCTGCTGTTGCAGCTTCAAAATCACACAATGATGAAAGCGATAATGACATATTTTTTAATACAAACTTCACAATTTTGCGTTTCGGTTTTCATCACGACGTTACTCGTTACACCTTAATGCCTTTTAATATGTTGACAAGTACGAAACTAAATCGTTGGGTGGTTTCGTAGACCGTTTTAGTTTAAGCGATGTTTTCCCGACATCAAAGTCCTTCGTGCCATGTAATAACAGAAGCAAGAAATGTACCGCGTAACTGCAGGATGAACTAAGATTTGTAAACGACACCATCTGGAATTTTATAAATTGAAGTTCGATATGTCTGACAACATGTATGAACGGAAGAATTGTTCTCTATGTGATACGAAGGCGGCAGCTACTTAGGAGCACACTGTTTCATATTATTTGCTGTACCTTAATGTAAAAACGGACGTGTGTAAATACGGTTCATTTCCACTGTTGTATTTAATAACAAATAATCATAGTATTTCATACGGTGTACGGTTCCGGACGATATTCGTGTATATGAAAAATAGTTTCTTCTCATATGTTTTCCCATTACGGATCGGTCAGTTTATAAAGGACGCTGCCAGTAACTGTGTTAAAAATAACAGTAAAGATTTGTAGGGTAGAAATGTTGGGTTAACATTAGATTTCTTATAAATGTATTTACAGGCTGCAAGGCGTGATATCTGGAAGACTTTTTCATGACAAGTAGCCTGAAGTGTGTGTGTCTGTTTGGAGTACAGTCCTGAAACGGTATCTGCACCATACTACGTAGGATTAGTCGTGCTGCAGTACTTGAGATTACAAGCACGGAATCCACTGCAGTATCAGGAAGATTAAATTCGTTTTTTGGTCATGATGCATTGTTCTTTAAAACATTCGCTATGTCTTCGTTTATGATATCTGTTCACCCTCCAGTCTGCATAAACACAATGAAAACGTGCTTTCAATAATGAATGTATCTGTAGGCAACTGAAGAGCATGTTACTCATGTGTCGCGCGATAACTGCGCCCTAAATGTCCAAGATAACAAGATACAAAATGTCAGAAGCTGTACTGTGAAAAGTACTTTTTATTATTAACGTATCAACGTTTCGCGTTGAATTTAGAAGAGAACATACACATTCCAGTCACATCACTGTGACGACTACATACACTACGTGATCAAAAGTAGTCGGACACCCCCAAAAACATACGTTTTTCATATTAGATTCATTGTGCAGCCACCTACAGCCAGGTACTCCATATCAGCTACCTTTGTAGTCATTAGACATTGTGAGAGAGCAGAATGGGGCGTTCCGCGGAACTCACGGACTTCGAACGTGGTCAGGCGATTGGGGGTCACTTGTATCATACGTCTGTAGGCGAGATTTCCGTAGTCCTACACATCCCTAGGTCCACTGTTTCCCATGTGATAGTGAAGTGGAAACGTGAAGGGACACGTACAGCACAAAAGCGTACAGGCTTACCTCGTCTGTTGACTGACAGAGATTGCCAACAATTGAAGAGAGTTGTAATGTGTGATAGACAGACATCTATCCAGACCTTCACACAGGAATTCCAAACTGTATTAGGATCCACTGCAAGTACTATGACACTACGACAGTTAGGCGGGAGGTGAGAAAGCTTGGATTTCATAGCTGAGCGGCTGCTCCTAAGTCACACATCACGCAGGTAAATGCCAAACGACGTCTCGCTTGGCGTAAGGAGCGTACACATTGGACGATTGAACAGTGAAATGACGTTGTGTGGAGTGACGAATCACGGTACACAATGTGGCGATCCTATGGCAGGGTGCGCGTATGGCGAATGCTCGGTGAACGTAATTTGCTAGCGTGTGTAGTGCCAACAGTAAAATTCGGTGGCGGTGGTGTTATAGTGTGGTGGTGTTTTTCATGGAGGGGGCTTGCACCCCTTGTTATTTTGCGTGGCACTATCACAGCACATGCCTACATTGATGTTCCCACTGTGCTTCCTACTCTTTAAGAGCAATTCGAGGATGGCGATTGCATCAACAAGATCGAGCACCTGTTTGTAATGCGGGGCCTGTGGCGGAGTGGTTGCGCGACAATAACATCCCTGTAATGGACTGGCCTGCACAGAGTCCTTACCTGAACCCTGTAGAACACCTTTGGGATGTTTTGGAATGCCGACTTCGTGCCAGGCCTCACCGAACCGACATCGGTACCTCTCCTCAGCACTCCGTGAAG
This sequence comes from Schistocerca serialis cubense, assembly GCF_023864345.2. Lineage (NCBI taxonomy): Eukaryota > Metazoa > Arthropoda > Insecta > Orthoptera > Acrididae > Schistocerca > Schistocerca serialis. The sequence goes on along the minus strand of NC_064641.1, from coordinate 457,095,024 downwards.
AATGGGCTGCCATTCCTCAAGAAACCTTCCAAGCACCTGATTGAACGTATGGCAGCGGGAGTGGAAGCTGTCATCAACGCTAAGGGTGGACCAACACCATATAGAATTCCAGCATTACCGATGGAGGGCGCCAGGTGTCCTGATACTTTTGATCACATAGTGTATGTTCGACGTCAAAGTGCAATAACCACTCACAGACGGCGGGCGGCAGCGCTAGAAGTGCAGGGTATATAAATCTTGTCAGGGGGACGCTGAAAACAGTGCTGGTTCAGTCGTAATGCGGAAACGGAGCGATTTATCTGATGTCCATAGAGGCATGGTCATTGGCTTTCGGGCCACGCGTGGAACATTTTCGAAACTCTAAGTTTGTTGGCGTGCCGACGTGGTTAAAGTGTAAGGTGTAAGGCAAAATAGCGATATCCAAAACAGCGCCGAGGCATCAGTGGTGCACCACGGGCCAAAATGGTTCAAATGGCTCTGAGCACTATGGGACTCAACTGCTGAGGTCATTAGTCCCCTAGAACTTAGAACTAGTTAAACCTAACTAACCTAAGGACATCACAAACATCCACGCCCGAGGCAGGATTCGAACCTGCGACCGTAGCGGTCTTGCGGTTCCAGACTGCAGCGCCTTTAACCGCACGGCCACTTCGGCCGGCCACGGGCCAAAGAGGACAGGGGTGAACGACGACTCCAAACACATCTACGGGCAAACAGACGTGCAACTGTTGAGCAACTGACTGCCCAGATGAACCAAGGGACGCCCAGAGTGCCTCCTCAACGCCCGTTCAGCAAACATTTCTGAGTATGGACCTCCGCAGCAGGCGCCTGTGTCATGAACACAGGTTGACTGCGGTTCATCCGCGACGAAGCCTGGAATTTGCACGCCAGTACCGTAACTGGGCGTCCACTGAGTGACGACAGGTAGTCTTTTCCTATAAATTACTTTTTATGTATCACCGGACAAATGGCCGTTGCCATGTACGGCCCTGCAAAAATTGTCGGAAGTGTTCAGGCCGGAGGAGGGAGCGTTATCGTCTAGGGAACGTTTTCGTGGCATACCTGGGCCATCCCGTCATTCTGGAAGGCACAGTAGATAACACAAGTATCCACATATCCTTGGGAACCATGTGAACCCCCACAGGCTGTTTGTTTCTCCTTCGTACGATGGCGCCTACTAGCAGGACAATGCAACGTGTCACATTGCTCATAGTGTACGCACGTGATTCGTGGAGCACCAGAATGAGTAGTACTACCCTAGTCACCAAACTCTCCGGATTGAAACCCAATCGAGAATCTGCGGGACAATCTCGATCGGCCTGTTCGCGCCTTGGAACGTAGCACAGCTGATCACGGCGCTGGAGTCGGCATGTCTCCACTTCTCTGCCTGTACCTTCCAGAACGTCACTGACTCTTGCTGCATGTCCACCCTGCAAAATGTGGTTAATCAGCTCTTGACGGGTGATCATGTTAATGTGACTGGACCGTGTAGAACACAATAACTTCGTTCTGAGATCACTGCAGTGATTTACTTTCATCCTGTCTTTATTGGTAAAAGGGTTTATTTCGGATTATTCCATTATTTAGATGATGCAATGAAGAGTTACGTGCCGGAAGCTTATCTTTAGAGCTTGTTGAAGGGGTACCAGTCAAGTCACCTCCGAGACATATGGTGCGGTCGTCACTGCTGCTGCTTGTATAGCACAGCTCTCGTATTCTCAGTTTGCCTCCACTTGCCACAGTAGCCCGCTATGATCAGCAAAGTAGATTACGACTTCGTCCCAAGAGAATGTTATTCCGTTGTATTTCATGTTTTGTTTGGAATGACGTGACGTCTGAAAACAGAATTAAGGTTTCTGAGACAGCAGAAAGTTAAACTTGTGCATTATATTGGCAACTGAATTACTGATAACGATTTAAAAAAATAAAAGTCACTCGAACGCATCGACTGACTAAGAGAGATAAATTCAGCCGAAATCCATATGCTGATGTCAGTGGTTAGCACATAACTACAAGCAACTGAGTTGATCTCCCCGTGACATATCATCTATCTTTATTGAAAATAAGTGTTATTTTTGACAATGGTTACTGTGAGCAATTCAGATGAGTATAGTTCAACAATATTAAATATAGGAATATTGAGTAATGGACTGTCTTCCATTGCTGTGTGCCGTGTCGAACGGCACGTCTATTTTCCTCGGCGCACAGTGGGCCAACTCGCTTCGAAACCTGGAGGTAATAGAAAAAGGGATATGAAATCCCGAAAAACTTTCTTTTTAGATTTTTAGGGTTGCTGATTACGAATCAGATATCGGAATTACAAAATTCAAAATGTCGGATCAAATTTGGTGGATCCAAAATTATAAATTTAGCGGATTCAATTCAAACTTTGGGTATGATGTATTTCGATGTCGCTGATAACGAATTAGAAGTGAGAATTGCCGAACTGAAATGTTTTATTCGATATTTTACATTTTTCGATCGAAAAATGTAATCACATTCATTGCTTGCATCGTTATCGCTATAAGAAGGGTCGGTGGCTGGTTATCCACTGGTTCGAAAGGCAGATTTTTTACTTCATGTGGGATGTGTTTTTCTTCAATTTCTATTTCCTGGAAAGTCGAAGTGAGTGGATCCAAAGGCGACAAAACCAATGGAATACTTCACGCATCGTTTTCTCACGCGAATACTGGCGCGTGATATCTTCTCGCTAGCGCCATATATCCTTATTCAAAGTTTCCCGTGCATCTTCAGATTACCGGCCACTCGGCAACGGAGCAGTATTGATTATGGCATATCCAATATTGCCTGATGGCATCAGGCAATATCGCAAAATATTGCGCGTTGTCTCCCATTAATTGTCAACCGTGTGGCACTGGCAAGCTTGGTAAGCGAAACTGCTTTAGTTTCGCGGACGAAATAAGACAAGTCGATACAACGAAAGGAAAGAAGAACGGTTAGCATTTAAGGGGTCGTCGCCAAAGGGGTCATTAACTACATAGCACAAGGGGTGATGGGCAAGAGGAGGAAAAGAAGTTTGTCAAGACGTTTGGAAAGGAACCATCCCTGTATTTGGCTAAGTCGAACAGGTACCCTGCGGAATACCTAAACTTCGATGGCCGAACAGGGATCTGAAACCTGCTCCTCCTGATTGTGAAACCAGCTCGTTCAGTGAGTACATACACATCCAGGTTTGAATGTCAGGACCAGAGGACGAACCTAACCAGTTGGCCCTTGATACAACGAAGCATAGCAGGAGGGCAAACTGCAAGATTTCCCAGTGAACTACACCCCTAACTGACGCAAACCACGCTCACCAACACATCGCTCGACGATTTACTTCCAACATTGTTAAGCATGCTGTACAGCAGGCAAGAGCTTGACAAAAGACGAAGCCTAACGGCTGTGATATCAGCACGGCAGGACGTAAAAACAGCACGGTCCAAACAATAATGAGATATGCTAATGTGACGTTGTTAGGCATCTTGCAAAGATGTCAAATGGAGCTGCAATGTCCACCGGTAGGTTGCTTGTCATAAAATAGAGTCACATCCGATGCTCAGCGAAGGAAGACCACGTCAAAGAAAGCGGAGGGCATTCCGCAAGGTAGTTATCGGACACGGAGCTCAGATAATATCACACATTAGTGTAAGTGTAAAACATTTGATTGAAGGCCAAACGAGGTCATGTCAAGGATGGAACAGCTGGTGAAGATACGAAAAAGTGATGGAAATGTGGGTTTTTCTTAAATGCAGCAGAACCAACACAGGTCATCAATAACTTGGCACTATCTTAGGGGAATATTTTTAAATTATAATTAAAACATGGTATAAGGGCACCTCATACGCAGAGCTGTTACCAACAACATATCCCTTCGTATTCGGTAGGTGTCAGGTCTTGGACTTGCACGGATAGTGACTCGATGTACTGCAGGCAGAGGTGTCCAAATTCTCCCGCCAGCCTACCTGCCCCTATCTCCGCCGCAACCATTGAAGCAGGTCAACATGTAGCGACCGAAGCCTGAGAGTACCCGTGTAATGAAGCACAGTGGTTAAAACAGACCAACTTTGGTTTCCGCAAGTCTGACAAAGTTCACGGACCAGTTCAGCCTGCGGCATCAGACAACGTGACAGCAGAGTGGCCAGATATATGTTTGCGAAGATAGTTTCACTGCAGCTCAGTTATAGTAATGATGTGAACTGCAAAATGAAAAAACCAAACCTAACGGAGGTTAAGGAGAAATTAACAATTCGGGAATATACAATATTCACGAAACAGAGAGCGCAAGTCCAGCATAGAAAAAGTTTTCATGTATTTATGAGGCAGCTTCAAATAAATCGGCAGATCTCTCACAATGGAAACTGCGTAAACAATTAGAGAGTACTCGTTCGGGAACGTCGAGTATGTTACGACACGTTTGCGCAGCTTCCTCATAAATATTTTGAAAGAGAACAAAGATTTAATGGCTGACAAGTCTGTGAAAATGTGTGCTAAGAACTTGAGGCCTTTTAGCAGATAGAGGGAAAAGGCTTTCGAAATTCAAGGCAAACACCGTTATGGCTCAGTGGATATTAAAAATCCTATGCTTTTTCGAGTGACTGTAGCTACGGAAGTTGAAACCTTAGCTGATACAAAGCGCAGCAAAATGCTCCTCAACTTAGCGCATGGGATTCACTCTGGTATCTGTTCAAGCACAATTGATTTATGGGCAGACAATTACGAAGGTATGCATTACGTGTCTGTCACAACGCACTACATAAATTCAGACTGGCGTTTGAATATATATGTATTCATGTAGACACAGAAACATTTTATTTTGCTATCGAAAAGTTACGAGGTGTAACGATGGCGTTTTCCGACTGCCCAACAACTGGAGCAACCATTCGATGCGAGTTGGAAGATCGTTTAGAAACTGTAAGCGTTTCTCGTTAACAAGTTGCAAAATATATTTGTCACAGACCAGGGCAGTAAAATCGTTAAGGCTGTCGACATATACAAACGTCTTCCACGCAAGTCTCATGGTGGAAACTCGGTCTTGAAGCATGTTCTAAGCGAACAGCTTTTGAAAGAAAATGTCTCAGATATATTAGCCGTTCTTAATTCCGTTGGGGCCACAGCTTCCTGTTTCGAGAGAAGAGATCTCCGTGCGAAATTGAATTCATCTTTACTTTAAAGCAGTGTCTTACAATTCGTTGCAATAGTTATTTGGCGTACTTCAAACAGTACATTCTCAGATTGAGTCAGTGAAGACTTTTAGGTAACGAAACCGCGTTCTGCTAAAATTTTAGGTTATTACCAACATTTAACTGGCCAGCTTATAGCATTTATTACGACATTTAAGAAAGACACAGCTGATTTAGAGGGTGACAAAAATGGCTCTGAGCACTATGCGACTTAACTTCTGAGGTCATCAGTCGCCTAGAACTTAGAACTAATTAAACCTAACTAACCTAAGGGCATAACACACATCCATGCCCGAGGCAGGATTCGAACCTGCGACCGTAGCGGTCGCGCGGTTACAGACTGTAGCGCCTAGAACCGCACGGCTACTCAGGCCGGCTTAGAGGGTGACAAGGACGCACCTTATAGTTAGTTTTACCGTGGTTCAAATGGCTCTGAGCACTATGGGACTGAACAGCTGAGGTCATTCAGTCCCCTAGAACTTAGAACTACTTAAACATAACTAACCTAAGGACATCACACACATCCATGCCCGAGGCAGGATTCGAACCTGCGACCGTAGCGGTCGCGCGGTTACAGACTGTAGCGCCTAGAACCGCTCGGCCACTTCGGCCGGCTTTTACCGTGGTCTTATGCCTTAAAACCGCATTGTACTCTACAGGATAGCGATGAACAGGTGGGTAATTTAATTTCATTTGAATCTTATAGTATTTCTTGGTAAGAAATGTATTTTCAGTACCAAATACCTTGGAAACAAGCTGTCGGCGCCTTTCTAGATCAGATAATGGACGTCAGTGTGCTGCTTAAAACTGCAACAGTTGTGGTGACCAAATACTGCAGATTAAGCAAGCTAACCGACGACGGAAGACTGTGTGTTTGGCAAGCGGCTCGACAAACATGTGCTGAAGGTAAGTTTCTAAGATTATGTAGATATTGTTTTAGTTACGTGGCGGTTAACATTTGGTATGATCCCAACATTATTCTGAAAATATTAATTTGACCATATATTTATTCTTAGGGCAAGTTCCCAATCACAGCACCCAAGAAGCAAATGCACGACGTTATAAGAAGACGAAATTTTAGAAAAGGGCAGAAGATTCTCCTCTCCTTCATGAATAAGTCAGTAGAACCACGAAAACTATATGAGAGACAAATACACCGACGAGCCAAAACATTATGACCACTACCCACTGCGAGGCTGAGTGCCTCCTGGTGGTGTTGAGTGCACGTGGCGCAGTAAGGAAAGGATGTAAGCGGAATAGAGAGAATACAGCGAAGATACGGCCCGCAAATGCGGAAATCTAGCGGTATAAGCGGTTTTGACAAAGGGCACAGTGTTGTGGCGCTGCGGCTGGAAACGAGAGTCACTGAAACGGCGAAGCTGGTCGCCTGTTGGCGTACTACTGTCGTGAGCAACTCTGGAAAGTGGTTGACGGATGGTGAAATAACGAACACGCCGTATAGTGTTGAACGTCCACGTTTCATCACAAAACGTAGAGGTCGGAGGATACTCCACTGTGTAATCAAGTATAGGCAGCGATCTGTGACACACCTGACGACAGAGTACAATGATGGTGCAGGCACAAGTGTTTTGGAGGACAATGTTCAAAGGCCATTGTTGAACATGGAGCTCCACATCACATGACCCTACCGGTTCCTGTGTTGCCAAAATGACATCGTCAGCTATGATTGCAGTGGGCACAGCTACACTGAGTGTTCACCGTGGATCAACAGAAACGTGTCACTTGCCGAGTGAAATGCACTTCTTGTTACACCAGGTCGACGGTTGGGTCCTTACACACCGTCATCCAGGCGAATGGCTACACGAAACAAGCACCGCGCCACACACGCAGGCCGGTGAGGGCAAAATTATGCTATTGCGTATATTCAGTTGGGCTTCCATGGGATCTGTGGTGGTAAACGAAGGCACCTAGGCAGCAGCGAACTACGTGAACATTACTGGGGACAACTTGCGTCGCTTCATACTTGAAGTCTCCCCCTATGGCGGCGACATCTTCCACCATGATAACTGTCTGTGTTGCAAGGTCAAAATAGTGCTACAGTGGTCTGAGGGACCTTATAGTGAACATTCATATCTTGACAAGCAAATGTGTCTGATCTGTAACCATTGGAATATATATCGGGCGCCAGTTGCGTGCCCGTAAACTACCATCCCGTAGTTGTGGAATCCTGTCAAGGACTCGTAAAATCTACACCACGCAGAATTTCTGTTGTACTGTGTTTGAGAAGTGGAACAACACGCTATTAAACAGGTGGCCATAATTTTTTGGCTCACCAGTGTTTACTCTACAGTTGTGGAAAAATATCTTCCGACGGCTTGCTTGTGCGGCCAGAAAAATGTTAAACACAGCGTGAATAACCTAAATCGTGTACCACAAATATTTCTGGAATGGAAGGCGGCAGTGATACGCAGATTTTACAAATTGGAATGGTAGGCAGGGGCCCGACGTTGCAGCCCATACTCTAATTGTTATCAGTTTCGAATATGTGTTTATTTACAAAAGGTACAAATATTTCAATGGAACAGTGCCTAATGACTGTATCGCAATCAAAGTAGAGTAAATTAGAATGTCAATGGCGTTGTTGCAGGAGTCTAGTGCAACTAGTTTATGGGATATCTTAGTCTGAACATTGTAAAAACAGCTGTTTGTTCCATTTGGTAGCACAATGAATTTGAATTAGACATGGATGCGGACGTACAGCTCCACACATAGGTTAATACGTCTTCGGAGGTGTCGTGTTGTTAGATAGGACATTGCCTAGGAAAACCAAAGACAAAAAAAGTAAATATAGTACCACAGCGGAATCTGACTCGTAAAGATGCAATGTACCCTCAAAGCCTGTGCTCAAAATAACCACCACTAGCATCAATACAAGCTTGCACTCTGCCATGCAACGATTGTTGGACACATACTGTCATTTCAGCGGAAATTACGCAGGCGCAGTAATGCTCTGTTTCATGTCATCTGGTGTCGTTGGTATTTCCTTGCAGATAGTGCCTTTCAGCTCCTCTCCCCCCCCCCCCCCTCCAAATACACACACACACACACACACACACACACACACACAGAAAAAAATGCAATGGCGTCAGATCTGGCGAACGTACAGGACCTCTTCGTCCAACCCATTGGTTTGGAAACAATTCCTGAAGACAGGCAATCCTAATTCGTTCACTATGGGCCGGAAATTCAACATGCTGATACCATAGGTTCATGCTCTCCGAAGGGAGACGCTTCTAACATCTGAGACAGACAGTCCGTTAGGAAGTTGAGATACTTGTGCGTGTTCAGTGATCCTTCTATGAATAAGGGTCCTATAAGATGATGGTGCACTGTTCTGTATTACACGTTTAAACTCCATGGATGCTGACGTACCACCTGTCGGAGCCAACGGGGACTGTCAACAAACAAGTAGTGCATGTTTCTGAAACTTACCTGGCATTATTAGTAAATGTTGCTTCATCCGTATGCAAGATATACGACAGATCCGGAGTACCATGCCTTAATGCTCATGTACAAAAGTTTCCACGACTCGCAAAAACAGTACCATGCAGCACTTGATGGGGAGAGATGTGATTAGGATGGAGCTTACGACGATGGAAAGCACGTAGTACACGAGCCTGATTCATGCCGCTCCTCGTCTGACTGTACGGCAACTACTTTGCGGTTCTACTGTTAAAGCAGATAGAACATTAATTTCACTTTCCTCTGCTCCAGGCACATGATCGTTCTGTTCGTGTTTTAGGTGTTACACTTCCACTTGCACGTAATTTTTTCAAGAGGTTCACAAATAAATGCTACTGTGGTTGACCTCTATTGGGATATTTTTCGGCTTACATGTACACGAACGAACTGTATTTTCCTACTTCACCATAAACCATGAGTAAGTCTCCTTCTACGCATTGGGAAATACTGTCTTCCAAGCACGTCCTACTGCGTCCACTATCACACAAGAACTGAGAGGGCCGTCGCAATGCAATCGCAGTGTCCACACAACACAATGTAAACAAACATAACGTCGTCGCCTAGCATCTAAGAAACAGGATGCAGCAAACAGCTATCGATGTTTACAATGTTCTCAATGCGATAACACGTACACTACTTGCACTAGCTTCCTGCAGGAAACACCGTAGACGTTCTCATTTATGATACTTTTAGGATTTTGCTATCAATGGCCAATGTCCCATTTAAAAATTTGTAACTGTTGTAAATAATTGCACTTTAGTAATCATCTCTAAATATATGCATTGGCGCAGGTTCGAATCCTGCCCTGGGCATGGATGTGTGTGATGTCCTTAGGTTAGTTAGGTTTAAGTAGTTCTAAGTTCTAGGGGACTGATGACCTCAGAAGTTAAGTCCCATAGTGCTCAGAGCCATTTGAACCATATGCATTGGGAACAAATACGCGACATCCCCTGTAAATCAATTCTGTGAAAACCACACATCGGTAGCACCTTCCGTGTCTGAAATATTTGCGATGCAAGTGTTAGGTCCGTAGCGTGTTTGGTTTGCTTGTTGGTATTCAGTTGCTATGGGTTTATTTATCTATTGTCATTTTTTATTTGTCATTCAGTGTTGCTATTTGAGTTTACATATTGTCATTTGGAGACAGTGCGTGGAACTGTGGACGCTAGAAAGTGGACTGCCAAGTGGAGAAGTTGGAATGTTTCCGACATATTCTTCTGTTTGAGTTCAATAGATGAGTGACAGCAGAGGAGCCAGCCAGAAACATTTGCGGCATGTATGGGGATACCGTATTTTACAGACTACTTTTCAACGCAAAATTGCCTCCAAAATTCAGATTGGTCTTATACTCGAAACTAATATAAAAACGTCCAGTGTTTGATTTAAAATTCCCTCCAGTCTTAAAAATTTCCGTATTTTCGGTGCCACAGGAAACATATCTCTATCTGGCGACATTGGATACAACTGGCAGCAGCAGTGCACCGATGTGACGAACATGAGTTGCGGGGATTCACAAGCTTGCTAACACTATCTCCCGCCCCGCCATCACAAACCCAGAATACTGTCTAGTCTATGATGCGTCATTGCGGTGTAAGGTGCCAGTCAACCTGAACTGAAAGTGATCTGTGCTGTCAGTAACAGTACAATATTTTTGTTAGTAGCTAGTTTCGTAATGGAAATGTAAAAGGTATTCATATGATGCGGGCTATAAATTGAAAGTAATAGCACATACAGAAGAACATGGAAACAGAACAGCTGAGCGGCATTTCGGCCCTCCACCAATAGACAAAAACCATTCGCGATTGGCGATCTACTAAAGAAGAACAGAAAAAAATGAGGAAGACTAAATGTGCAGATAGAGGGCTGAATGCAAATGGTCAAAACTAGAAGATGACATATTGAAATGGATTCAAGGACACTTTCAAAATGGCACTGGAGTCAATACAAAATCGATTCAAATACACAATCATAGCCGGCCTCTGTGACCGAGCAGTTCTAGGCACTTCAGTCTGGAACCACGCGACCGCTCCGGTCGCAGGTTCGAATCCTGCCTCGGGCATGGATGTGTGTGATGTCCTTAGGTTAGTTAGGTTTAAGTAGTTCTAAGTCTAGGAGACTGATGACCTGAGATGTTAAGTCCCATAGTGCTTAGAGCCATTTGAGCCATTTTACACGCTCGTTAGCTAGCGCTAGATTGGAAATTAACAGACTTTAAGAGTGGAGTTGGTTAATGCTACAGGTTTATAAAGCGTCATGGACTTAGCATGCGAACCAAAACCAAAATATCCTATGAAATGTCACAAGAGTATGAAGAGAACATATTATCTTTCCGTCGCCTTATTATTCGACACCGAAAGAAAATTAGTGTGAAACTAAGCCAAATAGCGAACATGGACGAAAGTGTTCTGACATTTGATGTGCCAAGTAACAGAACTGTTGCCATGAGAGGTGCTAAAACTGCAACTGCAAAAAGAAGTGGACATGAAAAAAATGAACTACGGTGCAGCCTTTCATGTTGTGCTGACGGTACTAAACATAATCCAACGATCATTTTCAAGCGCAAAACACTGAAATCGTAATTGACTATGTCGCTGGGTCAACATGACAACACGTAGGGGTGGTCTGCTGCGGAGCTTCAAGAGTGTACAATGAACAGTGTGCTCCGAATCACATGTGCATGTTCTTTCGGCAGAGATGCCATAGATCACCATCTATCTTACTTTACAGAGCAGGCAAGCCTCCGAAACCCACGTTCTGAGATGAGTCGTGGACGTCCCAACGATACTTTTGTTACCGCGTCACGTGCGCACAGTGTCACCAGGCGGCATCCAATGTAGCGCTGGGCAGTGGTCATAATGTTTTGACATATCAGTGTATACAGGGTGGCCTACTTAAAGGTTTCAGCGCAAATATCTCTGGAACAAAAACAGATATTGGAAAACGACTTTCATTGTTACGGATGTAACAGAGGGGCTCGTGAAAATAAATACTACGGGACACTCTAAAACGAAAGTATAAATATTAGTTTCAACAGAAGCCGATGTTTTTTTAAATGGACACCCCGTATTATTTCTTACGCAATCAATAACATGAAAAATCACAAAAAGGATGGCGTTGCTTGCATCACAATACGTGAATTGCATCGTCAGAAATTGTAAAATGAAGATGATGCTTGAAACAAACAAAACAGGACGCTATTTCACATCCCGAGATGCAAGTGTGATCCCCATATATCAATATTTGTGGTTGGAAACCCTACTATTACTTTCGACACTCGTGACAACAATGAAAGTAAGCATTACGTACGATAGCATTTATTACGACATTTAAGAAAGACACAGCTGATTTAGAGGATGACAAAAATGGCTCTGAGCACTATGCGATTTAACTTCTGAGGTCATCAGTCCCCTAGAACTTAGAACTACTTAAACCTAACTAACGCAAGGACATCACACACATCCATGCCCGAGGCAGGATTCGAACCTGCGACGGTAGCGGTCGCGCGCTTCCAGACTGAAGCGCCTAGAACCGCTCGGCCACACCGGCCGGCTCTGGAACACATTTGCCTTTTTCTATCATTACTTTGTTGACCTCTTATCTGAGACCAAAAAAGGTTTTCAATACTGCACGTCTACTTAGTCATCTCATGTTAGAATAATACAGAATATTTCATTGATCTGCTTTCATATCTAAGAGAAACTGTCGAATTGGCGACGTATCAATTTTATTTATGAAGTTTACTGTAAATATCACGATGTCCACTACTTCTGTCTATGCAAGATCTTTGCAGAATAACTCTTCTTGGTGGAAAATACAATGGAGAAAATGGAATATCGCATCTTATCTATGTCATTTTAGTTTTAATTCTACCCACCAGGCGCTTGTTTTGCACACTCATGTTTCTGACCCCATCCAGCTGTAGCGCTTACCTATTTTAGCAGTCGTAATTCCATTGATACTAACGCTCGTTCAAAGTGGCGTAATAAATCTTCCCCTGTCGTCATTCCTTTCAAATTGCACAACTGTAAAAGCTCATTGAAAACGTTATAGCTGCGATCAATTCCGGGAAAAGATATTAGTAGCTTCACAGAATCTGAAACGTCATCACTTTCATCCATAGCTAAAGAAAACCATTCAAATAATGGTGCCTTTTCCTGAGTTGCCCCCATAAATTACTGTACAAATGCTCAGTACGCCGGGAGCATATTCTGGTATTTTTTTTGTTCATGACACATCTCGGCCGTAAGTAAAGCACTTTGTCTTACTACTTCGCTGTCAGTATAGCAGGCAGCTAGACTTCACAAGTATTTCACCCTTAAACTCGCACGTATACGCGACTCTTTATTTTAAATTGAACCTTAAAAACATTTTGTTGTTTCTTTAGCGACGATTTGAGTACGTTAATTTTATCTTTCCGTAAATCAGTCACAAGACATTCCAAGTTTAACTTTATACTCACTATCATATTGGCGTTTGAGATTATGTTCTTTTTGAGCAGCAATAAATTATCGACATACTGAGCACAAGTGTTTTCTTTATAATCAATAAAAACGTATAAATCTGTCCATGCATCATTAAACACTCTACTTTCTTCCAGTAACATTCTCTGTGTTTTTTTGAAGACCGCCCCCCCCCCCCCTCCCCCCAGTGAAAGTTGTTAAGTCCACAACACGGAGTAAATGCTGCAACAACAGAAGCATTATTGTGTTGCAAACACACTATGTAGCTTTGTGAACTGAAGCGTATCAAATAAAAAAGGCTCTCACACTCACCGAAATTCAAAACAAAATAGATGTTAGTTTCGTACAGTGCAGAGGATGCACAACAGCTCGTTTCGCTCGATCAGCCGGCGCTGTTGGCACACGGGCGGCAGCAATCGTCGCGGGCGACGTTTCTTTCGATCGTCATTGTTACTCGGATTTCAGTTTTTGCACAAATTAAAATGATATCGAACAATAAGAGCTTTATTTATAAACCAGCCGCGGGCGGCAAAAAGGCACGCTAGCTTCATGCGCCCCGTGCCTTACCGACAGCTGGTCTGGGGTGGTTATGTGGAGAGCTCAAATATGAAGAAAAAATATTACCGTATACTAGAATTCGTGTCGTACCATTCGGTATAAACGCCGATTGGCCGTATTGTCACAGAAAATTACTGCGTGTTACAAATTAGCATAGTTCTACGCTACCGATAGCTGCGTATGCTCACTGCACGCATTAGAAGGGCGGGCGTCCTATTCGTCAAACGGTTGCCCGCCTAATGAAGCGACTCTAAAACCGAGGGGTCAAGGGCGACAACGCAGCAACAAGCACGCTCCTCTAAACGCTGACAAAACAAAGAGGAAGGGCCACAGCACATCAAAAGCTGCAGCGGGCAGCGGGTTCCGCCACAGGAACCACAGGGCGGAAATCTGCTGCGGCCACATCACACGCACGCCCCGCATAAAGGCAGAGGGTGTCGCAGTATTCAACCGAATACTCATTTACAAAAGCCATTACTAGAAACCACACAGAGAGCAGCCGACCACCCAATAAGAGCATCAAAATTGGAAGTCAGCTGTCTCGGTACAATCTATACGCAATATATTCCGTATTCACTAGATTCCACTATAACCCACTGCAGAATCGACACTGTGAATCAACAAACAGAACATACACTCCCAGAAAAAGACTTCTTTTAAAGTGAACAAATATAATGAGCGTTCTTTTATGGGCATTCTAATGAAGGCACCACTGTGCGATTTTTCGCCCAAACCCATACATATTACAAAAATGTATGTATGTGAACATGTATGTACAGGGGTAGTAATGGGATATCAACAACACAGGTAAGGCACGTGTCGCGTTAGACTTTGCGTGTTCAGTACGGACTAGGCATCAGGCAATTTGTTTACGAGTAGTGGTTCAAATGGCTCTAAGCACTATGAGACTGAACTTCTGAGGTCATCAGTCTCCTAGAACTTTGAACTACTTAAACCTAACTAACCTACGGACATCACAAACATCCATGCTCGAGGCCGGATTCGAACCTGCGACAGTAGCGATCGCGCGGTTCCAGACTGTAGCGCCTAGAACCGCTCGGCCACTCCGGCCGGCTTACGAGTAGCGCTCACTCCGTATTTGCATTCAGAGGCCGAGATCAACGTGCAATGAATGTCCTAACAGAGTCGCAAAGAGGGCAGATTGTGGGGGCCCGATTACCTGGAGCATCAGCAACCAACACAGTCACCTTATTGAATGTTTCAAGAGCAACTGTTTCAAAAGTCATGACAGCCTACATAAAACATCGAAAAACATCATCGTGTAAACGTAATTCTGGGCGCAAATCAAAACTAAATGACAGAGATCGTCGTACGCTAACACGAATTATATGAAAACAGCACAAAACTACGGCGACTAAAGTGACTGCTGAGCTCAACAGCTATCTTCTAGACCCCGTATCTATCGACACTGTACGCCGAGAACTCCATAAAGCGCCATTAGTGATGACAGCCAACGCAAAGAAGCGTAGAACATGGTGCCAGGAGCATAAATACTGGACGGCTGATCAGTGGAAACACGTCATATGGTCTGACGAATCAATGTTTTTGGTATTTCCAACATCGGGCCGGGTTTACGTCTGGAGAACGGCAAAAGGAGCCTACAATACTGATTGCTTGATTCCAACGGTTAAGCATGGAGGTGGAAATCTTCGCTGCTATAAAACACATCTTTTCTACTATTGTTTTGGTCCATACTATCTCCTCCGAAACTATGGAAACTAACGAGTTTGCAGTTGATGATGATGATGATGATGATGATGTTCGGTTTGTGGGGCGCTCAATAGCGCGGTCATCAGCGCCCGTGGAAAGTCCCAATTTTTACACAGTGCAATCCAGCCACTGTCACGAATGATGATGATGATGATGATGATGATGATGAAATTCTGAGGACAACACAAACATTCAGTCCCCGGGCAGAGAAAATCCCCAACTCGGGCGGTAATCGAACCGGGGACCCCGTTTTCCAGTGATTTACAATATCGAAGCAGAACAAATACTCATAGCTCTTAAGGTATGCATTTTAGAGTCCATGTTTACTAGACTTTTATTTTTGTTTTGACCCATACTACCGCCTCTGAAACTTGCCTACCCTACAATCTTAGCAACGACAGTTGCAAGAAGCAACGCCCGTCTACAAGAAGGGTAATAGAAGTGATCCGCAAAACTACACTCCAATACCCTTCACATCGATTTGTTGTAGAATTTTAGAACATATTCTGAGCTCAAACATAATGAGGTATCTTGAACAGAATGACCTCCTCAATGCCAGCCATCATGGATTTAAAAAACATCGATTATGTGAGACCCCACTAGCACTTTTTTCACATGACATACTGAAAGGATCAAGGCAACCAGGTAGAGGCAGTGTTTCTTAATTTCCGTAAAGCATTTGTCTCAGTACCGCATCTACACTCAAAAGTGCGATCATTTGGGGTATAATGTGAAATTTGTGACTGGATTGAGGACTTTTTGGTAGGGAGGTCACAGCATATTATCTTGGATGGAGAGTCATCATCAGATGCAGCAGTAACTTCGAGTATGCACCAGGGAAGTGTTTTCGGACCCTTGCTGTTTATGTTGTATATTAATGACCTTACGGATAATATTAATAGTAAAATGAGATTTTTTTCAGGTGACGCAATTATGTATAATTCATTACTATCTGAGAGAAGTTGCATAATGTTCAGTCAGATCTTGCTAAGATTTCAACATAGTGCAAAGATTGACAACTTGCTCTAAATGTTCAGAAATGTAAAATTTTGCCCTTCAAAAAAGAATAACAGTGGTATCCTGTGACTATAATATCAGTGAGTCACAGTTGGATTCGGCCGACTCATACAAATGCCTGGATGTAACACTTTGTAGGGATATGAAATGCAATTATCACAAAGGTTTAGTCGTGGGTAAAGCAGGTGCTAGACTTCGGTTTATAAGGTAGAATACTGCATTCAGTCTGCAAAAGAGATTGCTTACAAATTATTCGTTGAACCCAGCCTAGAATATTGCTCAAGTGTTTGGGCTCTTACCATATAGGACTAACAGAGTACATTGAACTCATACAGAGAAGGGCAGCACGAATGGTCACAGGTTTCTTTTATCCATGCAAGTGTGTCACAGAGATACTGAAGGAACTGAAGTGGCAGACTCTTGAAGACAAACTATCCCGAGGAAGTCTGTTAACGAAGTTTCAAGAACAAGTCTTAAATGATTACTCTAGAGATATACTACAACCCCCTACGTATCGCTCACACAGGGATGGTGAGGATAAGATTAGAATTATTACTGCACGCACAGAGACATTCAAACAATCATTCTTCCCACGCTCCATACGTGAATGGAACAGGAAAGAACTCTAATAACTTGTACAATGAGACATACCCTCTACCATGCACCTCACGGTGATTTGCAGAGTATAGATGTAGATATAGATACAGATGTAGATCAGACAGTACCGGTAGAATGTATTCCAGTGCCGTATAAGAACGATTTTCGCTTATAACTTTCGACTCGGTCCTTTCCAGACCAGGGTCCCTTACGTTAGATTGATAAATTTACCCTTCTCCATCGTCCTTGAAATTTTGTAACATCAGTGACTCACCTTTGCTGTACCGTATTTGAAAATGACCGTCTCCATGTTACTTCCGTTCGATATTTATGACACAGCAACTGATCGGTATGAGTCGCTCACGGCTGTGAGTTACAAGACTCGAAGACTGACAATAAAGCGTTCCCCACATCACATCCTCTAACGCTGTTGTGACCGCGACACTTATCGCTGTGACCCAGAAGTAAGCGGCCGAATTAAGCACATCTCAGCCCGCATCTCGTGGTCGTGCGGTAGCGTTCTCGCTTCCCACGCCCGGGTTCCCGGGTTCGATTCCCGGCGGGGTCAGGGATTTTCTCTGCCTCGTGATGGCTGGGTGTTGTGTGATGTCCTTCGGTTAGTTAGGTTTAAGTAGTTCTAAGGGAATGATGACCATAGATGTTAAGTCCCATAGTGCTCAGAGCCATTTGAACCATTTAAGCACATCTCAAATATTACTGTCTCTGTATTTTTGTTTGTTACTGAGCAGAAAAACTCCACTCTTAAAAAGCTCTTAACGTTAGTTGACGTTTTTGGATTCGGCTGTGCCGGCCGAAGTGGCCGAGCGGTTCTAGGCGCTTCAGTCTGGAACCGTGCGACCGCTACGGTCGCAGGTTCGAATACTGCCCCGCGCATGGATTTGTGTGATGTCCTTACGTTAGTTAGGTTTAAGTAGTTCTAAGATCTAGGGGATTGATGACCTCAGAAGTTAAGTCCCATAGTGCTCAGAGCCATTAGAACCATTTGATTCGGCTGTTTGATGCTGGATGTATGTTATTATAAAATACGTCTGAGAACCGCGGACCGCACAAATACTTGACTCGGGCCGCAGCCGCAGTTTGATGAATCTCTCTCTCTCTCTCTCTCTCTCTCTCTCTCTCTCACACACACACACACACACACACACACACACACACACAAACACAAGCAGATCACAAATACTTCAATAATTACTCTCGAAAGAATCGGCAATAACATTCGATCTTTGGAAATAACATCTGACAGTCGGCAACATAAACCAAAACGTTGCAGCGAAACAAGTGTCAAGTTCATAGTACTGTGAAATGTGCGAAAAAACAGTAAATTGGCATTAGGAGGAAGAACAACACCGAAAATGCAACAGGAGTGTAATGTGTAGGAAATTGTCCACGCAACCTGTAAGTACAGTTCAAGATATTACTACTTAATAGGAAATACCAACCATCAGAACTTTATAATCTAGAAGTACAGTGACCAAAATGTAGCCGGCCGGTGTGGAAGTGCGGTTCTAGGCGGTTCAGTCTGGAACCGCGTGACCGCTACAGTCGCATGTTCGAATCCTGCCTCGGGCATGGATATGTGTGTTGTCCTTAGGTTAGTTAGGTTTAAGTAGTTCTAAGTTCTAGGGGACTGATGACCGCAGATGTTAAGTCCCATAGTGCTCAGAGCCATTTGAACCAAAATGTAAATTAAATAGCAAAAATTTGTACATATTCCAGGCCACTGAAGATACCTTGCAGAAAATAAAGGCGAAACACGTATGACACTAAAATTGTGTTTTATTCAGTTGCCGTCAGACGGTACATAAAGTAAAAATTATCAGTATACCGGAAATATCGAAATAATAACTTGTTTCACGGCATTTTTGAACTTGCGCGACAGTGCAGTTGCGACACGGCTGCACGCGATCCTGCGGGGAACGACATCTTTTAGTTGTCAATGGTTAGTGTACAGTAGATACATTAAGCGAGAGCGCTTCGTAAGCCTACTCATTGGCGCGTTGAACATTTGTCAACGAAGGTTAGCAACAATTTTACGCATTTTTGTGAATTAACGTATATGGTTTCATTTTCCTTGTGGCTCTAACGCTGTTACAGTGAAGAGTTTAAGGTCCGCGGTACTAGCAATTCAGTACACTGCTGGTCTAGAGATGAAGTACCAATTAAGGAAAAAGGTTGATGGAACTCGAAATAAAAATTCTGAAAGTAAACGAATAGTCTTTTTACTCTCATACATAAGGCAATACAAACATTTTAGCGTTCTTTTATGGCGGGAAGAGAAATTGCCGTGAGAGAGTTAAGCGAAGGTGAGCAACTGAACGCTTCGGTTGTGGGTTACTGTGCCGGGGTGGCGACGACAGTGGCGCCGTCGATAGTTGGTGGGCGGGAGGGGCGGCGCGGCGGCAGACAATAGAGGCAATTGAAGCCGGCACCGGCACCGGCACCGGCACTGGCCAAAGGGGCGCGCCATTGTTTGGTCGATGGCGGCGTTCCCCGCCACTTTGCGCGCCCTGCTGCTGCCAGTCATCGGCGCGCCGCGCGTCGCCCTCTCCCGCGTCTGTGGCCACACTGAGCACAACGCGCGCCGGGCGACACGGGTGTTGGAGCGTTCCGGCGCGCCCAGCGCTCAAGGAGGAAACTGACCTCAGCTCCCTGCGCTCTTAAGCAAACAAACTACCAACCACACCAGCTAATTTGAGAAGTGGGAGGTTTTGTTTCGAATCTTTGCTCTGCGAACCACGTACCATCCTATCTCTCTTAATCCATCACGGACAGGGGACATAAGCTGCTTAAGTAATTGTCAATACCAATGAAACTGTCCAAGAGCCGTGTAACTGAGACGTTGTTTTATTTTATTTTGAAGGCTACCGGTTTCGGCATTCCACTGTGCCATCTTGAGGCCCAATATGCAGCACGCCAAATTAACGATACTGTTCGAGTTGGTATCAAGTATTAGAATGAAACACTAGTGAAACGATTGAATTCACGACATCCAGGGTTTTATGGCACTATTTGACATAATCGTTTATTTGGAAGGTTGCATATGGGGGCGTGTAGGTGGTATAGGCGAATGCCGAAACTGACAGCCTTCGAAATAAAATAAAATGACATTTTATTTACACGGCTGTTGGAGAGTTTCAAAAAAATGGCACTTGACACTTGTTTCGCTGCAACGTTTTGGTTTATGTTGCCGACTGTCAGATGTTATTTCCAAAGATCGAATGTTATTGCCGATTCTTTCGAGAGTAATTATTGAAATATTTGTGATCTGCTTGTGTTGTGTGTGTGTGTGTGTGTGTGTGTGTGTGTGTGTGTGTGTGTCAGAGAGAGAGAGAGAGAGAGAGAGAGAGAGAGAGAGTCACAAACTGCGGCTGCGGCCCGAGTCAAGTATTTGTGCGGTCCGCGGTTCTCAGACGTATTTTATAATAACATACATCCAGCATCAAACAGCCGAATCAAATGGTTCTAATGGCTCTGAGCACTATGGGACTTAACTTCTGAGGCCATCAGTCCCCTAGAACTTAGAACTACTTAAACCTAAGGACATCACACATATCCATGCCCCAGGCAGGATTCGAACCTACGACCGTAGCGGTCGCGCGGTTCCAGATTGTAGCGCTTAGAACCGCTCGGCCATTCCCGCCGGCTGGAGAGTTTCATTGCTATTGACTCATACAATCCTGTCTCGGTCACCTTACTTATCTGCACTGGTTCCCGGGGGCATAACTAAGGTCAGGGAGGGAAGGGTGTAAGTAACTCAACTGGGGCCCTTCCTCCTTTCCCAACTCTACAAACCATCGCCCAAACTTCGCCCCCTCACTTCCAGTTCACCATCTCCTTCCCCCTATAACACATCACCTTGGCCACTCTCCTCCCAGTTCGGTCAAAAGCAAAATATTTGTACTTTCAAGAGTGCAGCACAGTCAACAATCGTAATAATCTAATATATAAGAACCTATCAGCCTCGATTGTGGTAATGAAACCAAGTTTTACCTAGGTTTCAGACCAAATAATTGAGCCTTCTTCAGAAGATATACCTGAATCTATAATTTGTCTAAGAGGGCATGGTCTAGAAATAAAACTAAAACAGCCTGAATAGGCACATTTTTAAAATGTGACTACGCCTATTCAGGCTGTTTTAGTTTTATTTCTAGACCATGCCCTCTTAGACAAATTATAGATTCAGGTATGTCGTCTGAAGAAGGCTCAATTATTTGAGCTGAAACCTAGGTAAAGGTTGGTTTCATTATCGCAACCGAGGCAGATAGTTTCTTATATATTAAAAGCAAAATACTAAGACATTCCGAACAATGTTTCATTGTGTATGATATCGACGCAAAGTCCTAGACGCCTGTCGCCTGAAAATGTTTGATGAAGTAAGCAGTAGTGGAAACAGACGCATTTCTTAACAGCAGTAGACGTGGTTTTTTACATATACTTTAAAGTATTAACAGCTGTGGCAGCACAATGCAGAACGTACATAAAATTATTTAATGTCAGCAGGTAGTTGGTTGGTTGGTTGATTCGGGGGAGGGGACCAAACAGCGAGGTCTTCGGGCCCATGGGATTAGGGAAGGTAGTCGGCCGGGCCCTTTCAGAGGAACCATCCGGGCATTTACCTGAAGCGATTTAGAGCAAAAACGGAAAACCAATCAGGACGGTCGGACGCGGGTGACTCCCGAATGCGAGTCTAGTATGCTAGGTAGCCACTGCGCCACCTCGCTCGGCCACGTACTTTGGTTGTAAATGGTAGTATACAGGGTGGTCAGAAACGGTCTCAAAATCTTGTACGGTAGGTTGTGCTGAGAACGATATAGACTTGGGTTACAAGTATTCCGCACCGACTGTGAAATAAGCCACCGGAGACAATCTGATGGCAGGAGAAATTATCACTGTGACGTTTCCTATCCATTCAAAAAACTGTCCGCACTCCTCCATACTAAACTTCCACCTCTAAAGAAATTCTTTTGGCGTCGGGGCATGCAGCAGCAGTAGGTAACACTGGCTCAGTACCCAGCGTAAATATCCCGGTACTTATCCTAACGAGTGAAAGCAAAGCTTAATTCCACTGGTACCCAAAGATGAATACCCAAAATCACAAGGCGGATGATTGCAATGGCGTTTGTTTCTCAACTGTCACAGTGACTGTTATTATCTTCATATCATTAACCACAAAATCAAACTAGACATGAAAAGGATATCCAACTATGTAGTATCTGAACACATTTTACTACCGACTGGATACCGAATAGTAGGTCTATATCCAACGGGTACCGAGTTTTCCGTAAATTTGGAAAATCTCATAAATATGCTTTATTTAATTCACATTTAAGATACTC
Source organism: Schistocerca serialis cubense (assembly GCF_023864345.2). Lineage (NCBI taxonomy): Eukaryota > Metazoa > Arthropoda > Insecta > Orthoptera > Acrididae > Schistocerca > Schistocerca serialis. Next base: position 457,072,638 of record NC_064641.1, on the reverse strand, counting down.
TAAACCAAAATAAACACAATATTTTCAATTGAAATCATTGTTTATTATTCAATTTCACAAAAAAATTAGTAGTCACACTGAAATTAAGGCACATTATGATGAATGGACACCAATTACTCTGCAATGAGATAATAAGCGATTTATTTTGTCTTCGCAAACAAGGCCAGATCCAGAGAAAAGTCGTTCGCTATACACCGAGGTGGCGAAAGTCATGGGATACCTCCTAATGTCGTGTCGGTCTTCCATTTGCCCGGCTTAGTGCAGCAACTCGACTTAGACGTTGGAAGTCTCTCGCAAAAATTTTAAGACACGCTGCCTCTATAGCCGTTCCATAACTACGAAAGCTTTGGCGGCGGAGGATTTTATGCACGAAATGACCTCTAAATTATATCCCACAAATGTCCAATGTGATTCATGTCGAGAAATCTGGGTGGCCAAATCGTTCGCTCGAATCATCTTCAAGGTAATAGCGAACAGTTGTTCAAATGGTTCAAATGGCTCTGAGCACTATGGGACTCAACTGCTGTGGTCATCAGTCCCCTAGAACTTAGAACTACTTAAACCTAACTAACCTAAGGACATCACACACATCCATGCCCGAGGCAGGATTCGAACTTGGCGACCGGAGCAGTCGCGCGGTTCCGGACTGCGCGCCTAGAACCGCGAGACCACCGCGGCCGGCGCGAACAGTTGTGGCCCGGTGACATTGTACACTGACATCCATAAAAAATCCATCGTTCTTTGTGAACACGAAGTCCATAATGGCCCCAAATGATCTCCAAGAGGTTCGATCGGATCAGAAGACCCAGTCCATTCCATTTCAACAGAGCTTACACCGCTATGGAGCCACCATCAGCTTGCACAGTGACTTGTTGACAACCTGGGTCCATGGTTTCATGGGGTCGAGCCACACTCGAACCCAACTATCAGCTCTTACCAACTGAAATCGGGACTCATCTGACCAGGCCACGGTTTTCCAGTCGTCTAGGGTCCAACCGATAGTCACGAGCCCAAGAGAGGCGCTGCAGGCAACGTCGTGGTGTTAGCAAAGGCATTTGCGTCGGTCTCCTGCTGCCATAGCCCATTAACAACAAATGTCGCCGCACTGTCCTAATGGATACGTTCGTCGTACATGTCACGTTGATTTCTGCGGTTATTTCACGCAGTGTTGCTTGTCATTTAGTACTGACAACTCTACGCAAATGCCGCTGCTCTCGGTCGTTAAGTGAAGTCCGTCGGCCACTGTGTTTTCCGTGGTGAGAACTAATGAGTGAAATTTGGTATTCTCGGCACAGTCTTGTCACTGTGTATCTCGGAATACTGAATTCGCTAACGATTTATGAAATGCAATGTCCTATACGTCTAGCCCCAATTACAATTCCGCGTTCAAGTCTGTTAATTCCGGCGTGCGGCCATAATTCTGTCGAAAAAGTTTTCACATAAATCACCTGAGTACAAATGACAGCACCGCCAATGCACTGCCCTTTTGTACATTGTGTGCGCCATACCAGCGCCAACTGTAATGTGCATATCGCTATCACACGGCTTCTGTAAAATCAACGTATACACTGCTGCCACGAGTTGAAAGATAAATTCCGGCAAAGTTCTTCAAATTCGAGTTCTGTGGGTCCTTAGCTGACGAGCTAAACTAATGGTTTCGATTACGATCGATTCGAATTGGCTTCAGATAATAGTCAAACTCTGTAATGTAGTATCTTACAAGCTGGGGAGCGGTCGCTGAATCAGGTGTGATATTTGACAGACGGCTGCCGATTTTTGCTGATTTCTGCCGACTGAGGACTGGAACGGCAAGAGTGCTTCAAAGTGTTCGATAAAATAACTGAAGTGGAAAAGAGATCTCACATATATATTCTCACATACCGTTCCACCTTACTCAGTATCGTAGCCTGCCTCGAACTGCACGCAACCGATCTTCGCGCCAAATACTGCAGGAATACTGACAGCGGAGATACTGAAGGAAACAGCTATTTTGAAGTTCCAGGATAAAGAGCTGATGAGCGCTGACATAGCTTCCAATTTGAATACTGTGATTTTTTTCACATTACAGGTTGAGACACGCTTGTCGAAACATCTATACTGCTTTGAGCCTATTTATGACAATATATCCGAGTGTAGCTTCTTGTGAACGCTGTTCGAGCAGTTTTGTCCATACAGTACGACACAGCTTCTTAGCTTTACTTTAATGACATAAACATTGATTGTTCTTTGCCCAAAGAAAAGAAATGCGAAGCGAAATTATAATTATAGCACAATTCCAAGAAAGGGGTATTTTCCTGTCTCTTAATTATAGCCCGTTTTTCATTGATTCCTAATTAATAATTTATGAGAAGCAAATAAAATATGTTCTTTATTATGCTTCATATAAAAGCCAATGCAGAGCAGCTGCAGTAAACAAGACGATTTCATTTGGTTGCACTATTATTTATAATTCATTTACTATAACGACTCAATGTATTGTGTGTAATACTACGTATGTCCACAAAGTAACTTCCGTATGGTTAAATAAAACAAATGTGTACAGATACAGAAAAAATATTTATTGTACAAAAATCTACAACTATTAAACTACTTGTCTACATAGCTTCCGAAATTTTGTAGGCACTTGTCATAGAGCGCCACAAGTTTTTGTATGCCTTCTTCATAGAATGTTGCCGCCTGTGTATTCAATCATGTGGTAACATGTTCTTTCTGATCGTTGAAGTGTTGACCACCAAGGACAGATTTTATGTGTAAGAAGAGATAAAAGTAACTAGAAGCGAGGTCAGGGCTGTACGGAGGATGATCAAACGCGCCCCAGTGAAATTCCCGTAAGAGTTGTTTGGTCACATTCGCCGTGGGAGGTCGGGAATTATCGTGGGAAAAAACAACACCTTTTGACAGTAATCTTCGGCGCTTGTTCTGTATTACGCGGCGGAATTTCTTAATGGTCTCGCAGTAACCATGTGCATTGATTGATTGCACTGCATTGATTGATTAAGAAATCAATCAGCAAAATGCCTTTTATGTCCCAAAAAACGGTGCACATGACCTTTCAAGGTGTCAAGATTTGCTTAGGCTTAACCTTCGTTGGGGATGAAGTGTGCCTCCATTCCACTGATTGCCGTTTTGTTTCAGGGGTGTCATACGATACCCAAGTTTCATCCCCCATGACTATCCGAGAAAGAAAACCATCGCCTTCTTCATTGTAGCGTGTCAAAAACTGAAGTGCACTGCCCATCCGTTGTTTTTCGTTTTGTTCAGTAAGAACTTTGGGTACCCAACGTGAGCAAAGTTTTCGAAATTTCTGTTTTTCAGTAACAATTTTACGAGTTAGTGATCGTGAGATTTGCGGAACTTCTATAGCAAGTGTAAACTTACGGTTGCGCTTAATCTTCTCTTCAATTGTGCGAACCAGTTCATCAGTAACCACTTGATCACGTCCGTCATTGAACAGTCTGACCCATCTTCTAACCATTGAATCACTCATAGCATTTTGTCTATAAACCTCGCAGATTTGCCGATGAATTTCTTTTGGTTTAACTTTCTTTGCATTTAGAAAACGAATCACAGATCTGATTTCACAAGCGGCGGCATTTTCAATTACGGCTGACAGTATAAAGAAGCACTGCAAAGCACACGTCGGCAGCAGCGATCTGAAAATGACGTATATGTCTTCTCCTTGAGTCAGAGAAACTGCCGCCGATAGAAATAGAAAAGTAACTTACTTTGTGGACGACCCTCGTATTTCTCATGAGTATAGTTAATTTAAGTAAATGTAAATTTGTGGTAAGATCTTATGGGACCAAACTGCTTACGTCATCGGTCCATAAGCTTACACACTACTTAATCTAACTTAAACTAACTTGCGCTATGGACAACACACACATCCATGCCCGACGGAGGACTCGAACCTCCGACGGGAGGAGCCGCACGGACCGTGACAAGCCGCGGCTACTCCACGCAGCTTCATTTAAGTAATAGTTTTCAGTACTGGTTCAGTTGTTTATTAATGCGCCTATAATATTATAAAATTTTCTAAAACTGTGTAAAAATGCAGAAATTTTTACGAGGGAGAGGTGGGAGCGGAGGAGGGAGTGGTGCAGTTTGGCGGCACTGGCAGGGAGCAGGGTCACATCGGTACGACACTGCTTGCAGAGTTGGAAAATCGAGGACAGATTGCAATAAGAAAAACTCAGATGGTTTGCAGCCCTACATCGAGATAATATATTAGTGTTCACTGTGACTCAGTACACAGTCCTATGAAATAGTCTAACAAGGCATAATCGGTCCTCCGTATGAAACACATTAACAGTGGCGAGCCGTGCCGTTGTCAGCCGGACCACGGGCTCGGCCAAACTCACCGCCGCTGCCACGCGCAGCTGGAATGTTGCGGATTCCGAGCATTCCACAGCGCCGGCTGGCCGCGTGATTGCGCATTCAGCTCACGCCGGCGTCTGGTTTTTAGCAAAGTGTGAAATGCCGAGCGATGTATAACGAGGCACACTAAAGCAGCCGCCGCCATTTTCGGTTCCCTCGACACCGCTGCCATGGCAATTTAATTCAGGAGCGGTATTATATACGAGTGTTAACTTGTGGCCACCGCGTGCCTGGGTCTCGCGATAATTGTTATTGCGCGGCATCATCACCATAATGAAAGCGCCGCTCCCCTCGTGGCGGTCCCCCACGGGGTCCCGCTGCGAGCTGCAGTTAGATGTCCATTCCAGACGTTTTATTGTGCACGGAATTCACTTCCCCCCGCAGCCCTTTAATAAATTCTGCTACACTTTTTTTCCCATTTCCCGCCCCCCTCCGCACCCCTCGCACAGCGCGCGCCCTTCGGTCACCCCTACCCCGACCGCGCTCATCCCATTTGGTGGGCTAGCGTGACGCCGCCAATTCCGACTGCGATAGTCGGGACCCGTGGTTTATCGGACTCCCCGCAAGGATTTCAGTCTTGGCCGCGGCGACTTTCTAAATTAAACGTTTATCTTTCAGTCAGCGCACCGATCTCAGCCAAATAAAGGTGACACTAGTTGGCCGCTAGTAAATGTCAAAGCACCGCTTCCCTGAATGTTTTTTATCATACCATTCATTGATTTCACCACCATCGATTCATTAATTTCATTTCAGTCCGTTTAATTCATTTCATATAGTCGCAGAATAAGCTGAGTAGCACAGTCACCGTGGTGTAGTGGTTATGATACCAGACTGATTCGTGGAGGGCCGTGAGTTCAAAACCCATCTGAGATGCAAAATTTTAATTTCTATATTCTGTTCGAGTACGTTATAAAAGTATCCACAAATGTCAAGAATCATTGTACTGGAATGTTCTGTAACTGTATATATACCGTATGTGTTCTGCCCGGAGGCAGTTCGCTCCGCGTTTTTGTGTGTGCAAGTGTTGATAAGGCTTCGTTAAGTGAAGTTAGTGTTCGTCATTCATCTAATTACACCTTCTTCTAGGTGACAATATACAGGGTGTTACAAAAAGGTACGGCCAAACTTTCAGGAAACATTCCTCACACACAAAGAAAGAAAATATGTTATGTGGACATGTGTCTGGAAACGCTTACTTTCCATGTTAGAGCTCATTTTATTACTTCTCTTCAAATCACATTAATCATAGAATGGAAACACACAGCAACAGAACGTACCAGCGTGACTTCAAACACTTTGTTACAGGAAATGTTCAAAATGTCCTCCGTTATCGAGGATACATGCATCCACCCTCCGTCACATGGAATCCCTGATGCGCTGATGCAGCTCTGGAGAATGGCGTATTGTATCACAGCCGTCCACAATACGAGCACGAAGAGTCTCTGCATTTGGTACCGGGGTTGCGTAGACAACAGCTTTCAAATGCACCCATAAATGAAAGTCAAGAGCGTTGAGGTCAGGAGAGCGTGGAGGCCATGGAATTGGTCCGCCTCTACCAATCCATCGGTCACCGAATCTGTTGTTGAGAAGCATAAGAACACTTCGACTGAAATGTGCAGGAGCTCCATCGTGCATGAACCACATGTTGTGTCGTAGTTGTAAAGGCACATGTCCTAGCAGCACAGGTAGCGTATCCCGTATGAAATCACAAACTAAAATGAGCTCTAACATGGAAATTAAGCGTTTCCGGACACATGTCCACATAACATCTTTTCTTTATTTGTGTGTGAGGAATGTTTCCTGAAAGTTTGGCCGTACCTTTTTGTAACACCCTGTATACAAGGCGTCAAAAAAAAGAAAAAACTGAAAAGCGTTACTGACAACTTCCCTACCACACCAAAAACGGAAAAAAATATCTAGTAAACGATGCCTCTAAAGTGCATACCTTAAGAGATATGAGTAGTTGTTCATCTTCGATATTATGAAATACATCTCTTCTATTGAAACCTCTTTGCCAGTTCATATTTTTGGACGAGAGTATGGACCAAAGCAAGAAAAGAATGTCTAATGAACGTGGCCTCTAAAATGAATACCTTAAGAGCTATGAGCACTTGTTCAGTAGTAGAGATGTGTTTCACACTAGTGAAGATGAAATTTCATCTACCACAGGAACTCGAACCGTATTCCTCCAAGTCGAGTGTCAACACACAGACGTAAGTTAGCGATTTCGGCAATGGAGACGCGTGTTCGCTTTCATGGCTGTGGTATAGGCTTTCTGTGTCCTTTTTAAATAAAATATTACGCGATGCACATACACTTCATCACTCAAATCCGGTATTTTCGCTTCAGTTAAAGTGCTCATCCGAAAGTATCTCACCAAGCTCTTTTACTGGGAACTGTCACGAATTTTAGTATTATAGGGGGCAGTAAATGAAAACCGAACACACGCCACAATAGGACCATGGAATGGTTTATTCACCACAAGCACGAAGACATTCCATGCATGCCTTTCTTCAGGTCGCCAAAGATGCGAAAATAGCACGGTGAAAGATCCGGGATGTACAGAGGTAGTAGCAGTGTTTCCCAATCAAATCACAGAACTGTAGTATTTCTGCAAGTGTCGTCATAGCATTGCACACCGATCATGGTTTCACGGTCGAGGAGCTCGATAAGCGGAGGGACCCTGCAGTTGAAGAAGTAGGTCATCATGAGCCTACCGGAACTTGTATGAACAGCTTTGGATTTCTTTGGCGGGGGAGACGTGGAAAGTTCGCAGTATTGGCTTTGCCGTTTGCCCTCGGGCTGTCGGATGGAATCACTCCCTCGGCGATCCCGACATTCCGGAAGGCACAATGATAAACACAAATATGCATCTATCCTTGGGGACCATGTCTACCCCTTAGGCAGTTAGTTTTTCCTCGGTACAAAGATATCTACTAGCAGGACAACGCAGAGTGTCACAAAGCGCTCAGTGAACGTGCCTGGTCGGCCGGAGTGGCCGAGCGGTTGTAGGCGCTACAGTCTGGAACCGCGCGGCCGCTATGGCCTCGGGCATGGATGTGTGTGATGTCCTTAGGTTATTTAGGTTTAAGTAGTTCTAAGTTCTAGGGGATTGATGACCTCAGATGTTAAGTCCCACAATGTTCAGAGCCATTTGAACCATTTTTTTTGAACGTGCCTGGTTCTAAGAGCACCTAGATGAATTTACCGTACTCCCTTGGCCGCAAGATTCCCCGGATTTAAACCCAACCTGTGTGACCATCGCGATCGGCCTGTACGCGCCATGTATGCTCAACTGAGAAACCTAGCGCAGCTGGCCACAGCACTGCAGTCGGCATGGCTCCACATCTCTGTCAATACCTTCCAGAAGTTCACTGTCTCTCTTCTTGCGACAGGTGGTCACATTAATGCGACTGGACAGTGTATTGATACCAATAAAAATCAGTTGTTCGTAGTAAAGCAACAAACAACTTGAGCCTCGTCCTGCAGTTATGCAGGGTCAGCCATCGATAATCGGATTTGGCATGTTAATGTTTAAGGGGTAGCCGGATGCCCATCCTGCCGCCACCCCGCAGCCCCCGGGACGGAATTAGTGTACCCCAACTCTCTGCGTTGAGTGTAATCCATGGAATAGTGCGAAAGTGGTCAGATGTCTGCGAGCCGTGTAACTGATGCGGAACATGGGGACCTGCCCGGTATTCACCTAGTGGGATGTGGAAAACCGCCTAAAAACCACATCCAGGCTGGCCAGCACATCGACCCTCGTTGTTAATCCGCCGGGCGGATTCGATCCGGGGCCGGCGCGCATACCCGAGTCCAGGAAGCAGCGCGTTAGCGCTCTCGGCTACCCTGGCAATTTCGTTTTTGCGATGTGTAGTCACGTCTTTCCAGCGACGCGAGGTGTCGAAGGACAGCGTCGGTTTGTTTCCCGTTACAAACAAAATGATTTTTAAACTTGAATTTTACGTCTCTTTTCGATGGAGTTGTCCGGTTGAAACCACAAGCGCCGGAACGAAGAAGAAGAACGCAAGACTAGAGAACGCTGTGAATCGACGTCAGCCAAACAGCCCACTGACAAGGACCGCACCGTGCCAGGAGCGACCTCTGCAAGAAATGAATATAAGCGACGCTCTTGCCAGCCTCGGTCGGACATTAGTGGAGTATTAGCACTGCCTAGCAGAGAGTGCTACGAGATAAGATTGTAGCGATCCACATCAATTGCTCGTTTGAACATTGTGTATAGCCAGGACTCTGACTTATGTTGCATGTCGCACATCGCTTGCGACACCTTTGTACATTGAAGTTAAGTATTGTCAATCTGCTTTATAGAAATAAAACTACTAATTTTATTTGCTTGAAGTGTTGTATAGTATTCCGAGAACGCAGCATCCCTTAGGCACCCTATATTGGACGAGTGGGCAAGAGCCAACAGGATCGTGGCCGGCCGCTGTGGCCGAGCGGTTCTAGGCGCTTTAGTCCGGAACCACGCGGCTGCTACGGTCGCAGGTTCGAATCATGCCTCGGGCATGGATGTGTATGATGTGCTTAGGTTAGTCAGGATTAAGTAGTTCTAAGTCAAGGGGACTGATGATCTCAGATGTTAAGTCCCATAGTGCTTAGAGCCATTTGAACCATTTGAACCCACCAGGAGCGATCCCATGTTAGTCTACTGCTGTATCGATTCTACTGATATATATTAACAGGGACAGTAATATATGAAGAATATCCAGTACTCCAGCACCGACAGTGCTGCTCTGGCCGGTGCTGATTTCTACCGTCATGTAGAAGCGCAGCTTAGTTGTGCTGGAGTACCAGTTATTCCTCGTGTTTTTACTGTCCCTGTTAATACACATCGATGAAACTAATAATGCACTAGACTAATTTGGGTCCGCTCTATCGAATGGACACGCAAAATTCCACTTTAAAAATAATTTTGATTGTAGTGGGAAACAAAGCGCTTTTCGTCGACGCTGGGCGTCGTATGAAACACTTGATGAGTGAGATCTGTTTGGGCCGACTCCAGCTACACGTTGCGAAAACAAAATTACAAATACATGCCGAAACACCGAAGAAAATCCATCTGATATCCCATATACAGGGTGAGTCACGTAAGACTTACCACCTCTTTTATTTCGTGAACCATTTACAAATATCTAAACCTGGTTTTCGGCAAATGTTAGAGTGTTAAGTTGTACGTACGTTTTTAGCGCTTGAATCAGCGGATCGTTGAAGTAACTACGCTTTTTTGAAATGGAACCGTATAGCTTTTATAAATGCATTCCATAACTCTTGAGAAAATAAATACGCTGATACACCGTTTGTTAATTTTGACGTTGAAATCTTTCGCAAAAAAATCCAGAAATGTGCTAGAAGCTGAGAGTATGGGCCTGGAAACAGCATTATCGGTGCAAACACAGCTAAGCAGGCTGCGTAGTTGTATACCGTGAGGTATGCCGACTCTATAAGAATAAAGCTTTACTTCGCCTTGAGCCAACATACCACCCAGATGCAGTTTCACCTGTGAAAGTTGTACATGGAAATATGACATCAAGCGTGTCACAAAGAGCTTAGGAAAACTCTTTCACATTTGTGTATCCTCCAAGATTTACGTGAACTGCAACATAGAAATCAGCTGTTCATTCTTCAAGAATAAAGAGGTTTTATGCGTTGTAAAGGCAACTACCGTATTAAATATCTAAATGCTTGGAGGAGGATTCGACATATCTTTTCCAGTATGTAGCTATGTGCTTCTTAGAGGTAAAGTACTTGCTGTTGGACAACCGTCTCTACCTACACTCTCTAAATTGTATCATATGCGGTACATTCGTTGAACTAAACATTTTACTAAAGGTACTTTGCTAAGCACCTGTACAGCGCAAAATAAATATTCTTCCTACGACACGTCGTTTCATGCTGAACGTAAGCGCGTAATGACAGTGTTACGAGCTACATGCAATATATGCTCTCGACTTACTTGACAATGCAATGCAATGTCGTACACATGTAAATGGAATAAACAATTTACTGACAATGATTTGGAACCACCCAATCCACATAATATAAATTTTGTCTTCATAAATATAATTTTTCCCTTTATTTAAGCATGTGTTCAAACTATTGACCATGGACTGAAAGGCACATTTGCAAGGCACATTTGCAATCGCTGTTCGAAAGAACGATACACAGATGTAATTGCAATGGTTGATATAACAGAGCAGACTTCATCTTTGAGTGTTTTTCACAGAAAGAAATCAGGAGGAGTGAAATTGGGGTATCTCACAGGCCATTGGACAACAGAATTTACTCCTATCCAACGTCCAGGAAAGTTCTCATTCAGTATTCGCGTTGCAACACGGGGTCAGTGAGCTGGACAACCGTCGTGTTGCAGCCACATGCACATACGAATATCCAGTGGTACCTCTTCTAGAACAACCAGCAGTATGTTCATCAGAAAGTGTGCGTACGAATGTCCATTTAGAACGCCTGAGATGAAGTAATGTCAAACAATGTAACTTTCTATGATGTTGCACCATACCTTTACGCTCCACGGCAGGTTATGCTGCACCTGACCAAGCCAGTGTGGATTTTCGGTTGCCCAGTAGTGCACGTTATGCATATTTACATTAGCGTGGTTAGTAAATGTTGCACATAGCGCACGCTGGAAAAACGTTCGGTCGCGTATCAATTGCTGAAGAGCAAATCGACAAAATTCCGTACGAAGTTCGAAATCTCGGTCGTCGAGTGCCTGATGTAGTGACGGATGATAGGGATTGAAACTCTTTCGGTGTAGGATGCGAATGTCTCGTACCATTGTGCGGATTCATTCTCATCGTAGCCAGAACAATTTCTTCGTATTCTCTGTTTCTTGCAGTCTTCTTTCTTGTCCTCTTTTTATCGTTCAAGCAGCTTGTCCGCTCTAGCGTCTTAATAATTCGTGCAGTTGGTTGGCGATTCGGACACTGGCGATCTGGATAGGTAACCCTGTACGGCTGTACTCGTTTTACGGCATTTCTGTTACATTCACTATATAAAAGTAGCATATCCAACATGCCCTCATTGGTGCACAGGACTGCACGCAATGAATGCTGAAGCAGAAATAAGCGGCCTGTAGAGCAGGTAAGTAAACAGGCAAATGCGTTGACATTCTGACACATCGTAACTCAAGAGTTTTCCTTGACGGTGTTCGCACCGCTGATGCCGTTTCCGGCCAACGTGCTCTCAAAATTCTAGGACATTTCTCGAATTTTTTTACTACACGTTTCAACGTCAACATTAACAAACGCTATATCACTGTAATTGCTTTCTCAAGAGCCATCGAGTGCAGTTATAAAAACTATACGATTTCATTTAAAAAACGTGCTTGCTTCAATATCTCCGTTGATCGTTGATACCACCGCTAAAAAATTAACCAAAAAAAGTGCCTCTCTACGCTCTAGACTTTGCTGAAAACTGCGTTTCGACATTTACGACCCTTCAATAAATAAAAGGGTTGTTACGTCTTATGTGACTAACCGCCCTCTGAAAAGCTTGCAGGGTAGGTTGTGCTGAGAAATAATTGTTCACAAAAATCTCGATACCTTGCACCGTTTCAAAGTTAATTGGTATTCAAGATAGTCAATGAGGCCATTGCCCGTGCAGATCCTAGCAGCCCGCCACAGACGGTGTCGTCAAATGTTTTTGTCGTTTGGTTTCCTAAAACCGAACAAGAGAGCGACAGAAAAATTGGACAAGGGACCCTAGTAAGGATCGAACTCGAGCCAAAGGCTGAGCAGTCTCGTGACCTATCATCTACGTTATGAAAACAAATGACACTAATTGTGTTTGATCTGACGCTTGAATCTGCGTGCGCAATAGCCTGATTGGTCAATTCAAAGCTAACTCGGAGACGGCGTGACGTGTGGAATTTTTTCTCAACAACTAATTCTCAGCATACCCTGCAACAATCTTACAAGTTTTTCATACTGTTTCTGACCACGCTGTATGTATACCATTATCACTGCGGTGCTGATGGCAGCAGATTCTCAGAATAAAGTGAGAAGGAAAAGGTATAGAATATAATTTTTTAGTTCGGAGCTGCAGCAGAAGAAAAAAAATGACTCACAGTCATTAGAATAGCAGTACCTTCGAAATTATTTACATTAATCTACATTTATGAATTACAATGACATTACTTCTATGATCGTTCAGTAACTGCAGATGTGGTTCGTTCACATCGGAGTTCGCGGTATTTGAGTAAAGTTTTCTATATTAAATGATGCATGTAGATTGAAATATTCTTTCTAGAAACATTTGCTAGATTGTGGCTAAGCCTTTTTAGCACCATTTCATTCCTCCGGGAAACAGTAGTTTTGCAAGGCATGGAGGATAGCTCACGCGAAGTTTGCATGGTAAATGATAGTTGATTTGTGCTGCCGAGAATTCTTCCTGGTTGTATGGCGATGGTCCATGGAACTCTTCTATCCCTGACGTTTCGTCCAACGTAGCCTTGGACGAAACGTCAGGGATAGAAGAGTTCCATGGACCACGGCTATACAACCCGCAAGAATTCTCGGCAGCTTAAACATCCGGTCGTGAAAGCCTTCATTGTTTGATGAAGATTTGAACTTTGAATCGGACCGTAAGGACTGATCCATGCTTAAGTAATCATTTTGTCCTCTGATGTGTAATTTAAGAAAAACCGTGTTTGGACAAAATTATTTAACAGTGTAATCTAATAAAATGAAATAGTGGGCTCGACCCAATAAAGTGGAAAGCAGATCATGTGGCAATCTGCGCTGTATATTACTTATCAATGGTGTCCCAATGAACAGCTTAGACCATTGCTTTATCACGAGTGTTCATTGGTATCCTCATTCGTATCTCTTGTCTGACCATCTCTGACTCATGTGGATCTGCAACGTGGCTTGCTTGAACGACGATGCACTGTCAAATTTGTTACTGCTTACTAGGAAGAGATGTACTTGAGAAATATGAAAAGTTCCGTGCACATAAGTAAATTACAAAAAAAATGGTTCAAATGGCTTTGTGCACTATGGTACTTAACATCTGAGGTCATCAGTCCCCTAGACTTGAACTACTTAAACCTAACTAACCTAAGGACATCACACACATCCATGCGCGAGGCAGGATACAAACCTGCGACCGTAGCAGCAGCGCGGTTCCGGACTGAAGTGCCGAGAACCGCTCGGCCACAACGGCCAGCCAAGTAAATTACTGATGGCGGTAAGAGTAAAATATTTTCCTATACAGTGCAGCAAAACTGTATGACGTAGGGAAGGAGCCACAGACAGAAAGATATAAAAAGGAATCCATGCAGCTGAAAAAATTAGAAAGAGTTACTACATTTTTAAATGAACATACTGCTATTTGACAGTATTGTTGTCTATTTAATTACGACCCAGGTTTCGGCCTTTTATGCCGTTCTAGTGACTGAGTTATGTCACTAACATATATTGCAGGACATCAAGCTCAAAACTGGCCATAAATTAAGAAAAATATTGGACAATTTTTAGGGATTATTCGTCAGGCCACAGAGGATCGTACCTTCCGTCAGGAAACGGGCTTGTTTGAGGGAAGACAAGTATCCACACGGAGTGTGCGGTGTCGTTTGCAGCACCACAGACTTTCAGCGCGGCTACCATCCTTGCAGTTCCCTTTGAGCCGGCAGTAGAGAGAGGCGGCCCAACATTAGACGTCCTTTCAGACGAGCCGCGGCTCAGCGGACCTATCCATAGGTGGAGGCTCAGAGGAAAACGAACTTTGCCAGATTGCATCACTAGTCATTGTCATTTAGGCCAATCATCTGACGTTGTGGTATGGGGTGCCACTGGGTACATTACACGAGGAGCTACGGTTCGTTTAGTCGTTAGTTTAGATAACAGTCATTATACTTCCAAGGTCTCCGCGATGTCTTCCTTGACGTTGCAGTTTTAACGGCCAGCAGTAGTGACGAACCAAGGTGGAGTGTTGCTGTTGTCAGGGACGATGATAGTCGCAAGTAAGAGGGCTTGCTGGAAAGTAACGGCTCCGAATTTTTTATATGATAGCTATTAAAGCTTTATAAATAAAACAAACCTTATTAACATTCTACATCTTTATTATTCATGGTTATATCTTTGCAGCCCTCTCTGCCGCTAGAGGGTTCCGAACTGTAGCATGTAACAAGGTGGCCTGTGGCCTAACTAAGTCGGTCCGTGAAAAACAGCGTGCTGTAATCGAGTTTCGAATTCGAGGAGCTTGTCCACACACAACACTCTCTCCCACAACCTGACAATGGCAGACCACACACGAACTCTGCGACGTCTGCAACAATCCGACGTCCTGGGTTCACTGAAATCGATCATCCTCCTTACAGTCCTGACTTGGTCCCAGACGACTTTCAGCTGTTTCCAAAAGTTAAAGAACACCTTCGAGGAGCTAACATTCATAGTGATGAAGCAGTGTAAGCAGAGGTTATCTTGTAGCTCCGTCAACAATGTCAAACGTTCTACGATGACTGTGTCAACAAACTCGTCTCTCATTGGCAGAAATTTATTCATCACCAGGATGACTATAGGGAGAAATGAATAATTTGTAGACATGAAGGATATAGATGTAGGTTTAAGAGTATTAAAAAAAACTTCGGAGCATTATGTTTCACCACGCTCTCGTATGTTATCGCACGATATGCAGCACCGACCAACAGGAAGATATTAATCTATATGTTCTTTACGATAAGGTTTGTGTGTTTTGTGTTGTAGATAAATAAGTGGAAAGGGAACTGGAGCCAATGCAGACGCGAGAGAGGCACAGAAAGACGGAAAATCCATGAATGGCTTTCATCAACGAAAGCCAAGAAGCTGTCCTTCAATGGAGACCTACGATAGCCATATGCAAAAGCCATAGATACTGTTAACAAGGGGCTAAAAACGCGTACTTCTTTTTTTGTTTAATGAGATTGACGTTTTCTTACTTACACTTTCTCTAGATTGGAGAAGAGTTAATAGATGTGAATTATAGATACAGAAAGGGGAAAGTGTTGCATTTTCTTAAGTTGGTCTGATCTAAAGGAAGTTTCTGACGCCCAAACGGCGAGTCACTATTTTGAGATTTATTTGGTCAGACAGTACCAGTGATAAAATTCTGTCTTTTGGTGACTCTTAGTTTTGATGACAACACACTCTCCGACGGAGATCATTCAAAGTTTTATTCTGGATGGGTAATGTAGCCCCTCAAATTAGATAGTTAAGTGTATGAGGAAGGTCTCACCAGAGAAGTTTTTATATATTGGAAGTATACAACCTTTTGAAGGCAAGTTGTCGCTGAATCGCTGAACAGTCATAAGTAGCAATTTTAATCCACTGTTGTCTAAACTGAAATCGGTTTTCAACGATACTGGTATCGGAAAGCTAGTGGGGGGGGGGGGGGGGGAGTTAGTTTGACAGGAGCCAACGTCTGAAGAAAGAGAGTTTTGACAACATAAATTTAACGGATAGCGGCGAAGTAACGGTTTCGAGTAGGGATGAACATATGTATTGTCTTTATTTTTTCTGACTAGCCTAGATTAAATGTAGGGTCAAAGCGGATACTGTGAAAATCAGTTTCAGCGAAGTACAATCAAGAAGATTTCAAAACTTCGTCTGCACTGAGTTGCTACGAAACAGAAAGCGTCTCTGTATGGGAGATTCATAGCATGAGCTGTGAATATATTTACTTCTCAGCTATGGGTAGGTAATAAATGAGCAAACTTGTCAAAATTTGTAAGCGTCTTATACGTAAATAAACTAAAGGAAATAGCGACAAGAATAATGGACAAACGCTGGAAAGGTAAAAGTATTAAAAGTTTTTCTTTACTAAGGGTAAGACTGCAGGATTCAATCGCTTATGCATATAATTATTCTGAAGTGAGAAACCTCACAAGGTGATCACGCAGTGTGACATTAAGTGATCGGAAATTTTCTTGAGACTTAAGTCGATTGATTATCAAGACCCTTGAGCACTTGTCAAAATAAGATCATTCAACCAAATAAGAGAAGTGTTGACAACCGAGCCCTCAACACTAACACGTGCATGACGTTTAACACAAGAAGTAAGTGCACAGGGATCGTAGAGAGACGTTAAACGGTGTAGTTAATCTTATTGTATAGGCTAAAATTCAGAAAAGAGTACACTAAAATACTGATGGAGTAATAATAGGGCAAAGTAACACAAGGCGAGAATTCATGCTTCGATAGAAGAGACAGCGGCACAGCCAGTTATAACATTAATACAGTTGCTTGAGCATCACTGGGAAGAGATAGCTAAATATTATTGAGCACCCTGATTTATAACCCATGCCATAAATGACGTCTGCATTTAAGACAACGTGACGTAAGAGTTAATTGGGTAGAGCACTTGGTCACAACATGCTTAGAAACGCTACGAGGTTGTAATCATCAATCAGTAGGGAACTCAGAAACAGGTCAAACTGGCAAGGGTGTGGTTTGAATTTAAATCACAGAGGTAATATTTCATTTAGTTAGCTGGTTGTTTATTCATTCATTGATCATTTACAAAATGATGTGTAATCATAATTGTCCTCTTAATTGAAAATGTAAGCAATTTGAAAAAAGATATTGTTACTGTGTTCTTAAGACAACCGATAAGCTATACGGGAAAATACGTTTTACTTCCAATATTGTAACCAACACAGGAAAATGTGTGTTGGTAACGCAGTTTTGAAGTGCACAGGATCGAAGGAATGGAACCATAAATCTAGAAAGGTACTCATGAAAACGATTTTTTAAGGTGGAGTGAAAGGAGAACAACGGACCCTGCGTACAACAGAAGATGCGTAGACCTGTTGCACAGAAAATCACGACATAGACATACAAAATTGTTTAAAGGAGGTGCTAATACGTATGTGACAGTTACAGAATTACTGTGAGACGCCAGACGTCTATTCAAAGGACCTAGCAATGAAAATTATCGGAGAAAATAAAATGAGCAGCCGTTCAAAAGCACTGTTGTTACAATCACGGATCGTAGTGTGGAATTGTTATAAATTGAAAATTATTCGAGAACTTTTGAAAACAGAGGAAGTTTGAGCTTAGAAATGTATGCTTTTGAATGACTTCTAATACAAGAAATGTTTAGAACAGTGACAGATTTCAAGGTCTTTGAATCAAGACCTGTAAAAGCTACACACACGAGTACATCCGGCAGCACCAGACAAGAAAAAAATTAGACATGTATCGCTATTGAAAGCAGCTTGATTTCGTATCTAAATATACGATAGTTAAGATAATAGGATACAATTTCAGGTACAACACAGTGTTGGATTTTATTGAAACAAGGTTTCTTGAAATTATTGGAATCTGTCTGACGCCGTCTGTTTTAGATTTTCTTCTTCTGCAATAGAGGATAACTGGGTGGAAAGGGGGCATAAATAATTTTCATACTCCTGTCTAACCTACGTTTCTGTAAACAGGAAAGTAGTACAGTGAAAAATGCACGTTGCTCAAACAAAAGAAGCTGTCCATCGTGTAACCTATGCAACAAGTCATAGTGTACGGAAGTCAGTGGAGTGAGCATTCAGATACGTACAACAGATTTTCTTTTTGCCAACATTCATTGACTCCATAGTCACGTCACTTTGTGGTACTAATCTGTAAGAAGGAACTGTTTCTTCTTTCACGTATATCAATTTGTATCTTTAACAGGAATGATAATTCATCGTTTCTATTACTAATAAAAATAAATGTCTAGAAACAGTGAAAATACGTGTAATGTTAAAGTTTCGGTCTTTTGCTCTGAATATGATTAATAGCGTATTACCATAAAAATTAGTGCCGTTTGCAGTCTGATACTGCCGACATTTGCAGTACTCTATGCCAACTACAAAGATATTCTTATTCTGTGAAATTTGTGAAAGTGTGTGTGTGTGTGTGTGTGTGTGTGTGTGTGTGTGAGAGAGAGAGAGAGAGAGAGAGAGAGAGAGAGGTAGGAAGAGATTTTAAGGTTTAGAAAAACGAAGCACATTGGTTTAGAAGTAGTGGTGGAATTTCAGCTGTGCAACGCACAAGTTTTGCGTGTTCTCAAAAATGAAGTGTTAGTAATAAGCATAATTACGTTAAAGGAAGAAAAGTTAAATACACAGAAATTGTTGTCGTTCGACTGTTTCAGCGAAGAGGACCTTTGAGACACGAAGATAAACGTCAATGGGAAAAGGTGAGACTTATTCGTAAGTGTAGTTTAACTGTAACTGGACAAATGTTAATTTTCTGACGGTTGCAGTTACAAAAAACATTATAGTACGCAGTACATATATATATATTTACGGAGCGTATGCGAAATATTTAGAACACAGTCGAAAATTTTGAATTACTTTTTTGTGTCCCGAGTTAGACTGTTATAGTCTCAGAGCTTTTATTTGAACCTTCCAGAATAGATATGTATTGCCTTTACTGAATGTAGTGGTCAGCACATAATTATTCCGTTGCTCGAATTATCAATTTTATGCGACGCCATATTAAAGACATAGCTCACTTATCTCACTTGGACCATAGAGTAAATATCTCTGGAGTGAGCATTTACATGCGCAGAACAGATTTTGTATTGTCAACATACATTCCCGGCTTGGTCACGTGTTCTCGGGACGTCGTGTGTTTGTCCGTATAGCGCCTATAGCGTCCTGTATATTTCGAATGTCACTACATCCCTAGCACAGACTGATTCTTTTCGTACGTGTCGTGCATTATTTATATATGTTGCGCAGACATTTTAACAGTATCCATTTGATACCGGGAATAAACCTTTTAAGGGCAAGTAATATTACATTCTGCTTCTTTGCGATAGATGTCACAGTTTAGATGCACTCGATTTTTGGTAGTTTTCGCTATGATACGGCACTTTATAGTATTACAGAGCCTGACGTGCATTTTTGCAGTGATAGTCTTGCAAAACGACTTGACAATAAGCTAGTACTTTTGCAAGTGTCCGAAAAACACCGAATTTGCCACACATTAGCGATTATATCCCTGCTAATTAGTCCTTTTATCTTATATTTCTGCGTATTTATTTTCTCGTTTTTGCGACCTAAAGCACAATTTTTCTTACTGGGGGCACTTTGAGGTATTTATTTAACGCATTTTAAGCACTTGCTCCCAGTTTATTAAATAAATAGTAGACTGAGTAATCTATATATATAATCGACAAGTCACTGATAAATGCATGGAGGACAGTGTTCACTGAAACAACTAACCATTCCCTTTCCTGTACCACTAGCAAATTTACGAGAGGAAGCGATTGTTTGTAAGCTTTTGTACGAGCCGTAATATCTGTTATATAGTCATAAAATTATAGAAAAATAGGTCTGCAGAATCAAGCCTTAATTATAAGGCGTCTCGAAATTTTTAAACATATACAGTGTCTCTTACTAATATGACAACTATAATTAGAGCTACATGGTATGTACCCATGAAAAGTTACTATCCCTCCTTTCACATATTTTTCTTTGCATCCGTAGCAACAACAGTAATTCACCCTCGCTATTACACTATCCACAAACGGTGAAACATAACAAAAACTCTTGATATTATAAACTTCAAACGCTGCAGAGAGCACACACGCACAGTTAAGTCCAGAAAACACGTAACAAACCCGGTTTAATGTTGACAACATGCGCAGAACTTAATGCTCACTCCAGAGATATTTACTCTATGACTTGAACCAGAGACATTCTACTGTCGTCGCTGGTTCCGTCGCCACCCACCAAAGAGGTAAGAGAACCGTCGCTTGTTTATCATATGTTGGAATTCACTACTGTGGCACGAATTTCCAACGAGAGAAACTAAACTAATCTTACGTCACAGGGAGCGTTTGATTCCCGCAGTGTTTTAGTTGTAATAAAGAACATAGGTATTAAGTTTGTTGAATACAACTTACTTAGAATGATTTCCAATATCGATCAAAACAACATCAGTGTCATTAGTGTGCTTATAATAATATTCTTCGAAAAATAACATTTTCAGAATTGGCAAGTCGAAACCAGCAGTGAAGTAGGTATAACATTAGTTAAATAACAATTGCAACAAGTTAAAAAATAAACAAGCGTTATAGAATTAGTAACTTTTTTTTAAATACAGGCTTCATGTGTAAATTGCATGACAAAATTATTGTTATATGTTTTGTTGTCGTGATCTACAGTACGAAAATTGATTTGATGCATCTCTCATCATTAGTATATCACGTGTAAATCCCGCGATTTCTGTATAATCATTGCAGTATTTCAAAAACCTTCCAATCTCTGCTTGTCTCTACTCTTCACCGCTAACGTTTCACACAAGGGTAGACTTTAGACGAATACTTTCTGAAAAGACTGTCAAACAGTCCCTTTTAAGTTTGATGTTAACAAACTTCTCTTTTTCATTTTAGCTTTTCTTGCAACTGAAATTCTGCATTTTACGTCCTCTTTACTTCAATTACCGTCAGTTATTTTACTACCCAAAATGCAAAACTCATCTAGTGCTTGCAGTGTGTCATTTCCTGGTCGGGTTCGTTCAGCGTCTCCTTATTTAATCCTACTACACTTCATTACCCTTGTTATATTTTCGTTCATGCTCATTTTCTAATTTCTTTTCAAGACATTATCCATGCCGTTCAACTGATCTTCCAAGTCCTCTGCTGGCCCTGAAGAATTATAGCAGTCTCCGTAAAGCTTAAAATTTTTATTTCATCTTTGTCAGCTTTAATTCTTTTCCCAAATTTCAATCTGATTTTCTTTATAGCTTGTGCGCACACAGCGGAAAAGTTCCTACGTTGTTCCACTCCCTTCTGAACCACTACTTCGCCTTCATTTCTTTCGATTCTTGTAACTGCAACCTGTACAAGTCGTAGATACCGTTTCGCTCGCAGTGTTTTATACCTGCTACCCTCAGAATTTCAAAGAGCATAATACATTTAACATTGTTAAACCTTTTTATAAATCGACGAATGCAATAATGTGGGTTTTCTTCGTTCAGTTTATCTTCTAAGATACGTCTTAGGGTCAATATTTCTTCGCGTGTTCCAACATTTTTCCAAAACACAAACTGATTTTCCATCAGATCTGCTTCATACAGTCGTTCCATCCTTCTGTAGATAATTCATATTTGTATTTCGCAATCTGGACCAATTAAACTGTTAGCTCGGAACTACTCAAACTTGTCAGCGTGATGCCCGCGTCTGATCTTAGTCATTCTTGCTTCATGTTTCCAAGACGTGTAGCGGTGTTGAGATTGCTGACAAACAATGTTATTTTCTCCTGAGTTTGTGCATCGTTATGTCTTGAGAAGGCCCTGAGTTTGTTGTTTGGGAGGCATTTACGTGCAGCCTAATACGTACACAATGGCATGGGGATTGTAAATGACGACGAGAAATCCTTTTTTGTGAACTAATGTTTGATGTAAGTGGATAATTTTGGTAAACGAAGCAAAATTCAGTATTTTTGGCACGAATCATCTACAACAGGTCACAGGACAGGAAATTTCGCTATTGATTTAAACGGGAGGCTGTAAATAATCAAAACAGGTAGCAGGCATATTTAAAAATTTCTTAAACCTACTAGAAAATATAAGGACAAGCAATTCAAGAGCAAAACAAATGCATTACAGCTCTCCTTCAGAAATCAAGAAAATTAAATATATTCTCAAAACTTAATGGTATTTCCAACAGGGTACTAAAAACTTGTTTCCAAGTAACAACTGCTGACATGCCTTATATGTGTAATGCATCACCAACTGAGGGCATTTTTCCAGAGCCCTTGAAATATTTCATTGCTAAATCTCTCTAGAAGAAAGGTGATACAAGATATGTCAATCTCTGCTGAAATCATTTTCCAAAATTTTTGAGAACTTGGTGTACTCTAGAACAGTATATTACATGAGCAACAATAATATTCTTAGTGAATCAAAGTTTGGACTTCATGATAGGTGCTGAACTGAGAAAGTCATTCACCAAATTTTATAAGTATTAAATATTAAAATGGCAGCGTTTGGTATTTTATGTGACCTCTCTAGGGCATCTGACTGTGTGAACCGCTATTCCTTTAAGATAAACTGGCGTTTTATGGACAATGTCATATCCATCCAAAAGAATGCAAAACGTTATGCTTAGTAATTCGACCAATGTAAGCAGTGGTGATTCTTCTGGCTGGGAAGAAATCACTTATGGGAGTCCACAAAGCGCAGTCTAGTGTCAACTAAAGTTTCTTACATATGTAAATGATCTCCTATAATATACAAAAAGCGGAATTAGTTCTTTTTGCAGAGGTCACTAGTATTATAATCAATCCAAACCTTCACACAGCAAAAGAAGAAATAATGTTTTTAAAAGTATTATGATTTTGTTCATAGTTGTTACTTCCTCAGCAACTGAAGTAAGGTATATATTTCGGAATAAAATTTAGTCTTCAGTTGCACAGTTAGTTTACTTTTTCTTTGCCGATTTCGAAAGATTACTTTACCATCTTCAGAAGCATGTAATATTTGGGATGATATAAATCATGAGAACTTAGTCATATATTTATGTAAATGTATAAGTACTGTATTGGAAAAAACTTACTTAATATTGGTTTAGCGGATGTCAATATGCTCTTCACAGAAGCATAATCCCATGACATGTCCAAAAATATGCATATTGTACGTTATAATTATAGCCACAGATTAATAATAAAATGTAAATGTATCACATTTATGTACACAGAAAACTTGTGCTAACAGCAAGCAACATATATGAAAGCACATAAAAAGTGTAAGGAAGCCATATAAAGGAAGTTATATATATTTACAAGGACGTTTCCCATAATAAAAAACAAATGAACAACTGGTGACTCAATTTTATTCTGAAATGTATTAAAAGTATTACTTGGTGATTTTTTGCAATAGCCTAGCTTTTATTTCAGAAGACACAATTTATCCTGTTCTGCACATCTAGAGGTACTACGCCAGTGATAACACACAGTGACGAAATGATAACAAGGGTGGAAACTTCAAGATTACTTGGTATACAAGTTGATGATAACTGACACAGAAAAAAAAATTTTTTTATACTCTGAATACAAATTAGTTCGATATTTTTGCACTTCGGATAATTCCAAATATTACTGAGGGAAAAATCGGTAAATTAGCATTTTTTGCATATTGTTATTCAATAATGTCGTATGAAATAATTTTTTGGGTAAATCGTTTTAAGAAAGAACTTTCTGAAATGCTGGAGGAACAATATGCTCTCACCTACTATCATCTTCTGGATATCTCTTTGAGGAGATAAGCATTTTGACTTCTACTTCACTATATATGTATTTCCTGATGAAGTTTGTTGTAAATAACCCACTACAGTTCATTCGGAACAGTGATGTACAGTCGAAAAAGTAAAATTGTTCGCACGGAAAATGGCTAAGTCCCACATCGTGCATTCTCGGCATGTGCTCGTTCAACACGTCACAAATTGTGGCAACACTCTCACTTTAATGCCAAAGATGGATTATAGTGGAGAGGCATATTATACACAACATTAAACATGTATACCGAAGTAAAGGATGTCGACAGCGATAGCGAAATATATAGTGATTTGAGAGGCAGGGCTAGATGTGGTCCGAAGGAGATGTTAGTGTCGCTGGGCAAGTAACTCACGGTCAATGTACCTGGTCGTCACTTGTTGACTCAAACTTCGATTCCGACATTTGGCCAATATCTTTTATGCCCTCATCGTAGTAGGTGCCCACGGCCTTTCTGTGGTGAGTTATTTTGTCTTAATGAGTACAACATGGGTGCATATTGTTTGCAGTCTGTAAGTGAACGATTATAGTATGAGACAACAAAAAGTTGTATCACAAAACTTACAATATTTTAAACAAAATTCATTCAAGTTATTTTAAGAGCATCGTTTTATAGGAGTGGGAGAATATTATCATTTTGAGGAGTAAAATTGTTCTCACGGAAAATGGCTAAGTCCCACATCGTGCATTCTCGGCATGTGCTCGTTCAACACGTCACAAATTGTGGCAACACTCTCACTTTAATGCCAAAGATGGATTATAGTGGAGAGGCATATTATACACAACATTAAATATAGTACACCGAAGTAAAGGATGTCGACAGCGATAGCGATCAATTAGACTCCTAGCAAAATATAGTATTTTACGAAGTTCGTATCTCAAAAGAAGCAGAGAGTAAAAAATAGAAAAATTATTGAATTCTTTGGCACAATTGAAACTGTAATGATATACTTTCTTTTCAAATCACGCACACTAATGTAAGCGCGAAGTTGCACGGCAGTCCTTTTGCGCTTTTATTCGGGAATACTACAAATCACTATCACTTTAAATTTCGGAAACAATTACGTTCACAGTAAGTTTTTCTGTACGCATAAAACTGTCAAAGTAGCAGGCGGAACGAGAAAGCAGATGCAGCAGAAAAATCCTTAAGATGAAACTGCGTAAGAGAGACCTCGTAAATTTTGGACTCCAAGTGCAATTACAAATATGCTGGGTAAAATAAGGTCGACTATTCAGCGTAATGGAATCTGAATAAAACATTTAAATTCAATCACACAATATTTATTAAAATTCCGCTGGACAGTACGAAATTGCACGACCTTCCATTGACAGAACAATGGAAACTATGGTTCGCTTTTCCTTAATTTTCAAGGAAAATGTAACTCAGTAACATCTATGGTCCGCGGATACGAAATATAGACGCCAGAAGAAGGAATGCTCAATACTTTGCCGTACTGCAATAATAATTTAATTTGGGAAAACGACTATTTAAGCCCTGATTTGACATTGTTTTAATTTACTGAAATGATACTATCATTTTTTAAATGCGAAAGTCTTAGGTTAGCTATTACGTGGGCTGTTACTGATATCGAATGAAACAAGTTTGCTGTTAGCAGTCAATGTTTATTTATGTCTAAAACGTTTTTCACAGGTTTAAACCTTCATCAGGTGAATTTATGTGTGTTAATACGAAACGTTTGTGTTGCTCCTTTAGGGAGTATCAAAACTTAGTTCTCACAGCACCTGACGGCACAATGACAGAGCTAGACATTGCTGAGAATGAAATTATAACTAAATCAAGACCCTAAGCTGTCGACAGGCGTTGATAGACATCAACAAGGACAGTTAAAAATGTGTGCCCCGACCGGGACTCGAACCCGGGGTCTCCTGCTTACATACTTTTTTTTTTTGCATTTTGTTCGGTATTGTTCGTTGCGTTTGGTCTGGACGGACGTCACAAGATATCCGTTCAAGTTGATCGTTGATTCCTTTTACTCAGTTTTTTTTTTATTACAGAGGGCTGCTCGACCTCTGACCGAACACGTTGAGCTACTGTGCTGGCGTCCATCTGAGCCACCGAGGGCACAGAGGATAGCGCGACTCCAGGGATTTATCCCTTCCACGCTCCCCGTGAGACCCACATTCCCAACTTAATGTCCACACACTACATTCGTTGTGCCCCTGCCCATTAAATTCACTACTCGCGGCAGACAAACTTACGAGTCCCCTAAGAGTTCGGGCAATGCGTGTGCATCCAGCACAGAAGAAGGAGGTAAATGGCCGGTTAGCCTTAACTATATAATGCCTTATTTTAAAAGTGTTTAATTCAAACTTTTGAGTATGTGAGCTTGTAGGGATTTAATATCTGATGTTGTTTAGCTGTGCAGCGATATCCATATATAATTGCAAGTGTGGGTGAACAGACTTTTTTGACGATAGACAATCGTGCGAAATTACTTCGAAATAAATTCGCTAGATGTGAATAACTTGGCTTCAGCTGTTTTAGGTGTAGATGTTCTACCTATTGGTGACATACGCAAACCTGTGCGGGACCGGTACTCGAACCCGGATTTCCCCTCCTATCGTTAGCTGTCGCCTTAACCGACCCAAACTTCCATGTGTCATGCCGTATAAGTCCCGATACCATAATCTTACACGCAAGTAAATATTACTTGCCGAGGCTGGCCAAAGACAATATCAGAGGTGTCGATTCCCCATAGTCTCATTCTCACTGGCGTGGCAATACGGAGAATTTAGCGATGTAAGAGAATTTAGTGATGTAAGTAGGAGACTATGGTATAAGAATGTATACAGTGTGACATACGGAAGTTTGGCTCGGTTTGAGGTGTTCACGGATTGCCTATGGTTAAGCCGACCGCTCGCGATAAGCGAGAAATCCTGTGCAAGTCCTGGACAGGCCACCAACAAGTACTACATCTATACTTAACGTACTGTAGCTGAAGCCAAGGTATTCGCATTCAGCGAATTTATTTCGAAGTAATATTCATATGATTATATTCTTCACAAAATATTCTTTCATTCGCTACAATGAAACCTCCCTCAAACCGAGAGACATAAATATGAGGCTAGGTTTCTAGCTCAAGTTGACTTACTCAAAATATGTGATACCACACGTACCTTTATACGCGACACTCTATCTCATATTAGGATAACTTCAGCTTTCCATTCTAGTAACTGGATTCTGACTTCTGCTTGCTAAGTGGTTTGACCGAGCGAGGTGGCGCAGTGGTTAGCACACTGGACTCGCATTCGGGAGGACGACGGTTCAATCCCGTCTCCAGCCATCCTGATTTAGGTTTTCCGTGATTTCCCTAAATCGTTCCGGGCAATTGCCGGGATGGTTCCTTTGAAAGGGCACGGCCGATATCCTTCCCCATCCTTCCCTAACCCGAGCTTGCGCTCCGTCTCTAATGACCTCGTTGTCGACGGGACGTTAAACACCACTAACCTAACCTAACCTAAGTGGTTTGACTGTTTCGTGAGCTTTGTGATGCCGTCTGGTGATGTTCCTGTTGTGCTAATACCTGTGGGCAGCGTCTGGTGTGGAATTCAGGGGACCGTTTAAGACGCGTTACTCTTATGTAATCGCAACCTGATGGACGAGTAAGCCAGATGAAGTAGTAACCTCATTTTTTATTGTGAGGTTATTTGAAGCGGCATACGTGAGACCAGTTACGATGGAAACTGCCATAAACGGCCTCCAGAAAACGATATTCTTCCCATGCGACAGGCCTATATTTAGGGGAATGACTTCGCAATACACCAGGAGTTTTACATACAAGAAGCAAACGACGGAGGAAATTAGAGTCTAAATTGTACTCGGCCAAGTCACAAAATCAGCAAGTCGCATCAGCAGCCACCAGCTCTAATAGAATCAGCAAGTTTTGAGTCTGTTAAAGAGCCTACGTCGTCTCCGAACAGTGAAAGTTTGAAACACTTTAAAGTGACGAAATCTGTAGTGAAGTCAAAGCACATAGAAGCTTAAGTTTTATTCTTGAAAAGAATATGAGAAAAACGTAGGAAACATAATTTTCCAGTCATTCGGAGTTTCATAAGTAGAATTTCAATTGAGAATAATGTTTCAGATGTGCAATCTGAGGAAGAGGACACTGCACGCACACTCTGCAGTGGTCGTTTGTCTGAAGACTAACATACAGGCACATTGCATGGAATGCCATCTTTCAGCTCTCGAGGAATGCTAGCTTTAAAATGTGCTCTTTTAGGCATGACTGAACTTCTTTCGTACAATAAACGTACAACATGTTGGAGAAGCAGTAAGGAAAAGAATATTATTATTTTAGGGTTTACCTATTTTTATATTTACCGACACTAAGTGTTTATCCTGGTTGTCTCATAGTCGGACACTATTTCTATTTCACTTCAAATTGACTTGTTTATGCGCTTTTCAAATTTGCATGTATTTAATGTTAATTACACTCCTGGAAATTGAAATAAGAACACCGTGAATTCATTTTCCCATGAAGGGGAAACTTTATTGACACATTCCTGGGGTCAGATACATCACATGATCACACTGACAGAACCACAGGCACATAGACACAGGCAACAGAGCATGCACAATGTCGGCACTAGTACAGTGTATATCCACCTTTCGCAGCAATGTAGGCTGCTATTCTCCCATGGAGACGATCGTAGAGATGCTGGATGTAGTCCTGTGGAACGGCTTGCCATGCCATTTCCACCTGGCGCCTCAGTTGGACCAGCGTTCGTGCTGGACGTGCAGACCGCGTGAGACGACGCTTCATCCAGTCCCAAACATGCTCAATGGGGGACAGATCCGGAGATGTTGCTGGCCAGGGTAGTTGACTTACACCTTCTAGAGCACGTTGGGTGGCACGGGATACATGCGGACGTGCATTGTCCTGTTGGAACAGCAAGTTCCCTTGCCGGTCTAGGAATGGTAGAACGATGGGTTCGATGACGGTTTGGATGTACCGTGCACTATTCAGTGTCCCCTCGACGATCACCAGTGGTGTACGGCCAGCGTAGGAGATCGCTCCCCACACCATGATGCCGTGTGTTGGCCCTGTGTGCCTCGGTCGTAAGCAGTCCTGATTGTGGCGCTCACCTGCACGGCGCCAAACACGCATACGACCATCATTGGCACCAAGGCAGAAGCGACTCTCATCGCTGAAGACGACACGTCTCCATTCGTCCCTCCATTCACGCCTGTCGCGACACCACTGGAGGCGGGCTGCACGATGTTGGGGCGTGAGCGGAAGACGGCCTAACGGTGTGCGGGACCGTAGCCCAGCTTCATGGAGACGGTTGCGAATGGTCCTCGCCGATACCCCAGGAGCAACAGTGTCCCTAATTTGCTGGGAAGTGGCGGTGCGGTCCCCTACGGCACTGCGTAGGATCGTATGGTCCTGGCGTGCATCCGTGCGTCGCTGCGGTCCGGTCCCAGGTCGACGGGCACGTGCACCTTCCGCCGACCACTGGCGACAACATCGATGTACTGTGGAGACCTCACGCCCCACGTGTTGAGCAATTCGGCGGTACGTCCACCCGGCCTTCCGCATGCCTACTATACGCCCTCGCTCAAAGTCCGTCAACTGCACATACGGTTCACGTCGACGCTGTCGCGGCATGCTACCAGTGTTAAAGACTGCGATGGAGCTCCGTATGCCACGGCAAACTGGCTGACACTGACGGCGGCGGTGCACAAATGCTGCGCAGCTAGCGCCATTCGACGGCCAACACCGCGGTTCCTGGTGTGTCCGCTGTGCCGTGCGTGTGATCATTGCTTGTACAGCCCTCTCGCAGTGTCCGGAGCAAGTATGGTGGGTCTGACACACCGGTGTCAATGTGTTCTTTTTTCCATTTCCAGGAGTGTAGTATGAATTCAGTAACTAAAATTTAAAGTACAATGATTTCACGTAGATTTCCAACTAACAGACGTACAGGTATATCAAATGTTGTTTTATAAAGTGAAGTAATGTGAGACGAGGGAAGTTTCACCTCAGGGATTTGGCTGGTATGTGGTCCACCCATCATAGGCAACAATTACCTGCCCCATCCGACGGGGCACGAATATTTTCCGCCTCTGGAGATACGTCTCATCTTCCGCGAGGCTATTCCATTACCCAGCACTAGATCCCACAGCTGATCAGGTGTGAGTGGCACCCGTGTCGGCCAATGTAAGTTCATGTGACGCTTCATTTTGACCCACATATTTTCGATGGGTTCCAAGTCTGGCTCTCGAAGAGACCAGTCGATCAGATCAACGTCAGCCTGTTGCGAAGGTAATTACTGATCGATTCGACTCGTGTGTCTCGGTTATTGGTCCTGTTGGAAATGGATCAGGACCTCACACTCGGAATCACAGTATGTTCATGAGGTGCACATACTGACCCGCGGCAAAAGGATCGTAAATTCGGTGAATTACCGCTGCTCCATCTGTTGAGATCCACCCTCAGCAAGAGATTGTGATACTGCCAATTGGCGAATGTCGCGCAGCTTACTTTGAGAGTAATATGTCCGTTGCCTTTGCAGCCCATAACGTGACCCTAATTCACTGAGCCACATATTGGCTCTGAGCTAAATATTGGCTCATTTGAGAAGATGACGTGGTGTCAGTCGCAGTCGATATTCAATTCAGCGAGGGCAACCCTACAAAGTTTGTATCCACCAGAAAAGACATCTTTATTGGCAGCCTTCTCCGCTCTAGGGCCAGAAATCTGCAAAGGGTTGCGAGCATCCAGGGAAATTGATCTCATTCTTGAGTTGGTCGGCGCTTAAAAATGCAGTTTCCATAAAGGTCTCGACAAACACGTTGTCTTGCTGGGGCGTCGACACCTTTCCTAAGCCCGACCTTCGACGCCGGCTGATTGTCCTTGTCTCGCGGCACTGCTTCATCCACTTCTGAATGCAGAGAGGTTGAACGCCGCACCTGGCTGCCGCTTTACGCGCGCTGAAAGCATCACAATGGACGAGTGCCAGGACGCTGTCTCTCGTGGCGTGAGTATGCTGAGACATCCTGGCAGTAAATGACAGTTTGTCATATATCCTTCTGTGGCTCAGTGTGTCGTCATATTCGGCATACCTCAGCTATATTCGTGTTACGCTTGCAACATTGCAACAAAAAGTTGCAATGTAAAAACAAATATGCCATCGAGGGGACGGGAACCCTAATTACTTCAGTAGAGTTCCACAGTATCACACGCTGCCACGCGGTTACACGTGAGATCTGCTGTTGTTTATACGTAGCAGAAGCATCTCGGTTTTTCAAACAGAGGAAAGTAAGTGCTGTAAGGTGTATATAAAACAATACCCGATAATTTTACGCAATTACAGAAGATCAGAAAGATCTATAATTAAAATAAGAAGCGAACAAATACACTACTGAAAGTGTGTTACATGTGATGCTGCCACCAGTGGCGGTACCTGGTAGGTTACCACTGATGCGAGTTGTACACAACCGCAGGTACCCGAGATTATCAAGACATGCGAGCCCTTTCTCGACTGTCGTTATTGTAATAGAAGAAGAAAAAATGACGTTCTTTATGCCGTAATAAGATTGCCATTAGCCCAAAAAGGGATGCACAATGATCTATAGTGACCTGCATGGGATTGCAGGTCATAGGGATAGTAGCGGATGTCATTCAGGATACACATAATCTTTCTTTGGCTTACACCATGTTGGCGGGCCACTCGCCTGGAGCTTGTAGTAGGGTTCGTCTCAACATCCTGCATAATCCACCGCCTCCCTGTGCGTTCGTCTTCCTGAAAGGACCCATGATCACACAAATGGCCAAAAAGGGTTTGAAATGTGTGATGTGGTTGATGTCTGTGAGGGTTCTTGTTTTGGTAAAGCCGTGCTGCCTCTCGACCGTTTCCATCTGCTTGGCCGAACAGAAACATCATCTCAGCTTATTCCTCAAATGAATATCAGACCACTCTGCTGCTTACAGTACACAGCTTGCAATATAGAAGCAACACACGGCACATCGTCAGACGAAGTCATTCGTCAGGGCTATCTCTATCGTGGCAATGATGCATTTCGGATACATGTCCACAGCACTTTTTTTTCCTCCATTTCCAGTCACGAATCCGTCCCTGCAGTCTGTCGGTTTTATTAATTTTCATGTATGTACTATTGTTAAATCGTATTTTCTCCAGACAGACAGCAATATCTGACATGAGCATCGATGTGATGTAAGAGCAGTTATGCAACGCGGAAGGCTTGTGAGGAACAAACTGTGAGCTTTGGAGCTCTTGTTTGTGCCTTATTCATCACTGTACTCAGCGGAAATGGACGCCATAAAGTGATGTCCATTTTTGTTTTATACGCCGAAGAAATTACCGTTCCGACGGACTGAGAAATGGGCATCCAACCCCTCGTCTATAGGTACTTTCAGTTTCCTTATCCGATGGCTTCTAATGACTGCAGTATGAACATCAGACTAGCGCTGCCGTTTCAGTGTCGATCAGCCACTTCCATAGGGTCATCAAAGTCATCTCCTTGTCTAAATATTAGCCTGGTTGGTGGATTCGCGTTTCCGATATCCTTTAGGCATTATGATCTACGTTCTCAGCACTTCCCTTTTACATCACCACTGCGACAGTTTGAGACGGTTTCTTAGCAGACCACGTCCGCTTCCTGTCACTTTTTTTTCCAAATTTTGCCGATATTCTATCTTTAATGACTTCGGCATTCCTGATTGTTAAATCATAAGCTTCATTTCCTCTTCGTCAAAGTTGCTCGAATCAGCTTTCACCCATCCTCTGCAAGCCTTCTCATATATGTCCGAAAGAATAGACACCACATATAGATAATTAAGACGATGACGGTCAATAGACCCTTCAGTACAGATGCAAACCAAGTTCAAACTCTTACGGGAATCAGCGAGATACCGCCCGTAATGAGGCTAACGAGCAGGGGCACTACATCAGTAGTGTGTGGTATAAGTAGAGAATTCGGGTCTGACCGGAGGCGTGCTAGCATAGTCCATGAAGTTTTGTGGCGTCTGTGTACGGATGGCGTAATGGTCAGCGCTACTGCATAGTAAGCAGAAAACCCGGGTCTGAATCCCGGTCTAGCACAAAGTTTCAACCTGAACCACTGATATAAATCAATGCCGACTGGCAGCTAATGGCTTTAATTCCCTTGTGCCCTCTTTTTCTCATGCTAAATGCACATAAAGTATCTTTGGTGGTGCTTATATAAATACTGGAAATTTTGTGTTAACTAGCTTATATTTCTATAATTACTTGCATTTTCCGTGGATCACATATCTCGCTACAAAGTTGAACGTGTTAAATGGTTTTCAAATTTAACGCACTTTTGTAAAATATATCTCGTTGCTGACAATTTACACGGTTGAGTCTTACACTAATTTTAGCTCTGCCGTTTGGGCTTCAGTTGGGCCAATCGGAACCGACCGACCGCCTTGTCATCCTCAGTCAATGGCGTCAATTAGATGCGGTGTGGAGGGGCGTTGGGTCAGCGTATCGATTTCCCAGCCGTTGTTGGCTTTGCAGAGTTTGAAGCCGCTACTTTTCACTCATGTAGCTTCGAAATTGTTATAACTGGACAGTGAATCCCGTTCCACTCCTCTCATCAAGGAAAAATCCCTGGCAGTTCCGGAAATTGAGCCTGGATGGCTATCACACACTCTGAGCAATCAGCTACGGAAGTGGACTACGTTAGTACGTAGATCCATTTATAAATTCATCTAGCTATGAAGTAGAGGAAGTATTGAAGAAAAATTGATATCAGTTTGATATTGTAACTGTAACATGATAAAATGTTTTGGAACTATATACCCTGCTTCCTTCTACGAAAAAGTAAGGTTAAGTTACAGTTGGTGGAGGAATATTATTGTTTCTAGCGTTACATTTAAGAATGTCACCACTTTTCCTTCAAATGGTGACAAGTTCTTAACAACAAATTTTATAAGAACTGTGTTTTAAGGCTGTGTTTGTTTGGTAACCAAACAGTTTCCATTACACGGCAAGAGGTTGACTTCTATCAGGTCTCCATGTAAGGAATAGTTAGTGTCTCAGTGTGAAATTACCCTCAATTATTATTTCATATGCTATTAAGTACTGGAAGCATATAAAGAAAAACAAATTTCTGATGGTTTCATCACAAAAATCCGCAATCTAACCCAGAGTAAAGTGTCGGAGGCGGCCGAGGTGGCCGAGCGGTTCTAGGCGCTACAGTCTGGAACCGCGCGACCACTGCGGTCGCAGGTTCCAATCCTGCCTCGGGCATGGATGTATGTGGTGTCCTTAGGTTAGTTAGGTTTAAGTAGTTATAAGTTCTAGGGGACTGATGACCACAGTAGTTAAGTCCCATAGTGCTCAGAAGCCATTTGAACCATTTTTTTAAAGTGTCTGAGAAGATCCACACTATCATATTAGCAATATGAGTTCTTAACTACATGAACTCCTAAGAATTCTGAACATTCAGTTTTATATTCTTCCTTTCCGCCATGATTATAAGCTTACGTTGTTGTGTTATGTTGTTATCTCCTGGCGTATACTAAATTGCTTTTCCCCCTCAGTTAAAAGATAAAGAATTTATGGAAAACTAATCAGTATTTATCAGTATTACCGCAACCTGTGCAGCATGCAGTGTGGAGTATCGGTTAGTGTCGCTGACAACGGTGAGGCGGGTCGTCAGTTCAAATCCGATCATCGAGAAATGTGTTTGTTGTTTAGTATTTATCATTTCTGGAGCGTTGTCGTAATTTCTTATATTTAATTTTTTTCATATTCTGCAATATTCGATGTTTGTATAAAGAGCAGAACGGTCTGCCCAGTGAACAATTCTAGTCTGTCTCTATGTTCACTGGAAAAAAAAAAACAACCTAAACACGGGCTTTCAGCCGGCCGCGGTGGCCGAGCGGTTCTACGCACTTCCGTCCGGAACCACGCGACTGCTACTGTCGCAGGTTCGAATCCTGCCTCGGGCATGGATGTGTATGATGTCTCAAGGTTAGTTACGTTTAAGTAGTTCCAAGTTCTAGGGGAATGATGACCTCAGATGTTAAGTCCCATAGTGTTCAGAGCCATTTGAACGGGCTTTCAGTGCTAAGCGCTGCACTTTGCTGATAACCCTACTTTCGGATTTGTGCTTACGACGTGACAATACGTTTTTTCAAATACTTCATGTAGCATTAGTTTTGTTGCTGTACATCCGTTTGGCTTGATTATTGCGCTTATATCATCAGCTGAAAGAATCATGTCTACGGCATCAACAGAAGAATGGAGGAGGTTAGTAAATGCCAAGAAGAAAACTCAACAGCGAACGCTGTGGAACACCAGTAGGGCTTTAGTCGGCTCGGAAATGATAATTAAAAAATTGTGTTTTTAGAAGAATGTTTTTGAGAGGAAAAGAAACATTAGACGCAAGAATAAGAAAGTAACAAGAGACTATAAATTTACGGAGAGCGAGGTTCGCTGAGCAGGCGCTGTAGTAAATTGGTCGGAGCAAGGCTGAGGAGATCAAAGCGCTATATTTAGCCAGCAAAGCGCTTAAGAGATGACACGTTGTGTGGAGCGATTAGTAGGTCCATCGACCGAGCCGAGACGACGAAATTGCGCCACGCAGCGGTATTGTCAGCTGAATAATTGAGCGAGCAGCGGCGGCCGGCTCGCCAGCCGCAGCTGTTTGCGGGCGGCGATCAGCGCTGGCATTTTCGTGCGTCTGTCTTCAGCTGAGCGACCCACCTGCTGCTGGCTGGCGGAGGGTGCTTCCACCGCTGTCTGACGAATGCTAGCCAGCGCAGGCAATATTGATCGCACCGAGAATAGGAGCTTCTGCATAATGCAAACAGCGGAGATTGCGTGACTGGAACCGCAGTCCTGAATTACAGGGACCAAGGACGAGGCTGCTTCTTATTTTCGGCGAGGGTTTCGTAAAGCAGCAGTTTCGTAAATTACTGCGTTTCTCCGTGATTCCGTAGAATAAGCAGAAGGGGGAAAGGAGGAGGGTGCAACTGACGTGTCATTTACCAGAATTTTTGGAACTTCGATTTCGATTAAAGGATACAAGCAGCGTCTCATTGGAGTGAACACTGCATTGCTTCCAGTGTCCTCTTCCTATCACACCAACTTCTTCCGGTCTTCATTTCCGTGTCTGATCTGCTCTGCATGTTCATCTCGTCTCTGTTTTATTTCACCTCACACATCAGTTTATTCTCCCAAATAATGCCGCATTTTTCCACCTGCTGCATACTCGTCGATCCGTTTCAAGTAGCTATTAGTAAAAGTTAAAAATCTATCACAGACGATTAGACTACTGTCTTCTTATTTTTCTCATTAATGAGTGTTCTCCGCTCTCAGCTATAACGCAAGCCTACAATTTTAATTATTTGTCACATGATTTTTCAAAAATGGATTTCCTATAATCAATTTGTTTCTAAAAATTAGAGGTAAACGACTGTGCTACTGTGTACCGTGTTTGTATGATGCAACAAGCAATTTTGATCAATATACGTATGGACGTAGGCTGTTGCACAAGCTGCTTTGTCTTTTAAATATTTTAGCAATGACGAATCTTCTATAAGGGGCTATTTTTATCCGTTTGACATCTTGTGCGTGAGGTCATCGTAAAAAGAACATGTTTTATAACAAAATATTTTAGGACCTGAAGATGACAACACAGTGTGTTGACACCGATTGCCTTAAACAAAAAAAAATATTTTATCCGATCTTGGCTGTTGAATAGTTTTTAACAATTAAACAGATCGCCCTTCAGTTCTCTCAAAATGTGAAAATTCAATGAATTTATTACGTTGATTCTTTATTTATTTATTTATTTCGAGTCAAAAACATTACAACAATATTTACAATATATACAATATAACAAATCAGGTCAAATCATAAAAGAACAAACTAAACGGTATTAGCCCAAAATTGTGCAACGGCAGCAGCATTGTCTGAAACATCAACAAGCTCTTGTGTGGAACATGATACAGGACATCTAGGACAGTTAATTAAATGTTTGGTTGTCTGTTCTTCTCCGCAGTCACACAAGGTGGAAGATTCCTTCATGAAGCCCCATTTAAACAGGTTGTCCTTAGTTCGTCCGACGCCACTCCTGAGCCGATTTAGAGACTTCCACACTGTCCAGACTTGATTTCCACCAGGAGGAAGGGTCTCAGAAGGAGTCATCCAATCGTTACTGTCAGATTTTGCTGTCCACTGAGATAGTCTGGCTGCTCCAGTCCGACCGGTGAGGGGTGTAGTAGTTCTCATGAAGCTCCTCCTAGATTTGAGTCTACTAATTGGTAGCTGGTATCCATGTAGCAGGTGATCGGTGTTATGATCTGCTTTATGTCTCTCAAGTTTGGCTGCGACTTCACGCCTTATGTCTGGAGGAGCAATACCTGCTAGTTTATGGAGTTTATCAATAGGTGTAGCTTTGAGGCATCCCGTTACTGTCCTGCAGGTTTCGTTCAGGGCCACATCAACCTGCTTTGCATGAGATGACTTGTACCATACAGGACATGCGTATTCAGCTGCGGAATAACACAAGGCCAAGGCTGATGTTCTTAGTAGTTTGGGATCTGCACCCCAAACGCTGCCAGTGAGCTTCCGCAGGATGTTGTTACGAGCAGCAACTTTCTGCTTGGTGTTAGTGCAGTGTTTTCTGTAGGTCAACGTTCGATCTAAGGTGACACCCAGATATTTGGGGTAGAAACAATGTTCAAGCTCTTGATCTTCCCAAAACACTGTAAGTTTTCTATAGGCCTCTCGATTGCGTAGGTGGAAAGCACAAACTTGAGTTTTAGCAGGGTTCGGTCTTAAGTTATTGACTCTGTAGTACTCAGATAGGTCCTTGAGAGCAACAGTAAGCTGGTTTTCTACTGTGTCAAAATCTCTGGCTTGTGTGACTAAGGCAAGATCATCTGCATAGATGAAACTCTTTGTAAGAGAAGGTTGAGGCTGGTCATTTGTAAATATGTTGAACAATATGGGGGAAAGGACACTACCCTGAGGCAAGCCATTCCTTTGACTTCTCCATCTACTCTTTCTTCCTTGGAACTCCACATAGAATCGTCGGTTTTCCAAAAGTGTCTGCACAGTTCTGGTGAAATTAATGTCTCTAGTGATGTAATAGACTTTGTGCAATAATTGTCGATGTTGAATGGTGTCATATGCTGCTGTGAGATCCACGAAGACAGCCCCGGAAATGTATCCTTTCTCATATCCCTCTTCAATATGTTCAGTCAGATTAAGGACTTGTGCTGTACAATTCTTTCCAGGTCGGAAACCTGCTTGTTGAGGTATGAGTTGTTTTTCAACAATGGGAGTGAGTCTATTTAGCAACATTCTTTCATAGATTTTATACAAATGGCAAAGGAGCGAAATCGGTCGGTAGTTCTTGGGATCAGCTGCACCCTTTCCAGGTTTTAGTAAGGGAATAACTTTAGTTTTCCTCCAGATGGCAGGGATCTGTTTCCGCTTCAGACAACCATTATAGAATTGCAGAAGCCATCTTTCCGTGATGGGACCAAAATGTTTAATTTGCTCAATCATTAGGTCGTCTAGACCAGGCGCTTTACCATTTTTGCATTTCTGAATTGCGGTTCTGAGTTCTTGTAAGATGAAGTCATTTGATATATGGTTGTTTTCACGTTCAGGTTCTCTTTTGAGTTTTGTTCTATCTTTAGAACAATTGACCCTTCCATTCTGAACTAGATGATGAGCAATTTGATCTGGTGCAATGTTTGCATGGCCATGATTGTGGACAGGGTCGTTGTTCAGGCGTCGCAGCAACTGCCAGGCTTTCTGACTGCTTTTAGACATATCAAGGTTCTCGAGTAGCTCTATCCATCGTTCTTTTTTGGATTTGGCTAAGGCTGAGGATAAATTTTGGCCAGCAGTTAAGGTTTCAATGCTGTAAGGATTATCATTGAAAAGTTGGATATAGTTATGTAGATGCTTCACGGATTCTT
The DNA here is from genome assembly GCF_023864345.2 of Schistocerca serialis cubense. NCBI lineage: Eukaryota > Metazoa > Arthropoda > Insecta > Orthoptera > Acrididae > Schistocerca > Schistocerca serialis. Next base: position 457,034,034 of record NC_064641.1, on the reverse strand, counting down.
CTGTCAAGCCAGGTATGTAGTTAACTCGACAGCCTCTGGGAGTTGAGAGTCTTGAGCATCTTTTCACGGCTTCTACAAACTCATCATAGTTGGAAACGTTGATTCTAAAAACGACTTTAACCGTATTCTATCACTTCAAGCCCCCCCCTTCCCCCCCCCCCCCCCCGCCGCCCTCCAGAGCCATGGGCCTTGCCGTTGGTGGGGAGGCTTACGTGCCATAACGTAGGTGCAACCACAACGGAGGGGTATCTGTTGAGAGGCCAGACAAACGTGTGGTTCCTAAAGAGGGGCAGCAGCCTTTTCAATAGTTACTGGGGCAACAGTTAGCATGATTGACTAATCTGGCCTTGTAACATCACCAAAACGTCCTTGCTGTGCTGGATCTGCGAACGGCTGAAAGCAATGGGAAACTACAACCGTAATTTTTCCCGAGGGCTTGCAGCTCTACTGGACAATTCAATGATGATGACATCCTATTGGGTAAAATATTCCGGAGATAAAACAGTCCCCCACTCGGATCTCAGGGCAGGGACTACTCAGGAGGACGTCGTTATCAGGAGAAATAAAACTGGCGTTCTACGGATCGGAGCATGGAATGTCAGATTCCTTAGTCGGGCAGGTAAGTTAGAAATTTCAAAAAGCGAAATGGATAGGTTAAAGTTAGATACAGGGGAAATTAGTGAATTTCGGTGGCAGGAGGAACAGGACTTCTGGTCAGGTGAATACAGGGTTATAAACACGAAATCAAATAGGGGTAATGCAGGAGTAGGTTTAATAATGGGCAAAAAATAGGAATGCAGATAAGATACTATGAACAGCATAATGAACGTATTATCGTAGGCGAGGTAAACACGAAGACCACACCCACCACAGTAGTACAAGTTTATATGCCAACTAGTTCCGCAGATGAGGAGGCGATTGAAGAAATGTATGATGGGTCAAAAGAAATTGTCAGATAGTTAAGGGAGCCGAAAATTTAATAATCATGGGGCACTGGAATTCCGCAATAGGAAAAGGAAGAGAAGGAAAAGTGGTAGGTGAATATGGACTGGGCATAAGGAATGAAAGAGGAAGCCGCCTGGTAGAATTTTGCAAAAGGCTTAATTTAATCATAGCTAACACCATGAGAGAAGGTTGTGGACGTGGAAGAGACCTGGAGGCACCGGAAGGTTTCAAAACGATTATATAATGGTTAGACAGAGATTTAAGGAACCAGATTTTAAATTATAAGACATTTCTAGGGGCAGATGTGGTCTCTGATCACAATTTATTGGTTATGAACTGTAGATTAAAACTGAAGAACCTGCAAAAAGGCGAGAATTTGGGGAGTTGGGACCTGGATAAACTGAAAGAAACAGACGCTGAAGAGGACTGCAGAGGCAGCATTAGGGAACGATTGACAAGAACAGGGGAAGGAATACAATAGCTTAGAGAGATGAAATAGTGAAGGCAGCAGAGGATCAAGTAGGAAAAAGACGAGGGCTATTAAAATCATTGGGTAACACAAGATATTTTGAATTTAACCGCTGAAAGGAGAAAATATCAAAACACAGTAAATGAAGACGGCAAAACAGAATACAAACGTCTAAAAAAATGAGATAGCCAGGAAGTGCAAAATCGCTAATCGGGAATGGGTAGACGACACATATAAGGATGTAGAAGCATATATCACGAGGGGTAAGATAGATACCGCCTACAGCAAAATTAAAGAAACCTTTGGAGAAAGGAGAACCACCTGTATGAATATCAAGAGCCCAGGTGGAAAACCAGTCCTAAGCAAAGATGTGAAATCGGAAAGGCGGAAGGAATATATAGAGGGTCTATAGAAGGGAGATGTAAATGAGGGCAATGTGATGGTAAGGGAAGAGGACGTACAAGAAGGTGAGAGGAGAAGTATGATAACTGCGTGAAGAATTTGACAAAGCACTGAAAGACCTAAGTCGAAACAAGGCCACGGGAGTAGACAGCAGTCCGTTAGAGTACTGATAGCCTTGGGAGAGCCAGCCATGATAAAACTCTTCCATGTGGTGAGCAATATGTGTGAAACAGGCGAAATATCCTCAGACTTCAAGAAGAATATCATAATCCCAAATTTTAAAGAAAGCAGGTGCTGCCAGGTGTGAAAATTACTATCAGTTTAATAAATCACGGCTCCAAAATACTAACACAAATTCTTTAAAGAAGAATGGAGAAACTGGTAGTGGTCGACCTCGGAAAGGATCAGTCTGGATTCCCGAGAAAAGTAGGAACACGAAAGGCAATACTGACCCTATGACTTCTCACAGAAGATAGTTTAAGGAAAGAGAAATTTACATTTCTAGCATTTGTAGACTTAGTGAAAGCTTTTGACAATGTTGACTGGAATACTCTCTTTCAAATTCTAAAGGTGGCAGGGATCAATACAGGGAATGAAAGGCTATTTAAAATTTGTATGGAAACCAGATGGCAGTTACATGAGTCAAAGGGCACGAAAGGGAAGCAGTGGTTAAGAAGGGAGTGAGACAGGGTTGAACCCTATCCCCGATGTTATTCAATCTGCATGTTGAGCAAGCAGTAATGGAAACAAATGAAAAATTTGGAGTAGGAATTAAAGTTCAGGGAGAAAAAATAAAAACTTTGTGGTTTGTCGATGATATTTTATTTCTGTCAGAGACAGTTTAACGGAATGGATAATGTTTTGAAAGGAGGATATAAGATGAACATCAACAAAAGCAAAATGAGGATAATGGAATGTAGTCGAATTAAATCAGGTGATGCTGAGGGAATTAGATTAGGAAATGAGACACTTAAAGTAGTAGATCAGTTTTGCTGTTTGGGGATCAAAATAACTGATGATGGGCGAAGTAGAGAGGATATAAATGTAGACTGGCAATGGCAAGGAAAGTGTTTCCTGTTAACCTCGAGTATAGATGTAAGTATCAGGAAATCCTTTCTGAAAGTATTTGTGTGAGGTGTAGCCATTTATGGAAATGAAACATGGACGATAAACAGTTTAGGCAAGAAGAGAAGAGAAGCTTTTGAAATGTGGTACTACGGAGGAACGCTGGAAGTTAGATGGGTAGATGACGTAACTAATGAGGAGGTACTGAATACAGGGTGTACATACAGTCCGGGAACACTTTCAGTTATATACTGCACAAGAACTAAACATTGTACATATGTTATACATATTGCATTTTGAAGAGAAACTCTGAAAGCTTGTTTTACAAACTTTTATATGCGAACCATGAGTGACCGATTTCTTTGGATTCTTTATGGATGTCTCTCGTACGCGCTCCACATTCACTTTACTCACACTGGGACGTCCTCTTCTTTTTGCCGGACACAAGCAACCCGTCGTAACGAATTTGTTGTGCCAGTGTTAAATGGCCTTCTTTGTTGGTGGTTTCTTACCGTAGTTCGTTCTAAACATCCGTCGAACAGCTGTAGCACACTTGTTTATGTCGAACTCGAACACTCGCCATGTTTGCGACTAGCGATGACTATCGGGAAATTACCAAACTACGATGTGGTGGCATACATGAAAAAAAAAAACTTTCAGAGTTTCTCTTCAAAATGACATAATAATTGAAAGTGTTCTCGGACTCTGTGTACACCCTGGAATTGGGGAGAAGAGAAATTTGTGGTACAACCTGACTAGAAGAAGGGATCGGTTGGTGGGACGTATTCTGAGGCATCAAGGGATCACCAATTTAATACTGGAGGGAAGCGCGGGGGGTACAAATCGATGAGGAAGAACAAGAGATGAATACAGTAAGATTCAAAGGGATGTAGGTTGCAGTAGTTACTCGGAGATGATGAGGCTTTCACGGAATAGAGTAGCCTGGAGAGCTGCATCAAACCAGTCTTTGGACAGAAGGCCACAACAACAACATCTCTTCAAGCTTTTTGACAGAATAAAACCTCATAATTTACAGATATAATGTAATTATAATTGCATATTTATAGTACATTATACTAGCGAACCAGGCAATGCTTCGCAATTGCTAAATATGCCTGAGAATTGCATACACATCCTAAATTCTTTGCTCCCCCCCCCCCCCCCCCCCACTGCCCGTCTTCTCATCCCCCTTTCTCTCCGTTTATCTCCTCCCCCCTCCCTTCCCCCGCATCTCTCTGTGCATAACTTCCTTCTCCCTCTCTCTGTCCATCTCCTCCTCCCTGCCCTTTTTGATAATTTCCGCCTAAATGTCCAGTAGACTATCGTGTAAAAATTTACACTGAATAGGTCGAAAAATTTTCGAGATGTGTAGTAACTACGCTTTCCCTTTATGTATTACATCTATTTATGTATGTATCACGTATATTACAAAAATATATAGCCTGTGTCCGTCCGAACGTTCATAAGAGTGTCATGTAAAAATTTTTTAGTAAATCGGTCAACATTTTTCGATATTTTCGGTAGCAAACGTTTCCCCTTTATGTATTACATTTGTATGTATATATTATATATACAACTGTCAAACTGTTTTTTTTTGTTGTGAAAACATGTGACAGCAAAACTGTCAAAACTGAACACAAACATTCTTTCAGTTTCTTTTCATACCAAAAATACCATTACCATCCACAATTACGAACACAAATAAAGTTAACCAAATGGGTCAAGCCGTTCTCCAGTGATGATCTTTCACAACTGATTTTACTTTCCGACACTTCTGGCGGATTTTCCAAAAAATTTCTTTCGTACAAACCTTGTCCTGATAATGACGAACACAACAAAGACAAAAATCAATCAAATCTGTCTAGCCGTTCTTACCAGATGATATTTCATAGATACAATGTCTCTGGTGGTAATGTTTGCTTTTCCGTTGGATTTTCCAAAAATTTTGTTTCACACGAGCACTGTCCTGGCAGTAACGTACACAACGTCAAAAAGTAAACCGAATCGGGCAAACCAATCTCATGTGATAATCTTTCATACGTGCAGCAACTGATTTTTATTTATATGGATTATATTACATTAATATATTAAAATTCAAATTAAACAATTAAATTTCAGTTTCGTTATATATTTTTATAATTATTGTTTTAGTTTGGTAGGAACATACTAAAAACACTATAAGCAGTTCTCTCAGCAATATTTGGAATAGTCACCTTTAAGTATGGAACTTCCGTTCCTCGCAGAACTTTCATCTTTACTGTCTCTCGTCAACATCGTACATCACATTTTCGTTCCATCTTCTCTAGTGCCACGTCTCATCTTCTTAATGTCTCGGTGGAAGAATTTCTCCATGCTCTTCAGTATAATATCCCACGTTTTCAGGGAGCTAGTCAACATGTGAATGCACTCATGTTATTATCTAACTTCTTGCAATTTTTCAACATGGTTTGAGAATGTTCGTGTTATTTGGATTTTTTTATTCCCTTGGAAGTTATCAATAACATATTGAGAACATTCCATGCATCTTTTTCTCTAATGTAAGAAGTAAGAATATGGAAATTGACAGATATTAAGCTAAAGAATCTATAACTATTAGATACACAGAACATGAGAAGAATCATATGAGAAATCAGTTGTTTGTCTATAAAGGCTGTTTACAGTTGAAACTAAAAGCACCCAACCGCCAAAAGTCAGCTACGGAGCTGGCAGACAGATTCCTCACTTAAACCAAATAGGAAAATAAATGTATGAAATAAATATAAACAAGAACTAAAAAGTATTCATGTCTGCATTAAAAATTATTTAATGAATCTATCTACCGCATTTAGACGAAACTATAGTAATATACCATTCACATCATCCTACAGAGAATTTTCAAATACAACAAATTTCATGCATTTCGTAAATCAACAGATCTTATCGCACTTTATATCGTTCTTACCCAACTGGTAAGAGGAAAAAAAAAAAAAGCGGTCTGAACAAGTTACTGCAAAACGGATCGCACAGCTTACCCTACAAAGAATTTTTATTGATGTTAAGTGATTCAGTGGCTAACATTTTTAAAAAATGTTAGAAACCAGTAAACCTCGCCACTGATTTCTTAAAAAATCGAACTCTAATGCATAAAACGGCTTCTGAGTATTTTACAAATGAGTAAATGTATTAAATATTTGATGCAGAACTCTAATTATGTTACATGAAATGTATTCGCAGTTGTGAATATGGACAACCATCAGCTGTATAATGGAATGACGCCAACGAAAATTTGTGCCAGACCGAGACTCGAACCCGGATTTCTCGCTTACCGCATGCATGCATGTCCGAAGCAACAATGTATTGTAATTCTGAATAACACAGGCACCTCAGTATGGTCTAATGACATTCACTGTTCATGCGGTAAAACTTCAACATCAAGGATGACACTTTAATTTGTTATGTTTATTATGTACCTCCTCAACTTGGAGCGAATATAGTCTTGTTGAATTGGATGATTTTTTTCTGAAACATCTGTTACTCTAAGGGGAAAGGTAGTCACATTCAGCTGTCGAAGAAGTTCATGAATATGTGCTTTCCATGAGGGCTTATTAATAGTCTAGTTCCAGAAGTCTCGCTGACTAATGTTTCCACCCTTGCAAGAAAACTGCTTGCCAGTGCGGGCAAAATCGCATGTAAGACCCGTTTTAATCAAAAGCGACTTTCTGGTCGATATCGATTGCTCGTTGTGGGAGCGCTTGCGCCACTCTCGTCACGTTGTGGGCGAGACCCACCAGAAAGACAGGCCGTGGCGGGCACATCACAGCAGGTGTTACGAGTACCGGCAGCCGTCTGCAGCGCGTTTAAATGCATAAAAGTTCTTGATAGTACAAGACAAAATTAACACCTATAGTGAATACCTTTTCAATTAAATATTGATTTCCCGATGGAGCCGAGCGTTCGCGAAGTGTGGCGGGCAAGCCTACTAGTGTGACGTCACAAATTCGTTGCAGGGCCCGTATATCTCGTTGGACCCGCTTGTGGGATAGAGACGTCAATAATCAATTAACTGTCTCCAGTATGAAGTTCTAAAATCTTGAGCATGCTTCGAAGTGCCTAGTGCAGAAACAGTGCACCGAAAATCGTTCAAATGGCTCGAATCACTATGGGTCTTAATATCTGAGGTCATCAGTCCCCTAGACTTTGAACTACTTAAACCTAACTAACCTATGGACATCACACACATCCATGCCCGAGGTAGGATTCGAACTTGTGACTGTAACAGCAACACGGTTCCGGACTGAAGCGCCTAGAACTGCTCGGTCACAACGGCCGGCAGGGCGGACTGAGGCTTACTCTGCTAACAATGTAAGTTAACCCATTCTCGCCGAGCTCACAACTGTTATAGTAATGGGTTTGTGCTTTTGTGACTCCTCGGTATTTGTTTCATTGTCTGCTTTGTTTTCGTGGCACTCTCTGCAAAGGTAGCACGAGGATGATATTTTTCTTACCCGTTTTTTCCAACAAGGGAGACAAAATGTCAAAGCAGAAACATATTTACGTGTTACAGTACCCGAAACAAGAAAAAAGCCTACACTTTACATAAATAAGAACGTAAACAGGTAAACGTTTATTAATGAAAACTGGTTCAGTAGTGAAAAGATCAGATCTATTTAACGAGAAAATAGTTTTCGATGCTATTAGTAGTTAGAAAGGAAACGAGGTGCAAAAGGTAAAGTTGTCTGAGACGTCCTGTCACGGTCCGCTGGGCTCTCCCCGTCGGAGGTTCGAGCCCTCCCACGGGCATGGCGTGTGTGTCGTCCTTCGCGTAAGGTAGTTTAAGTTACATTAAGTATTGTGTAAGCATAGGGACCGATGATCTCAGCAGTTTGTTCCAATGAGACCTTACCACAAATATCCAAATTTCCAAAAGATAAATTTAAAAAAATGATATTTACTGCATTTCAAATAATGTTTGTCGTGTTTCTAAGTATAAATTTCCCGAACAGATAAATGCAACTGTTTTGAGGTGTTTGGACGACGCGTTTTCTATTTTTAGTGCACCTCAGTAGCCAAAAACGGAGCCCTTGTAGGGTCACGTTGTTGTCCATGCGGCCATCCGTCCGTCTGTCTGTCCGTCCGACTGTTAAGAATCCTTTGCCATAGGAACGGGTAGACGCACAAAGTTGAAATGTATATGATATAGTAAGACCTATGGTCCCTTGGCATTGTAAGGACTTTAAGCTCGTAAAGCAATACCTTTAAAAGGTACGGCCATTTATGCCACATTTTTCTTCCTGGGCCGGCCGGTGTGGCTGAGCGGTTCTAAGCGCTTCAGTCTGGAGCCGCGCGACCGCTACGGTCGCAGGTTCGAATCCTGCCTCGGGCATGGATGTGTGTGATGTCCTTAGGTTAGTTAGGTTTAAGTAGTTCTAAGTTCTAGGGGACTGATGACCTCAGCTGCTAAGTCCCATAGTGCTCAGAGCCATTTTTTTTTCTTACTGGGAAACTCACCCATCAAAACCTATGGGCTACTTCCCGTTGACCTAGAATCATGAAATTTGGCAAGAAGCGAGGTTTCAAAGCACAAATAAAGAAAAAAAAATCCTGAATTCGTTAATTTGTAATTATATCACAGGAAAAAAAATATTTTTGTCATTTCTTATCCGTCTTATGCTTGTCCATCTGTTAAAATCTCTTTTGCTGAGGCAATGTATGAAGCTGAAATTTACTTTACGTACTGAAGTCTACGGTTCCTTGGCAATGTACAAAATTTAAGCTTCTTCGTCAATAAAGTCAAAAGATACGGCCATTTAAGTCACATATTCTGATATCTTGCCAGTATCGATATCGGTAACAGGGAAAAACCGTATAAATTCTCGATTCTTGGGATGGACGAACCACCTATATACATAACTAGCTTAGTGCCCGCTGCTTCGCTGTTTATGTTTAATCGAATTTTTATGTTGTTCACAAATTGCAACAGCTTTTAAACTTTTCACGCTAATTAAGATCATTGAGAATGCTCTTTCACGAATGTATTTCTGACCAAAAAGCGATTCTGACATCGAGAGTCGGAGGTTTTGTTTAATCCAGTCGTTTGAATCCTTGTGGTTGTATTTTCTTGGGAACTTTCACCCCCTAATTCGTATTTATTTAGAAGTCAAATACCAGTTTTCATAGATTGGTCTTTCAAAATGTTTTCAAAAACTTTCAAATTTGTGTGAATTCCTAAGGGACCAAACTGCTGAGATCGTCGGTACGTAGACTAATACACTACTTTTAGTTATGCCAAGAACAACACACACACACCTTGGCCTGAGGGAGGACTCGAACCTCTGGCGGAATGGGCCGTGCAATCCGTGACATGGCGCCTCTAACCGCGCGGCCAAAATATTTCAATACAACGAAATATTTTCTAAAAATTTTCATCCCCTGTTTTTCCCACCGAGAGATTGAATTTCCAAAAATACTGACACTCGTAATTTTTTATTTCTAACCGAGAAGTCAAATTCAAATCTTCGTAGATTTAGCTTTAAAATGCTTTCATAATGTAAAGTTTTCATAAAACATTCCATCCCCTATTCGCTCTTTTGTGGGTTGAATTTCCAAAAATAGTGAAAAATTTATTTATTTCTAAACTAGATGGCAAATACAAATTTCTATATATTTAGTTTTGAAAATGCTTTCATAACGAAAGATTTTCATAAAACTTGTCAACCGTATTGAACCCCCATTTAGTTATTGAATTTCCAGAAACTCTGAAGCAAGTATTTTTTAATTTCTGATCAAAAAGCCAAATACCGATTTTCGTAGTTCTAGCTTCGAAATAGCAGCATATTTTCGAAAAATCTTTCATCCCTTATTTCACCCCTTAGGGGCTGAATTTCCAAAAGTGCCGGAGTACGTACTTTTTTGTTAATGAAGAAGAAGCTAAATACCAGTTCTCGTAGTTCTAGTTCCAAAATTTCCGTAATAGCGGCTTATTTTTCGAAAAGCCTTTTATACCCTGTTTCACCCCGTTAGGGATGGAGTATCGAAAAATCCCTTCTTAAACGACGTCCACACTGTAAGATCTACACCACCAGCAGATTTCAAGTTTCTGTCCTTTGTGGTTTGTGCTGGACGATGATGAGTCAGTCAGTAGGGACACTGCCTTTTATATAGAGAGATTAAGTTTGTAGAGGATCCTCGATGCGTGAATCCTCCTCGCAATTATCCGGATTTTTTCGGTTCTCAGGAGCATATAGGATTTATCGTACGACCTTCTGTCAAGAAAATCATTATGGGTTGCACTTTGGTCATTAATAAACTGTAACATCGTTGGTTGTACATAAATTCTGTCGCTATATTTCGATTCTTTCGTAACTAGGGTGACACCTCATAAGCTCACTTCCACAGTTCAGGAGCCAAGTACGCAGCAGACAGATTTCATAGGACACAGAAATTTGGCGCTAATATGTAAAGAAAGACGACCACTCGTGATTTGCGAGACTCAGTACAGGTACAGAAAGTGCAGCTCTCTTCAGTAGACGGTACGCGTCGACGAATCGGAGAGTTCACTGCAGTGGTTGGCACGGTTCGGAAAGCTGAAGCGATCGCAGCGTCGCCCCGCGTCCCGGGACGAGAGTGAGGAGGACACGGCAACGTGCTCCCAGGCCGTGCCTTTGAAGTGGCGGCCGGCTGGGTGTCGGAGGCGCGCCGGAGTGCTTGTCGCGCCGCCGTGCCGGCTCATCCCGCATTGCCGAAAGGCCGACCCAGTTGCCGCGCGACAATCGATAGTCGCTCCGGCCGCCGCGCCGCGCCGCGCCGCTGCGCTGGACGGCGCGCTTTTCGCATAACCTACGTCAATCGCGCACGTGCCGCACACAGAAACCGCGTGCAATAATCTGATTTTCCTCCTGACCAGGGTTCTGACGGTCCACTGGTCCGACGAAATACAGGGTGAATCAGGAGGAAAGGTACGTGCAGAGAGTGGGTAATAGTATTATTAATCCTGAACAAAAATCGTCCTAGAGCCTATGTCCTGCTGTTATTAGTTTCCGAGGAAACTAATGAAAACAAAGGGAATAGGACAAATGCAGGTCAGAGTAAATGAAGCATAGTGATCTTATGTTTTTTTTAATTGTGTACATTTCCTCGCAAAAGATATTCAAAAAGCTCAGCGTCAACTCTAGTGTATCTTGCGGCTCTTGCAGACAACTGCTGTGTTGCTGATCTGAACTCTTTCGTACGGTCATTCACTTGAGTACCTGTATGTAAAATACGAGCGAAAAGTTACTTCTTTGTGTCCACTCTGTGTCTGTAGACATTGCATTTAAGGCAACCCCATAAACAGTAATCTCATGGAAAGATCGGGTGACATCGATGACAAAGAAATGATTCCGCCGCGACCTACCCAACGCCCAAGATACGTTTCAGTGATATACTGTGCCACTGGCCGTACGGAATGTGCAGGAGCTCTGTCGTACTGAAAGTACACACGACGTCGTGTTGTCAAACGAATATCTTCCAAGTATTCTGGTAACACATTTCGAAGGAAATCAAAATACCGTACTCCCTTGAGACGGTTACCTAAAACAACTTGTCTGATGAGTGGGTCATCAATAATACCGCATTACAGATTCACTCAGAAACGCTTTTGAAAATTTGTTTCCACAGTAGCACGCAGATTGTCATCTACCCATGCGTGTGAGTTGCGGTTGTTACTGATGCCGTTGCGGGTAAATGTTGACTCGTCAGTTAACAGAATACGAGGGATACAGAGTTCATTGGTAATGATCCACTGACACAATTCCTTCCGTTTGGTATCATCTCCTACATGCAGATGCTCCACAGTCCGCCGGTGACGTAAATCAGACACTGCTCATGCACTGTGCGCGTCACTCGTGTTTGTGGAATACCAAGCTGTGTAGGAATTCTTCTAGAGCTGCTAGTTAGGCTGCGTTCTAACATTTCAAGATTATTCTCAACATCACTAAGATCTCGTTGAACGAGACGTTCAGATACGGAATGTGCGCTGGTATGCGTACCGCGCACACGCAATCTGTCAGACATCCTGTTAAATACCCTTCTATCCGGAATCCTGCGATGAGGAAACCTTCGTTTGTATTCGCAAAGAGCTGTTCTGGAATTCCAATTCCAAAACTCGTAGACAAAGACGATGTCTGTAACCTCCGCATGTGTGAAGACTTGTGGCATTTTCACTGCACCGATCCGTACCGTTTGGACTGTACACGTAACGTCGGCTGATGTGGCCAAGCGGTTCTAGGCGATTCAGTTTGGAACCGCGCGACCGCTACGGTCGCAGGTTTGAATCCTGCCTCGGGCATGGATGTGTGTGATGTCCTTAGGTTAGATAGGTTTAAGTAGTTCTAAGTTCTAGGGGACTGATGACCTCCGATGTAAAGTCCCATTGTAATGGTTCAAATGGCTCTGAGCACTATGGGACTTAACTGCTCAGATCATCAGTCCCCTAGAACTTAGAACTACTTAAACCTAACTAACTTAAGGACATCACACACATCCATGCCCGAGGCAGGATTCGAACCTGCGACCGTAGCGACTCCCATAGTACTCAGAGCCATTTGGGCCATATTTTTGTACACTTAACAACACTGGAGTATTTGACGACCACAGTATTGTTGCACCTGGGAGCGAGGGCGTTTCTGTTTTTTTTTTTCTGAGTTAGCGTATAATCGGGGTTGATGGTGTATGCACAACTGAATTAAAAGCATTGACAGTGCGATGCGTTTCTCTTAATCACCATTGTATTTGTTTACTGTTACGTCACCACGTGTTTCCGATAACGGACAAGTGCAATACATCGTGTCTGAGTTGTACAGTGGTGCACCACTGTAGTATTGAGATGTGAGGTAAGCAACGTGTGCATTTCCAGGTCCCGTCGCCCCACCATGCGCAAGTCAAGTGCGCATTGAAATGTTCGGTAAAGACACTTCTTAGTCTAATGTAGCTTTAGTTGTATTCGCATGTGAATGTAACTGAAGAAAGACAAGTGACTGACTCCCGTAACTTTCAAACAGCTGTACGTCGGACACGGTTAAGAAAAGAGCATACGTTGATGGTTGATTTGAAGTTTTTGTTCAGAATCACCAACACTGTCACTCCTCATGTCATGTACCTTTCCTCCTGACTCGCCCTGTGTATGTATACTAACATTTGTGAAGTTTGCAACACAGAGGAGGACTGAAGTAAGCTTTATGCCGCAGATTAGGTGAGCATACCGTACAGAACTTAGTCATTCCTATGAGACATTGCCCTAATAATGTGTAAAACCGCCTGTAGACTACATAATGAGCTACATTTGGACAGGAAGAGAGAGTCCATAAATTTCTTCAGGTAGGTAGTATCGAGGTGATGCCACTCACTTATGATTAGATCCTGTAGAGCTAACACATTTCAGGAATGTTTATTGCGATGTTTCACTCGCTGTTCCAAATAACCCCAGACAATTTCCGTGCCATTAACGTCGGGAGCCGTAGGTCAGTCGACGTGCGACAAGGCAACTGAGTGTTAGTCAAATCAGGGACGTACGCATGCTGCTCTGTGAACACGGTTGTTGTCATCTTGGTACACGGGGGCGACCTCAGCATACTCATCATGGGGACGTGGAAGATAGCACAACACTTGGTCACAGGGAAAGTTGAAATAAACATCACGGCTTATGCTCATCGTAATATAAACGAGCCAGCCCAAGTCATGACACGAAAAATAATGCGAATATGTCGCAGATTCACTTCCGTCCTGAGCCACAGCTTCCACACACTGCTGTTCAAACACCTCATTGGGCTGTCAGTGCACTCGACGCCTTGCGTCATTTAAAATGAGATAAATCAGAAAATCAGAAACACACGCCTTCAGCCTGCTATAGTCCAGTTTTTGTATTGTTAGACTCACTGCAGTCGTGCAGTTTTATATGCTGCTATGAGCAATAGCCTTTTGCTAGATTCTTGACTCCTAACGCCCACTGCAGGCAGTTTTCTTTACAGCGTTCGCTTGGAAACTGGCCGATGTGGGCCTACAACGAGCTACAGCACCGACAGCAATACATCGGACAATTTACGGTGTGGCCAAGGGCACATCCCAACACGACAGGTAATTTCTGACTTCTTGTCACGTCTCGACGTCGACTCACCTTACTGCGCTGTTTCCATACAACCGACAGGAAAATATACACCATTTCGCTGCCATGACTTACGTTAGGGGTGGAATGTTACAGCTCTGCAATATACGCAGCGCTTCAAAACGATCCATATGTTCTTTGAAGAATCTGAGTAATATTTTGTTTGGTGGGCTTACATGACAGTACATAAATCGTTAGGGTTGCAGAACTGTACATCAACTCTGAATCTGAGTATCCCATGTGGTGTGAAACTCCAAGGTACTGTAATTGGAGCCTCTACACGTAGAATGAAACGAGAAAAGACCTAAATATGTTCCTGGGCAAGCCAATCCACTCGTCTTGTTTGCCAGTCCATAATATTCCATTATATTGCGATGCACTTCCTCTCATGATATTTCGGCTGTCAACCGAGATGCCATCTTCAAGGCAATTCAGTGACTTGAGATCAGAGTGTTAGAAAGTGTTTACTTATACACTTGCACTCGAGACCAACGTGATTCACAATATATTGCGGAGAAAAGAACTCTTGCTTTACAGATAATACGCGCGCCACAACACCGCCAGTCCCAGGTAAAATGCCTGCGTCAAGCCGGCCGGGGTGACCGAGCGGTTCTGGGCGCTACAGTCTGGAACCGCGCGACCGCTACGGTCGCAGGTTCGAATCCTGACTCGGGCGTGGATGTGTGTGATGTCCTTAGGTTAGTTAGGTTTAAGTAGTTCTAAGTTCTAGGGAACTGATGACCTCAGAAGTTAAGTCCCATAGTGCTCAGAGCCTTTTGAACCGAGCCTGCGTCAAACGTGGAAACGTTGCAGCCGCCACTTGAAGTAAACATTGTTGTTTTCTTTAGTCCGAAGACTGGTTTGATGCAGCTCTCCTCGCAAGCCTCTTCATCTCCGAATAACTCCCGCAATCGACATCCGTTTGAATCTGCTTAGTGTATTGGTCTCATGGACTACCTCTGCAAGTTTTACCCTCCATACTCCCATCTAATGCTTAACTGATAATTTCTTGATGCCTCAGAATGTGTCCTGTCAGCCGATCCATTCTTTTAATCAGTTTGTGATATAAATTTCTTTCCTTCTCAACTCGATTCAATACCTCCTCATTAGTTAAGTGACCTGCCCGTATAATCTTCAGCATTCTACTATACTCGTACACCACACTTAATAAGCACTTCTTCTCTTCTTGCGTCAACTGCTTACTGCCCAAATCTCATTTCCGTACGAGGCTACAATCCAGATGGGTACGTTTCTTCAGAAGACACTTTTTAATACTTAATTTTATTTTCAGAGTTAACAAATTTCCCTTTTCCAGGAATTCATAAATTAGACAGTTTGCATTTAATATCCTTTCCACAAAGCCCATCGTCAGTTATTTTTTGCCCAAAACGCATCTACTGTTTTAGTGTCTCATCTCGTAACCTAATCCCCTGAGGATCGCGTGATGTAATTTGATTACATTCCATTACTCCTGATTTTGTCGATGTTTATCTTATAACCTCATTCCAAGAAACCATATATTCCGTTCAACTACGCTTCCAAGTCCTTTGCTGTTTTTATTTCTTCTCTCTTAAATTTAATTTCTTCACCATATTTTTGTTCGATTTCCTTTAATGTTTTCTCAGTGTAAAGAATGAATAACATCGGGGATACGCCACAGCCCTATCTCCCTTCGGTTTTTACAGTGCAACTGCAATTTGGTTTCTGTCCAATTTGTGAACAGGCTTTCGCTCCCTGTATTTCATCTCTGCTTCATTCGTCAAAAGCTTTTCTCTACCATTTACGCAATTTCTTCAGTTTCCATCCACAGTTCATTATCAATAAACTACGGTCAGAGTCCACATCTGCCCTACAAACATCTTACAGTTTAAAATCACATTTACAAACGCTATTTTATTATTATGTATTCAGTATGAAACCTTCCAGGGTCTCCAGATGTCTCTCACGTATACAGTCCTTTTTCATGGATCATAATCCACATGTTAGCTATGATTAAATTATGTACTCAATAAAATTCTACCAGACGACTTCCTCTCCCATTCCTTTTCCTCAGTCTATGTCCTCCTACCTCTTTTGCCGGTCTCCCTTTTCCTATTACCGAATTTCAGTCAACGATGACAATTAAATTTTAATCTCCCTTATCTATATGAATAATTTCTGTTATCTTATTATAAATTATTTCAATCTCTTCATTATCTGCGGAGCTAGGTGGCATGTATGTGTGTGCCAGCATCGTGTCTATGTTGGCTACGTTAATGCGCACGCTTTAATGTTCATACGAGCTTACGTGCGTTCTTATTTTCTTATTTAGCATTACACCTACCCTTTCATTACCCCTATTCGACTTTGTATTTGTAAGCCTGTATTCACCTGACCAGAAATCCTGTTCTTCGTGACACAACACTTCGCTAATTTCCACTACATCTGACTTCATCTTATCCACATTCTTTTTAAAGTTCTCTAACCTCCGTACCCAATTAAGGGATACAATATTCCATTCTTCGACCTGTAGAATGCCTATATTGCTTCGCCTGAAGACATCCTCCTGATTAATCTCAGCAGAGGACCTCCTGCTGGGGACTACAGAACTCTGATGTTAAGTTTCTCGCTGTTCTCATATCTACTCCTCCTCATTACTTTCGCCTTTCTTCTGTCTACTCTCCATCCATATTCTGTATTCATTAGACAGTTCATTCCTTGCAACAGAGCCCGTAATTCTTCTTCACTTTGTCCAAGGATAGCAATGTGATCAGTATTTTTTTCCACCTGTTCGCTCTCTCCTCTACGTTTACCCGTGGAATTACTATTGCACACGTAATGATACCGTCCTTGCTTTTAATTTCAGCGATGGTTGTCCTTACTTTCCTGTATGCTGAATCAGTCCTTCCGAAGACCATTCCTGTTTCTGTTTCTTCACATTTTTCCTCCAGCCATCTCATCTCCCCTGCACTGAACTTCCTATTTATTTCATTTCTAACTGCTTTATACTGCTGTGTTACTGTCCTTCTCCCAACTTGTTTCATTCGTAAATCGATGGAAGTATTTCTACCGTTACCCAAGGTAACCTTCTTGATACTTAAGCTTCTCTTTCCAACATCAGTGAAAGCTCTTTTTAGAGATGTCAGGACCTCCTCAACTGATTTGCCAACTGTGTTACCCCTTTTCATTTGTCAACGCATCTTATTCACATATCAGCTATCAGCTCCGCACTGGCAGCTCCCTCACGGAGATCCGAATGGAGGAGTAATACTGAATATTTTGCCAGTGGAGAGATCATTATATTTTTCAGTTATAATAAACAGCAAGCAACTGCAAATTCTAGCAGTTATGAAGTAGGTGATTAATCATTGAACTTGGTCGCACATATATGAATGCAGGCAGCGAAGATGCAGAACGAAACCCCCTTTGTGATCGAAAACGCGGTATAAGAGATGTCCATGAATTGTCAATCTGGAAGTCCCTGAGCACAACTTACCGAAAAGTTAAGACAGATTACGATTTGGAGTCTGTGATCAAGCAAGTAGTGAAAATAGAACTGGCACACACCCGTTGCATGGCTCCAGTGTGTTACGGCCTTGTAGTCAAGAAGGCGATCATTCTGTACTTTGATCACGTTGTATCGTGCAGTCACAGCAGCCGAAGCGTCACGCTATGAAATCCATTTTCAAGGAGATTGACCATACAACCCCATTCGAACAGATGTTAGGTACTTGAACGATAAAATTACTTACTGTTACTTGTTTTCACGTTTCCACTTTAATGGCTATTGAATGACTGAGCTTTTCGTGACACCGGTCTTTCCCTTTAAGGAAGATAAGGCATTGCTAGGCCTATGTAAACACCGTTTGTGGTACAGATTTCTGCTGCACTATTCATTTATTTGCGAGTAGTGACACAAGTTACAAGACGAGCTCGTTTAGGTGTTTTTCCATTAATAACCGTACCTGTGAAGATGGTATAATAGGTGGAATATTGTTCCTTACGTCTATGTTAATCCAAGGCTACGCATGGCACATTACGCTTACGTCTTATTGTTAGCCGGTATGACGTGGTCCATATTGCGTCTTGGAGCATAAATAGCGGTTGTCTTTTTGTTATTTTATAATCATTTTTATTTCTGTGATCCTGGTAAAATTATTTTTGTCAACTTTTGTAACAGTTCTGGCTCCAGCGATACTGTATGTTTTGAATGAAATTTCCGTTTCGCGGTAAGCCAGTGGTCACGTATGATCGTTTTATCAGAGATAGTGTTTAGTGCTTTATACATGAATGAGAAATGTTCTATTCTGTATTTATCGTGATAATTTACCCTTGTTGTTGTTGTGGTCTTCAGTCCTGAGACTGGTTTGATGCAGCTCTCCATGCTACTCTATCCTGTGCAAGCTTTTTCATCTCCCAGTACCTACTGCAACCTACATCCTTCTGAATCTGCTTAGTGTATTCATCTCTTGGTCTCCCTCTACGATTTTTACCCTCCACGCTGCCCTCCAATAATAAATTGGTGATCCCTTGATGCCTCAGAACATGTCCTACCAACCGATCCCTTCTTCTGGTCAAGTTGTGCCACAAACTTCTCTTCTCCCCAATCCTGTTCAATACTTCCTCATTAGTTATGTGATCTACCCATCTAATCTTCAGCATTCTTCTGTAGCACCACATTTCGAAAGCTTCTATTCTCTTCTTGTCCAAACTATTTATCGTCCATGTTTCACTTCCATACATGGCTACACTCCATACGAATACTTTCAGAAATGACTTCCTGACACTTAAATCAATACTGGATGTTAACAAATTTCTCTTCTTCAGAAACGCTTTCCTTGCCATTGCCAGCCTACATTTTATATCCTCTCTACTTCGACCATCATCAGTTATTTTGCTCCCCAAATAGCAAAACTCCTTTACTACTTTAAGTGCCTCATTTCCTAATCTAATTCCCTCAGCATCACCCGACTTAATTAGACTACTTTCCATTATCCTTGTTTTGCTTTTGTTGATGTTCATCTTATATCCTCCTTTCAAGACACTGTCCATTCCATTCAACTGCTCTTCCAAGTCCTTTGCTGTCTCTGACAGAATTACAATGTCATCGGCGAACCTCAAAGTTTTTATTTCTTCTCCATGAATTTTAATACCTACTCCGAATTTTTCTTTTGTTTCCTTTACTGCTTGCTCAATATACAGATTGATCAACATCGGGGAGAGGCTACAACCCTGTCTTACTCCCTTCCCAACCACTGCTTCCCTTTCATGTCCCTCGACTCTTATAACTGCCATCTGGTTTCTGTACAAATTGTAAATAGCCTTTCGCTCCCTGTATTTTACCCCTGCCACCTTTAGAATTTTAAAGAGAGTATTCCAGTCAACATTGTCAAAAGCTTTCTCTAAGTCTACAAATGCTAGAAACGTAGGTTTGCCTTTCCTTAATCTTTCTTCTAAGATAAGTCGTAAGGTCAGTATTGCCTCACGTGTTCCAGTGTTTCTACGGAATCCAAACTGATCTTCCCCGAGGTTGGCTTCTACTAGTTTTTCCATTCGTCTGTAAAGAATTCGTGTTAGTATTTTGCAGCTGTGACTTATTAAGCTGATAGTTCGGTAATTTTCACATCTGTCAACACCTGCTTTCTTTGGGATTGGAATTATTATATTCTTCTTGAAGTCTGAGGGTATTTCGCCTGTTTCATACAACTTGCTCACCAGATGGTAGAGTTTTGTCAGGACTGGCTCTCCCACGGCCGTCAGTAGTTCCAATGGAATATTGTCTACTCCGGGGGCCTTGTTTCGACTCAGGTCTTTCAGTGCTCTGTCAAACTCTTCGCGCAGTATCATATCTCCCATTTCATCTTCATCTACATCCTCTTCCATTTCCATAATATTGTCCTCAAGTACATCGCCCTTGTATAGACCCTCTATATACTCCTTCCACATTTCTGCTTTCCCTTCTTTGCTTAGAACTGGGTTTCCATCTGAGCTCTTGATATTCATACAAGTCGTTCTCTTATCTCCAAAGGTCTCTTTAATTTTCCTATAGGCGGTATCTATCTTACCCCTAGTGAGATAGGCCTCTACATCCTTACATTTGTCCTCTAGCCATCCCTGCTTAGCCATTTTGCGCTTCCTGTCGATCTCATTTTTGAGACGTTTGTATTCCTTTTTGCCTGTTTCACTTACTGCATTTTTATATTTTCTCCTTCCATCAAGTAAATTCAATATTTCTTCTGTTACCCAAGGATTTCTACTAGCCCTCGTCTTTTTACCTACTTGATCCTCTGCTGCCTTCGCTACTTCATCCCTCAAAGCTACCCATTCTTCTTCTACTGTATTTATTTCCCCCATCCCTGTCAATTGCTCCCTTATGCTCTCCCTGAATCTCTGTACAACCTCTGGTTCTTTTAGTTTATCCAGGTCCCATCTCCTTAAATTCCCACCTTTTTTGCAGTTTCTTTACCCTATTCTGTTATAATATCAACAAAATTTTTGAGATATTATTTATGTTTAAAATCTCTTTGTTCGTTAAGGATATCTTCTGCATATTTTTCTGTGCCATTATAAAGTTCCATTTTCTTCAAAATGTTCATTGTATGGCCTTTAGGTACTTTGTGTAGAATTTTTAAGTGCTTTTCAATATTTTATGCCTTACGTTTTTGGCTTCTTAAATGCACTTAAGACGTGCAGTGGTTGCTGTTGCAATTTTAAGTTTGCTCTTTAAATGTAATTCCGAAATTCCTATCTGTTTGTCCGATATGAAATATATTACAAAACGTTTGTAGACACCTTGATTTGTAAAATTGGAAATATTATTTTTTGTTGATCTTATTTTAGCCGTGAAGCTGTTATTCGTATAGAAAAATACCCAGAGGGCATCCTTACCGAACGAGCAAACATATTTTAAAAATGAAAAATACTTCGAAAATTTTTTTGACATTGTAAAAGAAAAAGGATTAACTATCATGATAAACGCAAAACCACAGAATATTTATCTGTAACGTAAAAAATCATAAGCCACTATGTTCGGAAAAAAATTAAACGTAATCAATGGCTTACTGCGAAATAGAAATTCCATTCTAAAACTACAGCAACACTGGAGCCGAAACTGTAAAAAAAAGTTGCCAAAAATAATTTTACCAATATCAGCAAAAAAGTACGTATAAATAATGTGATTCTAACTTAACAGAAAGACACAGAGCTAGAAGGTGCACAGCAGCAAACAATAAGGCGAAAGCTTAACGTGCCGTACGTAGACGTAACTAACATAGACGCAAGGAACAATATTATACCTAGTATACCATCCTCACAGGTATGCTTGATAATGGGTAAACGCCGAAACGAACTCGTCGTGTAAGTTGTATCACTAAGAGTAAATATATAAACAGCACAGGTAAAACCTGTAGCTAAAACAAATTTGTCGTTTTCGACCATATGCATGTTGTGGGCCCACTAGAAAAAAAATTGTTGAACTTATTGCTTTGTACACATTTGTAGACAGCCGATGAATTTAGATTTTACGGTCCATTTTTATCTGGATACCACAAATTTTACAAGTATTAATGTATATAAATCCGATTCCACTACTGGAATCCTATTCGATAATAATCTGTATTACCGCTTGGGCACGTTGTAGGGAAAAAATACTACAATGTTTGTCTCATTATTGCGGTTTGCTCTATTTCAAGAATTTTTTTAAAAGGACCGAGAAACTTTCTTATTTTTCTAGCCCTCACTGCGTTTCTAAAATGATTTGATCTCGGAGGCGAAATCTCTTTTGATCTTACAACTTCGGAGGTGAAATGTCTTTGATCTCACAATAGAGCTTCACCTGACAGCTGTACTGTTTCGTTGCATGGCTCATATTTTGTAAGCATTTTTGTACTTGTCCTGGCCGAGCGGTTCTAGGCGCTACAGCCTGGAGCCGCGCGACCGCTACGGTCGCAGGTTCGAATCCTGCCTCGGGCATGGATGTGTATGATGTCCTTAGGTTTGTTAGGCTGAAGCAGTTCTAAGTTCTAAGGGACTGATGACCTCAGAAGTTAAGTCCCATAGCGCTCAGAGTCATTTGAACCATTTACTCGTCCTGCTCGCTATTGTCAAAGCCAGGGCCGGTTTCCCGTAACCAGGGGACGGGGGCTTCTGTCGTGCCTGGAGGTGATTGATCAGTTTTATCATAATCCTTATAAAGTAGTTTGGTCAGAGCCAACTGGATTAGTTCAAAGACTAGTGACTTCCGTGATGGTAAGTTTTCCAGCGTGTTTTTGAAAGAAACTTGGGAAATATCTTGCCAGAAAGCCACACTTTACAGAGCAGGGTTACTAGCGTGTCAGGAAATGGACAATAAAAACGTCTGCATTCGACCTCTGAAGATGATTTACTGAGCGTGCACGTACTGGAGTGCCAGTAGCCAACTGTGAGGTGTGTTTAATAGAAGTATCGGACTTGTGGGGGTTTATTTGAAGCCAATGTAAAGTCCCCAGGCAGCTATTTAATACGTCTTTTATTTAGTGTGTAATGGTCAAAGACATTAGTGGAGCACACTTCAATTGCCGTAATAGCATTTTTATAGAGACATTTACTAAAAACTCACTCAGCTTTTTGGGTACAAATGAGAAGACATAGACTAATGTATGTTTTCCTCCTGCCTCCACGTTATGATGTAGGTCAAACGTAATTGATTATTGTCGCGTTAAGTTGTATAGTAAATTGTGCTGCACAGGCTGTGTTTTGTGAGGGCGAGTAGCAGCTCCTGCACGTTAGGCTTTCCTCACACAATGTGAGCTACACATGACGGCTGACTCGTCAGGCGAAAAGAGCCTTACAGCAGATTCTATAGGCCCGCTACAGAGGTTGCTAGCAGAGCGGAACTAGTTCCAAGGCACGAATCACGTGAAGCAAAGAGTGCGGAACTCAGTATCACTGCACCAGGATCTACATCGCGCTCTGTGGCTGAGCCAGCAGAGTATGTTCGAGAGCGTGTTCCAGCGAGAGTTCCAGCGAGTGCCAGAGTGCCAGTTCCAGTCGCCATCGCCGCCGCCACCGCTCCAGTTCATCGCAGCTCTTCTGTCCGAAGAAAGATATGCTGTTCTTCCAGGAGGTACACAGCGCGCCTCGGAAGCCTTCGCCGGATAGAATACTGCATCGTGCACCAATCGGAGTTAGGCTCAGAACGGGACCGTCACACGCTAGGAATATTGTACAACGATCTCTTGAAGTTGAATATTTGCGTGTCACTGAATAAATGTGTGTTTTAAGAACAGAACTGTAGTCATTTTAGTAGTTGCGCTTATCAGAATGTGCGCCTATAGTTAGCTGAGGATAGCGTCCCTGTTTGCATTCACATCAGCGGCACCTCTGTCTTTGTTGTTGACATAGATGTTAGGGACGAATAGTAAATACAACACAGTGAACTACTCCTTAATAAGATGGTACATCAAGAAATTTTATGATTTATAACGAGAAATATGAATCAGCTTCCTTGACGAATTATTCTAGTTTTTATAGTGTTAGCACCATTGGAGAGCAACGCCTGTGCACATATTTCCTGCCACAAGAATTCTATGTCAACGAAAGGAGAACTGAAACTTTAATTAATGTCCACCAAAATCCAATTGCCTTTATGCAGAATCCAGAGCCCCCAACACGAGAATCAGGAAACCAATAAAATCAATTTGTTTCTGTGGAAATTCGAATGAAGTACTTTTGTGTGACTTTTCCTTACTGACTTTAAACCGTATTACTGTTTCGTCGTTGTGGAAATCGTCAGCGGAAGACTCTAGGACGCAGCTGGATTCAGTGTAGGAGCTTCTAGCGGTGTACCCTTTTCAGTCCAGCAGCCATATCGCGGATTCAGTCTGAAAGTAGTAAGATTGCTACGAGGCCTTTGATTACAGTAGAGAGAAGCTTAACCTTGTCTTGTGGTCAAAACGAGGCTGATGGCCCTTCTGTAGATTCAAGTGATAGTGTAGAAGTGAGGAGGATCCAGCTGGTTCCGTAAATAAACATTCCCATGAAAATCTGTTGAGCAATACACCACTGAGTGTGTGGAGAATCTGACTTCAGCTGTGGGTGTGGATTTCACTCCATGTTATTCCCACACTACGCCAGCACCGAAAATGTATGAAAGGATTGTTTCATGGCTACCAATATCATCACCAGATTGAATGAATATGTCAGAGTACAGGTCATCCCTTCTTCAGATGAGGAAGTATGAGACACTAGTAGTTCGTCTTCGTTCCAAGACCAGTTAAATTTTGTCAGAATCTGGCTTAGAGCGACAAGGGAGGTTGGATTTCAATGTTCTGCCGAATTCGTCATCATTCGAGACTGTATAGAAGCTCGTTGGGCACAGAAATCAGCTGCGTTATTTTTTCATTTTAGCGCTTATTGGATTGATTGATGAACATCGTTCTTAGTGTGAGAGTGAAATAGACTATGCAATCAAATTTCACCGAACACCACATGAGACTAGTTTTGTATCCGTAACATTCCGCGTGGAACGTAAGTAACTTCTTGATTCATGGTGACTCGATTCAGAGTACTCCTACGTACAACTGAGCTGTTTCTGAATTTCTCATGAAGTGTTCTCAGCCAAAATATCAATAGGCTGACCATTCATTCTAGACTCCAAAAACGGTCAAGCGCTGAAGAAGTATTACACATTCTTCAGTAATCTTTGCTCAAAGCCTCTCATTTTTTTACGTTAATATCTATTTCAGGCACCATGATTGTTCAGCACGAACCTGAAGGGCAGCGACGCCACTGTTGCCGGTCGCTCTGGCCGAGCGGTTCTAGGCGCTTCATTCCGGAACCGTGCTGCTGCTACGGTCGCAGGTTCTAATCCTGCCTCGGGCATGGATGTGTGTGATCGACTTAGGTTAATTAGGTTTAAGTAGTTCTAAGTCAGTGGATTGAAGACCTCAGATGTTTAGTCCCATAGTGATTAGAGCCATTTGAACTATTTGAAGACACTGTTCTCCTGGAAGCGCCCAGCCTGATTTAAGTAAAGAATTATAGACATTAACTAAGATGAATGCTCTGGTCTTTCTGGCAAGGAGGCTATGGTCGATCAGGAATATGAGACATAGTTCCATCTGCAATAAGTTTCTATTATCCTCCCAAGTCTTTTTTTTTTAAATTTTAATATTTATCCCTTGTGGATAACCATTTTAATTCATTGTAGGTTTCGCCACTTATTTTAATGGATGGACAAGTGTTCAAATGCTGTCGTCATCCTAACAGGTCCGAGGACACCCACTTTGGGCTTTATACTTTGTGTTTTGTATTAGGTATTGTGCAACGTAGAATGAAAGGGGATGGTATTTCAGAAGTCGACCTAAGTATTGGGTGAATGGGTAAAAACCACTGTCAGGCTACTTGCGTGCGGTGACAACACCCTTTTGACATAGATTACATTACACTCCTGAGTGGCAAGCTGATATGACGATTCGATTTTTCGTCAAACTGTTTCAACGGCTGCGCAAATCGTCGGAGAGTTATTCTGGCCCAGACCCAGAAATACACAAGAATCTCTTGAAGAACATTTAGAGACTATCCAGTTTAAAACGGGCATGAAATTATTATAAAGTTTATGAGGTACTCAAAAGTCATTTGTAGAAATAAAATTAACAAAAAATGACATAGAATTAGAAAAAAAGACTTATATAAGGTTTAGCATCCTCGCCAGACTAGAACATCAGATCAAAGTGGACGCACCAGCGTTGATCATCTAGAATTGTTTGGTTAGGAGTCTACGCCGCGGGCGGCGTGTACTTGGCGTCAGTTTTCTTCCTCTGGCTGCGTAATCCATGAGGAAAATATGCGTGCTTCCCTCACCCGGCTGTGTTGATGTTTCCGAAGCTTGCCGATCTCCGATGCTATTTTCGCACGGAGTTACTCATTTGACCTTGGTTTTTCTCTCGGTTTGCAGTTGTGACGTCGTTTGTACGCCGTTGACGATTCTTGGTTTCACATTTTCGATTACTCTCGGGTTGTCCGTACGGATCTGTGTATCGTTTTCGCTGTCGACCATTCGGTCATTACAGCCACTCGCCACATCTCAGAATTGACTCGTGGCACTCCCACACCTGCATCACGCGTTACTGCATGAAGTAATAAATATTTCAAAGGGTTCGTCACGTCGTTAAATATACAGGTGGGTTAACGTGCTAAAAACAGTAAGTTACTATGCATTTTTAAAAACAGGTAATTATTATAAACACGCAGATTTACATTTCACAACGGAAAATTGGGCTATGGGGCTATACACCAAACTGTGACTTAATTTTAGGTACGGATTGTTACGGCGGTAAAATGATTCTAATATTCAAAAATTAATTTTCTCCTCGCTTATGCCCCTGTATTAATTCCCTGCCGTAGCATTTCGACGAAATCCGCGCCCAAGCGACTGGAGAAGACGGGTGCGAAACGCGCCACCGTGATGAGCCCGACAATCGCAGAACAAGCCGACATGCGGATATTTGTTATGTAGTTACACCTTTATTCGTTTCACGTGATACTGTTCTTGCGTGCATTAACACTAATTTAACTCTCGTTCAGTAACGAAAAAAGTCGCAACACCAAGAAGGAGTTGTGCGACATAAACGAAAGTTGGTAGGCGTGTTTCTATATCTGAAAGATGACGTATTAATATTTCGCACCAGTCACATAAGAGTGGCGAAGGTAGCGCCGTTATGAGGATGCAGATCGGGTTTGTTTTGAATACATGCTGCAACGGTCGTGAGACTTAGTCATCTGCTTTATCGGTTGAGGATTTCTAGGACTCCCCTTGATAGGTCAGGAGCACTCGCCAGTCGACACGCAGAAAGGGTAGTCAGACCGCGTTCAGGTAAAAACACTCCGTCTGCCAAAATTTTATCAGTAAATTGTCGAAGTGTTCATAACATAGTTCGTCTACGTCTGGAATTTACTGGCCTCCGGGAAAGTCTTCGCGCTCAAATTATTCTCGGGAGCGAGAGCAGGCTGAAATCCGAAGTGGAAAGCTCTGACGTATTTAGCGAGTCATGGAACGTGTATCGGAAAGACAGATTAGAGGCCATAGGAAGGGGAGTACTCATTGCAGCTGACAAAAATGTGTTTATTGCGGCCGAATTTGAGTGTGACAGTGAAGTTATCTGATCGCTTATAACAGATGTAGGAGAAACCAAGTTAATTGGTGGATAGTTTTGCTGGCCATCTAATTCTGCTGTAACAGTTCTAGAGTCACTGAAAGGAAGTCTACTGTCAGTAGCGCGTAAATACTCAAATCGCGCATTAACTTACTAGTTGGAGGTGACCTTAACCTACCGAGTAGAGACTGCGTTGCCTACGGATTCATTGCAAGGTGTGCAGACAGACAATCGTGCGAAACACTTCTGAACATGTTTTCCGATTACTATCTTGAGCAGATTTTTCAGCAACCCTAACACAATGGAAATATCTTAGATCTTATGGGCACAAATAGGCCGGACCTTATCAACAACGTCAGTATAGAAACGGGGATTAGCAATCATGATGTCATTATAGCAATTATACTCGTAGTTACGAAAGTTAATACATTAGTTAAGAAAGCTAGAAGATTGGTTCTGCTAAAAAGAACAAATAAGCTCTTTTGTAGTTTTTAAAAGGCATTATATTCACCACTGATTGCAGAAAATCTTTGCTTTCACAATCGCTGTTTCGGCCTTAAGACCAATATAAAATTGCTTCAGCACTTGTCAAACATTAAAATCCTCTGACATGTACATACGTCGTCGGCGTATCTGAGCCCTGTACAGCAACATCAAACGAGCGCGATGCTACGTACATCATGAAAGCGATATAAACTACATAAAATTTTACAGATGTTGACATCCTTAACACGAATCCCAGCGAACCACTATTCTTGTACACTGTACATGCCATTTAAGATCTACCAGCTGTATAATATTAGGTAGTTAACTATAGCCATCACTTGCATATTAAGATGACAGATATTTCTATACTACGAGTCTGCAGTTGACGAGTTATGTGTAACATTTAAGCTAGGAATAGCTGCGTATTCCCCTGATAATAAATCGAAACCGGCAATCAGACTGTTTGTGTGATTTGATGCCAAAATATATAACAAAAAGGAGGACTTTTGACCAATGAATCGGTACGCATGTGACAGAGCGTGCAACCTACACCACGCAAAAAAGGAGATTTTTCTGGACTTATACGGGGGTTCTATTCATGACAAAAAGCAAGGACAACTATTTTAGATAGGCATTGCCCTAGGGACCATTTGCATACCCAACAGAAGGGCTGCCTTACTGTAACTACCCTGCGTACAGGGTTCTAGTTTGAATATTGCACACTTCTTCTAACTTCGCAAAATGGTGGAAATCGGTTGGTTCTTTTTGAATTAGATGTGGTCTAATATGTGCCTTAAGGTGCTTATGGAGGCACCATTTAGTTCAGGGGCGGTTCCTAAGAAAACACGAAAACATGATTTTTGGGTACCAAAACCGAGCCACGAATTCGAAGACGGCTTTGCGCAGCAAATGGCTGTAATCTTTACGAAAAATTCCTAAGATCCCGATGTCGAATAATCTTGAAAATTTTTTCTTATCTTAATCCGTTTTCGAGGCAGAGAGGTTCTGAGTTGCCCTACTTGTACACATAAAATACGCACATAAAATCCTGTGTGAGGCGAAAGCGTAGTTTATAAAGCAATGTAGCACAGAGAACTATGCTACAAAGTGAATACGTTAATATCTGGGTACCATATGTTGTAGTAACGAAGCACATGCAAAATTTTTATGCGCTAAAATCCATCCGAACTGTAAAATTTACATAGTTTTCATTTACTTCAATTTCACGTAAGTAAACTACCAAAATTTTAGTAACCCTAAAGAGTAACATGTCCGGCTGTAGCAAGGAAAAGAAGGGAATCTGCGGAAAAATGTTCCTATTATAGCACAAAAAAGGCAAATATCCTTCTGTTTATCAACAGACTGTGACTGAAAAGTTGGTTACCGGCTACTTCATCTACCTTCCTCAGCACCTTTAAAAATTTTCCCAAAAATTTTAGCTTCTTTATGCTGAAAGAGAAAGAAACGGTGGCAGTGGGAAGGAGACGGAAAAGTAATAAATACTGGAAGATAGTAGAAGACAGTGGTTGTGGTGTACAAAAAGAGCGAAGGAGACACTGGAAGTGTGACAGAAAGAGAGGAACACAGTATCAGTTGAACACAGTTGACAGTGACAGAAAAGTGCAAGGAAGGAGACAGGGCCAGTGGGCGAGGAAAAAAGAGAAGAAGAAAGTGAAGTAGGTGAGAGTCAGTGATAATGAGAGACAGAGTCTACGACAATGAAAACGAAGAAGAGAGTGACAGTGACAGAAGAGACAGCAACAATGGGAAAGAATGAGTGAGATAGTAGCAGTGACAGAGAACAAGATGGAGACAGTGACAGTTGGAGGAGACAATAGTAGTAGGATAGGACGAATACTGAGGCTGTGAGACACAGGACAGTGACAGTTGGAGAGAAACAAAGAGATGATGATAATGAGTTGCACTGATGAGTGCCGGAGAAAGGGCAAGTGGGATTGGATGGATATGAACGACTTACAGAGTTGGAGTAGTGGGTGTAAGCGAGTTACAGTTAGGGGAGTGTACGATAAAAATTGCCCGAATATGTTCGTATGACAAATTATTTGGTAAAATTTTTAAAGGTGCTGATGAAGATGGAATGTGGTAGCTGGCACCCCAATTTTCAGTCAGTCTTTGAATAAACCGGATCATATTCGCGTTTATTGTGCGTTTATTGTGCTCCGACAGTAGCATTTTTCCACTGGTATTTAATACCCACATCAAAACAAGTTTTGCATCACCTTGGTTCCGAGAGCTCCGGAATCTGTAGAGATCAGCATGAACATTATTTCTGCCTTTTTTATTGCTCATGAAAACCACACATTACATATTGTACCACTATATAGTGAGACCTTCAGAGGTGGTGGTCCAGACTACTGTACATACCTGTACCTCTAATATCCAGTACCACGTCCTCTTGCATTGATGCATGCCTGTATTAGTCGTGGCATACAATCCACAAGTTCATCAAGGCACTGTTGGTTCAGATTGTCCCACTCCTCAACGGCGATTCGGCGTAGATCCATTCGGCGTAGGTCCCTCAGAGTTGCTGGTGGGTCACGTCGTTCATAAACAGCCCTTTTCAATCTATCCCAGGCATGTTTGATCAGGTTTATGCCTGGAGAACATGCTGGCACTCTAATCGAGCGATGTCGTCATCCTGAAGGTAGTCATTCACAAGACGTGCACGGTGGGGGCGAGAATTGTCCTCCATGAAGACGAATGCCTCGTCAATATGCCGCCGATATGGTTGCACTATCGGTCGTAGGAAGGCATTCACGTATCGTACAGCCGTTACGGCGCCTTCCATGACCAGTAGCGTCGTACGTCGGTCCCACATAATGCCAGCACAAAACAGCGGGGAATCTCCACCTTGCTGCAGTCGCTGGACAGTGAGTCTAAGGCGTTCATCCTGACCGAGCTACCTCCAAAAATGTCTCCGACGATTGTCTGGTTCAAGGCATATGCGACACTCATCTGTGAAGAGAAAACGATGCCAATTCTGAGCTGTCCATTCGGCACGTTGTTGGGCCCATCTGTACCGCGCTGCATGGTGTCGTGGTTGGAAAGATGGACCTCGCCATGGACGTCGGGAGTGAAGCTGCAGCCTATTGCGTACAGTTTGAGTTGTAACACGACGTCCAGTGGCTGCATGAAAAGCATTATTCAACATGATGGCATTGCTGTCAATATTCCTCAGAGCCATAATCCGTAGGTACCGGTCATCCAATGCAGTAGTAGCCCTTGGACGGCCTGAGCGAGGCATGTCATCGACAGTTCCTGTCTCTCTGTATCTCCTCCATGTCCGATCGAAATCGCTTTGGTTCATTCCGAGAAGTCTGGACACTTCCCTTGTTGAGAGCCCTTCCTGGCACAAAGTAACAATACGGACGCGATCGAACCGCGGTATTGACCGTCTAGGCATGGTTGAACTACAGACAACACGAGTCGTGTACCTCCTTCCTGGTGGAATGACTGGAACCGATCGGCTATCGGACCCAGATCGTCTAAAAGGCGCTGCTCATGCATGGTGCTTAGGGACATTTGAAACATTTTTGTGACACAATACCCACAGTCCATCTTCAGGCGTTCTGGGAACCGGGATGATGCAAAACTTGTTTTGATGTGTGTATTTACTGAATTAAACTACTTACGCTTTATAGTAACCAATTAAGCTTGTAACAAATGTTTAACATGACGGGGACTGCCTCAGTGCATACATCATAATGGGATATAAAAAGTTTGTCGCACTATCTCCAAACTCCCTGTTGTATGTTGTACAATGAGATTGGCAGTTACCACCCTAGCAACCAGTCCGTCTTCAGTTTCTAAGAAATAATCCACCTGGGACACATCACAAACGATTGTGTATTGCTTTCACAGTAGCAATACCAACGACGATCGTTTAATACTAGCAGTTTTTAAATATATGCTTCACACCCATTCCTCGTTCAAGATATGGTTCTGCCTGAGATTTTAATTTTCAATAATTGGTTTTTCATTAGAAAATATTTACGAGTTCGAGTCTCGGTCCGGCACACAGTTTTAATCTGTCAGGAAGTTTCACAAAAATATTTAGTTTAGTATATTATAACGTCTGTAAAATTTCAACCATTAAGGATTGGGACATACCTTATATGGCAGAAAGGATTCCTATAAAAATAACGTTTGTAAGATTATGATCAAGTATAATCCTCTGAATAACGACATGTATAACAATATAAAAAGAGCTCGTCAGGGCTTTGAAGGTCCAAGGGGTATAGATCACCCGCCGTGTCATCCTCTGCAATGCGAATGCGGTATGCAGGGGCAAGTGGTGAGCACACCGCCCTCCCGGCCGTTTTGCCGACAATCCAGACCGCGGAGCCGCTACTTCTAATTGAAGCAACTCCTCAGTTGGCATCACGAGTCTGTGTACACCCAAGGAGAAGTCCTTGGCAATGCCAGGAATTGAACCCGCGTGCTCCTCAGATCACTGAAGTTAAGCGCTGTCGGGCTTGGCTAGCACTTGGATGGGTCATCGTCCCGGTCTGCTGAGAGCTGTTGGCAAGCAGGGTGCACTCAGCCCTTGTGAGGCCAATCGACGAGCTACTTGTCTGAGAAGTAGCGGCATCGGTCACGGAAACTGACAACGACCAGGAGAGTGGTGTGCTGACCACATGCCTCTCCGTAGCTCATCTGGTGACGCCTAAGGGCTGACGATGACACGGCGGCCGGTTAGTAACGTTTGGGCCTTAAGGGTATTTTCCGAAAGTGTCTGGTTCATGTAACTGTGGAACGACCGCAGTATTAGAGGCAGTTAGTGTGCACTGGCCTCACAGGAGGTAGATCTGTCATATGTATCGCATGTATTAATCACCTGTGTCAGGCGAGGTTGCTAATAGAATCTACATACGCTACATGAGGAAACTAATGTAACCAGCTTTTGTATGGAATTAAGTTTTTCCGGATGTTCAGGGAAATGACCTAACAGATATTTCTGAGTAGACGTTCTGTTTCACAGGTTCCGTAGCATTTTGCACTCAAGTGGTGCTGTCGCTGCAAAATTGTGTACGCTTGGCACGAAATTCGGTTGGCTCTTCTGTCAACATTTTTTCGCTTTTATATATGTTAAAAGTGCTTATATTTAATTAAGTATTCAGTAATCTTTGAATTTACTAATTTATCTTTATTCACCCAAAGATCATCTCACGATGGTATAGAATTTGTGAAGATAATAAATGCAAATCAGTAGATCATTAAATACAACTCACGTTATAAATGACATGCTTAATGAGGAAAGGACAGGTGGTATGAGGATAGGACAGGTTATCGGCCGTGGCCTTGATTAGGCAACCATCCCGGCATTTGCCCAAACCCTTTAGGATGGGTGGACGGAACAACTCCATCCTCCAGAATATGAGGTCTGTGTCTAAACAGCTGCATTGTCTCATTCCGTTGCTCTCTACAGCAAAATGCTCTTCGATTATACACAGTTTGTTTCTGGTAACTCGTAATAAAAAACATAATTTTCTTCTTCGATGCTGGACGCCCTAATAACACCCGCTGGTCTCTTCTAGGCAGTGAAGATGCTGCTTTGTCCATTGGACTGACTCCAGTGTTATCGGAAAAATGTCTTGACGCTCGGCGCCATTCACGGTGCTCCATGGATGGCTTTATACCCTTCCCTCAGCACACTTGAGAAACTGAGTTACCATCCCTCACATTATGAGTAAGATGTTGAACTCAGGAGAATGATCAGATATTACTAAAACCCAAATTACATCTTGACACGTGATAACTTTGAGGACGCAGTGAACCGTGATCATACACTCCTGGAAATGGAAAAAAGAACACATTGACACCGGTGTGTCAGACCCACCATACTTGCTCCGGACACTGCGAGAGGGCTGTACAAGCAATGATCACACGCACGGCACAGCGGACACACCAGGAACCGCGGTGTTGGCCGTCGAATGGCGCTAGCTGCGCAGCATTTGTGCACCGCCGCCGTCAGTGTCAGCCAGTTTGCCGTGGCATACGGAGCTCCATCGCAGTCTTTAACACTGGTAGCATGCCGCGACAGTGTGGACATGAACCGTATGTGCAGTTGACGGACTTTGAGCGACGGCGTATAGTGGGCATGCGGGAGGCCGGGTGGATGTACCGCCGAATTGCTCAACACGTGGGGCGTGAGGTCTCCACAGTACATCGATGTTGTCGCCAGTGGTCGGCGGAAGGTGCACGTGCCCGTCGACCTGGGACCGGACCGCAGCGACGCACGGATGCACGCCAAGACCGTAGGATCCTACGCAGTGCCGTAGGGGACCGCACCGCCACTTCCCAGCAAATTAGGGACACTGTTGCTCCTGGGGTATCGGCGAGGACCATTCGCAACCGTCTCCATGAAGCTGGGCTACGGTCCCGCACACCGTTAGGCCGTCTTCCGCTCACGCCCCAACATCGTGCAGCCCGCCTCCAGTGGTGTCGCGACAGGCGTGAATGGAGGGACGAATGGAGACGTGTCGTCTTCAGCGATGAGAGTCGCTTCTGCCTTGGTGCCAATGATGGTCGTATGCGTGTTTGGCGCCGTGCAGGTGAGCGCCACAATCAGTACTGCATACGACCGAGGCACACAGGGCCAACACCCGGCATCATGGTGTGGGGAGCGATCTCCTACACTGGCCGTACACCACTGGTGATCGTCGAGGGGACACTGAATAGTGCACGGTACATCCAAACCGTCATCGAACCCATCGTTCTACCATTCCTAGACCGGCAAGGGAACTTGCTGTTCCAACAGGACAATGCACGTCCGCATGTATCCCGTGCCACCCAACGTGCTCTAGAAGGTGTAAGTCAACTACCCTGGCCAGCAAGATCTCCGGATCTGTCCCCCATTGAGCATGTTTGGGACTGGATGAAGCGTCGTCTCACGCGGTCTGCACGTCCAGCACGAACGCTGGTCCAACTGAGGCGCCAGGTGGAAATGGCATGGCAAGCCGTTCCACAGGACTACATCCAGCATCTCTACGATCGTCTCCATGGGAGAATAGCAGCCTGCATTGCTGCGAAAGGTGGATATACACTGTACTAGTGCCGACATTGTGCATGCTCTGTTGCCTGTGTCTATGTGCCTGTGGTTCTGTCAGTGTGATCATGTGATGTATCTGACCCCAGGAATGTGTCAATAAAGTTTCCCCTTCCTGTAACAATGAATTCACGGTGTTCTTATTTCAATTTCCAGGAGTGTATATTGAAATGCGACAGGGTGCTGTAGTTATCCTCTGTTATTACTATCCACTACTCTCGAATTCTCTAAGTGATCTGTAATTGTATAGTATGCATTAATTATTAATAACATTTTAGATGCCTTTTTAAATGTGGTATTTTAATAATCTTTTCCATTTTCTTTGGCAATTTATTATACAAGCTTTTCCCTGATATGAAAGTCTGTTTTGAGTTTTCGTTTGTTTTTCCTGGGTAAATGTAAGTCTAAACTGGCTCTTGTTCCATGATTATGTCTAGAACTATTAGTGAAATAGTAATGCATCTGTGTCACGCTCTCGCGCCGACTATACAATCCGACGAAACGCGCCGTTCTTCATTAGATTTTCTCTATCTCTTCTGTCAGTCCTACCTGGTAAGGATCACAGATTCATGAAAAATACTCAAGAACCAGTCGAACGGGCGCCTTACAAGCCACTTCTTTACTAGATGAATTACATTTCTTGAAGGTTCTTCCTATCACTCTGTCTTGCATCTGCTTTTCCTACTGTTTGTTTTATGTGCTCACTCAAAATAATGTCGCTCCGGACACATACTCACAGGTATTTTACGGTGGTTACTGTTTCCAGCAATTTCTTATCAATAGTGTTGTTATAGAGTAGTGGATTTCTTTTTCTATGCATGCATACGCTCTTTCATTTCTTTGCATCCAGAGTCATCTGCCTGTCCCCGCACCATTCAAAAATCCTCTTTGGGTCATTCTGCAAGTCCATACCGTTTTTTGGTATTGCTACTTTGCTATAGACAACCGCATCATCTGCGAACGGCTTTAAAGAGATTTCGACGCATTCAACTACAGCTGTTTTCCAGTATCAGACCAATACTAGGTGAGAACACAGTTTGCGTCTTACATCTACATCGAATGTTTGAATTGAATATGATAATGGTCGCTTAAAAGAGAAGATGATAAAACTCTCGTTGAGCAGGCAGTTAATATCCTCTGACTCGCAATATACGAGTATTTTTTACGTACTGTCGAGGAAGTGCTTTTTAGAGTTACAACATTGTATTGACTGCTGCCAGAAACAACGAGAGTCAGGAAATTAGAATTCACTTGGAAAGGCCTTATTGATTAGCAAATATGACAGTGTCGACTACTCCTCCAATCTTAGGTAACGCTATCGAACAAACACATGTGGCTTAGAATTAATTTTCTGCTGTACTCACCTTGACGAGAAATAGCAGTGTTAAGCAGGGCTGATATAATTGCCAGATAAATCCTTTTTTTTACTGCTGAAGTGGGCGTTTTAAAGGGGATCAGTATCGTCTAATACCTGCCGTGGCGCTAACGCATTAATTTTGAGACAGATTTCTCATTACAATATCATTACCGAGATTAATTTTGAAAGATGAACCGGGGAAATGCTGTTTCGACTGAGTATTAGGCTAAGACAATACGCCGGGAGAATTGTGCAAGGCGACCGGCTAATTCATTCTCCTTTAAGAGCCAAACTGCGCTTCAAAGCGGTTAAATTAGGTAAGATAAATACCTCTCCATTCATGCTCAAAATGAAGGGAAAGTTATGAAGTATCGGGCAACAACTTTGCCGCTTGGAAACTGGGCCCTCTCAAGTTCCTGCCACAAAGGAATTTCTAGCCCACTGTTCTCCGAAGTTTCTAAAGCTCTTCCGAAATGTTGTAGACAATGGGATGATTACGAGCTGCAAATTCCGATAACAGGAGGCGCCGCATTGAATTTAAACCAAGTTTGAAGCGCCCTTATGTCCGACGGATAGGAAAGGAACGGATAGGAGCGGAATCTGCGATGCATTTAATAACGTGATTTCTCCACACAATCGTCCAGCCCCCAGTTATTATAAGAAAGTAATCCATGGCTTCTTTTTCAAAGCATACTACTCCTGTTGTACTTACTGTATTTAGAGAGAAAGTAAGCTCACCGGACAAAAAATTAGTCACCCCTACAGAAATCGTTACAAGCGTAATTTAATATCGTGAAATTCGGCTCGTGTACTTAATAACCGCCTTGATTCGGTTAAGTAGTGAGTCCACAAAGTTGTGCAGGTACGTCTCATCTAGGTTAAGCCACTCGCTGAGGATTCGATCCGGCCATTCCACCAGACTGCGTAGATGCTGATGCCGGCCTTTTACTCGCTGTTTTTCTGTGTGGATGAATTCAGGTGATTTTACAGGCCAATAGGGATGTAATAGTGTGGGGGGAGTGTTAAGGAAACCAGAAATTTGCTGTTGAAGTCTTTATGTACCTGTCTTAGCAATGGTCTCATGCAGGGTGATCGACTCCAAACTTTCATTGCATGTAGATCAGGTCGCTATTTTCTCTCGCTAACAGGTTGTTATGAACTGTACAGGGTGGTAGCCACTCAAGGAATATATTAGAGAATTGGTTTAAAAAATTAAATTCAAAGCCCAGTCAAATCTTTACAAGTTTTCTCGCAGACCAACTTCGGCTGTGCCTATGTGACTCAAGTTGCCTGCCTTTCAGAAACGAGGCAGTTCTGTCCAGTTGCAGCTGCTGACGATAGACACCTTGAGCCCTCTGCTGAAACTGCTATCGAATTCACGCCATCGGTTTCAGCCAATAGCGCACGTGGGATACAGGTCACGTGTGTGGACGCTGGAGCGTTCTTCAGTGCAGAACACAGTAGCTTCTCTCTCTTGTGATCCAGACCACGGGCAGAAAAGACGTCTTTATTGGGAGGTAGAGGCTCTGACTCTGCGACCCTTGACTGGCCACCAACATAAATTAACATGAACTTCCTCGTCTTCCGTTGCCCACTTATTCAGTTGTTCGTCCTCCTAGACTGGTCTAAACCTGGAAACTTCCTCCCTTGGCGCGCCACTTGTTTACCGTATATTGAAATATATTCTCTTTTTTTACTTAGTTTTCTGTTCTGTCATTTAACAGCAGCCCTGAATGCTCACTCATAAGTCCTGACCGATCGACCTCCTGTACAGTACCATCATGAGCCGGATGCAACAACCTTCTTCCCTCTTCCCTGCACATAAACAGAACATTTATTCACTGCTCGCAGCAATTTCTGTCGGGTTTGGAAGCGATTTTGATCCAAAGTCCGTGAAACACGTCTCTGTCCTCTCTCAGTCAGGATTTTTTTTCGGCGACAATTTTGATGTCGTGTTCCGTTGCCAAGTGTGTTACACCAGTGCCTGCAGACACGTTGAACAGTCCGCCGCGAAACACCAATAAATCCAGCAACTTCACACATGGACACGGCCAAAAACGATTACCCTTGTTTGCCACTCTGCCACCTCCTTACATTTACCCGTGTTTGCTTACAATGCCAGCTTGAAACATAAATGTCTCTCTGATCACTACGGCCGTATGCCCACGTAGAGGCTGCGCGCTAGCGGTTGAGCACGTGACTCGATGGCGGCATCATCTGTAAAGGCTTAACCATTCACTTTGCTTGCGCAGTGAGATTCCTAATTTTGTTCGGTGAGCTTATAATCACTATGTGAGAATTACAATAATATCAGTTTACAGAGGGAAATGAAAAGTGTTACACCATGAAAACCGTGAGCCAATTTTACCAGACTTTTACTACGGTATTTGCAAATCTGTTGGATATGTTACTGAAAATTATTTCTTTATGCGAGCTATTTTCAGTTTAGAAAATCAACATTTCTACACATTAAGAATGGCGGGAGTACTTGATGGCAGTGGGATGTGTCTAACGTCACTATGAAATTATCAGATGGAGCTTATAACAGGGTATATCCAAATGACGTGCACGAGAGGTTTGTAGTCATTATCGGTAGTAAGGATATGGGGAATCATATTCACAAATCACACTGACAGTTGGCTGTCGTGCAATGACTGTAGAGCGAGTGGTGGAGAGAGTGACTCAGGATAACATCGTGCCAAGAAGAGTAGCCATAGATCGTTCCAGAAGGAGTACATCCCGAAAAGATTATAGGGCAGTTCGAAGCCTCTGGCGAATAGACGGATGACAACAGCAGAAAGCGAGGTAGAGGCTAGAGCCAGAGAATCACCATAAACCGTCAGGGACAGATTTCTGGATGCTGGGTTGAGATCTCGAGTTGCATTGCATGGCATGCTGTGCACATTAGAAAGACTGCTCAGACAGTGCGTTCCACGAGAGAGGTAGACACGTAAACATACTGGTTGGCTTCTACCGAGAGCGATTTAGCGATTGTGAATGTCATAATCTTACAAACAAAGACGACTGCCTCAATTACAGAAATGCTATTCAAGTATGAATCTGCTAGAAATACGAGGCTCCGTAAATAAATATAAAAGGGATTCTCACTATTATCACTTTGCAGCGCAGATATATGCTGTTTCGGAGAGTAACAGTTCCAGTGACTCAACCTATCGGATAGCATTCGCCACATAGCACCGCCCAAACAGTTTTAAAATGCCTCAGTGAGTTCGTGGAATGCGAAGGAGAAAATCGTACTGTTGTTGGATATGTATATGAAGAACTAGACACGTGTGACATAAAAATTGCAGACGGTCCAAAATCTACAAAAGAAACTGGCCAGGCTTTCTTGTACAGTACTTTTTGTGCACCAAGCGAAGTATTAAGTATAAGCTATAGAATAAGAGTATAAAAAATAGAATATAAAAGTAAGAAGCAATAGAAGTTCGAAGACGTTTACACTACTACATCGAGCTTACAATCAAATGAGAGTATCTCGTATACACTGCGATTGGCTAACTATATCTCAAGCGTACGGCAGAAAGCCATACATATTATTAAAATGGATGTGGGAGTGTGTCTATGTTCCGCGTCTTCTCCTAAACCACGGGACCGATTTCTATCAAACGTGGTACACATAAACTTTACTGTCAGGCAACAGTCGCTGAGAGGGTAAGAACCACTTAGATATCACAGTTCAGGAAATATGTCAAAAACAATGAAATGCGTGAAAAACTGGAGCATCATGCATGACGTTTAAATTTATTACTTCTTTGCTACTTCTTTGTCACTGAATCTGTTCGCAACTTATTTCCCAGACAGTGTCCATACATGCCGCTGAATGTACCTATACAAATATATTATTGTACACCACATAGTTTAGGAGATATGACGTCATGAACCCTGACATGCGTCAAAAAATGACTTATCGTGCATAAAGTTTTAACAAAAAATAGTTCAACTGGCTCTGAGCACTATGGGAATTAACTTCTGAGGTCACCAGTCCCCTAGAACTTAGAACTACTTAAACCTAACTAACCTAAGGACACCACACACATCCATGCCCAAGGCAGGATTCGAACCTGCGACCGTATCGGTCGCGCGGTTCCAGACTGTAGCGCCTAGAACCGCTCAGCCACTCCGGCCGGCAAAAGTTTTAACACATGTATTCTTTGCTACTAAGACACTTCTACAGTCGAACCGAGCGAGGTGGCGCCGTGGTTAGCACAATGGACTCGCATTCGGGAAGACGACGGTTCAACCCGCGTCCTGCCATACTGATCTACGTTTCTCGTGATTTCTCTAAATCGCTTCAGGCCAATGCCGGGATGATTCCTTTGAAAGGACACGGCCTACTTCCTTCCCCATCCTTCCCTAATTCGATTCGACCGATGACCTGGGTGTTTGGTCCCCTCGCCCCAAATCAAGCAACCAGTTCCTACAGTCCAGTCAACTTAAGGAAATCCCTCACAACTGGCAGGGCTTCTGCCAACTTTCAACTGCGAAAACACTAGCCGTCTATTGAGCTACGAAGAGGCGTTGCCGTAGGGACATTTAGAAAATCGCCCCTGGACATGTAACTAGAAAAATTGCTAACAGTCAAGTTCTGAGTTAAATAAACATTGCAGAGAATTTGTATTTGGTGTATTATGTTTCCGAATTTGGATGCTGTGCTTATACATTTGTACATTATGCATATTTCTTTATACGACCGTATCTTAATGGCAGGGGTGGTTTCGCGAATACATGGAAATGAAGTTTTTTTCGATATTGCACTACAAACATGGCTCATTTTTCGTTTTCGTTTCTAATAGAAAACTTGCAAAATGAATACTCACGCAATACCGTGTTTGAAAGATTGTTATCAATAAATGCTACAAACAGCGCCGGCAGCCATGACAAGTGTCACATCCCACGAGCCACGCGTCGATATACACCACTGGCCATTAAAATTGCTACACCACGAAGATGACGTGCTATAGACGCGAAATTTAACCGACAGGAAGAAGATGCTGTGATATGCAAATGATTAGCTTTTCAGAGCATTCACAAAAGGTTGGCACCGGTGGCGACACCTACAACGTGCTGACATGAGGTAAGTTTCCAACCGATTTCCCATACACAAACAGGTGTTGACCGGCGTTGCCTGGTGATACGTTGTTATTATGCCTCGTATAAGGAGGAGAAATGCGTACCATCACATTTCCGTCTTAGATAAAGGTCGGATTGTAGCCTATCGCGGTTGCGATTTATTGTATCGCGACACTGCTGCTCGCGTTGGTCGAGATCCAATGACTGTTAGCACAATATGGAATCCGTGGGTTCAGGAGGGTAATACGGAGCGCCATGCTGGATCCCAACGGCCTCGTATCACTAGCAGTCGAGATGACAGGCATCTTATTCGCATGGCTGTAACGGATCGTGCAGGCAGCTCTCGATCCCTGAGCAACAGATGGAGACGTTTTCAAGACAACAACCATCTGCACGAAGAGTTCGGCGAAGTTTGCAGCAGCATGGACTATCAGCTCGGAGACCGTGGCTGCGGTTACCCTTGACGCTGCATCACAGACAGCAGCGCCTGCGATGGCGTACTCAACGACGAACCTGGGTCAACGAATGGCAAAACGTCATTTTTTTTTCGGATGAATCCAGGCTCTGTGTACAGCATCATGATGGTCGCATCTGTGTGTGGCGACATCGCGGTGAACGCACATTGGAAGCGTGTATTCGTCATCGCCATACTGGCGTATCACTCGGCGTGATGGTATGGGGTGCCATTGGTTACATGTCTCGGTCACCTCTTGTTCGCATTGACGGCACTTTAAACAGTGAACGTTACATTTAAGATGTGTTACGACCCGTGGCTCTACCCTTCATTCGATCCCTCCGAAACACTACGTTTCAGCAGGATAATGCACGACTGCATGTTGCAGGTCCTGTACGGGCCTTTGCGGGTACAGAAAATGTTCGACTGCAGAGCTGGCAGGAAAATTCTCCAGACCTCTCACCAATTGAAATCGTCAGGTCAATGGTGTCCGAGCAACTGGCTCGTCACAGTACACCAGTCATTACTCTTGATGAACTGTGGTATGGTGTTGAAACTGTATGGGCAGCTGTACCTGTACATGCCATCCAAGCTGTGTTTGACTCAATGCCCAGGGGTATCAAGGCCGTTATTACGACCAGAGGTAGTGTTCTGGGTACTGATTTCTCAGGATCTATCCACCCAAATTGCGTGAAAATGTAAATCACATGTCAGTTCTAGTATAATATATTTGTCCAATGAATACCCGTTTATCAACTGCATTTCTTCTTAGTGTAGCAATTTTAATGGTCAGTAGTGTATTTCGACGTGCGGCTGCGTCCAGTACGCGTTACTCCGTCGAGACTAACAGAAATGAAAGGGAAAGCACCTCTAACGAAGCGAGCTGTCCTCTGTCCTCAGCGACGCGTCCACGGCCTCGACTGCCTGTACGAAATAGTGTCTAGACTGATGTCAGTGCCACTGAGTGCATAAAATGAGTTAAAATAATTCCCTCCAAACCCTCGAACTTATCAGCGCTGTGTCGTTTTTGAGCTACTAAGAGATGTGGCGTGGTGCTAATATATTGGCCTCCGAGTCAGAAAGAATGCAAATCGAACTCCTGTTCGGGCATCTAGTTCTGGGTTTTCTATTTTTTCCCTAAATCGGTTAAGGCAAATGCAGGGTTATTTCCTTTGAAAAGGACACTACTGATTTCCTTCTTCATTCTCCTCCAATCTGTATTTTTGCCCCCTTTCATATAATCTCGTCTTCGACAGGACTTAGTTAAACTTTCACTCTTCTATACCTTTTCTAATTGTTCTGTTACCTATTCTATTTTCTGCTGTAGTGAATAGCCGAAACGGAAATAATTGTGAACAAAGAAATAATAACGAAAACCGTTTTGTTTTAAATGTTTTGGAAAGGTAGTTATTGTGCGTGAATGACTCGACCATAATCCATATGTCCGAAGACTTGGAGAGGTTGAAAAGACAAGTCAGCCAATTTCAAATAAAGGTTTATTGGAACCCTTGACCTACGTTTCCACAATTCTAAAATTGTCTTCTTCAGATGGTGTAATGGACCTTGTTACATCACGTGCCGATAAAGTGCACTCAATAAAGCAAAACGGCTCTTGTCATGTGAGATGAATGCCTCATATGACAAGAGCCGTTTGGCTTTATTCTGCGCACTTTAGCAGCACGTGATGTAACAGCATATATTATACCTTCTTAAGAGGACACTTTTAAAATTGTCGAAACCTAGGTGCAGGTTTCCAATAAAACTTTATTTGCAACTGGTTGGTTGATTTTTTAAAACCTTCCCAAGTTTACCGTCGTACAGTCACTGAATCTACGACAACGTTTAAGTTTGTAAAATACACTCCTGGAAATTGAAATAAGAACACCGTGAATTCATTGTCCCAGGAAGGGGAAACTTTATTGACACATTCCTAGGGTCAGATACATCACATGATCACACTGACAGAACCACAGGCACATAGACACAGGCAACAGAGCATGCACAATGTCGGCACTAGTACAGTGTATATCCACCTTTCGCAGCAATGCAGGCTGCTATTCTCCCATGGAGACGATCGTAGAGATGCTGGATGTAGTCCTGTGGAACGGCTTGCCATGCCATTTCCACCTGGCGCCTCAGTTGGACCAGCGTTCGTGCTGGACGTGCAGACCGCGTGAGACGACGCTTCATCCAGTCCCAAACATGCTCAATGGGGGACAGATCCGGAGATCTTGCTGGCCAGGGTAGTTGACTTACACCTTCTAGAGCACGTTGGGTGGCACGGAATACATGCGGACGTGCATTGTCCTGTTGCAACAGCAAGTTCCCTTGCCGGTCTAGGAATGGTAGAACGATGGGTTCGATGACGGTTTGGATGTACCGTGCACTATTCAGTGTCCCCTCGACGATCACCAGTGGTGTACG
The DNA here is from genome assembly GCF_023864345.2 of Schistocerca serialis cubense. NCBI lineage: Eukaryota > Metazoa > Arthropoda > Insecta > Orthoptera > Acrididae > Schistocerca > Schistocerca serialis. Next base: position 456,990,044 of record NC_064641.1, on the reverse strand, counting down.
GCCAGTGTAGGAGATCGCTCCCCACACCATGATGCCGGGTGTTGGCCCTGTGTGCCTCGGTCGTATGCAGTACTGATTGTGGCGCTCACCTGCACGGCGCCAAACACGCATACGACCATCATTGGCACCAAGGCAGAAGCGACTCTCATCGCTGAAGACGACACGTCTCCATTCGTCCCTCCATTCACGCCTGTCGCGACACCACTGGAGGCGGGCTGCACGATGTTGGGGCGTGAGCGGAAGACGGCCTAACGGTGTGCGGGACCGTAGCCCAGCTTCATGGAGACGGTTGCGAATGGTCCTCGCCGATACCCCAGGAGCAACAGTGTCCCTAATTTGCTGGGAAGTGGCGGTGCGGTCCCCTACGGCACTGCGTAGGATCCTACGGTCTTAGCGTGCATCCGTGCGTCGCTGCGGTCCGGTCCCAGGTCGACGGGCACGTGCACCTTCCGCCGACCACTGGCGACAACATCGATGTACTGTGGAGACCTCACGCCCCACGTGTTGAGCAATTCGGCGGTACGTCCACCCGGCCTCCCGCATGCCCACTATACGCCCTCGCTCAAAGTCCGTCAACTGCACATACGGTTCACGTCCACGCTGTCGCGGCATGCTACCAATGTTAAAGACTGCGATGGAGCTCCGTATGCCACGGCAAACTGGCTGACACTGACGGCGGCGGTGCACAAATGCTGCGCAGCTAGCGCCATTCGACGGCCAACACCGCGGTTCCTGGTGTGTCCGCTGTGCCGTGCGTGTGATCATTGCTTGTACAGCCCTCTCGCAGTGTCCGGAGCAAGTATGGTGGGTCTGACACACCGGTGTCAATGTGTTCTTTTTTCCATTTCCAGGAGTGTATATCTATAGTATTGTATAACGTGGGAGGATGGGAACCCTAGGACCTAATTTTACAGGCTGATCTGTCTCTGGGAAATGGGCTGCTGATACAGTGATATTTCAGTACATGCAACAGTGATATATATATATATATATATATATATATATATATATATATATATATATATGTGTGTGTGTGTGTGTGTGTGGGGGGGGGGGGCAATGATAATATTATGCAGTATGACCTCTGAATGAGTCAACGCATCATACAGCTTCGTCCACAGATTTGGCTCGACGCTGGACCATCGAAACGGTGTGAGCCAGGATTGGGCAGACCCGTCTGAAAGGTGGACATGAGCCACCATGCCACTGAGTCACCTTTCATTTTTGAGAAACCACAAATGCCTCAGACTACAATGGTAATGCGAACACTGTCGTTTGTGTGCTAAGCAGCGAACGCCGTCTCGACTTGTGCACATTCAGTACAGTATGTGCCGCTACATCGCGGATGGGTTCCAGGTAAAAGTTTCCGCCGTCAGCCAGCCATCTTCAGAAGCTGTAGTTCAGTATACAGTGTGTGGCAACCTGTGGTGAGGAATGTTGAAGTCTTTTTTGAAGAATAAAATACTGCTTCCATGTCCTCTACATCCGCCATCGAACACGAGTAGGATATAATTGATCTGTAATTTGTATATCAAATTCTGCAATATAGAAAAATGTGACATATGTAAAACAGCAAATTACCAGAATTACATTCTGGACTGTTTACAGTCCCCCTTTAAAGGGATGGTCTGCATATAGCGTGCCATGGTTTGAAGCGGCTGAGGGAGTCTCAATTTGTGTTGCTAACTGCATGCCAGCAGGTGAAACGATTAGGCCAATCTGACTCGCCAAGTCTCGCCCAGCAAACAGTATTCTTCTAAATCACATAACCGCTCGGACTGTTGAGTGCGTCAAAGCACGTCCTGCCGTATTCTGGTAAACGAGATAGTCCTGGATGGAATCCACCTGGTTGATCAACGACGGGGATCGGGCTGATTGCCAGCTTGGATGTTGTTTTTTGTCGTTTCCCCGCGTCCGATAAGGTGAACACAGACCTGGTACCGACGTCTCATCTCGGTTTCACAATACGCAGACATTACGAAAACGAACTTTCATAGACTTTCACATGGAGTAACATTAGATGCAGACAGGGTTTGGAGATATCGTGTCCTGGGGGGGGAGGGGAGAGGCAGGAAAGCCGGCCGCAGTGGCCGAGCGGTTCTAGACGCTTCAGTCCGGAACCGCGCTGCTGCTACGGTTGCAGGTTCGAATCCTGCCTCGGGCATGGATGTGTGTGATGTCCTTAGGTTAGTTAGGTTTAAGTAGTTCTAAGTCTAGGCGACTGATGACCTCAGATGTTAAGTCCCTTAGTGCTTAGAGCCATTTGAACGATTTTTTTGGAGACAGGAAAACCATCTGGCCACCTCTACCACCAAATACAGAAAGACATGCTGACACTGTGGTCACAGAGGGAAGACCCGAAAAAAAAAGTCAAAAACAAAAGAGTAAGATTTATGTAACCGAACACTTCTCTCCTCTAGGTACGTACTGTTTCTCGATTTCTTATGTGATACGTAACAGTGATTCCTCTTCTTAAGTAATTTTTAACCATTTTAATTTCATGAAATTGATCCGCATATTGTGAATACGTATCAGCGTCAGCTACTCGTGACAAATGAAAATTTGTGGTGTACCGGAACTCGAACATCTATTTCGCGATTGTCTTGGGTGGTCGCCTCAACCACTACGGCTATCGGCGCATGCACCCAGTGCTGGATCAAAACTCCACATGTTACGCAGTGGCAATCCAAATGCTCGCACATTGGTGAAACTAAGCATAGGAAGATCTTTGTTATTTGTTGTATCGACATTTTAGCCCCGCCAGACGTGATTATAACATTAATGACGACATGTCTGTGTTGATGATGTAACGCATTTATTACAATAGAATGTCCTTCGACATGCATGCATTGTATGTAATAAATACAATTACTGAAGCAACCCAGACACTGTACCCAATAACAATTTTAATTTCATTTTTGTCTTGTTTAAATAATGTTCGGATACAGTATTACTAGTGTCCTGCTTAACACAGTAAAGTCGTTTAAATATTTGGGCGTAACGTTAAAAAGCGATATGAGGTGAAACGAGCATGCTAGAAGTGTGGCAGGGAAGGCAAATGCTCGACTTCGGTTTACTGGGAGAATTTTAGCAAAGGGTGGGTCACTTATAAATGAGGCCGTATATAGAACTCTGGTGCGACCTATTCTTGAGTAATGCTCGAGTGTTTGAGATCCGTACCAAGTGGGATTGAAGGAAGATATCGAAACAATGCAGAGGAGGATGGCTAGATTTGTCGCCGGTATGTTCGACCAACACGTAAGTGTTACGGAGATGCTTCGGGAACTCCAATGGGAGAAAATTTGGAGAAGCGGCATTTGAAGCTGATGGCGGAAAGATTCTACTGCCACCAACATACATCGCGCGTAAGGACCATGTAAGTAAGACATGAGAAATTATTGACATACATAGGCGCACAGAACGTCGTTTTTCCCTCGCTCTATTTGCGAGTGGCATAGGAGGAGACATGACAAGTAGTGGTACACGGTACCCTCCGCCACGCACTGTCCGGTGGCTATCTGTATAGATGTAAATGTTGATGACGGCAGTCTGCTGAAACGCGTTCATGTGGAAAAAAAGAAAAAAAGAAAAAAAAAACAAAGTGCGGTGCAGACTTCTGTTCATTGCACAGGTTCACCACGACCGCTGACATCTATCAAGACTTTCTGTATTTTGTAATCAAAGTAGGTAAATGTCGGACTACAAATTCAAAGGTTTTTATATCATTTGATCACATCTGTTGCGCCGTGATTGGGAGCCCAAATTTAACTACAGCGCTCTCTGCATCTGGTTCAGAGACCTGAAGAAGGCGAAGGATTATCACCACCAGTAGGACTACGTCTAGTAGAGCGGCCTTCTCGTGGGGGACAGCTTTAGTATCCGGGGAAGAGAAGCTATACTTAAGAGTGTAGTGTCGGGGCAGACGTGTTGACAAAAGCGTTTGATGGCCACTGGCCGCCTGCCCAATGACCAGCAGACAGCAGCTGTTGGCGTGGGCGGCTCCAGCGGACGGCGCGTCTGCGTTTATTTTAACTCGCGCCGCCTCGCGCCGAGTCACGCGTCGCAGCGTGGGCGGTGCGTGCGCTCCGGCCGCAATTACACACGCGGACAGCTCGCCTAATGGCCCGGCTCGCGCCGTCCCGTGGCGCGACACTGATTAGCAGGTAGCGGCGGCGGGGGCGGGCAGGCAGGCGGACGGCGCGGCCCTCTGCCAGCGTCCCGTCATGCCAATCGCTGCACCCCGGCCGGTTTAAGCGGTCTTCCGTCGACTCACGACTTACAGTCCACGAGATCAGCTGCATATTTCTGGAGTGATCTTAGGCGTCAGGCACAAAGCAGTGTGTATGAACGATATCATAAATACATATATAGTACTAAAAGTACGTTCGGCGCTCAAGAAACAATGCAACACTTTTTTTCTCGCCCAATTCCGGTTGAAAAAATGCGGAATTTTTTGTGGAACATCGTGCAATATTCCCACTTCATCTCATAGAGTTTCATGAAGTTCCTCTATACGCAGCCTTCAAAATGGTGTTTGTAATGGAGCTGCGCTCCAAACGGAGTGTTGTCAGTGAGTTTGTTTGGCGAAAATCCAGAGCAACGCAGAGATCCATAGGCGCTTGCGGAATGTCGACGGAGACCTGGCAGTGAACAAAAGCGCAGTGAGTCGTTAGGCGAAGCGTGTATCACATCGCATTTCAAGGTCGCGCAGACGGCTGTGCCTCATGCAAATGGAACGTGCGAACATTCTCATCAATGTGATCGGCAGATCACATTTAAACAACTCGCTGCACAAATGTACGTCTCTGTTGGTAGTTGCTGACACACATCCACCAGTTGGTGCACGTAAAAGTATGTGCCCGCTGGGTTCCTCGCCGCCTATTGGAAGACCATAAAGAGCAACGAAGAACCATCTGTGCTGAACTGCTTGCGCATTACGACGCTGATAGTGACAATTTTTTGTCGAAAATCGTCACAAGCGAAGAAACATCGGTTCATCACTGCGAACCGGAAACAAAACGGCAATCCATGGAACGGCGCCACGGCACCTCTCCTTCGAAGAAAAAGTTCAAAGCGGGACCCTCAGCCGATAAAGTCGTACCGACGGCCTTTTGGGATTCTGAAGGGGTTATTCTGCTTAATGTCCTCCCTCATGGTGCAACGACCAACTCTAAAATGTACTGTCCTGCCCTCAGGAGCGAGTTCAGCGTGTTCGTTGCCACAAAAATGCAAACGAACTTCTTCTCCACGACGGCGCAAGGCCTCACACAACTCTGCGAACCCGAGAGAAACTCACACAATTTCATTGTACTGTTCTTCTTCATCCACCCTGTAGCCCGGATCTCGCACTTTCTAATTTCCATCTGTATGGCCCAAAGAAGGATGAACTCTGCGGCAAGCACTTCGGGTGTGATAGTGAGGTTATTGATGCAGCAGGACGTTGGCTCCGACGTCGACCAGCAGAGTGGTACCATGCGGGCAAACAGGCCCTCCCAGTTAGATGGCGTAAGCTGGCCACATTGAATGCAGTTTGTGTTGATAAACAGGATTCTGTAACCAACAGAGTGGAAAATAATATAGTGTATTGGAATCCTGAATAAAACCAACCTGCTTTCAGAAAAAATGTGTTACATTACGTATTGAACGCCTCTCGTAGAACATGCTCACCCTGATCCAGGTCGTTTGCAAGAGTACTCGAAACGTTGCTACAAAACGTGGTAACTCCACAACCGAAAAGAATTTCGTGGAATGACTGCTGCTGCGGAATTATTTTTGTGTCTCCAACTTAGTTATTGTTTATCTATAAGCTCACATTCTTTTCATACTCTGGAGTATTTATTTAACGTGTAGTTGGTTTTAGACTTATAAGACCATCCTCAGACAATAAATGACTATCTTTATCAAACAGGGGTTAGACAAAAAATGGAAACACTGCAAGAGATGCTTGTAGCAAAATAAACTCATGTGCTAGCCAAACTGTTTCACTGTTGTACGTGACGCGAACGACAATCGTGCAACGTTTTCAGTCATGGTGCCAACAGAGTTTTGTGTAGTAGTGAGTGCGCTAAGTGAATGCGAACGTCACCTAAAGGTTGATGCTCGAATGGTGGGTGCTTCCGTCAACAAAGTTCTCGAAGGGTTTGGTGTGTCAACACGCACCATATCGAAGATTTATAACGCCTAGAGTTGTTGTTGTTGTGGTCTTCAGTCCTGAGACTGGTTTGATGCAGCTCTCCATGCTACTCTATCCTGTGCGAGCTTCTTCATCTCCCAGTACCTACTGCAACCTACATCCTCCTGAATCTAGAGGAAAAGAGCAAAAACATCGTCACAAAGCGGACGAAAGTGTGTGTTGGGTGATCGTGACAGACTGTCGTTAAACAGAATTGTGACGAAAAGTAAGAGAACCATAGCTACAAAAGTCACTGCAGAACTGAATGTCCCGGTCGCGAACCCTTTTAGCACCAACACAACACGAACGGAGCTCCATAAGCAGGGAAACTAATCATCGGAGTTGTAAATGCCCGTAACAGCAAAATGTGGAACCGAAGCTGCTAAACCTGGACTATGGAGCGATGGAAGAAAGTTATTTAGTCGGATGAGTCTTGTTGAACTGTTTCCAACTTCTGGCCGAGTTTACATCCCAAGAGTTGTAAAACCCCACCCATCACTTATCTGGTTTTGGCGTGTGTTCACCCCAGCTAATTGACTAACAGATCAACAGAGAGTGCAAAACTGCAGCAATATCGGATAACGCAAAGAAAGTAATAAGGCTCTGTGACTCCTGATTGAACTGTGGTGGCAGTGTTGACATTAATTGACTCAGAATTGATCACTTTTAATTAAAAAGGTGTGCAAATTGATGTTATATTCAGCTACTGAACACCAGATGCAAATGTTGAACATAAAATTAATTAAGAAAGTGACTTGGGATTTCAACTACTTGATTGAAAACAGATGCAGTCGATTAGCACAAATTTATTTTAACTCCCGACCTTCAATCATCACATTACATTACTCTCCTAACAGGCAGTGGTAATAAATTGCGTTTACGTGGAGTAAAGCGCGATAAATCAAAATTAATTCCTATCGACTGACCCAGGTGTAATGCGAAGTGGGAGAAGAATTCCACAATACACAGCCCATGAAACCCTCGTGGAAACTTTGCCGACGTGATCCAACAAATTAATCAGTGCCTAACTCAAGCCAGAGTGGGTGCAATATCACCGAGTTCAGCGTGGCGGAGGGGCGTCGTTGTGTGGCCGTCGGCCGGCCTCGTGGTGCTGCAAGGCTGCACTCGTCTATTCACTCCTAGCTATCTTGCTCAGTACATAGCTGTACCAAAACTTTCTATCTCCAAGCTCGATCGTTCTGTTTGCTAAGTCCTAAACTGCAGAGATGCTCACTCTCTCTCAGGCAAGCTGAGTAAAGAACGTCACGTCCGCACTCTAGGCAAGCTGGGAACGGAAGACCACTATGGAGACTTCTCCACCTCGGTTTCCACTCCAGCAAAATCACTTACGCCAATTGAAGCGCAAGTCGCGTTAATTATGCGTCGCTTCCCAGCGCCGACCAATGCCTGCTCTGGGAAGTGAACAAATTCCCACAAAATTTCCCTTCCTCTCAACTTCTGCTATTTAGCTCCTCCCAGGCCACCCATAAAGGTTAGCGTCTGCACAAAACACCAATTTTTCCGGAATTCTGACTCCCAGGAGAGTACTTCAAGTTCCTCAGTCCTACGTTCCCATCGGAGGCCAGCGTATTTCATTCTGTCGCTCTTCACCTGATTTACTTCAGACTCTGCGGACCGTGAATTCAGCATGAAGTTGCTATAGTCATGAACACGCATATTTTGGCCTCTGTTGACTGCTCCACCGTAGCTTTGCGCAGCTTTCTCGCATGTTTCACTGAAAATGGGACGACGGACATTTATCAACAGGCATACAAGTTCTCCGTCTGCTTCCCTGTACACCAGCATGGGGTCAATCACCCAATCACTGTCACTCATCTTAAGGCAGCTGGAGGCCGCGCCCCGTTACCGCTTTCTCAGAGCTTGAGCCTCCCTAAGGTGCCTATTGTCGCTTGCCTTCGCCGCTCCCCAGCCGGCCACGGTCAACTCTGAGTACTTCCCTGGGATAAACTAGCCTCCAGTAAATCAAAGCGTTTCCACAAAGTTTTCATGTCGTGTGAATTACTTTAAAACCATCACCCAACATTAATTATTCCAATACGTCCATACTATATCCTCTACCAGATGCATTGTGCCTTGTCAGTCATTTTTGTTCAGCCCTACTGTTTGCTCAACGTGAGTTAGGTGATCTTTTATGACTTCATGTAAGGGACATAGTTCTTGGTAACTTACAGAGTGAAACATAACAGGGGTTGGGCAGCCATACTGAGGTATTCCACGGCCCCCATGGGTACTTTGCAAGATCACATTATTGCCAAGGATTAAGTGACCATTTTGGCTGATCAGGTCCATCTCATGGTTCAATGTTTGTTCCATAATCGCAGTATTATGTTCCAAGAAAGTCCTTGTTCACACAACTCGTATCACGAGGGTTGGTTTCGTGAGCACGAGGATGAATTGTCATATCTCCTATGGTCACCACATCACCAGATCGAATTACAATCGAGCCTTTGTGGTCTACTTTGGAGAGACAGGTATGTGTTCGCTATCTAACTCCATCATCGGTACCTGAAACTGCCACTGTTTAGCAGAAAGAATGGTCCAAGATTCCCTTAAAAACTCTACAGGACGTGTATTTTCTATTTGGAGACAACTGGAAACTGTTTTGAATGCCAACGGTCTTCCTACACAGTATTAGGGATCGTAATACAGTATATTGTTTTTTTTTTGTGTTTCCATATTCTTGTCCGCTCCAGTACGCTGCTGACCATTAAATTTGCAACAAGGATAGCAAATAACGAAATTTTACTCATTGTGTGTGTACTGTATAGTAGTAAAAATAAATGATTAAATAAGTAAGTGATTTGGGGATGTAAAGGGCGTAAAAATTGATACACGGAGCTCCCAACTATGGCAGAGAAAAAGGGTCTAACACGGATGGATGTCAAATGGAACTTAACTTGAATAAGAACCAGATACGGGTACTTCGCTCCATGCAGCTCCAACCCAGTGCCTCAGTCGATCAATCATAGTGGCTGACAAGTGGTTGGGCGCCTTTGTGTTGGTAACCCGTGACATAATATTTTCAGCTGGTTAGAGATCAGGGCAACAGTCGAATACGCCCTGCACTGATGTAGGTAAGGACATTACGGGTAACTCAAGGTTTTGCGTTATCCCATTGAAAGACAACATTATAAAGATATAGCCAGCAGCCTTAAAAGTTCAAAAATACGGTATAAAGTCTGTTGTCCAAATACCGGCTATATGAACCAGAGGTAATCGTGTTGTGTACCTATGCCACTGCGTACCATCAAGTCTAGTGCTGGGCTCTTGTCACGATGACGAATACAGTCTGACAATGCTGACAATGTTAGTCTTCCAGGGAACCTCCACACACAGATATGTCCATCGTGACGCTGTACACGGAATTGAGAATTCGCAAACATTTAAAAAACTTTCTGTCACTTTGATGCCGATAACACTACACACAGGCAGCTGGGGTACACATACTCGTATTTAGTCCCAGGGATAAAGGGGTGGCGAAAGGAATGTCATCTGGCAACCTTTATATTAAGCTTTCCAAATCCAGTAACCACGCCGACCCCGTGGCAATGCAGAACAGAGGAAACAGATAAAGAAAAAAAAAGCGTAGTCATATTACTGAGATAGTGCACATTATGCAATTAACGTGACCATGTCACCGGACGTGAATGCACCTCGTACCTTATGACTGATGTTTTCCCCTGTGTCCTTCGAATAGCACAGTTAATTACAACAAACCTTCCTTCTTAAATTACTTTTAATTTCCGACACCGTTATCCTCTTTTGCAGAACTTAAATCTGAAAATGGTTATTGAGCCGATCGAAGACGGTATTATGAAAACATAATTATGAATCTGTTGGAAAACAAAAATAATTCAAACGATTATAGGAATATTATAACTTTTATTAAAAGTCAATAACGCACTTCCCTAGCTTGTCTCTTTGTTTATTCACTCAGTGGTCTCTTTCCATTTATTACTGCAGTTCATGAATTGCCGATTTTTTGAATAGCTGCTGTAAAACAGATTAAATTTTAATTTTATGGTCGCCGTGATGTTAAGTTTAGTATACATGATCTTTACAGTGACAACCCGTTACGTCTTTGTTAAGTATGCGTTGTCGCTGCTTACCGAAAATTAAACCCGCTTTTCTCTACACGACGAATTACGGCATTCTACTTTCCTTTACCTTATTCATTGGGAATTGCATTTCTCCAAGAATTGGTAGTTAGTTCATAAAAGATCAGCGCTCTCAGACACGTATTAGTACGCAATCTCAAAACACAACCAACTCCTGTGACTTTAGCGCAGAAACTCATACAGCGGCGGCTTAGGCATTTTTGTCAGCAGCACACTGTCTCCACGATCTCCGCAGACATGAGTAGCATTAAAAGTCATAAGAGAGAAATCGCTGTTTATCCAACTTCCGTATTCCACGTTTTAAAAAAAGGGAATAGTAGGAATGGAAACAGATATGGCAAACACCGTGGCAGAAAAAGGATTTTGTGTACGCTTCAGTCCAACGCACGATAGTCGTATATCCGGAAGAATTTTACCGTTTATGTTTGGTACATCAACAATTCGTGCTACAGACGCGAAATTTAACCGACAGGAAGAAGATTCTGTGATATGCAAATGATTAGCTTTTCAGAGCATTCACAAAAGGTTGGCGCCGGTGGTGACACCTACAACTTGCTGACATGAGGAAAGTTTCCAACCGATTTCTCATACACAAACAGCAGTTGACCAGCGTTGCCTGGTGAAACGTTGTTGTGATGCCTCGTGTGAGGAGGAGAATGCGTACCATCACGTTTCCGACTTTGATAAAGGTCGGATTGTGTCCTATCGCGATTGCGGTTTATCGTATCGCGGCATTGCTGCTCGCGTTGGTCGAGATCCAATGACTGTTAGCAGAATATGAATCAGTGGGTTCAGGAGGGTAATACGGAACGCCGTGCTGGATCCCAACGGCCTCGTATCACTAGCAGTCGAGATGACAGGCATGTTATCCGCATGGCTGTAACAGATCGTGCAGCCACGTCTCGATCCCTGAGCCGACAGATGGGGACGTTTGCAAAACAAAAACCATCTGCACGAACAGTTCGGCGACGTTTGCACAAGCATGGACTATAAGCTCGGAGACCGTGGCTGCGGTTACCCTTGGCGCTGCATCACAAACAGGAGCGCCTGCGATGGTGTACTCAACGACGAACCTGGGTCCACGAATGGCAAAACGTCGTTTCTTCGGATGAATCCAGGTTCTGTTTACAGCATCATGATGGTCGCATCCGTGTTTGGCGACATCGCGGTGAACGCACATTGGAAGCGTGTATTCGTTACCGCCATACCGGCGTATCACCCTGCGTGATGGTATGGGGTGCCATTGGTTACACGTCTCGATCACCTCTTGTTCGCATTGATGTGACTTTGAACAGTGGACGTTACATTTCAGATGTGTTACGACCCGTGGCTCTAGCCTAAATTCGATCCCTGCGAAACCCTACATTTCAGCAGGATAATGCACGACCGCATGTTGCAGGTCCTGTACGGGCCTTTCTGGATACAGAAAATGTTCGACTGCTGCCCTTGCAGGAACATTCTCGAGATCTCTCACCAATTGAAAGCGTCTGGTCAATGGTGGCCGAACAACTGGCTCGTTACAATACGCCAGTCACTACTCTTGATGAACTGTGGTATTGTGTTGAAGCTGCATAGGCAGCTGTACCTGTCCACGCCATCCGAGTTCTGTTTCACTCAATGCCCAGGCGTATAAAGGCCGTTATAACGGCCAGAGGTGGTTGTTCTGGCTACTGATTTCTCAGGATCTATGCACCCAAATTGCGTGAAAATGTATTCACATATCAGTTCTAGTATAATATATTTGTCCAATGAATACCCGTTTATCATCTGCGTTTCTTCTTGGTGTAGCAATTTTAATGGCCACTAGTGTATTTACCGCGAGTGAGCAACTTTATAGGAATAATATTCAGACCGTGCGCTGCATGACTTGCCGCTAAGTGGTAAAACTGGTACGGCGATGTGGGGTTGAAACACATGTATCGGTGTGCATTACAGTTGCAGACAGTCAACACGGGTCTGGACAAGGTGAGCAGGGCGTTTCTTGTAAAGCAGTTTCATCAAAACAAATACGGAGGAAATATGGAGAGATTCTCGTTCCGCAGCCGGGGTCGAAGAACGTGATTCGGCAGTTCAGGCTAACTTGAGGTTTGAGGATTTCTCTTGGGAGAGGCCGATGGCCAATTGCGCAACAACTTGTTGAAGTAGTTACTGTTGGCATAGCTTAGAATGCTGGATTCAATGTGCGATCATCAAGCAGTTTACGAGCTGTGTCACGACAGCTGAACCTCCCATGACCCACCGTTCGAAAAGAGCTGCGAATAATTGTGAAATGGTACATCTAGTGCGGTTTTAGGCTGTCGTGGATGCAGATGGTCGTCACTTTGAAAAACGTTTGTAACTTGGAACGTAAACATGGTACACAATTAACAGATGTTAAAGTCTTGGAATTCTTTCAATGGTTTATTCGTTACTTCTTTTCGGCATGCCTTTACAGATGTTCCCACAAAGTTTCATCATACTACGATTACTTGTTTTTCATTATGGTACTCTCTTGTAGCGAAAAGATTAATTATAACCACTCTGAATATTTGTGTGCCTGGGATAATACAGCCGATCGCGTCTGAAAAGCACACGATTCTTGCTTTTACTGCTGCGGCGCAGCTAGGGCTGCTGAATTGTGTGTGCCAGCAATCGTCATGGCGTGACGCCTCGCAGCCCGATTTGAAGCACGAACTTGCGGTCTCGCGTTGGATTTTGCTGAGTTTTGGCCAAGTTTGCTGGCACGGCCTCACGCCACAAACCGCCGCTGGGAGGTCAGCGCAGATTATACGCCAGCCACAAAATATGGGACAACAGGAGAATTCCAATTTTGACTAGGGAAGAAGTTACGCTTTATCTCATCATTTTAGATTATAAATCAATACCTCGAGACCTTTCTCTAATTAAAAAAAAATTCAACTGATATTACATTTTCACTGCAGATTTGTAGCAGCGGTAAATAAAAAAGCATGCTTTAACTCGTTAGTGTTGGTGTAGCTACGGACGTTAGCGTCGTCGCTTGTACAGCAAAACGCCTGAAATTTATGACATCTAAAATTTTCCACGCTGGGGTGCTCTTTCTTCCGAGCAGTGCTGCAATGTGAGATTACCTTCCGTGTTCGAATATTAGAAAGAGGGAAATAGCGTAACGTGTTGGTGCTGCCATTTTCTATTGAATACACTCGTGCTGAATTGAAACATTATTCTCCGCACGTCTTGTTTTAAACTGGAGGAGAAAGTCGTCATCACATTGGAAGACACTCAACCTGGCGAAACAGCCGCTGTGGCCAAGGTCTCAGAAGCGCTATTTTTTTAAAAACGTGTATTGTGTTTTGTAATTTCTGATGTTTGTTTAACTTTTAAAGGATACTACTTTGTTGCAATGTTAATTTTATGTCAGTTTGTTTATTTATTATTCTGTTAAGCTGTTAAAGATAGTAATTGTTCGTCTCATTATGTACACAACAATATGAAGGCAGATTTTTTTATTTTATTTTGCTCATGTTTAAATGCTGATGTAATTCTCTAAAGAAGGAAAATGAAATTTCTTGCAGATGAGTCTGTCTCTAGTTTAAGTAAAAGCATTTAAAAGATGTGCTCCCTTTTGAATGGCACGTGAACATGTATTTTAAAAAAGTGCTCAAATATTATGGATAATTGCAGAATGTGGTGCCACACTAGTTTTGGTGATAAGTTGAGAAAACCGTCCCGAAACACATCTGCTACAAAACGCCACTGTTTCCTGGGCATGTACCCCGACATCAATACTGGATATGATCATCATGCACATGTACACAGGCCGCACAACGGGTTAGAATACTCTGGATCAGGTGGTCAAGCAGCTGCTGGGGTACAGCCTCCCATTCTTGCAGCAGTGCCTGTCGGAGCTCCTGAAGTGTCCTAGGGATTTGAAGACGTGCACCACTAAGTCGACCGAGAGCGTCCGAGACGTGCTCGATGGGGTTTAGTTCTGGAGAACAGGCGGGCCACTCCATTCGCCTGATATCTTCTGTTTCAAGGTGCTCCTCCACGATGGCAGCTCGGTGGGGCCGTGCGTTATCTTCAGCCAGGAGGAAGCTGGGACCCTGAATAGGCGGACATACTGGTGCAAAATGACGTCCCAATACACATGTTACTCTGTCAAAGCCATGCAGGGGTGTATGAGCACCAATCATAATCCCACCCCACACCATCAAACCACGACCTCCATACAGGTCCCTTTCAAAGACATTAAAGGGTTAGTATCTGGTTCCTGGCTCACGCCAGATGAAAACCCAGCGAGAATCACTGTTCAGGCTATACCTGGATTCGTCCGTGAACATAACCTGGGACCACTGTTACAATGACCATGTTCTGTGTTCTTGACACCAGGCTTTACGGGCTCTCCTGTGACCAGGGGTCAGTGGAATGCGTCTGGCACGTCTCCGGGCGAATAAACCATGTCTGTTCAGTCGTCTGTACACTGTGTGTCTGGAGACAAGTGTTCCAGTGGCTGTGGTAATGTCCCGAGCAAGGCTACCTGCAGTACTCCGTGGCCGTCTGCGGGCTCTGATGGTGAGATATCGGTCTTCTTGTGGTGTTGTACACTGTGGAAGTCCCGTGATGTAGCGTCTGAACACGTTTCCTGTCTGCTGGAATCGTTGCCATAATCTTGAGATCACACTTTGTGGCACACGGAGGGCCCGTGCTACGACCTGCTGTGTTTGACCAGCCTCCAGTCACCCTAGTATTCTATCACTCAGAACGTTATCAGTATGTGTTCCTTGAGCCATTTTCAACACACAGTCACTATCAGCACGTCTGAAAACGTCTGCACACTTACTCGCTGCACCGTTCTCTAACGTGCGCCAACTCGCCTCTGCGTATGTGCTGCCAGCGCCACCGTGCGACGACCGCAGGTCAAATGCATCGCATGGTCATACCCCGAGGTGATTTAAACCCGCAAACAGCCCACCAGAGCTTTGTTTCACCATGTATTAGTATTATCCTTAATTTATAAGCATGAGTGTAGACCGCTAAAAAAGGAGACTGCAATTAAAAAGGATAAAAAGTGAAGAAAAACGAAAAAAATAAAAATAAAATACGTCGCTAACGCACGCTTGTGCGGTAGCACTCGACCCGGGAGTAAGTCAGTTCGAATCCTGGTGATGGAAATCATTTTCACTGCCGATACGCCGGCCGCTGTGGCCGAGCGGTTCTAGGCGCTTCAGCCTGGAACCGCACGGCCGCTACGGTCGCAGGTTCGAATCTTGCCTCGGGCATGGATGTGTGTGATGTCCTTAGGTTACTTAGATTTAAGTAGTTCTAAGTTCTAGTGGACTGATGACCTCAGATGTTAAGTCCCATAGTGCTCAGAGCCATTTGAACCATTTGAACTGCCGATATTTGGCCGGAAAGTGAAGGAGAGGTGGCGACGTGGCGACGTAAATAAACAAAAACGAACTCAACTTGGTGAATAAAATCACCGGTGGTGTTTGTAACATACAGGAACGGCTATAGAGCGCTCGTAGGAAACGCCGACGATGCTGTTGTCATTATCACCCCAAGCCCTTCTTTGCTTAGTACCATTTGTCACAAGTGGTATTATGCCAAGGATATTGCGCGATAGACAAAGTATAAACACTCTGTTCCCCCGCAAAAATAGTTTGAAATTTAATGCAGCTTCTTGCGGGTTATACTCAGCCACATCTTATCTGCTTGAAGACCAAGATTCAGCTAGGAAATTCACACCACTGCTGGAATTTGAAACAGCTGAACCTCCATAGCCGAGATCACTAACGAATGCCTGTCCGGTGGCGATGGACCCGATATTAACCAATTTGAATCTTAGTGGTAGAAAAAATACACTCTACGATATGGCCAGAAAGGAGACGAGAGGTGCTGCTGTGAAGTTCCTGATCACCAGGCATTACACCAATGTACGGCATTAAATTCTACCCCTCCCTGTAGTGGCTTATGGAGTGAGAGGATGGTGATCCGTTCGTCGGATGCGGACGTTAAGTTCACCAGCTCTGCTGGTGCTATCGGGGGAAGAGTCCGTTTATCTCAATCGGATTTGATCCCATAACATCTTTGCACTGATAATAAGCTTAGCACGGAAGTTTCTACCCAGTCAGTCATCATAGTAGTCTACATGGCTTTGCAGTACATCGGAGGAAGGCAACGGTATTTGACTTCCCACAAGGCCTTGCTCATGAAGGAAATGAGGGACACCCGCCCTGATCGCAACGCTATTTCCAGAGTACGCGACTGCAGATGTCCCACAATGAGTTAAATGTACCTTGCCACGCTGGCGAACTATTAAAACTGTCTTGTCCAAGGTTTCTATTTCTTTTAGCTAATAGAGCTAGGTAACGCATTCTATAAAGAAGTGCAGAGCTTTAATGCCTCCTTCAGGGCCATTATACGTTTTTTCTTATTGTTCGTAACAATCTTACGTAAATGAGCAGTGCCACTGCATTGTAGTTGTATTACATGAGAACTTACGACGCATTTGGTTAGTTAATAGTAAAAAATATTTACTTTGAGATGTATAATTTACAACTTTTTCCTTTCTTAACGCCTTTGACAATTGATTGTTGTTATGTGTGACTACCGTAAGCGAAGCATGTACTGTTACTACAGAACGATGCAGTAAAACGACTGAAAACGACTGTATTTCCTAAAATGCTATAGTTGCTATAGTTATTCAGATGTTTGACGAATGACACGCGGTTTAGTTATTGATATAGCATGTGTGGTTATTAAGTTATTCAACGAGAAGTGAATTTAATCATGTTATTGACTCAGTGTAGAAATCTACGCAATTCCAGTATGCAGAAGGCACAGGGCGCCTTCAAATTCCGATCCTGGAGTGTTGGATATCGTAGATTCCAGGGATTCTTTCTATGATTATATTAACCACGGAACTAGCAAATATTTCTCACATCTTCGACGTCCAATAAGAAAA
The DNA here is from genome assembly GCF_023864345.2 of Schistocerca serialis cubense. Taxonomy (NCBI): domain Eukaryota; kingdom Metazoa; phylum Arthropoda; class Insecta; order Orthoptera; family Acrididae; genus Schistocerca; species Schistocerca serialis. Next base: position 456,972,805 of record NC_064641.1, on the reverse strand, counting down.
AGGATTCGACGTTACTGACCGATTTAATAGAGATGGAGCATAAACTGGGATTATCAACGCTGCAAGAAGATATTAACTTCTACTTCACCGGAGGGAACATCGTAATATTTAGTTGAATTCACTAAGACAGACAATGTTTAACATAAATCACAACTGTCGAACTAGCATTTGATTTCCATTTCCACTTACCATGGCCTGAGTAAGAGGTTAAATGTCTCAGACACTGAACCACCTCACCCGGTAATTCCGGCTCGACTGAAATACGTTATACTGTTCGTCTCTGCGAATAACTTACAATAAAGCTCATCTATATTTGCATTATTTTGAGGAAAACTCGTGGAAAAATTATCAAGCACGTCAGGTACTTAGCAGCCTAGCGACCATAAATCCTTGCAAAGCGCAAGCCATGCAAGCGTCATGCCATATGATTTGAAAAGAAACGTATTTACACTTCTGTTACTGTTATAAATATTTAATGAATGCTATCCGACTTTAAGGTGACTGATATGACTCGCTACGCTTGATGTTTTGCTCTCTAGCTGCTTTTACTCATGAGGCGGATTTAATCTGTTGCTGGCATTTTCCCGTTTGACAGAATGTAGACGATAACACACCACAAAAAAAAATTGCGATCTATATATCAAAAGGAAAATGTGACTGCTAGCTGCAGCATTTCGCTTTATTCTAATTTGTAATGTGAAATAACTAGACTATCCAGAATAAACTAAATCGGTTACAATTACTCAGAGGCCCCATCCCAGTATTTGCCTTAACCGGTTTGAGGTAACACGGAAAATCTAAATCTGGATGGTCGGATGAGATATGCGTTCCGCAGAAATCAAATACTGTGCCTTAACTGTGTTCCTCGTCGATCGGTTGTTGGTTTGAGGTACAGTGTACCCAAAGGTCCTCCCCGCAGACTGAGCATAATAGGATCACTGTAATGCACCAAGTACGGTATTCGCACAATAGAGCACATGCGAGAACTACAGCATTGACGGAAGAGAAGGTAAATGTTTCACTGTGCCGAAATTGGAGTGCTCCTCCCTGGCGACGACAGCTTTCTTCAGTGGCTGATTTCCTGTTTCATATGATGACTGGACATTGGCATACGAGGTGTGTACAAAATATAGCAGGAATTTTTGCTTTTTGGAAATAATTTTATTTTCGTCCACATCATTGTTATCCTTTTCAAAATGGTATCACTACAAATTATACACAAATGCCAGTATTTTTTTCCAATACCCGAAATACTTCTGTAAGCCGTCTCTGGGTTATCTTTTGGCTATCTCTACTATGAGTATTTAATCTCCTTTGAGCTTGTAAAACGAAGACCATTTAAGGTTTTCGCCGGCCGCTGTGGCCGAGAGCTTCTAAGTGCTTCAGTCCGGAACCGCGCTGCTGATAAGGTCGCAGATTCGAATCCTGCCTCGGTCATGGATGTGTGTGATGTCCTTAGGTTAGTTAGGTTTCAGTAGCTGTAAGTCTAGGGGACTGATGACCTCAGATGTTAAGTCCCATAGTGCTTAGAGCCATTATTTTTTGGGAACAGAAAAAAAGTCACATGGTGCCATATCAGATGAGCACAGAGGCTGGGTCAGCATTACAGAATCGTTTTTGGTCAAATTCACGATCAATAACGAAGTGCGAATAGGTGCATTACCGTGTTGTAAAAGTAATGAATTGTTTCGTAAAAAATCCTGTTTATTTCGGATTGCTTCAATCAAACGGCATTGAACTTGTAGTTAGCACTCCTTCTTGATAGTCTGGCCTTGTGCAAGAGCTCTTTGTGCAAGAACACTTCAAATTTGACCGCGCTTGTCGAGCTCTCGATCGATTTAACCTCTGTTAAGACGTCATGTGTAAACCCCATGTTTCATCACCTTTTATGCTACGCGAAAATGGTTCCGAATCGTTGCTGACGTCGTCTAGATACTCCTGAGCGCCTTTCATTCGGCCATGTTTCAATTCGAATTTCAACAGTTTTGGAACAGTTTTACTATCTTACATTTCATACCCAAAACATTCAAAAATGCCATGACATTAGCCAGTTGATATGCCGACATTATCAGTGACTCTCTGATCGTGATTCAGCGATCGTTCGTGATCATTTGTTTCACATTTTCCATGATTTCATCGGTAAATTATATTCTGGGGCGACCAGGGTGCTCGTTCTCGTCAACGTCTTCACGGCTTCTTCGAAACGCTTGTACCACTTGTTTCTTTTGTCACTTATATCAGAACCATCACAAGCAATATTTCACTTCTCTAAGACTATGCACCATTTTATTCCGTTATTGCAGCAAAATTTAATAAAAAATTTTGATTCATTTTTTGTAATAAATAAACAGTAGCCGATACGACCTTAATACATATAACCTTTTTTTTACAGCTGTCAAAGGACTAAATATTCTAAATTGTTAACATTGTACAGATGCCTTTCAGATTTGTTAACTGACAAAATAACGAAAAAATCGCGCGAATCGGTCAAACGCAGCACGCGAAATAACAAAATTTCCTTTACTTTCTGAATACATTTCGTATACCTTGGCGAACAACACTTGCAATACTATATGACAGATCGAAGACGACAAAGGGAAGTGACACCTTCAAAAAATTGCTAAGAAATGCAGACAGACTTATAGATGATCATATTCTGGTACAGAGTGGCAAACTGCTTAAAGTATTTCGTGGAAGAAGTAGAACAGATCTGATATCGCTAGACTGCGCCGTTAATGAACAGCTACTGCAATCAGTCGCAATCTTCAACTGCCTACTAGGATTTGCTGTACGGCGGAAGGACCCCAAGGAAGATGATCACTTATCCTGTTCGACCAATCCATGATTATTGTTCACCAATTTGTGAGCATTACCACAAGGCATCTACGGAAGAGGTAGCAAAAATTCAAAGAAGAGCTGCACAGTTGGTCATGGGGTTGCTTAGTAACACGAGTGTGTCACAGAAAACTCTACCAATTGCAGTGAGAAACGTTATAAGAAGGACGTGCACTGCAGTAAGACTTACAAAATACGGAGAGCTCACGTTTCAATGTGAATCTCGCGTAATGACCAAGATGCTAAAATTCTGGTTCATACAGAGGGTTACCTTATTTTTTCTCCCCTATGAAATGCCTTTGGAATAGGAACGGAAGAGACTGATATTGGTATATTATATTACAGGTTACTGAGGTGGATGTAGATGTTCTCGAAAATGTAGGATTGTTTGTGGTGGGTGATTATTTCGTGACGCTGTCTCACTTCACGGGTGCGTCGGACCTGTTGGCCTAGTGGCAAAGTGCGTGCCTGGAAACCGATGAGTCCCGGCATCGAATCCCCTTCGGAACACTGAACATTTTAGTCTACCCTTAACTCAGCGTCTGCGTCTCATTGGTGTGAAGATTAGCCAGGAACGACAATTGCTTTGGATTGCACGTTAAACTGTAGGTTGCTGTCCGTTAGGATTACTGTGATAGGCTAAGTACACGCCAAGTCGCCAACATGCCGTCCAACTGGGAGACTTGCACTAGGCCGCTGAGCCACACAGAATTATTAATATACTTCATAGGTTTGGTTATGCTTTTATCCTAAAGAGTGATGCCTCTCTCTACATAATTTCCTTTCCTTTGAAGAATAGGACTATCCATCAAAGTACTAATCCTTGGCCCACTGCTAAAAGAGTAAACACAGTCTTCAAAGTATTTCCCCAGCCTAAAAATTCCCCAACTGAAAATTTGTCTGACAACACTGATTATCGTGTGGAGCGATGAGTATAGCGTGACTGGATATACGTTTTCAGCACCTGATGAATTCATATCCAGTTCGTCTGCTAATAGCTGTCGCTTGTTCTAGTTTCTATGAGAAAGTCATATTAATATCACTTTTCAGTGTGCTTGTAGTACGGAACTTCATAATGGTTTCAGTAACGGGTGGAGGAAGCATGGAGTTATCCACTTCCAGACGTCGATATGTTTCATCCTACCATCTGCATGACTACTGCTGAATTCTGTGAAACGCAACGCGTAACAGGTACAACATATCTCTTGTAATAGTTGAAATGGCAAGGAGTATGAAACTTTTCTCTTTTTATCTGTGACATTGTCGTAGTGAAAAAGCTTATCTGCGAAAATTACAACAGCAACCGTACATCAGGTACATATTAAAATCTAGTTTTAAACATTTTATTAATGTAAATATAGCTGCAACGTAGATGAATAAAAGCAGACGAGTTTTCCTAAATTAAGCATTCCTAAAGAGAAAAGCGTTCCTGACGCTCCAATAGCACAGACAATAACTGTCACCGAGGTATTTGCAATAAATGCGATATGACTTTTATATATATAACGCTGTGCGTAAATTAAAAATTCCATGTAACAATGCAGCTGTGCTACTTACGTGGTGGTGTGAGCCTGTGTGTGTATGTGCGCGCGTTTGTAGAAGCTCGTTGCACACTCACCTGCAACAGAGAGAACAGAATTATTAATCGCCGCTGTCGTTTCTCGGAGAAGGCGTGCGAGGTGCGATCGTGTGGCATTATTCATCGCACGGTTGCCGTTCTAAGAACATGCCGCCGTCGTATCGATCAGACCCGGAACGAGGAAATAGCAACGACGTCTATTAATGGACTCGAGTCGGTCTGTTAAAGTGGCGCACTCGTCTCAAAATGTCTAGTACAAGGCCTTACGAAATGTATTAACAAAGTCCATCATTTTGTAGCAACATATACAGCGTACACAGATTTCCAGTAAAGACGGTATCAAATTATAACAGATACTGATGAGATACTTGAAGAAATGTTCCTCTTCGGTGTTTTCAAGGAACCTATATTATTTACTTCCGTTCATACATTTGAGTCCAATGGACAATAAAAAGTAGGCAGCCCAGGAGAGGCCTCGCTATACAGTGTAACACCTCCAATGGCCTAGATAATGCTCTCAATTCAAGGAAAAAGAGAGCTACAAATTTCTTCAGGCATTCACTATCCAGCTGAAGACACTCATTGATGCGTACTAGATTATGCTCGAGTGAATCGGGACTGTAGATGAAAAGGGACAATTTTAGAATATTGATTCTCCAGTAGAATTGAACTGCATATAAGAAGGTGCTGCCGTCTCCAGATTATCGTCTGTACTTGGTACATCAGAAAACGGCCTAACAGAGTGGCATGCCACATGTAAAACCATCATCTCGTAAAAAGATCAGTAAGATGATAGTTTTGCATCTGGAATTTCGTGGGGAGCGAATATTTTTCTTAAATCATGGCCAATTTTGAACCTGATGTCCTGCAATATGTAAGAAGATGAGTAAGATGATGATTTTACATCTGGGATTTTGTGGGGGGCGAAATTTTTTTTTAATTTATGGCCAATTTTGAATTTGATCTCCTGTAGTATATGTTAATGACATAAAGTAAATCACTTGAAAATGGCATAAAAGGATGAAACATGGGTCGTAATTACATAGACTACAATACTGTCAAATGGCGGTGTGTTCATTTAACAATTACTGTTTGTTTTTGAAATGGTTGCATCATTTTAAAGCTCGTAGGGTTCTGGAAGATGTCTCTTACTTCTGGACGGGGATACTTCCGATGAAAGTTCACAGGCATTTGATTTTTGCGAGGAAAGTGACGTGCACATGATTTTCACCCAGCCACACAACGCATCGACTTTGGCCATTACGTAGGATATTCTTCAATCCGTTAAAGTCATATTATGCGACCGACTGTAATAGTTTCATGAGAAACAACAAGGGGTTAGGAAAATTAATAAGTTCTCTTTTGGAAAGACACTCAAAGCAGTCTGTCCATGGCAACTTTTTCCATTCTATGGTACTTCGGTTGAAAAGCTTACTGCTTGAGGACGCCGAAATTAAGAAAGAACTAGCTATATTAAAAGAGCTGGCTGCTAGGAATGATTTCCTAGTGACATGTTTAGGAATATGTGTAAAAAAAAAAAAAAAAAAAAAAAAAACAGAATGCCGACTTAAAACCAATTGAAAATGAGATCACATTAGTAAAAGACAAACAAATGGGCAATAAAAACCAAGATTTATTACATTCCCATATCGTGGAGTGGTTACGGTTATTCTTACATGAAAGTTTAAGAACAGTAAAATAGGAATTAATTTCCAACCAAACGGCACTATACAGAAGAAAATCCAACGTAACAATAACAAAAGAGAATCTTTCGGTAAATCAAGCGTCTATAAGGTTCATCGTGGTACCGGCCCCAAGTGCTACTGTGGTAAGCCAAAACATTATGACCACTGCCCACCGCGACGGTGGATACTGCCTGATGGAGTTGAGGGCACGTAACGCGGTAACAAAAGTATGTAACTGGAGCAGACACGGACGGGGAATCACTCTAGCGAATAGATGTAGGACAGTGAAACTACCACTAGGCACCAAATGGTTGGATGTCCACGACTCTTCACAGAGCGTGCGATTCGAAGGCTTGCCTGCTCTGCATAGTAGGTTAGATGGTGATCGGCATCTCTGCCGAAAGAGCACGATCCTGGTGCACGCGCAAGTGTATTGGAGCACACCGTTCATTGCACATTGTTGAACATGGAACTCTGCAGCATACCAACCCAACGTGTTCACAAGTTGATCTAACGACCTCTCAGTAATGCGCAGTCAACCACTCGATGTCACGAGAGGTAGGTGTACAAGGAGGAGTGTAGTACTGTGGGTAGAGAAGCAGTAGCAGCACAGTGGGTCGGTTACAAGAGCTCAGTGACTCCGAAAGTGCACTGGTCACTGGATGTTACCTGAGTAACAAATCCATCGAGGACATCTCAGTGCTTCTAAAGCAGCCCCAGTCGATTGTTGGTGGTGTGAATGTGAAATGGCAAACACGAAGGAAGAATTACAACCAAACTAAGACCAGGCAAACCTCCTTTACTTATGAACAGGAACTATCGAGTATTGCGGAGGGTAACTGCAAAAAAACAGCTCGAAATCAGCAGACGGAATCACTCGTGAGTTCCATAGTGCTACCAGCAGCGCATCTAGCATAATAACTGTACATAGGGAGTCAAAAACAATGGAGTACAAAGATCGAGCAGCTCATCCTAAGCCACTTATGTAGTCAAGCGGTTCTCAAACTTTTTTTGCAGCGGAACCCTTTTGAAATATTAAATAATTTACGGAGCCCTTAAATAAGCGAAACCTGGCTTTATGTTCATGCATCAACTATAATCATTTAATAAAAACCGTAAAAACTAGGTACATTATACAGCACTGACTTCTGCAACAATACAAAAACGATACACAATAATGCCATTTACAAAATAACACTGTATTGATTCCACTGTGAATTTATAAAATTGTTCCATTTAATGAGAGGCATGAAGTTGTTTTTATTTTTTGACCATCTATTTATTGTCAGACAGAAGAGAGTTGAAGATACACGTCAGCTTCAGCATACAAGCCTATTGCCGTATTTTGTCCTGCTACTGGCATATGTCGAGAATCCCGCTTCACTCCAGTACGTTGTTAGGAAAGGAAGAAGAACCGTCAGAGACTGCCTGGGAAGTCGTGGATACTCATCACGAACCCTACACCAAAAATATTCAAGCGACATTGTTTGGAACAATGATTACATGGTTGAATCTGATGTCATTTTAAAAAGGATTCCTAGGTTTCGTTGACATTTTCTGGCTTTGCATTTATTCTCAGTCTCGTATTTTGCTTTTCAGGAAAATACGTCTGATAAGATGCATGCTTATCATGGAGACATTCTTCAAATATTTCATTTGGTAATTCTGCTGTGTCGCCAGCGAACACATTCAGTTTTAAAAAGCTTCCTAATCTCTCTTGCCAACGAAAAAATCTAAAACAATATTTTTTTGAGACTTTTATTTTGTTATTAGTATTGAACACTGTTGTCTGTTTTCCTTGCAAAGATAGATTCAGTTTTTAAGATTTATGTGTCAGAGAAGCTGGTCTGGGCAACCAAATCACATAACTCGAACTGCTATTTAATTTAAAAGAAATGTCAATCTCGAAATAATCTTGTTAAGGTCTTACCTCGGATAACCATCTAACCTCTTTGTGTCGTAGTGTTTTATGCATACTCCCATAATATTCTCACAATATTGAAAAAATAGGCACTGAAGAAGGCATGATTTAATGTAACTGATTATTTATACAACTTTACCAAGAACCAGTTTTAGATTTGGCTGTATCTTCTTTATCCCGAGTGATTTTCTATACAAAATAGAATGGGTGGGACTACAGTTTGGCGCTTTACTTTTTCTTTATGATACAACTACTCACATTTTAATAGTCATTGCCTTGGCCCCATCTGTACAAATATCGTTGAAATCATTCCAGCCGAGACGATTTATTTAAAAAATCGTTAATTGTGTTAAAAATGTCTTTCAGTAGTGTTAGTTGGCAGCGATTCTCACACAAGCAAGTATTATTCGAATGAATTTTTGTTTGGATACCGTACAATTGTCAGCAACATGGTTAGTCCAGTAACATCCGTCGACTCATCCATTTGCAATATGTAGTGTTGAAAGCGACCAAATAGTTCTCGTTTGTTACAGCTAGTGAGATCGTTAATTCTACAGGAAACAATGTTGTTCGCAAGCTGCTCTGTAGAAAGATGCTTTGCAGATTTTTCATTGAGCATACATTGTGTTACGTCTGCCAAACTTGGTTTTATTAAATCCTCAGCAATAGTGCACACTTCAACCGCTTGTACAGTCCGAAAGCTGACCAAATACGATGCCTCCACGTTTTTTTCGTTCACATTTTGGGTCGCAACTTCACAGTTTCTGACTTCTTAATAATTGTTATTTCTTACATATAAAGAAATTTTCATGCTTGTCTTTGCAACCAGGATGTGTAGTTTCTAAATGTCGGCGCATGTTCATAGGTACTAAGGAACTATTCAGAAGTAGTTTGATAAATAACGTGTAGAGAGGTGAGCCGCTAGAACCTACAAATTCGATACTGGTGTAAGATTCATCATTCTTCCTTTTTTAGCTTTAGCAAGTCGTTAGATATCTTACTGCTTGAAACTACGGAGCTAGAAGTCATTACATCACGTTCTTGATTCTGATAGTCTTGATCGGAAATCTTTCACGTCGATGAAACATCCTTCGTGTGAATTACGTTTGAGATTTAGATGCAAGATTTTGTTGTAACATCTTTAAGCCAACGTTCCATTCTGTCTTTTAAAATAAACACTTTAATTTTACAATATGATAGACATAAAACAGTATCATAGAAATTACAAATTTGCCAATTGTAGCCAATAACAAACTCAAATAGAATACTTCGCGGTCCGAGGACGGTGCGCAGAATCACCGTGGCAAATTGGACAGGTCGTTCCAATTGAAGACATGCGCGGAAAAACGGGCTAACCCTCAAATGTAAATGCTTAGAGATAAGTGTTGCCACCTGTTGCTGGGTACGAGAACTGTCAAAACTGACTTGGTCTCACCCCTAACCTCATCTCTAAGCTTTTACATTCGAGAGTTAGCCCGTTTTTCATCATATGTCTTCAGTTGTAAGCTCCAGTAGGATATGCAGTCTGTGCAGGCGCGACGCAGGTTTATTTAGCCCCGGATAAGTGAAGCACTGATAACGAAGCAAAGAAATCCTTTGAGGGGTTTCGATGTGATTGTGGATGAGAGAGGGGCAGTGTTCTCGGCATGTGTAGATGACGCAGAGCGCAGTGTCAGAGAGGGGGAGGGGGAAGAGACAGCGTTAGCATGGCCACTACATGCATATTTCGATGAGTATCCAATCGCCACATACCTACTCGTATAAGCTAAATATGGTATAACGGGAGTAGAGACAGCGTTAGCATGGCCACTACATGCATATGCGATGAGTATCCAATCGCCACATACCTACTCGTATAAGCTAAATATGGTATAACGGGAGTAGGATATGTTATGACAGAAAGGTAGGGCTCTGTGGTTACTGAGATCTTTCAGTGATAAGGTTGTTCTCATCAGAATCGACAACAAACTAACACCGCCAACTATAGTTCAGGTATACATGCCGATGTCGAAACCACACGATAAAGAGGTAGAGAAAGTATATGAGGATATTGAAAGAGTAATACAATACACGTAAAGGGAGATCAAAACCTAATAGTAATGGGAGATTGGAATGCGGTTGTAGGGGAAGAAGAAAGGGTTACAGGAGAATATGGGCTTGATAGTAGGAATTGGATTCTGCAACAAATTTCAACTAGTAATAGCGAATACTCTATTGAAGAATCACAAGAGGAGGAGGTATACTTGGAAAAGGCTGGGAGATATGGGCCGGGAGATATGGGAAGATTCCAGTTAGATTACATCGTAGTCATGCACAGAATTCGAAATAAGATACTGGAATTTGAGGAATATCCAGGAACAGATACAGACTCAGATCACGATTTAGTAAGGATGAAGAATTAGCCTGTGGTTTAAAAACTAGTCAGAAAGAATCAGTGCGCAGGGAAATGGGGTACGGAAATACTAAGGGATGAAGAGGTAGCTTGAAGTTCTCTGAGGATCTAGATACTGCGATAATGAATAACTCAGTAGGCAGTTCAGTTGAAGAGGAATGGACGTCTCTAAAAATGGCAATCAAAGAAGTTGGAAAGGTCACTGCGAAGAAACGATGGCTGACAGAAGAAATACTTCGGTTGATTGACGAAAGAAGGAAGTACAAAAATAATCAGTGAAATTCAGGGATACAGAAATACAAGTCACTTAAGAATGAAATAAACCGAAAGTGCAGGAAAGCTAAGGCGAAGTGGCTACACGAAAAAATGTGAAGAAATAGAAAAGAAATGATTGTCGGAAGGACTGATTCAGCACGTAGAAAAGTCAAAACGACCGTCAGTGAAATTAAAATCAAGGGAGGTAACATTAAGAGTGCAATGGGAATTCCAGTGCTAAATCCAGAGAAGAGAGAGAATAGATGGAAAGAGTACACCGAGGGCCTCTATCAGGCGGAGGACTTGGGATATCTAATATTGGAATTGGAATTTAAAACTGCTTTGGAAGTCTTAAGATCCAGTGAGGCAGAAGAGATGGATAATAGTCCAGCAGAATTTCTAAAATCATTGGAGAAAATGGCAAAAAAGCGAATATTCGTTGGTCCGTAAAATATATGACACTAGTGATATACCATCACACTTTTGGAAGGATGTCGTCCACACAATTCGGAAGACAGCAAGAGCAACAAGTGCGAGAATTATCGCACATTCAGCTTAAGAGCTCATGCATCCAAGTTGCTGACAAGAATAATATACGAAGAATGGAAAAGAAAACTGAGGATGTGTTAGGTGACGATCATTTTGGTTTTATGAAAGGTAAAGGCACCAAAGAGGCTGTTCTGACGTTGTGGTTGGTAATGGAAGCACGACTGAACGAAAATCTAGACACGTTCACGGGATTTGTCGAGCTAGAAAAGTGTTAGACTCCTTCCCGTAACCTATAGTGAAAGACGAATAATATACAATATGTATAGAGCCATAAAGGAAAAAGGAGAACGACGTGCTCGAATTAAAAATTGTGTAAGATAGGGATGCACTCTTTTGCCTCTACTATTCAATCTACATATCGAAGAAGCAATGATGAAAATAAAAGAAAGGTTCAAGAGTTGGATTAAAATTTAAGGTGAAAGGATATCAGTGACAGGATTCGCTGATGACTTTGCTATTGTCATTGAATGTGAAGAACACTTAGAGGATCTGTTGCATGGAATGAATAGTCTAATATGTATAGAATACGGATGGAGAGTAAATCGAAGATACATGAAAGTAATGAGAAGTATCGGAATTGAGAACACCGAGAAACTTAACATTAGAATTGGGAATCACGACGTAGACGAAATTAAGGAATTCTACTACCTAGGCAGCAAAGTAACCCATGATGGACGGAGCAAGGAGGACAGGATATGCAGACTACCTTTGGCAAAGAGAGGGTTGCTGGCCAAGAGAAGTCTACTGGTATCAACCATAGGCCTCAATTTGAGGAAGAAATTCTGGGAATGTACGTTCGGAGCACAGCACTGTATTGTAGTGAAACAGGGACTGTGGGAAACCGGAACAAAAGAGAATCGAAGTGTTTGAGATGTGGAGCTACAGAAAACTATCGAAAATTAGATGGATTAATAAGGTAATGAATGAGGAGATTGTCCGCAGAATCGGCGAGGAAAGGAATATATGGAAAACACTGACAAGAAGAAGCGACAGGATGATAGTACATCTGTTAAAACACGAGGGAATTACTTCCGTGGTACTAGAGGGAGCTGTACAGTGTACAAACTGTAGAGGAAGACAGAGGTTGGAATACATCCAGCAAATAATTGAGGATGTAGAGCGCAACTGCTACTCTGAGATGAAAAGGTTAGCGCAGGACCGGAATTCGCGGAGGACCTCATCAAAACAGTCAGAAGACTGGTGATTTCTCTATATAAAAAAGTATATGTGACTGTCTCCCTTGTTGGGAAGTGTCGTCGCTACAAGTTCGTAATAAAATGAGAAACGATTTAGGAACCGTTTCCACTTGGTTTACTGAATGGCAGCTTTCTTTACATACGGATCTAGCAACATGATCAGTGATGAACACGTGTCACATTTCTTAAATGTCTAACAATAATTTCACGATGCCGTATGAAAAAGTAATAAGCATGAGAAATTCGCAATAAGGAATGCTAATGTAATAGGTACTCTTTTTGGATGGGTTCTGGTATAGTGCGGTCTTTTTTGCAACGAAAACCGTAAACAAGATATTAATGTGACCCAATAAAAAGTACTGCGCTAATGTTCGTAGTCACTATTGAGTAAGTATAACAGCAAACATTGAAGGAATCCTTAGACGCACGCGCTGGTAGCATCTTTATGGGTTGGTACAGCTCATACGGAATCGTAACTGAGATTCTCGCTGAACTTAAAGGTAGATCTTTGAGAGAACGACGATGTTGTTCTCGCGACATCTTACTGAGTAAACTGACAGAAATTATAGTTGCGGCAGACAGAGTAACAGATCTGTTGCCACAGCTGAACGTATACTGTAGGTACCACAAGAGTACGGAGGTAGGCATGCAGTGCCTCAGTTTCCTTGCTCCGCTGCAAGTGGAGTCAGACAGATACTGGTGTTACTGGTACGAAGTATCGTCTGTCCTACATTATACAGTGGCTTCCGGAGTATATATGTACATTTTATTTCAGCAACGCTCTACCTCTGAATACCGCCATGAAACCCTCAAACAAGTGTCCAAAAAACACGCAACACGGCTATACAGGAACTCGAGACACTCGAGCAAACCTTTCATCCTCACTCTGGGAAACTACGACCACAACCATAGGCGGAAGCACAAGCGGCCAAAGACACTACTAGGTAGGGCATAGCCACCTAAGGTAAACTAACTTGGACACAAACAAGCGACAAATGTTGGCAAGCCCCCGCATATCAGCAACGCTGACTGGTAATTACCAGCTGCTACTAGAGCCGAGCAACAGGCCACAGCAGGGACACCGACGAGCTCGCCCACTGACGCACAAACAATTCGCCAACATCACCCTACACTGTGCATCCGATATATGACCTATCGAACACAAAAACGAAAATAAACCTAACCGTTGCAGGTTGCTGACGCTGAACGAGAGCTGAACACCGGCACCCAGCGGCAGCCTCCGAGCAACACCACCGCATAACGTCAAAGGTATCGACATGCATGGTACCCACTACTAATCAAGCCTACCCTTGCATGACCTATCGCAGGCAGCAAGACATCCGCTATTGCTCTTACCACCCGACCTAACTATCGCAGAGGTATTTTCCCCTTGGCTCTTGCCTTGGCACTTTTTTTCTCCAGATGAGCGCTATTAATGGTTAACCTTAACCAGACTTACGCAAACATCGCAGTACCCACATCCTGCGACATCTCATCATGCCGGTGTAGGCGTGGAGGGGCTCCACCTCTATTTTAAAAAAAAAATAGCAACGCTCTACTCAAATTATGCTATGGTTGTAACCATTTACTAAACGTTCTTGCGATAATAGGTAGAGTTTCGAAATTATCCTGTCTTTCTGATCCGTTACACGTCTGGTTTCGAAAGCGTTGCAAATAAACTAATACTGACTTTACATTTTTGACGATACATGATGTTACTGACAGTACATGATCGACAGTAAAGAGCACTGTTATTAATACACTGAAGCGCCAAAGAAACTGGTGTAGGTATGCGTATTCAAATACAGAGATATGTAAACAGGCAGAATACAGCGCTGCGGTCGGCAACGCCTATATAAGACAACAAGTGTCTGGCGTAGTTGTTATATCGGTTACTGCTGCTGAATTTAAAGGTGAATCTTAGAAAGAACGACTATGTTGTTCTCGCAACATCTTACTGAGTAAACTGGCAGTGCCTACAATGGCAGTATCAAGAGTTAAATGAGTTTGAACGTGGTGCTACAGGCGGCGCGCGGGCGGTGGGACACAGCATCTCCTAGGTAGCGATGCAGTGGTGATTTTCCTGTACGACCACTACACGAATGTACCGTGAACATCAAGAATCCTGTAAAACATCAAATTTCCGACATCGCTGAGGCTGGAAAAAGATCCTGCAAGAACGGGACCAACGACGACTGAAGAGAATCATTCACCGTGATAGAAGTGCAACCGTTCCGCAAATTGCTGCAGGTTTCAAAGCTGGGCCGTCAACAAGTGTCAGCTTGCGAACCATTCAACGAAACATTATCGATATGGGCTGAAGGGCCACTGGTTTACCCTTGATGACTGCACGACGCTAAGCTTTACGCCTCGTCAGGGCCCGTCAATGCCAACATTGGACTGTTGATGACTGGAAACACGTTGCCTGATCGGACGAGTCTCGCTTCAAATTGTATCGAGCGGATGGACGTGTACGGGTATGGAGACAACATCATGAATCCATGGACCCTGCATGTCAGCTGGGGACTGTTCAAGTAATTGTGTGGGGCATAAGCAGTTGGAGTGATATGGAACCACTGATACGTCTAGATACGACTCTGACAGGTGACATGTACAGGTACGTGAGCAACCTGTATGATCACTTGCATTCATTCATGTCCATTGTGCATTCCGACGGACTTGGGCAATTCCAGTAAGACAATGCGATACCCCACACGTCCAGAACTGTTACAGAGTTGCTCCAAGAACACCCCTCTGAGTTTAAATACTTCCGCTGGCCACTAAACTCTCCAAACATAAACATTGTTGAGCATATCTGGGATGCCTTGAACATGCTATTCAGAAGAGATCTCAGCCCCCTCGTACTCTTGCGGTTTTATGGACAAACGTGCAGGATTCACTGTGTCAATCCCCTCCAGCACAACTTCAGAGAAGAGTCGAGTCCATGCCATGCACTTCTGCGTGCTCGCGGGGGCCCTACACTATGTTAGGCAGGTGTACCAGTTTCTTTGCCTCTTCAGAATTGTTATAGCATATGGTGGATGCCAATGTTTAGGTTTTATTGATCATGATGAGGATAACGCAACAGCCAGACCACGAGCGGAGAAAATCTACGACGCGGTCGGGTATCGAACCCGGACCCGCTTCATTGCAGTCAGTCGCGCTGACCACCTTTCTTTATCTTATTTTGTTCGTGACTGTTCGTTCTACTTGTTTGGGGCGGAAGTTCATTGACGCTTGTTCAAGTTCATCGTCGTTCCATTAACTCCTTTTTTTTATTACAGAGGGCGGTTAGCCCTCTGATCGAACACGCTGAGCTGCCGTGCAGGCGGTCACCCAGCTAAGGGGGCGGACCTTCGGAAGAAATAATGAGCTATTTCTTTTCGTCGACACAAAATGTGCTAGATTTTTGCAAGTGCTTTGGTTCTAATGCGTATCCAATCTGCTGCCACACGTACATCCGTGTTGTACATGTTTATCTACAGAGTGGATAGTCGTAGACGTTCAATGTACTATGTTACCACACCATTTTGTAATTACAATAAGCTGTTGGATTACTTTGTACTCGCATTTTGACATAGAGTAAAGGATGACCTCGAGCAGAATAAGCAAACCAGTTTTCACTGTAACAGTTCATAATATGCTGAAGCTTAGTTTCTGGTACTTGTTCAACACCGATTCGTTAATAATGTAATGACGCCAACCCGTTGTACGCCAGTGATTCATTTGGTATTATCATTATAGATATTCCTCCGTTAGAAGGAAGTATACGTTCGAGAACGCTGTTGGGGAATAAATAACTTTGAATCGTTACGTCTTGGGCATTTTTGGTACTGGCATATTTACAGCAACCGTATCACCTCTACATCTACGCTGTTACTAAAAACACGTAACTTCTGTTAAAGTCATACGGCTTTCACGGAAAATGTCAATTGCGCAACAAAGCGTGAAATTAAAAACTGTGGCATGTATCTCTTGATATCGCTGCGCATCGGTTCAACATCTTTGCACACTTTTAAACCTATAGAATCCTTATGATGGATTACAGGTCAAACACCTCATCATAGCCTGATGTGGAAAGGCGCGGTCAATGTTTACGAGACTTCCGTTGGGAATAGTTCGACTCACAAGCCCATTACCTTGATTACAAAATGAAGCAACCTTCTAGGCTTATGACACGGCAGCATGAAAGTTACATGTGTTTCTGGCCAAGAGGTCATGCTTCTAAGAATAGAATTACGCTGAAAGCTGCAGCCCGTAGAAACATTATCGTAATTTTGGCTATTAGGAAACCTTCAGTTTACTTTCAAGGTATCTTGCCTATGAACGCCTCGTAAAATGCTAACAATTTTCGTAAAGTTTACGACGCTCTAAGTAAAATAAGTGAACTCTTAGTAGGATAAAAATTGTAGGACAAAAGGAGTGTTTCTTGCTTAAGATTGTGAGATACAATTAATCACATTAGGTCTCATATTGACGTTATTACAATTCTGTGAAGATCAGTAAATTACATTCTTTATTTGTTATTCCATACTTGGAATCAGTGCAATGGCTATCTTACTTACATGCTTAAAATTTTAAGTACAAATTAACAACACCCGTATCTAAGGAGTGGACTACAGTCATGCCAATTGAGTCACAAGTGTTTATTCTAAATCACAAGTGTTTATTCTAAAACTATGTGTATCTGATAATAAAAATTAAGGTTAATTTTTTTATAATTAATCAATATATATTTTTCTTCCTGTTGATGGTACGTTTGTGTCTTTAGTCTACTTCATCCATATATTAACCAGAAACACCCCAAAAAATTCAGACCTGTACCTCAAATAGATTTATTGTGCATAAAATAAAAAACAGAAACTTTAATTTGTCTCGCCCGCGTTGTCCCTAATACATTTCAGTCGCATAATCTTCTTGGTTTACATGTTCCTCATTTTCCCTCTTCCATTTCTTGTTTCTTCTTGTTATTCTGTCCTTTTCAGTTGCCTCAAAACCCACTTTTCAGCTTTGGTTACTCATGGAATCATTTGGCACAGTGATGGTCACATATTGAACCCTCATGAATCATAGCATCTCTGGAATGTCAAACCTGCTGAATTCCCTAACATTAAGACAAATTACAGCTTCTAACGTAACAGCGCTTAGTTCTGAATCCAGGCGTTCCCGTATCTAATGATTGAAACATTCATTCATATTTTGCGTTTTCCATGTAAGTACCGTGACAATAGTTTACTATCCCATAGGTCCCCATATATGGGCTTAATTATTTCTAGTAGTGCACAGTGGCAGGGAGTGATGGTTAACTTAAACTTTACAAGTTGCAAGCGCTTTCTTGTACCCACGCCATGAGTCTACACCATTGTTACAAACCCGGTGCCGTGAATTGCCATCCATAGAAGCTTTATGGAAGAAAGTAGCCCAAACTGCTTTCCTCATTACCTCTATATCACTCTGATTCCTCCTTATGGCTAAATCATAATTAAGCTGCAGCTTGTCCACCTCTTCCTTAGTGAGACGACCACCGAGCGAGGTGGCGCAGTGGTTAGCACACTGGACTCGCATTCGGGAGGACGACGGTTCAATCCCGCGTCCGGCTATCCTGATTTAGGTTTTCCGTGATTTCCCTAAATCGCTCCAGGCAAATGCCGGGATGATTCCTTTGAAAGGGCACGGCCGACTTCCTTCCCCGTCCTGCCCTACTCCGATGAGACCGATGACCTCAATGTCTGGTCTACTCCCCCAAAAACAACCCAACCGAGACGACCATGATCACCTATAGGTTAACCAACACTGAATTTTTCCCCTTTATATCCTTTACTAGTTCACGTAAACTTGTTCAAATGGTTCAAATGGCTCTGAGCACTATGGGACTCAACTGCTGAGGTCATTAGTCCCCTAGAACTTAGAACTAGTTAAACCTAACTAACCTAAGGACATCACAAACATCCATGCCCGAGGCAGGATTCGAACCTGCGACCGTAGCGGTCTTGCGGTTCCAGACTGCAGCGCCTTTAACCGCACGGCCACTTCGGCCGGCCGTAAACTTGTGCCCAGCCTCTTTAGCACATGTACAGCACACTCCAGAATTTCAATTTTTGCAATAGTTTCATAAGGCATATTTTCCAACATATTTGCAAACCTTCGCGACTCTCCATCTACAAAGTACTTCACATAACGTTCACCATAATGCTCTTTTGACCTTCGAAAGATTCTGAGAACTCCGTCTCATTCCATTCCACGACTGTGCCCGGAACACAAACATGATCTTCTTTCCTTGATTTGCGTCCTTGGCAGTGTTTTGTCAAACATGATATATCCTTTACCTTCCCATTGTCTAGGGATGTTACTGTGGCAACACCTTTCAGAGATAGGTGATAATGATTCTGCCATGACCCAACAAAGCTGCTGCTGTCCCTGTGTGACCTTCACTGCTCACCACAGGCTCTTCTACTGCTTTATTCATAAACATAGCGCTCACTTGACTGAGGCTGTCAGAAAGTAACTGTGTGTATTTCTCAAATCTTGGAGGTGGTGGCAGATCCATGATAGCACAAAATGTTTGAGCTGCTCTTCTACCCTACCCAATATACTTAATTGCACAGGCTAGTCTAATATTTGAACTATAAACTCTTCCTTTACACAATCCATAAGAATACCAAGATTTAGTTACGCCACAGATATCACCTGACGTTTGAAGCTTATTGGCCACATCTTTCCTGCCATCAAGAATTTCTACAATTTTTATACCACATTTTCCACAGACAGCACACGGAGCAACATCATTTGGAAGCCTAAGCAAAGCACTCATTCAGCAATTATGGGACCACCTTCAGTTATATTATCTTGATCAGTTCTCTTTAGAAGTGTCCCTCTGGGTCTCCAAGTATTATAGCTTCTGTCTTGAGGCACTTGATAGAGTCGATCTAAAATTCATTCTGTCTGTAGATATTTCTAGTCTCTCCTTCCTGACGAAATAAATCAGTTGCCGTAAAACATACTTTTTCCGTACCAAAATAGTTTTTGGAGGCATAATAACTTCCAAAAATGACTCAAATTACAGAAAAGTCTATAAGCAAAACAACGCTCGAAAGTCAAAACTATACAAGGGAAAAGATAGAGCATCGCAAAGCTTATCTTCTAAGAGCGCTAACAACTCGGAAGATAGTTACGTAGTATATCTGCAGGGCACACAGAACGGCAGTGTATTGACAAAAACTGACGTGTGATAGCACCGGAAACATGGGTGAGGCCGCACGGCGAGAGATCTTGAAGTTGGTTTTTAAACGAATTCGCAATATCTAGTTAAATTCTTTTCTTTTTTTTCAGGGAACTATACATACCGACGTAAGTTGAAAATCAGAAAATCGATTTTTTAGAAGCCGGTTCACTAGTCTGTTAAGAGTTTCGCTGTGACAAAGACACATTTTGGACTCTCTCGAATTTCAAAGTTGATGCGCAAGTCTGGTTTCTACAGGATGAAGTCGAGCATCACTGACAAAATTTCGGAGGTCCAGGGTCATTTTATAAGTATATTAATATAAGGAACCGGTGATTCTCTGGTAGCTCGTTAGGGGGTAGTAATATAATTATGATTTATTCTCTTTGTTAGCACAATTATGTTTATTTATTTGAAAATAACTTCACAACAGCGAAGTATGCAATCACCAATACGTGTAATACAAAGCACAGACTAGTGCTACAACCCTGGAAAAGTACTAATGTGGTTGGCCTTGCTGGAGGAACAGCTCAGCACAGCGTCCTTGTACCGTTCTTCCATTGCATTCAATCAACAAATGCACGATGTGCATATATGGGGAGATTCTTCATCAGTAAACCTGTCCATACTGGCTGTGTTTCTTTTGTTAACGTACAACTAACAATCCCGGGAAAACAAACCCGAGAGGGAACCGAGTCGTGATGAATGCAAGCTTGAGGACGAAGAGCAAAATGAGTATTTCTGTTGTCAGCACCAAGTACCGAGGGTAAATGGAAAAAGTTTGTCTCCAAACAAGACACGTATAGCGCTTGCCGTCGACTTCTACGCTGTTCTGCTGATATTTACAGTGCAGTACAGATGCAGACATAAATAAGGGCACGAAATCGAACAAAATGCAGTTGTTCTTTAACCAGCCGCTTGGGACCACGAACACATAATACCAAAATAATCATAAGAAAACCTAGAGCCCGTAACTATACTCAAACAATGAAATGTAAGATACAAATAGCGTTGTATGTTAGGCATTACAGACAATTTATCCGAAATGAAAAAAATTCAAAGCCCTGACTTAATTATGTCTGATTTATTATGTCCGATTTTGCAGTAAGAATATATAGAGGACAGTAAAATTTAAAAACTTAAGTCTGTATATTTCCATTCACTAACGATTTAAAGATATTTTTATAGGGAACGTAATAAAGATCAATATTTAAAAATTATGTCGGTTTTTATTATTAGAACGTCCTACATAGATTACTTGAAAAAGCTTAGTGTTTTGAAAGCTGCATCCTCTCACAGTGTTCATTTATGTTATCACTATAACTGTTTTCTCCAGAACGACAAAGAGCTATAAATCATCATTACAATACCAGCCATTAACTCACGTGGTGGGTTTTCGGTAACGTACACAAGAGGTGTACTCTCTCGTACACCGACGCTTGAACTTACTTACTACAAAATTTTAATTTAAACTATGTAATATTTATTTTTACAAATATTTAAGTGTTGTTGAAATACACCTTTTTTTCTTTATTGAATTAAATGAAGCGTGAGTATTTTATGTTTTATCAGAAAAATAACATATTTTGTGCTGATTTTTAAAAAGCTTTTTTTTTTTTTTTTTTTTTTTTTTTTTTTTTTTTTTTTTAAAGTAGAGAACTAAACTTTACATGCTGAAAAATTATAGTATCTCTGTAGCAAGTAAAGGTTCACACAAAACTGTATTCCAGGGCTCTAACTTGCACATAATAATTGTACTCGGTGCTACGAAATGAAGGTCTGCAAAATTGCCATTCAGTGCTGTGATTTTAATTTGAAATGACACTTTGAATATTTTAGTGAAGAAACCAAACATTTTGCCATCCGTATTGTGCAGAACTTGTTCATGTCGACGATCGTAGCAGAACTGTGATCACTGACTACTGAAAAATCGTCTTTTTTGTTTATTGATCGCCTACGTCTTCACCCACCCACCGACTAACAGCTTCCTCCAACTTAGGATCATTAAAAGTGACATGTTTCCGTTTACACATTTTGTACTACCGTGAAGAAAACGGATATACGGATTACGAAGCGTGTCTAGGAAACCATAGCAAGGCATAAATTTGTAGACCTGTGTTATTAGCGTTGTCAGTATCTCAGAAAGGGGTTGAATATGCAGTAACAAGTTTTTGATCATTTGACGAGTAACATAAAATATCTGACAGATAGCAAAGTAAGTTTCAAAACTAACCTGAAATAATTTTTTTATGGACAATTCCTTCTATTTCACGGACGAATTTCTTTTTAAAAACTGTCAGTCTGAAAAAACAATATTTTTAAATGTAATTGCATGATCAGGATTAAGAAATAATGTGTTCATTTACGTTGAGACTAATCATGTATATACATCCTGTAAACTGACTCGTTCACATAATTTCGATAAAACGTTCATTCAGATGATCTATGGAATATGTAACTAACTAACATACATAATCTAAAAATCGACTAAGCGTATTATATGGCTAATAGGTAACATAGTCGAGTTTAAGAGTGATCTAAGGAACTTGCTGTTGGCCCAAAAATTCTAATTCACTGAAGATTTTTTAAAATCGGTGTACTTGATTACAATATAATTCATATTATTACTATAATGTAGTAATATTCCATAAAAATAGTAAGTCTTGTGACAGCAGTAGCGATGCTTCAGTGACCTTACAATTCATGAGACGTCGAATCAAAACGGAGAAAAACTTTTCTATATCCTAATGATTCAGAAATCAACAACGAACAATTGCATTAACTGCGCCAATATCGAGGTACTTGGTACCCATTTTTACCGTGTTTCAACAGCAAATGCTCTACTTTTCTTGTGCAGGTTAACCTTTCTACAGGATTTCTGATGATAGCGCAATAAACTGATGTGCTGTTTCGCCTTTGCTCAAGACTTGTCGCTTCAGTATCTTCCATTTGTCACTGACATTTTCCATTGTGAATGGTTTTGTAATACTCCCCTCAAAGAACGTGGCGTAGATGTCTCATGACTCAGCGTCTAAAGCAGAGGTAATTGCTCAATGGTTTTTGATAGAACGTTGCTCAATGTTGTGTTGCTATTCAGACGCCCGCCAACAGCAATGTGTACAGGTATACCTCTAAGGAGCAGATGCAAACAATTTTTTTTCTTTTATTATTTGGTTTTATTCATTATATTTAGTAGTAAATGTCAATACTTTCAAATAATATATCTGTCTGAACATAAATATTTCAATGTATTGGTACATATCTATGCTGTAAGAGGGACTGTTTTCGTCTATCGAAACTAATTCGGTAACTGCAGTAAAACAAAACGGAAAAGGCGGTGATTTTTCTGTTCTCAGAAGTGTTTAACGATAAATGAAGATCTCTACAAAGATGGTACCACTATAGAAATACTCGGACGTGAACAGTTACAGTGGAAGGAATTGCAGCAAGCTGTTATTATTTATATTATCAAATGGATTTCATTGTCTTTTGTCGGTTTCAGGGGTTTGACCATCCATCTGTGGTAAGTGCTTACATAAAATATTGCGTAAAATAAACAGTAGGTTTAATCTTTGTTCCGAACGCTCGCATTCCCCCCCCCCCCCCCCCCCCCCCCGCCCACCTCCTTTCGTACGTGCTGCTACGGAAGTACGAGCGCAATTCAATGTATACACAATTTGACATGTTTTTCACAATAACATGTGGATGATAGTACAGATTAATTATCTTGTAACAGAGTGCATAAAAATTAAATATTTCATGCAAGTAGGCCATGGTTATCACTTTCAAAGTAAAACATATTGAAAATTCTGAATAAAGTTTTTGTTAAAGTTTTTTTTTTCATTCAGTAAGTAGTTGCAGTTTATATGAGTAGATTCAGATTTCTTCTAGCAGGTCCGTCTTTTTGCCTTTGCCAGTTAAGTGACAAGAGCGGTTGACTTGCTTAGATGGTTCAGTCATCATGCATCTACACGTGTTTTTACAGGTACTAAATTTTCTTTTGGTTTACCCCATATACGAACAATGGCCTTGCCGTTGTGGTAACACCGGTTCCCATCAGATCACCGAAGTTAAGCTCTGTCGGGCTGGGCTAGCACTTGGATGGGTGACCATCCGGTCTGCTAAGCGCTGTTGGCAACCGGGGTGCACTCAGCCCTTGCGAGGCAAACTGAGGAGCTACTTGATTGAGAAGTAGCGGCTCCGGTCTCGGAAACTGACATACCGCCTGGAGAGCGGTGTGCTGACCACATGCCCCTCCATATCCGCACCCAGTGAGTCCTGTGGGCTGAGGTAGACACGGCGGCTGGTTGGTACCGTTGGGCCTCCATGGCCTGTACGGGAGGAGTTTTGTTTTTACCCCGTATACACTGAAACTCAAAAGAAACTGGTATCGGCATGCGTATTCAAATACAGAGATATGTAAACAGGCAGAATAAGGTGCTGCGGTCGGCAACGGCTATACAGGGTGTTACAAAAAGGTACGGCCAAACTTTCAGGAAACATTCCTCACACACAAAGAAAGAAAATATGTTACGTGGACATGTGTCCGGAAACGCATACTTTCCATGTTAGAGCTCATTTTTTTACTTCTCTTCAAATCACATTAATCATGGAATGGAAACACACAGCAACAGAACGTACCAGCGTGACTTCAAACACTTTGTTACAGGAAATGTTCAAAATATCCTCCGTTAGCGAGGATACATGCATCCACCCTCCGTCGCATGGAATCCCTGATGCGCTGATGCTGCCCTGGAGAATGGCGTATTGTATCACAGCCGTCCACAATACGAGCACGAAGAGTCTCTACATTTGGTACCGGGGTTGCGTAGACAAGAGCTTTCAAATGCGCCCATAAATGAAAGACAAGAGGGTTGAGGTCAGGAGGGCGTGGAGGCCATGGAATTGGTCCGCCTCTACCAATCCATCGATTACCGAATCTGTTGTTGAGAAGCGTACGAACACTTCGACTGAAATGTGCAGGAGCTCCATCGTGCATGAACCACATGTTGTGTCGTAGTTGTAAAGGCACGTGTCCTAGCAGCACAGGTAGAGAATCCAGTATGAAATCATGGCGGTGAATCGAGGAAGTACAGTACATACTGACGAAACTAAAATGAGCTATAACATGGAAATTAAGCGTTTCCGGACACATGTCCACGTAACATCTTTTCTTTATTTGTGTGTGAGGAATGTTTCCTGAAAGTTTGGCCGTACCTTTTTGTAACACCCTGTATAAGACAAGTGTCTGGCGCAATAGTTGGATCGGTTACTACCGCTGCAATGGCAGTTTATCAAGGTTTAAGTGAGTCTGAACGTGGTTTTATAGTCGGCGCACAAGTGATGGGACACATCATCTCTGAGGTAGCGCTGTAGTGGGGATTTTTCCCGTATGACCATATCACGAATGTACCGTGAGTATCAGGAATCCGCTGAAACACAAAGACTCGTTCATCGTGACAGAAGTGTAACCCTTCCGCAGATTACTGCAGATTTCAATGCTGGGCCATCAACAAGTGTCAGCGTGCGATCCATTCAACGAAACATCTTCGACATGGGCTTTCGGAGCCGAAGGCCCACTCGGGTACCCTTGATGACTGCACGACACAAAGCTTTACGCCTCGACTGGGCCTGTCAATACCAACATTGGTCTGTTGTGACTGGAAACACGTTGCCTGGTCAAACGAATCTCGTTTCAAATTGTATTGAGCAGATACAACCTCATGAATGCATGGACCCTGCATGTCAGCTGGGGACTGTTCAAGCTGGTGGAGGCTCTGTAATGGTGTGGAGCGTGTGCTGTTGGAGTGATATGGAACCCCTGATACGTCTAGATACGACACTGACAGGAGACACGCACGTAAGCATCCTGTCCGATCACCTGCATCCATTCATGTCCATTGTGGATTCTGACAGACTTGGGCACACACTGCATGGGTGTGTGTGATGTCCTTAGGTTAGTTAGGTTTAAGTAGTTTTAAGTTCCAGGGAACTGATGACCTCAGAAGTTAAGTCCCATAGTGCTCAGAGCCATTTGAACCATTTTTTGTTATTGGCTGCAGAATAAGCCTGAAGGGGTTGTTGCTTCTTTATTCAAGCAGCTCCTCATTTGGCCTTGGGAGGCTGAGTGGGCCACGTCGCTGATCTCCGTACCTCAGAAAAACGTCTGTTAAAGTACCAGCAGTCGAACTCGGGTCCTTCCGCATTAGATGCAGCGACGCTACCCACGCACCCCCCCCCCCTCCCCAATTTTTTCTTTCTTTTTTTTCAGAAAATCCTTGTAGTGGTAGGATAGAACGGACACGGCCGGCTTCAGGCTGGGTGGCGACAGGGTAGGCACTGATCGAATTCCGAGGCTTGGCCACGATGTCTCGCCCCGCCATGATGTGATGTCCTTTCCACTTATCACTTTTTTTGCGCTGGTCCCTGAGATGGTACTTACCTATTTTTATTTTTAAATTTTTATTTATTTACTTTTTTGAAACCTTACATATTACTCAAAAAAGAAAGAAACAGAATCGGAGTTAATCCTAGATGATTTCCGCCACTTAAAAAACAAAAAAGTTCATTTCCAATCGTTGCCTGCAACAGTTTTTGTTTATTTTTGTTATTAAAAAAACAAGACAAATGGGGCCACAAAAATGAAATAAATTATGTAACAATAAGCATGATGAAATACCACGAGGACCGGTTAACTCATTACTTTTTTGTCAATTGTGCCAGGAGCAAGGTAACGGAAATGAAACATTCGAGAGAAAGGGGATTGTACACATCATCCAACTACTTGACGATTAAATACGAGATACGGCATATTTGCAAAAAGCGCACGATATCGTGGTATCGCTTGCCACGTCCAGTTGGCCGTAACCACACACTGGTAAAAGGCACAATTGCATGGGTCATACCCGCTCCCCATCATGTAATGAACATAATGCCCGTGACTGTGTTGTTCTTCTTTCTGGAAAAGAAGGCTGAATCGTGGCGCAGGAGAACCTCGCCTGAGATGGCCGCTTCCGTCGTGCTGGCAAGAAAGGCCTGTTCTCAGCAGAACCAACTCTAGTGCCTGTCTCCGCAGGAGACCAATCGATGACATAATGTATCCGTTTCATGGTAGCGATTGCATCGGTGTGTCTCACTAACGCCAATGTGAGAAAGTTGAACGCTGAAGGGGAAAGATTATGAACGACTTGGTACCATGAGGACGCCACTTCCATCAGAAAAATAGGTTGGCTGACATTGTATCAAACAATTTTCCAATCTGTCTGAGGCGACAGGGACTCCACAGAGGAAACGCAGTTCTGAAACGTCCAGCGACATAACAGCATATTTTACAGGGAGATGCTACTGGGAAAAAATGTCAACCCCCAAATAATTAACATCAACAAAAATTCCCGAATATGCCTTAATTTATTATTTATTCTACCAAAATCTACTGGAGGGGTCAAGTTCGCAAGTCGGAGACAGACGAAAAGGCGAGATACAAGTGACTGGGGGACGCGAAGACACGTCAACATACTGCGTCAAGAAACAGAAGCCTTGGTCCGAACTTCATGGAGGCACAAACCTCCCATTGGCCGAGGTCTCATCTAGCGCACCCGAAAAACAGAGTTTCGCCAGATGAACCTGCCTAATAAACGTTGTAACTTTCGAGACACCATCGCTGGAAGGGGAAACATTTGTGCAACAACACGTAAGTTTCCAAGGTATGAACCTTATGAAGTAACTAAAGGGAGTAATACTCAGATTCAGGGATCCCTCCTTGATCCCATCCGTGACTAACTTCTAGTTTAACGTAGCCATCTGCATCGGGCAATGATAAATAACAACATCCAAATATCGATAGCAGGCGACCTCCACAGCCCATGGAATCTCAACCACGTCAAATTCCCGTAAACCGAGTAACGGATATTTCCAATCGTTACCCTGTGGCCCTGTAAGACGACAAAATGCATCCAAAACTTTCCTGAACAACGGCATGTCGTCATGAGTACGAAGAAGTACCATAACGTCATCGGCATACGCCCGGACGATATACTTTTCTCCCAGTAACGACCAGCTACCCAATCTAGCAGCTATGGACTGCAGTAAGGGTTCAAGAAATAGGACGAATAACGATGTAGACAGGGGACTCCCCTGTAGGACACCGAGCGAGGTGGCGCGGCGGTTAACGCACTGGACTCGCCTTCGGGAGGACGACGGTTCAAATCCGCGTCCGGCCATCCTGATTTAGGTTTTCCGTGATTTCTCCAAAGCGCTTCAGGCAAATGCCGGGATGGTTCCTTTGAAAGGGCACCGCCGATTTCCTTCCCCATCCTTCCCTCATCCGATGGGAACGATGACCTCGCTGTTTGGTCCCCTCCACCAAATCAACCAACCAACCACCCAGCACCACGACACACTTCTATGGGGGTAGTAAGACGACCATTCATGTCAACAGATGACTGCGTACCAATAATTAGATTCAAAAATGGTTCAAATGGCTCTGAGCACTATGGGACTTAAGTTCTGAGGTCATCAGTCCCCTAGAACTTATAACTACTTAATCCTAACTAACCTAAGGACATCAGACACATCGATGCCCAAGGAAGGATTCGAACCTGCGACCGTAGCGGTTGCGCGGTTCCAGACTGTAGCGCCTAGAACCGCTCGGCCACTCCTGCCAGCCCAATAATTAGAGAGGCCGTCAACTCTCGCAACAGAAGATGACGAAAAAGGCATGATTAAAGTCAATAATATCTAAAGCTCCCTACACGGGAACAATGGAAGCAATCAAGATGCGATCACTACATTCAGCAACGGGAGTCAGAAGAGTACAACCTGGTAGACACCACTGATAACGCGCAACAATGGCAGGAAGCAAAATCGACAAACGGCTATTAATCGCCCGCTCTGTGATTTTGTGATCAAAACTAAGTAGTGCTATTGGTCGGACCTAATCCACAGACAGACGTCCCATCTTTTTGGGAAACCATTTGGTTATGGAGGCGTATGCCTTCGGATACTCCCAAAATGACCTTTACATCTGACGATTTTGTTCCGTTGAGAACGAGTGTTGAGTTTTACCTGGAAATCAGTCGTGAATCCAAAGAGAAATCGATTCGATACTCGGTAAGTGAATCTAATACCTTCCGGCGTATCCAGTGTAAAATAGAGCACATTTTCAGTGCCGTAAGACCTAAACCGAATGTGACGGTCGTGTGCACGAGACGCCAGAGCGCGGCTTCCCGCCCTAGCAGGTGAGCATGTGGACATTCGACCCTCCTCGCCGGCGGCCGCAGTGCGTAGCGGTGCGCCCGCCGCAGCACGCCCTGGGGACAGGCAGCCGCGGCCAGGCCAGGTGGACGTGGCGCGGCCGTAAGTTAGCGGCCCAACGAGGCGGCCACGCGAAGCTGACAGCGGGCTTCGGGCCGCGGCTGACACGATGGCGGGCCGCCAACTCTGGCGCGCGACGCCGGGTTTTCGCAGCCGCCGCGAACGTAAATAGCCGTAGTGGCGCGGTGCGTATTTCTGGCGGCGTGGCGCGGCGAGACGCCTTGGCTGGCCAGCCAGCGCGGCGTCGCCGTCCGCCGTCTGCACCGCCACCGCCACGGCGCCCGCGGCGGCCAGGTGAGGCGTGTCGTGTCGTGTCGTGTCGTGTCGACTCGAGCGTACCTAGGATCTGCTCGATGCTCGATGCGGCGAGAAGCACCACGGAGGATCGCCATAAAGTCTCGATTATCCTCTCGAAAAAAATCAGGCTGAGACCATGAAACACGATCTTTACATAATTGCTCTTCAACGCGACACTTTTTTTGCCAACGGGCGGCCGCTGTGGCCGAGCGGTTCTAGGCGCTTCAGTCCAGAACCGCGCTGCTGGTACGGTCGCAGGTTCGAATCCTGCCTCGGGCATAGATGTGTGTGATGTCCTTAGGTTGCTTAGGGTTAGGTCATTCTAAGTTTAGGGGACTGATGACCTCAGATGTTAAGACCCATAGAGCTTAGAGCCATTTGAACAATTTTTTTTTTTTTTTCAACGATGGCGGGGATCCTTGCTGTTCAGGAAAGTTTCCGCTTCCAAAGTCATCTCGTCGTCATTCTGGACATGCCTCCCACGCAATGGTTTCTTCGTCTCAGAAGCAGTCCAGGATAGGCTAACGGTGTTTTCCTCGCAAAAAATATTCTACTCTTTTCGAATATAGGCCTTAAATTAGGGAGAAATTTCTGGAACTGTACTTTTGCAGCACAACACTGTTTGGAAGTGAATTATGGAGTATGGAAAACCCGAAAAGAAGAAAATCAAAGCGTCTGAGATGTGGCACTACAGAAGCATGTTGAAGATTTGGTAGACGAATTAGACAAAAAAGAGGAGGTTCTCTATGCAATTGGGGAGGAAATGAATATGTGAACAACGCAAACAAGAGGGCACAAAAAGTAACAAATACGTTAAGGCATCAGGGAAATACTTCCATAATACTAGAAGGGGCTCTAACGAGGAAATTTTACATCTATCTACATGCATACTCCGCAAGCCAACATATGGTGCGAGGCGGAGGGCCGTCTGTGCCATTACTACTCAGTTCCCTTCCTGTTCCACTCGCAAATAGAGCGAGGGAAAAACGAATGTCTGTATGCCACCGTACGAGCTCTAATGTCTCTAATATTATTGTCGTGGTCCTTACGCGAAATGTACTTCGGTTGTCAGTAGGAGCGTTCTGCAATCAGTCTCATATGTAGGTTCTCTGAATTTGCTCAACAGAGTTCCTCGAAAAGAACATCGTCTTCCCTCTAGGGACTCCCCTTTCCCTCCCCGAAGCATCTCCGTAATACACTACTGGCCATTAAAATTGTTACACCAAGAAGGAATGCAGATGATAAAAGGGTATTCATTGGACACATATATATTACTGGAACTGACACGTGATTACATTTTCACGCAATTTGGGTGCATAGATAATGAGAAATCAGTACCCAGAACAACCACCTCTGGCCGTAATGACGGCCTTGATACCCCTGGTCATTGAGTCAAAAAGAGCTTGGATGGCGTGTACAGGTACAGCTGCCCATGCAGCTTCAACACGATACCACAGTTCATCAAGAGTAGTGACTGGCGTATTGTGACTAGCCAGTTGTTCGGCCACCATTGACCAGACTTTTTCAATTGGTGAGAGATCTGGAGAATGTGCTGGCCAGGGCAACAGTCGAACATTTTCTGTTTCCAGAAAGGCCCATACAGGACCTGCAACATGCGGTCGAGCATTATCCTGCTGAAATGTAGGGTTTCGCAGGGATCGAATGAAGGGTAGAGCCACGGGTCGTAACACATCTGAAATGTAACGCCACTGTTCAAAGTGCCGTCAATGTGAACAAGAGGTGACCGAGACGTGTAACCAGTGGCACCCCCTACCATCACGTCGGGTGATACGCCAGTGTGGCGATGACGGATACACGCTTCCAATGTGCGTTCAACTCGATGTCGCCAAACACGGATTCGACCATCATCATGCTGTAAACGGATCCTGGATTCATCCGAAAAAATGACGTTTTGCCATTCTTGCACCTAGGTTCGTTGCTGAGTACAACATCGCAGGCGCTCCTGTCTGTGATGCAGCGTCAAGGGGAACCGCAGCCATGGTTACCGAGCTGGTAGTCAATGCTACTGCAAACGTCGTCGAACTGTTCGTGCAGATGGTTGTTGTCTTGCAAACGTCCCCATCTGCTGACTCAGGGATCGAGACGTGGCTGCACGATCCGTTACAGCCATGCGGATTAGATGCCTGTCATCTCGACTGCTAGTGATACGAGGCCGTTGGGATCCAGCACGGCGTTCCGTATTACTCTCCTGAACCCACGGATTCCATATTGTGCTAACAGTCATTGGATCTCGACCAGCGCGAGCAGCAATGTCGCGATACGATAAACCGCAACCGCGATAGGCTACAATCGGATCTTTATCAAAGTCGGAAACGTGATGGTACGCATTCTCCTCCTCATACGAGGCATCACAACAACGTTTCACCAGGCAACACCGGTCAACTGCTATTTCCTCATGTCAACACGTTGTAGGTGTCGCAACCGGCTCCAACCATGTGTGAATGCTCTGAAAAGCTAATCATTTGCATATCACAGCATCTTCTTCCTGTCGGTTAAATTTCGCGTCTGTAGCACGTCATCTTCGTGGTGTAACAATTTTAATGGCCAGTAGTGTGCTTGCGTGTTGTTCGAACGTATTGGTAACAAATGTAGCAGCCCAACTCTGAATACCTTCGACGCCTTCCTTTAATCTGACCTGGTGCGGATATCCCAAACACTCGAACAGTACTCAACAATGGGTCGCACTAGTGTCCTGTATCCGTCACTTTTACAGATGAACCACACTTTCCCAAAATTCTACCAATAAACTGAAGTTAGCCATTCGGCTTCCCTACCTTCCCTACTGCGATCCACATACTGTGTCAAGCATCTAACCAAAGACTTCGTTTTATTGGCAGGACACTTGGAAAATGTAACAGATAGTGTAAACTGCCTGCACTACGATTGTCCGTCCTCTTTTAAAGTAATGCTGTGTGGGCTGGTATCCTAATCAGATAGGACTGACGGAGTATATCGAGAAAGTTCAAAGAAGGGGAGCATGTTTAGTATAATCGGGAAACGGGGAAGAGAATGTCACTGGAATGATACAGGATTTGAGGTGGGCATCATTAAAACATACTCGTTTATCGTTGCGGCGGAATCTTCTCACGAAATTTCGATCACCAAATTCCTCCTTCGAATGTGAAAATATTTTGTTAACGCCGACCTACACAGGAAGAAACGATCACCATGATAAAGGAAATCAGAGCTCGCACGGGAAGATATAGGTGTTCGCTTTTTAGAGAATTATTGTGAAGGTGGTAGGTACTTAAATGTGATTTGCAGAGTATCCATGTAAATGCAGCTTCCATTTCATTTTGTTTTGCGACGTTACGACTAGATATTCAATCGACGTGAGTGTGTCAGGCAGCACACTGCTAATGTTGTACGCTAACATTATGGATTTCTCTTTCCTACTCATCTACATTAACTTACATTTTTCTACATTTAGAGCTAGCTACCATTCATCACACCAACCAGTAATGTTGTCTAAGTCGTTTTGTATCCTCCTACCGTCAGTCAACGACAACACCATTCCATACACCACTGCATCAACAAACAGCCCGAGACTGCTTCTTACCCTGTCCGCCAGATCATTTCCACAGTCCTATCACACTTCCCTGGGACACTCCTAACCATACCCTTGTCTCTGCTGAACACTCGCCGTCCAAGACAACAAGCCTTCGAACCACTCACATACTTTGGAGCATATTCCGTATGCTTGTATCTTCGTTAGCAGTCGGCAGTGTGGTACCGTGTCAGGAATCATCTGCGCTTCTCTCCAGTCGCTTGGGACGTTGGGTGTAAGTGCTAATCTGACATAAACAACTACTGACAACGCTGAGAAAACCGGAAAGATGACAGAAAACTTTAGTAGGAGTTGTAGTCATTAAGTTTCAATTGCAGTAGAATTCCATTTACTCGAACTCCAATTATACGGGTCACTAGTTATCAGGATCGTTTTGATGGGAAAGAAATTTGTACTATATGACAAAAATTGCTGGTTCTGTTCAATAGTTAAAATTAGAGTATCAGCACGCCGTACGTTCCTTTATTGTTCCAAAATCAATCCGCTGCGAATGTATTAAAAGACAAAATCTTCATTTAACAAAGAGTACAGCCTGTATCATGATCTTATCGTATACACTGATTTGTCACTACTCGTTCCATCGTCTGTATCAAAATGGAAGTGACAGATACAGGTACACGTAGATAAATGTGCAAAGGGTACCACGAACCATAGTCTGGAGGCCCATAGAGCCAAGTATTACAAGTCCATTTCATTGCATAAGCTTAATTGAGTATAATTCTTCCCACTCACAGAGTTCCTATTTTCGGCTGGTAATAATCCGAAGTGCTAGTTTCCGTGTACAGTGGGATCGAAATTTGCTACTGACTGGAGCTCTGCCCTGCTTGTCGATTGGTGGTCTCTATCTATGTATTGATTACAGATGGTGCGGAACTGCGTCGCTTTTTGCATCCAGTTCGTCATCAGCGATCAAGAAACAGAGGTTTTTTAATGTGTATGACCACATACTCAACAGGAGAAAGCAATTTGCACTGGTTATCTCCATCTAAGTTACAACTCTTGTGGCTAGTATTCGTATTCAGATTTTGTTTTATTTTTCTGCCAACTATTCATGACTGGGTCATAACACTGAGTCTTCGCCTTTTTTGACGGTTGATCCGCATGTGTCTACTGCTTTATACATGTTTAGCGTAAAAAAATTTTTCATCAGACATCTAGTATACTAGCCTATGTTCTTTCTCAAAAAATGGCTCTGAGCACTATGGGACTTAACTTGTGAGGTCATCAGTCCCCTAGAACTTAGAACCACTTAAACCTAACGAAGCTAAGGACATCACACACATCCATGCCCGAGGCAGGATTCGAACCTGCGACCGTAGTGGTCGCGCGGTTCCAGACTGTAGCGCCTAGAATAGCTCAGCCACTCCGGCTGGCGTTCTTTCTCATCATTAAACCCGTCTCCATACAAAATTTTATGAAAACAGGTTCAGCTGTTTAGTCGTGAACTTATAACCGACAGAGTTACTTTAGCATTTATAGCATTGGTACGGATGCGACTCTGGATTTCAGGCAACGTGGGACACCAGAAGACTTTCGTGGACGATCCCAGCAGATGGATCAAAATCTCGTGTGTTGAAGGAGGTGTTTGAAGGGGCACACGTCGCAGTGTAATCAGCAAGAAGATTTTACCTTCAATGAATATCTCACTTCATCTAGTTGCCGAATTTAAAATCAGTGGGGTGGAAGTCTGTACATTTTTTGCTTGTTTTGTTTTTGCAGTGGACAGGTCACAGTTTCGTAGTGAATCACGGACGAGCGACGATTCGACAGTAGAACAAGATGCTTGACAGTATAGTCTGATTTAATTCTGAGTCGTAGATTCGTTTCCTACATTTTAATCGACCAGTCCTGCCTTAATGTTCAACTACATTTTGTAACGATTTAACGAGAAATGAGATTCTCTGAACGAGACAATTTAAGCGAATATGAATAAAACATAAAGCGCTCCCAGTCTTAAGAGATATGCAAATCATGCTAATTATATCCGGTTGCATGTTCTAATTTATGATGGTTGCAGACAACAGGTAGAATTCTCTTCTGTGGAATAAGTACTTTCCCTTTAATATCATGTGTACATAAATCGGCAAAAACTGATAATAATTCACGCGAACATCATATAGACATACAATTAGCAAATATTGAAGTATAGAAACTGATAATAATTCAGGCGAACATCACATGAACGTACAACTAGGATATATTTACGTTGAGAAAATTTTGTAATATGTGTCTCACACTTCTTGTGACACAGAATATGAGAAAAAAGCAACAGCGCTTGTGCTGTATACGCGTTCAGTACATGGTAGTTTAGAATAGCATGATATTAGTAACAATAAACTACTATTTCTTAATTTGAGAGAACATAATGCGATAGTTACTTCGTTTTCGCATGGAAAGTGATTGTATGTACTACAAATCAACCAAACACTTATGGAATTCATTTGATAGTTACTATGTGAAAATTCGTCCTTGTTTAAAATCAGTCTTTCACAATGAAGAGCAGAGCTAAACTGAACTCTATACTACGGGCGATTCAAATGGGCGGAACTCACAATGGATTCCATTGCTTGATCATCATGTAGTTTTACACATACAGGAATTAAATGATCTTTAATTAGCTTCAGCGAATGAGTAACTGACTTGCTACACGACTATACATTTGCCCAGTTCAGAGGACACAGATTGGTTGCACGTCCACATGTGTGTTGGATACGATCGACTACTATGAAATGGTCTAGCGAGTGTCAGATAGCCGCGCGGAGTGGTCACCGATTGCGCGGCTCCTCCCGCCGGAGGTTCGAGTCCTCCCTCGGACATGGGTGTGTGTGTTATTCTTAGTTTTAGTTACTTTAAATAGTGTGTAAGTCTAGGGACCGATGACCTCAGCAGTTTGGTCCCTTAGGAATTCACACACACACACACACACACACACACACACACACACACTCACACACACACACAGTGCCAGACACAATTACACGAACGAGCAACACAGTTCAGATACGGGGACAGAGCGATCCAGCTGAACACACAGCCCAAGTGCACATTTTCAGTTGGACAGAGACAAACTTTTTATTGAGTTTACGGAGCACCGTCCCCGAGGACAATAATGAATTTACGAGCTACTTGAAGTTCGCCCTCCAGCACTTTCCGAGGACTCAATGTTGAACTTTGAAGTGTGCCAGAAGGAGTAAGATGCGTGAAGTTGTCCGCTTGTGTGTGTGTGTTGTGTGTGTGTGTTTGTGTGTGTGTGTGTGTGTATGTGTGTGTGTGTGTGTGTGCGTGTGTGTATGACGGAGAGAGAGAGAGAGAGAGAGAGAGAGAGAGAGAGAGACACAGAGACAGAGGCAGAGGCAGAGAGAGAGAGAGAGAGAGAGAAATCATAACATATGAAGTTTTAGTTAGCTGACTTTCGCAATACTTTTACGACCTGGCTCGAAATGAAGTAACACTTGAACCCAACTATTAAATATAAGGTAGTCGTGAAGGGATGTGAGCTCTCATCGTCACCGTAAAACGTTTTTCGCAAAACTGTTCTTAAAAAAGAAACAACAAGTGATAAATTAGATAATTTAATACTTCTTCCTTGAAGAGGTTAGCTGAGAATATGTCCTGCAACTACTTTAAGGCATGAGATATGTTGAACTGCACATCAGATTCTCAGAAGCACATTTAAATTCTTAAAATTATTTTAATTGGCGCAGGCGACATAGAATCAGATCCGACTCATACCGTGTGTCACAATCAGCATCTGTGGCACGCAAAGAGTGCCAATGTTGCAGAAGGCAGGGTGCCAATTGTAATACATTTCCACACAGAGCCGACCCGTAACCAAGGACTGCAAACGGCACAGTATGACGGCACTCAATGCGTCATTATGCGAATTTTGCCGTACGGAGCCATATCGTGCAACATCCAAGCTCAGTCTCTCTACGGTGTCTTAACTCTGACGGAAAGTGAGAGGGTAAGAGAGACTCACAATAACCGTACGGGCAAGTTCGCTGGCACCTCCGGATAATGAAGGCAAATGACCGCATCGCCGACTGCGATGACTTTATGCCCGGCTTAAATACCTCTGTTTCAGAGGTGTGTGTGTGTGTGTGAAGAGAGAGAGAGAGAGAGAGAGAGAGAGAGAGAGAGAGAGAGAGAGAGAGAGAGAGAGAGAGAGAGAGATAGACAGATATAGAGAGACAGAGGGGGGAGGGAGGGAGGGAGGGAGGGAGGGAGGGAGAGAGAGAGAGAGAGAGAGAGGCAGGGAGAGAGAGAGATCATAATAGATGAAGTTTTAGTTAGCTGACTTCCACAACACTCTTACGAGCTGGCCCATAAATGAACACCTAAACCCAATCATTGAATGTAGGGAAGTCGTGCCAATGGTTGATTCCGTCGGAATGACAGTCCTGACGTGCTGTCTGCTGCCTGAGTGAAGACATCGCTACCGAGACCGCAGCCAGCCGGCTGCAGTGGAACTTCACCACTGCAAGCAGCCACTGTGATTTGGTCACTTCTGTCACCCGTGCCGTCTCCTTGGTTGCATGGAGTGTTGCTGATTTGGTGTTTGGAATATCCGCCTACACGACACTGGCCATCCGTAATATGCTGTTGATACAGTCCTAACAAGAGAATTTTAGCTGCTAAGACGCACTGTAAGTATTTTGAAAGAAATGTTGGAAACTGTCAAATTCATAGCCCGCCAGGCGGCTGGAGCGGAGTAAACTCTACCAGATCCGTGGCACGCTGAACATGCGCAACACCGCGGTCGCCTGTGCTTGATTGATGGCGCATTGATAAACCGATAACACGACACTGTGCGACAGTAATTGTAAAACAAATTTCGATAAGTGTTGACAATCGAGATAAAACGAAATTAATTTTCTTGGTGTTTTCTTCGTATATGCTTCCTAAAAGCATCTGTCTGTGCAGGTGCCATAGCTTTACAGTAATGCAGAATCCAATTACCATTGTCAGTCTTACAAAGATGAAATACGGAGAACGTGGTATGCAGTCGAAATAACCTACTTCTCCTGAAGACCTTCATATGTGCTACTCGTTTGCTAATTTCTTGGACATTGATTAGAATGATGTCGACGTTTCGTTAGGAATGGTGGAAACTTTAGAAGAAATAATTAATAACTCTGACGATTCTGTGAACTGTGCTCTGGAAGATTATTTTAGTTCCAATAAGAGTCCTGAACAAGAAGACCTTCCTAGCTCAAAGAAAGCATGCACAGTAATATCTTTCAGTGACAAAGAATAGGCTGTGAAGTATTGTTTAAGGAAGGAGTGAGAAAACGCATTCTGCAAAGCCGGTTTCATTTCGTAAAATATGAACATGAACTCTATAAACGGGAGAAAGACTGACACGAAGTAAAAATATGTACCAAAATGAAACTCGCGGGAGTGTGAAAGAAAAAAAACTATCCGAAAAGTTCAAAATTGCTCGTGAGAGATATGACACCGCTACCGAAACAGATCTATGAGACCACACCTTCCAAGTAGCAAATTAGATGAAATTGTTGGTTTCCAAGCTTCTTCGACATGATTCCCAAATTCTAGACTGATACAGGCTCGGAAGTAGCTAAATTGTGAAGTTAAGTTCAGGATATCGTATACAGGAGGTGCCTTTAATTGGCAATACTGCAGAGAATTTCGTAGCTGATGTGAAGACGAAGCTTACGTTATTCCCCGCTTTGGTGGGTATGAAGCCGATCATTCAAATTTCGTAAAAGAACTGCTTGCAAATCGCACTTTATCATTTCGGGTCGAAAAAAAGACAGAGTCGGGTGTGCAATCCATGAATGCTATGACACACTGGTATACAATAACATCTGTGATAGAGTGGGTTACTGCTTCTGCAGCTTTATATCTTTCGTTAGGAAACTCAAGGCAAATTAGGACCATAAATAAAAAAGAAAGGAGTCTTTAGTTGCAAAAATCTTGCAATGATATTATTAGAATCGGGGAAAGTGGGAAGAATAACTTTAAACATTTTGTTCTAAGTGTGCTCTTACCAGTTACGCAAAATAATCTATTACTTTTGTTGGATGTTTGGCTTGGACATAACGACACTTCTGTCTTGAGGTGGTCGACGAAGAGACTGTTGATATGATTCGGATTCCAGCCAGAACAAATTACGTGACTGAAACTCTCGACAAATAATTTTTTCTACAGTTTAAACCATTTTTCAACGAATTTCCAGGCAATATGATATCCGTTAGCTCTTTGTCATTTAACTGTATCATCGCAACAGTATTCTTAAACATCAGCCGTTTGTCAGTTTGCGTCACCGCGTTTTACCAATTTGATCAAAAGTGCCTGGTACACAACGCAATATGCAGAACAACGGCGTCCAGTCTTCACAATAAAGTTAGTAATTACTGTGATGTTCCTAAATGCATTAATTTTTCTTTTATCATATGTAGTTGATCTAAGGGAAATGTTTGTTTTCACGTTTCAGTTGACACTTCGCGAATTTGTGACTAATATAGGTGATCAACAAGGAATTGTTTTATTATTAGTAAAGTGTACATTATTCAAAAATTATGATGAGAACCGTGGTACAAGAATTATCGTAAAATGATGTATTTGTGAGAAATATTTAATTTCCACAAATTAATGTCTCGATTGATACAAGTCTTCAGTAACGGGGGATCAAGTAAGGCTTTGACTTTTTCTCTTTGCTAGTCAACATTATAAACATTATATCTGCAATAGTTTAACTATCGATATGACCTGCAAGTTATTAAGAAAAAGAAACATTATCGTATCTGATATTTTTCATATAGTTTCTGTGACTTGCATTGTGTCTGAATAGCTAAAATTTTGACATTGCATTTCTTTCGGAGTATTCTTCCTGTGTACAAAATTGTAGGGTAGGTTTCAACATGTCGGATAGGATGATTCCCTTGTAATTGCACTTCCATCTTTGAGAGCTCTGGAGTGGACTTTACGAGCTGTTGGTCAACCAGTGTAAGCTTGCGCCTGCAGAGTTCTAATCCAGCTACCAGCACGACATTGCTGTCGGTCCTGGTGCGAGCTCAGGACGCTGCTTCCACATTCCTTGCTTCCACATTCCCTGTCGCACTGGAGTGTGC
Source organism: Schistocerca serialis cubense (assembly GCF_023864345.2). Lineage (NCBI taxonomy): Eukaryota > Metazoa > Arthropoda > Insecta > Orthoptera > Acrididae > Schistocerca > Schistocerca serialis. The sequence continues at coordinate 456,932,882 of NC_064641.1, read as the reverse complement.
GGTTCAGCACGCGTTGTGCCGCTCCGGAAAAGACAATCCATGCTGCAAAATCACGGGTAATAAATATGTTTCCGGAAAAGTCACCTTCACTAGCTCCCAAGCTCAGCCGTTTGTATAGTGCGCGCAAAATGCTGTGGCCACTAGATGCACAGTCGGCTAGGGAAGCTTGGGGAGAGTGGCTGTGGTGGTGGGTGGCTCAGCGCGCTGTAGAGGAAATGCCAAGCGCTGGCGAGGAAGTGCCGTTCTAAACTGAAGCCTACGCTCACATTTTTTGTGTATATTAAGTGGGGCCCTTCCACGACCACACATGCGTGGTAACCATTCAAAAAGATCTACTGACGCCTCTGTTTTCGTTATTATCTAAAAAGAATCCCATCAAAAATGCAGTGATTTATTTTCGCCCGGCTTATTGTAACTTTCAGCGAAGCGACACGAGTGACAAATTTTGAGTAAAACCCCTCACATTTCTCTGGTTCTCATTTTAAAATTTGCTCCTTTTTCCAAAACACAACGGAGTTTACACTGTCTCACTCACTAACTTGTTGTGCAGACACAATTGCGAGATAATTCTGTAACAGTTGTTTATTAAGCTTCTGAGGAAAAGTAAGGTGAGTAGCTTACGAAAAGTACATCCTCGGCACACAAAAAAAGTGTATTGTCTTCAGATATGTTGTTCCAAACACACAGCATTTCTCGTTTCATCAGCTATCGATGGCCCTTAAAAATTATATTCTTTCACCGAAAAGTCTGTCGTTAGTGGAATAGCACGATAGATAACGACGTTTTAGTAATAAACATAGGGTAAAATACTCTCGTCTTTGCGAGCTATCATTTGCCAAAATCTCATTTCGATATTTGAAACCGTTGATGAAATTTTAGAAATGTTGTGGACTGAGTGAGGTGACGCAGTAGATAGCGCAGTGGACTCGCTTTCGGGAGGACGACGGTTCAAACCCGCGTCCGGCCATCCTGATTTAGGTTTTCCGTGATTTCCCTAAATCTATTCAGGCAAATGCCGGGATGGTTCCTTTCAATGGGCACGGCCGACTTCCTCCCTCATCCTTCCCTAATCCGATGGGACCGACGACCTCGCTGTTTGGTCCCCTTCCCCCAAATCAACCGACAACAAGCCCACGAAATGTTGCGGCGCGATCGCAAATAAGTGTGCTCCATCAGATCAATTTTCTCGAATTGGTGACAGATAGATACCTCTACCCAAGTCTAAAGAAATATTTAATATGTTAGCTAAATTTCATAAGCAACAGCAATATAATATGTAATATGCACCAAACGCGAAATCATAGCGACCTCTATGTTTCATTGCACACTTTTCCGAATTTCTCGCAGTGTCTTATTTTCCAATATATATCATAATAAGTATGACAATTTACGAAATGATGGGCACATCATCATGAAATGACATATAAAGCTATAAGTAAAGCGAAAATATTTTTGTATCGAACAGTTCATGTAACATCGCTTCAGAAACATTGCAGGGTTTTGTCATTGCTGACCGGCGAAAGGTGGAACCGAACAAACGAAAGAACTAGGCCAGCGCTTTGGACGAAAACTGGTGACTCCGCGTCGGCCACCGTATCCTGCGCGAGCTATAAAAGTAGCAGCTCCACTTCACGTGCTATGCCCACTAAAAGTGATCACTACAGTTATCCAATGTCTCTGCTGTTATCACTCACATCCATTATAACAATCCCATTTTACAGGGATATTACAACAAAAAACACGGTATCTAGATATTTGTAGCTGATTTCAAATGAAATGTGTGTGTTTTTTTTGCAAGAATTGACATTCTGTTACATCAAGGGACTTTTAAGCAAATGAAGGCAATGGTAGTTCTTGTACATTTGGGTCACTTGCGCCTTTCATTGTCGACATGTGTAGGTCTACGGTAGTGTTAGTTATACTACCTATCTAATTTATTAGTTATTTGACTTTACTACTTTCCTACGCTGGAAAGTAATACTGCAGGTAAGGAATTGCTCTGAGAATCTAGTGACGTATGGTGCTGTGAATCTGATCAGGCAATTACAGGACACAAACAACTATGCTATATTCCCAATGATGCTCTTAATCATCCTACAAGTGGATATTTACTGTATTAAATGATCCTGTATTGTGTTGCTCATTCTTTTTAGTTCGCGAAAATCTGTAACAATTATGCTACACCTCAAAATATCGTATTGTTGAAAATGCGGGCAATTTCCAGATAAAAATTTGAAATTCCGTGAGGATGCGATGCTGATTGTAGTTTATTATGCCAGACACAAAATTTCACCTTAATTGCCATTTTGCATATTAATTACAGTGAAATACCATTTCATGAGCTGCAATTTGTTGTTGTTGACACTGCCTTATAACTTGGAGGAAAGAGAATATTTATTCGGCTATGGAGCTTTGTCGTGCGGCAGACATTTCGGTAACATGTCCAGATTTCTGCGGAGAGGATGGACAGCTGTCGTAGTTATCACGTCGATAAACCGGACGTCACAGAACATTCATTCTGAATAACACCGACGACACGATTTCACTCAGCAGGTACGGCGAAAATGTTGATATTCGTGTTTCCCATTTGCTTGCAACGCGAGTGATGTCCAGATCTAAGCCTACACCACTACTTACTTTGGAGATAAATTGTAGACAGCACTAATAAACGTCCAGGCATTACCTAGCCGAAGACCGCTGTTCGTGAGTCAGTTCAGGCTACGTCTGAGATTATGTCACTCGCGTTGACTGCACATTGTACAGATTTTCAGAAAAGATTCAATCCATTTCACATGATTTTATCTTCTGCTCGAAGGAAGGTAGAAACTTGGGCTGAATTTTAACTTATACAAAGGACTATGAGGTTTTTATTTTCAAAGGAGCCATCTGATTTTAAAAAGATATTACCTTTTAGATGCTTGCAAATACTACCGTGAGGTGATTTTTAAAATTATACTTAGGGTCAAAGTTTTCATTTATTTTCAAAAATGTTCAGTGTGCCCTGAACGAAACGCACGTCAAACATAAAGACATCTACATCTACATCTACATCTACATCTACATCCATACTCCGCAAGCCACCTGACGGTGTGTGGCGGAGGGTACCTTGAGTATCTCTATCGGTTCTCCCTTCTATTCCAGTCTCGTATTGTTCGTGGAAAGAAGGATTGTCGGTATGCCTCTGTGTGGGCTCTAATCTCTCTGATTTTATCCTCATGGTCTCTTCGCGAGATATACGTAGGAGGGAGCAATATACTGCTTGACTCTTCGGTGAAGGTATGTTCTCGAAACTTTGACAAAAGCCCGTACCGAGCTACTGAGCGTCTCTCCTGCAGAGTCTTCCACTGGAGTTTATCTATCATCTCCGTAACGCTTTCGCGATTACTAAATGATCCTGTAACGAAGCGCGCTGCTCTCCGTTGGATCTTCTCTACATCTTCTATCAACCCTATCTGGTACGGATCCCACACTGCTGAGCAGTATTCAAGCAGTGGGCGAACAAGCGTACTGTAACCTACTTCCTTTGTTTTCGGATTGCATTTCCTTAGGATTCTTCCAATGAATCTCAGTCTGGCATCTGCTTTACCGACGATCAACATTATATGATCATTCCATTTTAAATCACTCCTAATGCGTACTCCCAGATAATTTATGGTATTAACTGCTTCCAGTTGCTGACCTGCTATTTTGTAGCTAAATGATAAAGGCTCTATCTTTCTGTGTATTCGCAGCACATTACACTTGTCTACATTGAGATTCAATTGCCATTCCCTGCACCATGCGTCAATTCGCTGCAGATCCTCCTGCATTTCAGTACAATTTTCCATTGTTACAACCTCTCGATACACCACAGCATCATCCGCAAAAAGCCTCAGTGAACTTCCGATGTCATCCACAAGGTCATTTATGTATATTGTGAATAGCAACAGTCCTATGACACTCCCCTGCGGCACACCTGAAATCATACTTCGGAAGACTTCTCTCCATTGAGAATGACATGCTGTGTCCTGTTATCTAGGAACTCCTCAATCCAATCACACAATTGGTCTGATAGTCCATATGCTCTTACTTTGTTCATTAAACGACTGTGGGGAACTGTATCGAACGCCTTGCGGAAGTCAAGAAACACGGCATCTGCCTGTGAACCCGTGTCTATGGCCCTCTGAGTCTCGTGGACGAATAGCGCGAGCTGGGTTTCACATGACCGTCTTTCTCGAAACCCATGCTGATTCCTACAGAGTAGATTTCTTGTCTCCAGAAAAGTCATTATACTCGAACACAATACGTGTTCCAAAATTCTACAACTGATCGACGTTAGAGATATAGGTCTATAGTTCTGCACATCTGCTCGACGTCCCTTCTTGAAAACGGGGATGACCTGTGCCCTTTTCCAATCCTTTGGAACGCTACGCTCTTCTAGAGACCTACGGTACACCGCTGCAAGAAGGGGGGCAAGTTCCTTCGCGTACTCTGTGTAAAATTGAACTGGTATCCCACCAGGTCCAGAGGCCTTTCCTCTTTTGAGCGATTTTAATTGTTTCTCTATCCCTCTGTCGTCTATTTCGATATCTACCATTTTGTCATCTGTTCGACAATCTAGAGAAGGAACTACAGTGCAATCTTCCTCTGTGAAACAACTTTGGAAAAAGACATTTAGTATTTCGGCCTTTAGTCTGTCATCCTCTGTTTCAGTACCATTTTGGTCACAGAGTGTATGGACATTTTGTTTTGACCCACCTACCGCTTTGACGTAAGACCAAAATTTCTTAGGATTTTCTGCCAAGTCAATACATAGAACTTTACTTTCGAATTCATTGAACGCCTCTCGCATAGCCCTCCTTACACTACATTTCGCTTCGCGTAATTTTTGTTTGTCTGCAAGGCTTTGGCTATGTTTATGTTTGCTGTGAAGTTCCCTTTGCTTCCGCAGCAGTTTTCTAACTCGGTTGTTGTACCACGGTGGCTCTTTTCCATCTCTTACGATCTTGCTTGGCACATACTCATCTAACGCATTATGTACGACGGTTTTGAACTTTGTCCACTGATCCTCAACACTATCTGTACTTGAGACAAAACTTTTGTGTTGAGCCGTCAGGTACTCTGAAATCTGCTTTTTGTCACTTTTTCTAAACATAAAAATCTTCCTACCCTTTTTAATATTCCTATTTACGGCTGAAATCATCGATGCCGTAACCGCTTTATGATCGCTGATTCCCTGTTCTGCGTTAACTTTTTCAAATAGTTCGGGTCTGTTTGTCACCAGAAGGTCTAATATGTTATCGCCACGAGTCGGTTCTCTGTTTAACTGCTCAAGATAGTTTTCAGATAAAGCACTTAAAAAAATTTCACTGGGTTCTTTGTCCCTGCCACCCGTTATGAACGTCTGAGTCTCCCAGTCTATATCCGGCAAATTAAAATCTCCACCCAGAACTATAACATGGTGGGGAAATCTACTCGAAATATTTTCCAAATTATCCTTCAGGTGCTCAGCCACAACAGCTGCTGAGCCAGGGGGCCTATAGAGACATCCAATTACCATGTCTGAGCTTGCTTTAACCGTGACCTTCACCCAAATCATTTCACATTTCGGATCTCCGTCGATTTCCTTCGATACTATTGCACTTCTTATCGCTATAAACACGCCTCCCCCTTCACTGTCCAGCCTGTCTCTGCGGTATACATTCCAATCTGAGTTTAGGATTTCATTACTGTTTACGTCTGGTTTCAGCCAACTTTCTGTCCCTAGTACTATATGGGCGTTGTGACCGTTTATTAATGAGAGCAGTTCTGGGACCTTTCTGTAGACGCTCCTGCAGTTTACTATTAGCACATTAATATTGTTGTTCCCTGTTGCATTTTGCCTACTCCTACCTTTCCGCGTCTCAGGAGGCGTCTTGTCGGGCCTAGGGAGGGAAGTATCTAACCTAAAAAAAACCATGTGCATTCCACACGTACTCCGCTACCCTTGTAGCCGCTTCCGGTGTGTAGTGCACGCCTGACCTATTCAGGGGGACCCTACATTTCTCCACCCGATAGGGGAGGTCGAGAAATTTGCACCCCAGATCTCCGCAGAATCGTCTGAGCCTCTGGTTTAAGCCTTCCACTCGGCTCCAAACCAGAGGACCGCGATCGGTTCTGGGAACGATACTACAAATAGTTAGCTGTGATTTCACCCCGCGAGCGAGGCTTTCCGCCTTCACCAATTCCGCCAACCGCCTGTACGAACTGAGGATGACCTCTGAACCCAGACGGCAGGAGTCATTGGTGCCGACATGAGCAACAATTTGCAGTCGGGTGCACCCAGTGCTCTCTATCGCCGCCGGTAGGGCCACCTCCACATCTCGGATGAGACCCCCCGGCAAGCAGACATAGAGTGAACACTGGCCTTCTTCCCCGACCTTCCCGCTATTTCCCTAAGGGGCTCCATCACCCGCCTAACGTTGGAGCTCCCAATAACTAATAAACCCCTCCCCCCGTGTGCCTGCTCGGACCTTGCTGAAGGAGCAGCCACATTTCCACTCACAGGCAGAGCGGGCGATGCCACACGGCCAGCCTCCACATTGACCTTCCGCCTCGTGCGCCGCGAACGCCGCTGAACCCGCCACTCCCCTTGGGGAGAGGGTGGCCCAACCGCGCCCAGTACACGCGAAGATGTCTCGACAGCAGGGACAGTGGGTGAAGCATGTAACACCTGGGGTGTACCTCGCGACGCACCAGACTCCCCACTGCCGCTATACTCCGAGGCAGCTGCCTGAAGACGGCTGACCGCGGCCATCAACACGCTCAGCTGTTCGCGAACAGTGGCCAGCTCCTCCTGCGTCCGTACACAGCAGTCACACATCCTATCCATCCTAAGGAATCAATTTACTGAAGAGAGTTAATCAACCTTTAACTAGACTGCTAATTCACTAAAGGCGGCTGTTTATTCACTAAACTGTGGTTGCTAGGCACTTCTTGCAGAAAACAATGAAAATAGCACTACCTGTCTCTGGACTGTATTGAAAACAAACACTAGCACTACTGGCACTATGGTTGACTAAAGGGACTCTCTGACTGTATTCAAAACAAACACGAAATCTACGGAACTATTAATAGCACTCGACAATTAAAGCTTCCTAAAAGCAAATACACACGGAAGAAGAAGTGACAAGTAAGAAAAATACAGTTAATACTTAAATTAAGGTAGCTCGCTGCACAGCAGACGTGAAGCAGACGGCAGTTACGACGACACTGACTCTACTGGCACTATGGCTGACTAAAGGGACTCTCTCTGACTGTATTCAAAACACGAAATCTATGGAACACTATTAATAGCACCCGACAATTAAAGCTTCCTAAAAGCAAATACACACGGAAGAAGAAGTGACAAGTAAGAAAAATACAGTTAATACTTAAATTAAGGTAGCTCGCTGCACAGCAGACGTGAAGCAGACGGCAGTTACGACGACACTGACTCTACTGGCACTATGGCTGACTAAAGGGACTCTCTCTGACTGTATTCAAAACACGAAATCTATGGAACACTATTAATAGCACCCGACAATTAAAGCTTCCTAAAAGCAAATACACACGGAAGAAGAAGTGACAAGTAAGAAAAATACAGTTAATACTTAAATTAAGGTAGCTCGCTGCACAGCAGACGTGAAGCAGACGGCAGTTACGACGACACAGTACTCAGGACTTGAGTTTTGAGCCTGGCTACAAAACTCTGACGGAAGGCTTAACTGTTTGCTTATATGAATTCGTGAAAGAATGAGCCTGGATAGTGTCGCTTTGGTGGGAATTGTTTAATATTTAATTAATTTTAAGTCCCATCTGCTGTTCTGTTCTAGATATTTCCTGACATCTTCGAGGTAATGGGTGTGTATTCTTAAACCCCACCCTAGAACTGTGCATGTAGCTGTCTTCTCTGGAGTTTACCTAAGTTTGTCGGTTGTTTCGATTACCCTTCCATCTGATGGCCACCTCTTTGAGTTGTTCTGGGTATCCGTAATGTCTCTCTTGTGTTTTGGTTTGATACGGCCGCGTGGGGGTTGCGGGCCTTGGTGTCTGCTGGTTTCCTTTTGAGCGCCTGGTAGCTCGATGCTTCCATATTGACTGTAGTTTCACAATGGCACTGTTCTATTTCGAACGGAACTTGTATTCCCTTCCCATGTGTAATTATGAAAACTACGAGAGCTGTTTGGAAAGTCCGATTGGGCGCGAAATGGAAACCATAGTGAAAAGCCGATGAAGCTTTGTGCAGATGTGTTGCGCAGTGTCTCTAGTATGCTCATCTATCGCGTCACGTCGCTCTTTTCAGTTCCGAGCGCACAGTGAGCATGTAAAGATGCATAGAAAATAGTGTCTCCCGCAAAGTATGGGGGCCTGGTGAAAGATTTCGTCTGATTTCATGCAGCCCACATAACGTAACTGTTACGCGTTTCCTTCTTCATGACATTTCTCGGCTGCACTTTGCAGGGGCAATGAAGACGCTAGTGCAGCGTTTTCGATGGGAAGTGTTTGATCACCCACAATACAGACCATAATCGGCTCCCTCTGAGTTTCATCCCTGCTCACATGAACCGCTGGCAATGAAGACAACATTTTGGTACAGACAACGAGCTGTAGAATAGCGTAGAGAATTGGCGGAAAACAGAGGCGGCTGCCTTCTATGAGGAGGGTGCTAGTAAGCTGATACAGTGCTACGACAAATGTCAAAGTCTGAGCGGCGACTGTGTAGACAAGTATCTGGAAGGTTTAGCTAACTGTTGTAAATAAAACATTTTTTATTTTCACAGTGGTTTTCCATTTCGCGACCGATCGGGCCTTACTTTCCGAATAGGCCTCGTACTTCTGGATAAGTCACGCGGAACCAACGATTAACACACACCTTAGTGTGTGTTCTAGTTTTGCCGGCGTGAGGACCACGCCTGGTGGTGTGACGACGCCGGTCTGATCGGATGGAAGGACGCCCAGACTAGAGACAACCGAGGGACGACGGTTCTGCAAACGCCTCACCGAATCAAGAGTTACGTAAAGCAATTTATATGCATTTGCGAAATTGAGCTGAAAGCGCCTTTTGTGTGTATGTGTATGTGGAGGGAGGGGGGGGGGGGGCGGGAGGATCTCAAATGGTTCTTATATTTTCTTAAATCGTCATTAATTTAAGAATTTTCCGACTGATTTTTTAACTGGAAGAAATTGTAAGATTTAATTAAGTATGTTGAATCCACTGATACTTTAATTTTTTAGAAGTAAATTATACACATCTGGAAAGGTGGGTTGAAAGTACATTTTGGAGATATCTCTTAAATAATTGTTTTCTTAAATGGTTAATACCTTTTTTAAAAATTTCCTGTTACTTGTTTAACTGAGAGAAAACTGTAAGATTTTGCTAAATATTGTGCACTCATTGGGAGCTTAATATCTGGCTGCTGTGGCCACATATATTTACGCTGTGGCGGTTCGCTGTTCTACTTAAACAGAACGTAGCCTCGTCCGGCTGGTCCCGGCAGAGGTTCGAGTCCTCCATCGGGCATGGGTGTGTGTGTTTGTCCTTAGGATAATTTGGGTTAAGTAGTGTGTAAGCTTAGGGACTGATGACCTTAGCAGTTAAGTCCCATAAGATTTCACACACATTTGAACATTTTTATATCCTCGTCAATGAACATTAAACGTGAAGCATTTGAATCTTGTATTGATTCCACACACCCGTCGCCGAGAAACATGCCAAACGACAACACATGAGTTGCTAACTATCGGCTGGCAAGACGACTGGGCTTCCATGCACTATGTGCAAAACCCTGTTGACTGCGTTCGATGTTTTAAAGAAACACAGGGAGACGATCTTTAGACTTCAGTTTACATAAACGACATTTTTCAAACTACGGTGAAAGGTGTTCATCTGTCTCCTAACTTTATGGTTTTGCCTTATCAAGTTCGGTAGAGCATCTTTCTGCGCCTGTATTTGCTCATATTTTTAATACCATGGAGGAAGATCATTCTGGGACCCTTAACGGTGAGTGTATTTGTTGTCACCTTAATTACAGCTGATGGCAGCACAACATGTACCTGTAACCACCTGCCCCAAACATGGATGATCGCTCGTTTTGAATGAGATGGATGATAGCTCGTTTTGAATGACTGTGGACGTAATTACAAACGCATGGAATTAGACTGTCTCAGGTGGAAGTTCTTCTTTTAGCTATGCAGTAGCACCCTGGGGCGGCAGTTTAATGTAATCACAGGAACAAGTCTGGTGGCGACAATCTGTCACGATACTCTGACGCCAAACTCGGCTGCGCGACTGGACCTTCCGAATAGAAGAGTGGTGTCGTCGTCTTCTAAAAATCAACATTTGTGCGGAGTGGAAAATTTTAGTCTGAAAAAACCATACGTTGCCTCTCCCATCTTCTGATTGGAGGAGACGCCTGCGCTTACTGGAAAACTCATATTGGTGATTGGTCAGTGACTCCTCACCAAGTTTGTTCGCTCTCTGTATGTAGAGGCGAGGCAGTTTAAATTTTGGACAGAATTTGTCGGAGTGCAGAGAAGTCGAGTCACTGCTCCGTGATCAAGTCAACGCGTGAACAGTGATTTCTGGATGAGAGTTATTTCAGTTTTGAGTTAGGATTCTCTATGATGATTCTACTCCATCTGTAGGAGCAGTGGGGAATTTTCGTGAGTATTGATTTCCGTATCGTTTTACATAAGGTCAGCTGAAATCGAATCCGGCCCTTAATCCGTCATGATTCACTTCGTGTATCGTATCCCAGTCAGTTTTCATGATTCTTTTCGCTGTAACGAGATGGCTTTGATGAACTGTTCATTTACGGAATGGCTCTGTGTACTATGGGACTTAACATCTGAGGTCATCACTCCGCTAGAACTTAGAACTAATTAAACCTAACCAACCTAAGGACATCACACACATCCATGCCCGAGGCAGGATTAGAACCTGCAACCATAGCAGTCGCGCGGTTCCAGACTGAAGCGCCTAGAACCGCTCGGCCACCGCGGACGGCGCGTTTCCGTAGTCCAGAAATCCTTGTTGACTAATAATGATCGGTGCATTACTATCGTTTTTTGTATGGAACCATAGGATTAGTGTTTTTATGTGTGACCCATGTAAATGTAGTTTCAGTGTCCTCTATCTATTAAATAAATCTTCATTTTGCAGCTACTTAGTTCGTTAAATTTCGCCAGAACGTGCATAACAGCACGCTTCCTCTTCTCCTGTAACATTTAACCTTATGTAACCTGTGAGAGAAAATTACTTAAAATGCTTAGCGAAGTGTAAACCCTAATCGGCCATTGATTACATTTCCGTTGCTCAGTTTTCTCCTTACGGTAGCGACTAGGGCTAATACTCAATTAATATTCATGGAACTTCTGACCATTTGGCACTCAGGGCCAGAGAGAAGATGTTAAGCAGGGTATTTATGCAACAGATAACTCTCGGCTACCCAAAGCTCTTGGCACGAGGCGAAGTCAGCCCCAGTCACAACAGGAAACAGAGGGGATTACTTTTAACAGATGCCATCATTGATTGCTTTGCTCTGCAGAAGGTGTTTTGTCATATTCTCTAAGAAAATCACTCCGCACAGTTGTAACTAAGTTGCACTAGCTGAGACGGAGGTCGCAAAAGTCTTCTGTAGCTGCTTTACCTGCATCTTAGTCCGACGCACAACGGATATAAAGGAGGAAGCCAGCGACCGAGGTAGATACACCAGAGGACCCCTCCCTGCAACCCACATGAGCCAGCAACATACAATTGGCGTCAAGGTAAACTATTAGTTTCGGCGCGGAAGGTAAAATTCACCTCAGGTTTCTAATTTGATTCTAGTGAAAGACATAGATAGTCCTGTGAAATCGGACGCATTGGTTTGAAACGCCAATTACATTAGTAAAAACACTATTACTAAAACAAAATGGTTAATTTTCCGCAGGTCAGACTTCAGATACAAGAAAATCAACGCAAGAGAGGCAAAGATGTAATTGGACCAGACAAAAAAACGGAAAAAACGTCACCAAAGCGTCAGAACACAACTAGTGTTCTCCTTTAGCGTATCATTGCCCGTGAATTAAGACTGGCTTGAACAACAGGGCAGTCTTAAGCAACGTTGTTGCATATCGCATGTATTCTTTAGTGACGCAAATTCCACGAGACTCGAAGTGCCGTTTCGTTCCTGTCTAAAACGTTTTGTTACTCGCATGTTTTCTTTCGTGCATTCTTACCCGAGGTGATATTTTTCGTGTTCCTCCACTTCGTTATCCTCACCGGACTCAGTGATGGAAACGTCATTCGCTTGACTTTTCCGCACGCTTCATTCAAATGCGGTAGTTTTCGTATTCCTCTAATTTCTTATTCTCGGCGAAGCAAGTCCTATTGACAGAGCGCACCGAATACACTGCAGTTTACATGTTTTCCATTCCCAGGAGAGCCTGTATTCGTAATCCTCCAATTACTTACTCCCAGTTAAGTTTCGCGCGTGCAGCAGATGGCGTGAATGACTTACACGGGAACTCTCTCTAGTTGCATTAGCTGAGACGGAGGTCGCAAAAGTCTTCTGTAGCTGGTTTATCAGCATCTCAGTACGACGCACAACAGATACAAAGGAGCAAGCCAGCGACCGAGGTAGATGCACCAAAGGACCCCTCCCGGCCACCCACATGATCCAGCAACTTACCGCTGGCGCCAAGGCAAGCTATTAGCTTCGACGCGGAAGATAAAATTCGCATCAGGTTTGTATGTTGATTCTTGTGAAAGATATAGTCCTTAGTTCGGGCTACCTACATTTTTCACAAAATGTTCAGTTCGAATATAAAATTTAACTGTGATCTGCGACTCGTTATACTCTTCGTATTGGTTCACAATGACGGGAATTTCGTCCACTTCTTCACTGTATAGTGCAATTATCATGGAGCAGAAAAAGATGCAAACACTGGACTTTCTCAGGAAGAGCCGGGACATAAATCAAAGTGTATTTCATGTCGACAATCATGTTCAGTTAAAACTCAAAAACAAATAAAAAACACATAAATATCAATGCGCCTCTGAGAGCATATTTTTATGAGAGCTGCAAAACCTACCACAGGTTTCTACACTACCAGTTCTCTTTCTACCAGTCAAGAGCATAAAAATTGTCAGAAAAATGATACCAGGTCCTGTGTTGTACAATCAGACAGTCCTTCTCTGAAAAAGCAGACAAACCTTTCATGCTTTGTCAAAGTAGCTATCAACACATGCTACGGAAAAGAATACCTTACGAGGAAAACACGGGAGGCGCCATAACTCGATTTCCCAGAGACTTCGCTCAGTGAATGAGGAGCCAGATTAAACAAACACGTGCGTCGTGTTATCTGCAGGTACACGACCGTTTCCGAGAAAACGACGGTCAGAGTTTTAGAGTTACTGAAGGTGTCTTTAAGGGGATAAATCGTTCTGTCGTAGTGGTAGCGCAGTGGCCAGCGCTGTGGATTAGCACTTTTGCAGCCCATGAACGAAACCCGATTCTTACCTTTTTTGTTTTTTTATGTACCCATGTCACTATAATATTATTACACTAATGTTTTCCAATATTTATTGAAATAACGTTGTCGTTATTCGTCTAACAATTCTATGCCTGGTTAATGAAATTAAACAAAAAAGATAAATGACTGAGAAAATTATTTGAAATTGTTCTCGGTGAAATTCCATCTTGACTCATTAGCAAATGCAAGCGCCAGTATTCGGTAAAGGTATCCCCTACGCGTGGTTTAAGGCGAAATTATTGCCATCGGTGAAATCTTCAACAATGTTAACGACGTTTCTTTCCCAAGTGACGTTCATACGAATTAATGTCACTGTGGCAAACTTGCCTTAGCAAGATGCTCTTGATGTTCGGAACTTTGATGTTTCGAATGTTTCTACAATCGGTATCATCCAAGCGGATGCACCAAATCTTCAGGAAGGATAAACATAAGAATAAAATATAAAAGTTAATATATGAATTGATATAAGAATGAAATACAAGAATATGAGGATTTAAAAAGACTGTAATATCTGAAAATACAAGCCATGCATATATGTATTATATAGAAAATGTGTGACACTTACTGTGAAACGCAGTTTTAACTTTACAATTAATATAATGCCTTTGTATTCCGTAACTTGATAAGAAATAGTAGCTTAGTAACCTTCTACGGACATGGTAAAATAAATGGAAAAAATTAATAAATAAAAACAGTAATCAGGTTTCGAATACGGGGCGCAAAAGTGTCAGGCTGCGAAGCTAGCCACTGTGACAGCATTTCGACTGAAATTAACGTTTGCTAAAAGGCGCCTAAATCATATAGACAAATTTGACCGTCATTTTCTTATAAACGGTTGAGTACCTACGGATAAGCAGAGACAAGTGTTCGCTTATTTTGACTGCTCTTCCACTGAGTAAAGTTCCTGGGAAATCGGATCATGGCACTTGCTGAGTTCTCCTCGTTAGTCCTAAAACTAATCGTCAGAGATCTCCAGTCTTTTTGTATTGTAGGAGATCGCCTGGAACCCGATGCGATATTTGCTGAGTACCGGTTTACTTGATGCTCAGTTCATTTCATTATGCCATTTTTCGCCACTTTATCTTAACAACTTGTACCAAAACGACGCATCGTTGATAGCTCTTCATTAAAGCGGCGGCTAGCAGCAGCATGTTTCTCGTCGCACCCAAGCTATGATCCAGAAACCATCCCAAACGACATTTTTATCTTTATAATTATGAAACCAAATCCGTCACCGTAAAATACCTTTAACTGACATGTCTCATATAGTCAGATAAACGTCCAGCACATAATGCTGTGGACTTCAATCTGAAGACTGGTTTGATGCAGCTCTCCACGCTACTCCATCCTGAACAAGCCTCTTCGTCCCAGAACCAGAGACCTTTGGATTTACATTCTGGTACTTCACCACTGAGCCACAAAGCCACTGCATAACCTGATTTACTTCGGCTACATTCCATTGTAGCTGTTTTATTTTTTTCATGTTCATCTTACAATATCTCTCCGAGATACTATCCATTGCATCCGTGACTGCCAGACTTATAATGTTTTCATTTCTTCTACCCAAACGTCTTCATTCCAAATTTCTCGTTGACTTTTTTAATTGCTTGCTCAGTGTACAGACAGAATAACATCGGGAAGAGGGTACAGTCCTAGCTCACTTTCTCAATTACAGCCTACCTTTCATGTCCCAAGATTCTTACAACTACAATCTGATTTCTATACAAGTTGTAGATAACTTTTCGCTCCGTGTTTTATCCCCCTTGCCATCAGAATTTCAAAGAGTGTATTCCACTCAACATTCTCAAAAGGTTTATCTAAATCTACAAATACTATAAACGAAGGCTGGCCTTGCTTCAGTTTAAGTCGTAGGGCCAGTATTGCCTCGCGCTTGCCGCATATCTATCTGCTCGTCCTGCTCCTCCACTTGCCGTACTACTCACGTATTAACAAAATCATTGTTCAGCGGTAACGGCATTTGTTAGGCGCTTTATACATAATGATGCCCGGTAAGTGTGAGACACTCCACGTGGGTACTGAAAGAAACCCGTCAAAAATTTCGGCTACACGATAATTCGCACAAATTTAATCGTTGTCGGTTCAATCAACTATCGTGGGATTGCAATTATGGTTCAAAAATGGCTCTGAGCACTATGGGACATCTGTGGTCATCAGTCCCCTAGAACTTAGAACTACTTAAACCTAACTAACCTAAGGACATCACACAACACCCAGTCATCACGAGGCAGAGAAAATCCCTGACCCCACCGGGAATCGAACCCGGGAACCCGGGCGCGGGAAGCGAGAACGCTACCGGACGACCACGAGCTGCGGACAATTACAATTACGAACAACTTAAATTAGAACAGTCACATAGAACATATTGTGGGGAAGGCGAACCAAACAATGCGCTTTATTGACACAACACTTATAAAATGTTACAGTTCTTCTGAAGAGACTGTCCACACTAAGCTTGTTCGTCCCCTTTTGTAGTATTGCTGGACGGGATGGGATGCTTACCAGGTAGGATTGACGGAGGACATGAAGAAGTTCAGAGAAGGTTTGCTTGTATCGTATTATTGCGAAAACAGAGGCGAGAGTATCACGAATGTGATAAGCCAGTTAGGGGAGGCAGTCACAAAACCAAAGATATTTTAAGTTGCTACAAGATATTTTCGGGAAAAGTTCAGTCAGCAACATTCTCCTCCAAACTCCATCCGAAAAGGTCTCCGAAGGCCCAATGAAATCGGGTGACCTCCGTATCGTCCTCGTTGATAGCCATCACTGGATACGGACATGGAGGGGTGGTGGTCAGCCCGCCACTCTTCCTGCCGTTATGTTTTCGTGACTGGAGCCACAACTTTTCAATCATGTAGCTCCTCAATCGGCCTCACAGGAGTTGAGTTCAAAAAAATGGTTCAAATGGCTCTGAGCACTATGGGACTTAACATCTGTGGTCATCAGTCCCCTAGAACTTAGAACTAATTAAACCTAACTAACCTAAGGACATCACACACATCCATGCCCGAGGCAGGATTCGAACCTGCGACCGTAGCAGGAGTTGAGTTCACCTTGCTTGCCAATAGCACTCGGCAGACAAAACTTTTGTGTTGAGCCAACAGGTACTCTGAAATCTGCTTTTTGTCACTTTTTCTAAACATAAAAATCTTCCTACCCTTTTTAATATTCCTATTTACGGCTGAAATCATCGATGCCGTAACCGCTTTATGATCGCTGATTCCCTGTTCTGCGTTAACTTTTTCAAATAGTTCGGGTCTGTTTGTCACCAGAAGGTCTAATATGTTATCGCCACGAGTCGGTTCTCTGTTTAACTGCTCAAGATAGTTTTCAGATAAAGCACTTAAAAAAATTTCACTGGGTTCTTTGTCCCTGCCACCCGTTATGAACGTCTGAGTCTCCCAGTCTATATCCGGCAAATTAAAATCTCCACCCAGAACTATAACATGGTGGGGAAATCTACTCGAAATATTTTCCAAATTATCCTTCAGGTGCTCAGCCACAACAGCTGCTGAGCCAGGGGGCCTATAGAGACATCCAATTACCATGTCTGAGCTTGCTTTAACCGTGACCTTCACCCAAATCATTTCACATTTCGGATCTCCGTCGATTTCCTTCGATACTATTGCACTTCTTATCGCTATAAACACGCCTCCCCCTTCACTGTCCAGCCTGTCTCTGCGGTATACATTCCAATCTGAGTTTAGGATTTCATTACTGTTTACGTCTGGTTTCAGCCAACTTTCTGTCCCTAGTACTATATGGGCGTTGTGACCGTTTATTAATGAGAGCAGTTCTGGGACCTTTCTGTAGGCGCTCCTGCAGTTTACTATTAGCACATTAATATTGTTGTTCCCTGTTGCATTTTGCCTACTCCTACCTTTCCGCGTCTCAGGAGGCGTCTTGTCGGGCCTAGGGAGGGAAGTATCTAACCTAAAAAAAACCATGTGCATTCCACACGTACTCCGCTACCCTTGTAGCCGCTTCCGGTGTGTAGTGCACGCCTGACCTATTCAGGGGGACCCTACATTTCTCCACCCGATAGGGGAGGTCGAGAAATTTGCACCCCAGATCTCCGCAGAATCGTCTGAGCCTCTGGTTTAAGCCTTCCACTCGGCTCCAAACCAGAGGACCGCGATCGGTTCTGGGAACGATACTACAAATAGTTAGCTGTGATTTCACCCCGCGAGCGAGGCTTTCCGCCTTCACCAATTCCGCCAACCGCCTGTACGAACTGAGGATGATCTCTGAACCCAGACGGCAGGAGTCATTGGTGCCGACATGAGCAACAATTTGCAGTCGGGTGCACCCAGTGCTCTCTATCGCCGACAGTGCTCAACTTCGGTGATCTGACAGGAACCGGTATAACCGCTGCGGCAAGGCCGTTGGCCTTTTCCTCTAAATGCGAAAATATTTTGTTTACTCCTATCTGCATAGAAATGACGATCATAATAAAATAAGAGAATTCAGAGTTCGCACAGAAAGATTTAGGTGTTCATTTCTTTCACGTGTTGTTCGAGAGTGGGACAGTCGATAAATATCAAAAGAAGACATAAAACCAGTAAATGAGGCCCCGATCATTCTTGGCACTTTACTCATAAATTGTACTAAAATAAGCACGTACAGCTGTCGTAATGATGTCGTTTATTGTACGGCTCTTGTCGTCTCTCCAACCATCAACTGTCAGTTGACAGTTGATGGCTGGAGAGACAACATCATAGTTACAGTAGTCTGTGTAAACCAGTTATGTTGCCCACTGATGCCTCGTGTATACGGATGGTGTTAACCCCACAAGCATCATGTAAGGTCTGCAGGTGCATTGAAGCGCCGTAAGTACAATAAATGACATTATTAGAATGGCTGTAGGTGTCTCATTGTCTTACAATAGTGAACGGCCGTAGTCTCTCAGACCTTCAGTCACAAGGATGGACATACGAAAAGTTATACTTAAATGTCCGTCTTGATCACATACGCTATACAGTTCACAATTTCCGGATTTGGTTTACTACCATCATCTAATGTATTACAAATAGAAAAAAAGTAATGGGACAAGAAGAAATTCAGTTGGATGAGGGCTAAATATACAGAAAATCTAGGAACACAGAAAAATGTACCATAGCTATCAGCTTACGCACCACCAAAATTATTCTAAAACAAGTATGAATGTCAACCAGTCTGTACACATACGTACCAACAAGTGGTGATGGCCTCGGGGCGTCCAGTATTTATACAGCCACAATTATAACCAGTAGAGGGTACTAGTACTGAGGTGCATAAGTGATCAGCATCATAAACTCAGTGGTTTAAAATAGAGTATACATAGTTGTTCTTTGCTTTACCTCATTTTGTAAAAACGGAGCCCTAACAGGACCACTTTGTTGCCCGTCTGTATTTTCTCAGTACAAAGTTGACATTTATGTCAAATATTAAAGTCTGAAGTCTCTTGGCGGTGTAAAAAGTTTCAAGCTTCTAGGTGAATAAAATCGGAAGATACTGCAATTTATGTCAAATATTTTGATGCTCACAAACTCTCCCATCAACACGTATTTATGAATTATCCCCATACATAATTCAGTTTGACATAACTCTCGGGGCAAGAGTCCCTGTTAGCACGTATTGGTTTCTTTTTCCTATTTGTAAATGGTCTGATGAAGACAGTAAGCCGAAACCGGTTATTTTGAATTGTGTAGTATATCTGATCAAGACAGTGTTGCAGAGTGATTCAACTGCCCCTACCGATGTCGTTTTGTAGAAACCGCAATGCTATACCTGACATTCACATTCTCTCACCCTCTACGCAGAAACTATTAGTCCTACAAAAAAATGGTAAGGGACTTTTCGTAGGAACTATTATAGTTAAAAAACCTACGTGTGCTATTTTCGTAGTCTCTCACCCGCTACGTGCGGAGTACTAATCCCGCAGAACAATTAATAATAACTTTTCTATGAAATTTAACGTAGTTAAATTTTGTACTGGGCTACGTTTTCAAGAAAAACGTGCGAAAGTGATCTTCAAACGCCGCCCGTTCTCCACTCCCACACTCAACTTCCATCACTCATGAATTCTAGTATGTTGTTCGTGGCAGTCCCTTCTATCACTGTACGAAGATTTTCGACTAAGCGGGCTATACTGGGCATTTGACCTGTTTTTGTCTCTATTGACTGGACTATTACGTCACCAGCATAGTCGGATATTTCGTTAACATTATTAATTTGCACATGTCCGTGAAAGTAATGAAAGGAAAACGACTTTTGTAAACGTTACGCTAAAACTAGTTTCGTTGACAATTCGATCCAGCGTTAACCCTTAAAAGCGTAGTGGTTTAGTAGTCAGAACGCCTGACGAACATACTGATGTAATTGTATGTTTTATGCTGTTACAGTTGACAAAATCGTCAGGTAAAATTTACACGAACGCCAGTTTTACAATCGGTACGTGTTCGACTGCTCTAGTCGCGTAATACGGCCAGTCAATGAACATTAAAAAATCGAATATGGGAAATAATTCGTGCAGTAGCAAATTCTTGTACAGTAGTAGGAGAGAGTACCTCGAACAGCATACTAG
Source organism: Schistocerca serialis cubense (assembly GCF_023864345.2). NCBI lineage: Eukaryota > Metazoa > Arthropoda > Insecta > Orthoptera > Acrididae > Schistocerca > Schistocerca serialis. The sequence goes on along the minus strand of NC_064641.1, from coordinate 456,912,784 downwards.
AAATCCTGACCGTTGGGGGCTGAGTGTAGGTATGGGGGTTGCGTTTGAAGCTCACATTTGTGCATTGTTCTTGAGTAACTAGGAAACTTCGGCCTATAGTGAAATCGTGTCCCAGTAAAAAATTTTATTACATTAAATTTTCTACAGAGAGGTCTTGTTCGTTTCTATTTAGTGCTAATAGTTTGCGCATAGCGGGCGAGATAAAATGAAAATTTGGTTTTTGAAGGCCGCATGTACACTGAAGAGCCAAAGAAACTGGTACAACTGCGTAATATCGAGTAGCGCCTCCGCGAGCACGCAGAAGTGCCACAACACGGCTTGGCACGGACTCAACTAATGTCTGAAGTAGTGCTGGAGGTAACTGACACCAGGAACCGTGAGGGTACGAGGGGCGGTGGAGATCTTTTCTGAACAGCACGTTACAAGGCATCCAAGATATGCTCAATAATGTTCATGTCTGGGGAGTCTGGTGGCCAGCGGAAGTGTTTAAACTCGAAAGAGTGTTACTGGAGCCACTCTGTAGCAATTCTTGACGTTTGGGGTGTCGCATTGTCCTACTGGAATTTCCCAAGGCCGTCGGAATGCACAATGAAAATGAATGGATGCAGGTGATCAGACAGGATACTTACTTAAATGTCACCTGTTAGAGTCGTATCTAAACGTATCAGGGGTCCCATATCACCCCAACTACACACGCCCCACACCATTACAGAGCCTGCACCGGCTTGAACAGTCCCCTGCTGACATGCAGGGTCCATAGATTCATAAGGTTGTCTCCATACCCGTACACGTCCATCCGCTCGATAAAATTTGAAACGAGACTCGTCCGAACAGACAACATGTTTCCAGTCATCAACAGTCAAATGTCGGTGTTGACGGGCCCAGGCGAGGCGTAAAGCTTTGTGTCGTACAGTCATCAAGAGTACACGAGTGGGCTTTCGGCTCCGAAAGCCCATATCGATGATGTTTCGTTGAGTGGTTCGCACGCTGACACTTGTTGATAGCCTAGCACTGAAATCTGCAGAAATTTGCGGAAGGGTTGCACTTCCGTCACGTTGAGCGAGTCTTTGCGGTCGTTGTTGGTCACGTTCTTACAGGATCTTTTTCTTTCGGACAGATACCATTTTCATATAGTTAAGGCTAACCGGCCATTGACCTTCATCTTCTGTGGGGATACACACAGTGAACAATGTGAAATCTGGCGGCTTGCACACTCTGTAAGTGAAAACAGGCGGCGATCTGTGGCAGATCTGACGACAGAGTGCAAAGCTGGTATCTGTTCTCATGTCTGAAAGAACAGATATCATCATATAGATAAGGCTAACCGGCTAATGATCTTCTTCAGTGTGGATGCACTCACATTGCCCAAACTCTTACGGGACTCGGTAAGATTGTCTGCCGCGAATAATGAGTGTAATGGGCAGGGGCACTACGAATGTAGTGTGAGGACATTAAGTTGAGAATGTGGGTCTCACGGGGAGCGTGCAAGGGATAAACCCCTACAGTCGCACTATCCTCTGTGCCCTCGGTGGTCCAGATGGAGCCGGCACGGTAGCTCAGTACGTTCGGTCAGAGGGTTAGCTACTCTCTGTAATAAACAACTGAGTGAACGGATCAATGAAGAACCTAAACGGGTGTCATCGGACGCCCGCCCCGAACCAATTCAACGAATAATATGAGATCAAGCAAAAAAAAAAAAAAAAAAAAAAATGGATAGAGCGTCTGCCATGTAAGCAGACCCCGGGTTCGAGTCCCGGTCGGGGCACACATTTTCAACTGTCCCCGTTGATGTATGTCAACGCCTGTCGACAGCGTAGGGCCTATCTACTAAATCATTAATATTTATTGTAAATAGTAGCGGCCCTGTCACATACCTTCGCCGTAGTTGTTTGTGGTGTGAAGGACGTTACAGTTCCAGTGGCTGTTTGTCTAAAAGAGGCAGTCTAGCGACCTATAGTCACAAGTCTTTAAAATTTAATGGCGATGACACAAGTGAGGGATAAAAATTTTCAGTATCCGTTATGCAGTCGGATAATCTACAGGTACTGCTAATTTGCTATAAAAAACGGCATTACAATACCATGCAGAAAGAATTTAAAGATTTATCGACATTAAAAAAGCAAAACATTATAACGATCGGCAGATGGGATTCATTCTTCTGTACATCAAGGAGCACTTTGTGCTAAATTTACAGGCATGAAGGATGTGAAGAAATTGAAGGTTTGACTAGTAAAATTTCAGAAGTCACGTATTACTTCCCTGTCAGTTGCAACAGTTTTCGATGGAAGTGAACAAAGAGTATGGAGACTTCATATGTTACTGCAAAGTACGTTGGTCGAATTACGGGGTAAGCCTGGAACTAGTTTTCGATTTAAAAGCCGGTATTGTCGAATTTATGAAGGAAAGGAGAGAGCAGGAACGCGCATGAGAACGTCTAGGATGCTGCGGATTTCGTATTTTATGTGGACTTGACTGCACCCTTCCACAGTAAGACATTTCAATGTGAAAAAAACTTATTTGTTATTTGATAGGGACCCACTTAAATAGAAAATCGCACTGTATATAAACTCTGCAAACACAGTCCAGTTTCCTAATCTCACTGTCATAAAAAAGATTCTGTCGTTTCATTTGAAAGCACCCTTGTTCGTGTGCAGGTGTAACTGATTGATGTGCTCTGTAATTCCGGTTTTAAAGACAGATCCTTTCATGTTACAGCTGTGGAGGGCATCTACATTATTTTCCTCATGCGGAGTCTTCATGTCTCTGTAATGAGGTTGCAGAAGTGCAACAATATTTAGATCAACATATGTGTGTGAAAGACCCTTTTTTCGACTATGAAACTAAACTACATGGTAACCTAGGAGCGAAAATCTGGGAAATTGTATGGACCAGTACGTATGCCGACAGTTTGTACCAGATAAAAATTATATTCTGGCTTCAGCATGCAAAAAATAATTAAATAACACTGAAAATGTGTTTTGTTTGTGTTGTATGTTACTGATAAACATTAAATATGATACAAAGTCGTATTGCCGTGAAAGTCCAGCACGTTCATAGCTTCCCCCTCTGTCCACTCCTCCCGCTCACTGTGGCAGGGTGGTGAGGGAAGTGTGCAGCCAGGGTGAGCACTATAGCACACGAGCTAGGGCATGGCTCGTGAGTCGAATTTTTGGCTGTCCCTTCTGTAAGGTGCTACTTTCTGACAGGCCCTTTCGAAATTGCTCTGAAAAGAGAGTTGGAGAAACAAGCTCTGCTGAGGAGATACTTGCCCTTAGAATTCGCCTAGTCGGCTCCGACCAACTCCTACTTAGGAAGGTTAGAGAAGAACTCTCTTCCCCTTTCAGCTGGAAACTGGCTGAAGTGACCATATTGACGACTAGGAAATGATATGTTAAAAATTACGAACACTTTCTACGAGTAAATATCGCCAACATTAAGCGAATAGGAAGGCAGAGGTTTCCTTCGACATTTTTGAATAAATGAGCCTCGCGCGAAATGATGTCGAGTGTAGTAAGGCAAAGTATCATTTGTCGATGGAAAACCAGGCTGACTTATCGCGAATTCCGAGTTAGGAATGGAAAGGTACTCTTCATTACTCCAACGATGTTCGGTTAACTACTGCTAGTGGGGAGCAAGTTCTTTCACCCATTCACTGTAGAATTTCAAAGCTAAACTAATCATCGCCCCCTGCCGTCCCCTTCCGTCGATAACGAGTGGTCGGGCACTGCGGCAGCAGCCCGGGGTCGATGGCGGCGGAGGGCTCTGCCTGACCAGCGCAACAGCGGCGGCGGCTGCGGCGGCGGCGGCTGCTGGGTGCCGCGCCGGCCCGCGCTCCGGTTACGGCCGGTGTCGGGAGGAGACACCGGCGCGTGCTGCGCTGGCCGTGTCCGTGTCCGCTCTGTTGCACACAGGTCACTTCCCCTGTCCCCACCCGCTGCCAGCAGACGCGCACATGTTTTGCTCCCACTACGGCTTCCTGCCTGCAGCTGCAATTACTCCCCAAGTGTCCCCACCAATGTCTTAACACTAGCGCTGCAAAAACAACAGCTAAATTTTCTACCGTATGTAGACCTATCCGGTACTGTAGCCACACATACCGGTTACAAAATATTCGTTACTCATTACTCATCTCCATCTACGTGACTAATCCGCAATTCATACTTCTTTGCTTGGCAGAGGTTTCACAGAACCACTTCCAAGCTATTTATGACTTTTATTCATACACAAGGTGATATAAGCAACCTGCCGTGGTACACTAAAGCGCCAAAGAAACTGGTATAGGCATGCATAGTAAAATACTAAGATATGTAAACACGGCGCTTCGTCGGCAACGCCTATAGAAGACAAGTGTCTGGCGCAGTTGTTATATCGGTTACTGCTGCTACAATGGCGTGTTATCAAGATTTAAGTCTGTTTGTACGTGGTGTTATAGTCGGCGAACGAGCGATGGGATAGAGCATCTCCGAGGTAGCGATTTATTTATTTATTTACACGACAAGTTCCGTTGGACCGCCGCGCGGGATTAGCCGAGCGGTCTCAGGCGCTGCAGTCATGGACTGTGCTGCTGCTCCCGGCGGAGGTTCGAGTCCTCCCTCGGGCATGGGTGTGTGTGTTTGTCCTTAGGATATTTTAGGTTAAGTAGTGTGTAAGCTTAGGGACTGATCACCTTAGCTGTTAAGTCCCATAAAGTTTCACACACATTTTCCGTTGGACCAAATTGAGCAACCAATCTCCAAAGTCATGGAACGTGTCAGTACATGAAATTACAACGTAAAAGTAATAACAGAAAAAAAATTAATGTTTATGAACCGAAAAAAGTCAGGCGATAAGTTTACCTAAACGCAATCAACAATACAGCAAGAATCAGCTTAATTTTTCAAGGAACTCCTCGACAGGATAGAAGGAGTGATCCATGAGGAAACTCTTCAGTGTCGATTTGAAGCTGCGTGGATTACTGCTAAGATTGTTGAAATCCTATGCCAGCTTACTGAAAATGGATGCAGCAGTATACTGCACACCTTTCTGCACAAGAGTTAAGGAAGTCCCATGAAAATTAAGGTTAGATTTCTGCCGAGTATTAACTCCTGGGAATAAGCTGATATTGTTAACAAGAAACCACAGTAAAGATATATATATATATATTGAGAGGCCAATGTCAAAATACCCAGACTATTGAACAGAGGTCGACAAGAAGTTCGCGAACTTACACCACTTATATGAAGATGGTATCTGTTCTTTCGCACATGTCCGAAAGAACAGATACCATCGGCGACCATGCAGCGCTCTGACTTCAGTGAAATGCAGGATGCTCAAAAGAGAATCGACGTCTGGTCGAGTGACTGTAACGAATGGCATATAAATAAGCAAAGCGACCTACGAGATCTACTACTGTTCGATTTCATTATTGGCGACAAATAACCTAAACTACAAAAAGCATCTAAAACAAATTGCAGAATAGAGAGATGTTGAGTTTCGATGGTGACTCAAAGAATTGTAATTTTGTTATTCATCAATCAAACAACTTACTTACAAAACGCTTATTCGACTGATTCTTGTGTAACGGTCATCAGTCTGGGACCTATACCATGTTAGATTATTCGAACAGATACAGAAGAGCCAATGAGAAGTGGTACGTTTCGTTTTGTGATCTTTTAGTCGGCAGGAGGCCGCTACAAAGAACGTAACAAAGTTCAGTGACAGACGCTTCAACAGAAGCACCAAGAGAAGTTTACTTTTGAATTTCCGAGAGCGTTCATTCGAAGAAGATTATGGCAACGTGTTAATTCCAGCAGAATGGTGGCTATCATGCAGTACTGACACTCACAGAGGATCTTATCTTTTGTTGGAGTACCATGCCAAGCTGTAGTGTATTTCCTTTGGCATTAAAAACATTGGACAGTGAGGTGCCGTCCATCTACTCCCAAAGAAGCTGAGGTTAGTATAATCTCACATAGTCTCACACCGAAAAGAAAGAAAAATGTACAGAAACATTTCGCAAAGCAACTTATAAAAGTAAAGATGGGAAGGACGTTCATCGCAAGAGGAAAACTTAAGTCGCGACACAATATACCAAAGAAAAATTTGTTTCTGTCCACGTGAAGAGGGTTGAACAAGAGCGTGAGGCTCAAAAGTTTCCCTAGTGTACCAGACCAATCAAAGCTAGTTCTGTAGATCTACGCTACTAGCGGAGTTTTTCATTGACCAAAACCGACAGCCGCAGGCTAAACTCAAGGCTCAGGTGAAACTTTACAAGTAAAGTGCCACAACATGATCGTAGACTCATTTACAGATTTTTCTTCAACCGATTAATGTACAGTGTTCAGAAATATGTACTGAAAATAGCACAGACATCGTATGAGTTTGGACGAGTCTTAATAGGTTAAAAATAGTTTCATACTTACAGGTGAAGTTTTTTAAACTGAAAAACATATAAAAAAATTCACTGTTCACCGTCAAGAGCTAATACTATGTACTTGTTTATTACGATCCGTTTCAGTCTTGAGATATCGTGTATTCTTTCCTTTGGCATACGAGATACCTGATGACGGTGTGAGGACAAAATGGTCGAAATAAACAAGTATTTATTTTGAACTCTTAGTGGCGAACTACGGCGTTACTTAACTATAGATGATGGTCTGAGGAGAAACTAGTCGAAATGGACAAGTATTTATTTTTAACTGTTGGCTGTGAACTGTGGAGTTTCTTAGTTATAGACTAAGGTAGGCAGTACTATATTTTTGTATAACAATACATTATGTCCGCCACCAGAGTAAAACTGGTCTTCAGGAATGAAATTGAGTCAATGTCCAGAAAGTTTTTCTTTCCTCGAAAATAATGACATGTTGATATGAGGGAAAAGTAACTTTTTTCACCGTTGCAAGTAGGTTCTGGCATTTTATATGCTTACTATAAAAATCTGGGACTTCGTTCAACTGACGATAACGCTTATTACGTTTTAGGCAGCGTATGGTCATTTCAATAAGGAATCTGGTGAGGTATCGAACAGTGCATTACCTTCGTTGTGAATCAGTTTCTTTAGTAACAGTTTCCACGCTCAGTTATCAGCTTTTAAAACTCGTAAACTGAATAACAAACTTTTGAATATTACATGTGATACCTGTGACTACACACTGTCATAATATTCGGTCATATTCTTAAAATTACCTAAGTAAAGGAAGTTATTAATGAGCTATAATTACAACCAAGTTTGGAGTATGCAAATATTCAAAATTAATAAACTGCGGAGGAATTTAAATGCAAAGAATTTCAGTTCGGTTTTGTAATGACAACTTCTGTAACGGACTGAAGAGCCAATTTGATGTTGGAGAATGCAAATGAAATGTAGGTTCACGAATTCTTTAAATTCGGGATTTGGCTATTTACAAAAAGTAATTACCTTTTGAGAATTTTTAGCTCATCAGGAATTGTAGGAGACGGAGTATTCGCAATGTACTTAAATCCCGCCAAATTTTCTGTACTGAGTTGTCGTCTAAATATAAAATATTTAGATTGCCTGGTATATCAGAATTTCAAAACAAAATCGATTTCTAAAGCTGCTGTCATCAAAATTCAGTTTGGAATTTTGTACTATTAACACTAATCACTAACAACACATAAAAAGTCAGTTTCAGAGACAAGAAAACCTTAAAACGAAAATCTCTCGAGCAAATTTCAAAACAATTGCTGTATTATTGTTGTTATCTGTACTGTTAAACGTGGAAACTATGAACTATACTTCCAAAATTAATGATCATTACACACAAGTAGAATCCAGATGTGAAAATCACGAACATCTGTTTAGTGTTTGTCATACCTATTTTCTTCTGTTTATCGCCTGCGTGACGGATTAAAATGTAATCGCTTATAAGATTTTCTAGGACGCTCAGACGCTAAAAAGCAAAGGGTTTTGGTACGTTAAAGAACGCAGACGCTCTTGTGTGGCGCTCATCTGTGTAGATGCACTTAACATGTCGTGTAAACTCACTTGAGGTGTCTGCGCATCTACACAATATGAACACGTAAATACATCCAGTGACAGCGAAGTTTAGTGTTCTAAAAATCGAGCACCTATATATGGAAGAATATAAGAAATGAAGGAGGAAACAAGATACTTTGAAATTGAGCGATTCGCGTATGGTTTTATTCCTGTCAAAAAAGACGGTACAACCAATATTACTTGAGAAACTATTATGTTTGGACGTGCACGTGATCACACCGTAAATAAACCCGCCTGAGCCGTTGGTGTAACAACGCAGACTGTCCAACGTGTCTACAAGGAATGTTGTACCACTCGCAGCCATGTGATACGTCGTAAGAACATTGGTCATAAAAAGATCCTAACCGACAATTACTGGAGATGAATATCACGCCTCTGACACTGACAATCGGCTTCAAATCCGACAAGAATAGCTGCTAGTAGCAAAGGCAGGTCATCTTACCCAATTTCTGAGCAAACATTGAGAAATGACCCTACATGCAGCTGACATCTGAAGTCGGGCCTTACTGCAGGCCATTTCTGACAGCGACAAAAGAAGGATCAAGCCCTTAAGGGGTCAAGCAACACAGAAACCGGACAGTTGCAGGCTGGAGGCAAATAAGAGTAGTGTGTTGCGAATAGAAGCGACGTGTACTCTTTTCAAATAGTGACAGGCGTCGAATACACCGACGCCCAATGTGGCATTTAACCCGCAATGTGTGAAGGGTGCAGTTAAGGCCGGAGGTGATTTTGGGATGTTTCGGGGGTATTTTATGCACAATGGTTGGGGGCAATCATTCAGGTTACCGTAACGTAAATCAAGATATTTATTTCAACATTTTCGTTTACGAAATACTTTTCTTTGTCCTACATGTAGATACTGAGTATGCTGTGGACCCTCCCGTCTTCGAAGATGAAAATATCTGTGTTCACGAGACTGCACATACACTTCACTCGTTGGGTGAACATTTAGGCAACCTGTTGTACATTCACCGGCTCACTAAATCATTTGATCAAATCTGCAGAGAAAAATTTTTGGGTCTATTTGAAGAGTTGGTGAAATGTGGCGTTTAACATTTCTGCAAATAAATAGTTTTACCGGATCTATTCATCGATGAGTGGCTTCACTTTGATATGGAACACTTGAAGAAACCTGTGCACTCTCTCCGTTGTCGAATCGGAGTCGTTATCAGCGCTAGAGGCAGTGTTATACTGTATTAGCGTAATGTCTCGTGGGGCTGACTGTTTTTTGTCCGGTGTCCTTACTATGTACACTGTCCAGTCACATTAGTGTAACCATCCGTCAAAGGCCCGAATAACCACCATTTGCAGCGCGAACGTGCATAAGAGTGTCAGCGAGGTTCTGAAAGGACAGAGAGTTACGTGAGCTATAATGACTCCAATGCCGTGGCCTGCTCCAGTAGGCTTCTCGGTTGAGAATCTATGGCACTTGCAGCCCGATCAATATAGTTCCCATATTTACCATTGGGCTTAAATCCGTTGAGTATGGTGGCCAGGGGAGTATGGTACACTAATCCTGGCCCCACTTCGCACCACGAGCTGTGTGATATGTTGCATTGTCGTGATTTTCCTGCTGGCAGATACCATCATGCGAAGGAAAAAATGAACTGCTTGTGGGGTTGAACATGGTCCCTAAGGATATATGTATATTTGAGTTGATCCACCGTGCCTTCTGAAATGACGAAATCACCCAGAGAGCCTGAAATCTGATATTCTCGGCCCACTCTTGGTATTGTGTATTTCGGAATACTGATTTCTGTAATGATTTCCGAAATGAAATGTACCATGCGTCCAGCTCCAACTGCCATTCGGCCTTAAAAGTCTGTTAATTTCCGTTATGTGGCCATAATCACCTCAGAAACCCTTTCATATGAATCACACAAGTAAAATGACCGTTTCGCCGATGCACAATGCACTGTCATTTTATAGCTTGTGGTTGCGATACTACCGCCATCTGTATATACGTTTATTGCTCTCCAATGAGTTTTGTCACCTCAGAGAAATTTCTGCATTCAGGTCGCTGCACTCAGTTCTCATTTGCGAAGACGAATACAAACAAATAGTAACTGACGACACTTATTAAAATCAAAGTGTCATTACTTTAAAAATCATCAGACATGTAAATATCAGAGACGATAAATCTTTCTCTGCGGTGCTAAAAGTAACAGGACCAGTTGTGGTTTCTTTGATTTGCGCACTATCAGAGCTAAGGCGATGTTTATGTCCATGCATTATTTTCGGCGTGCACTGTCTGCGAGACCAGAGTAGACGGCAATGGATGAGACGCCAGACTGCGGCACATTGCGACAGCGCCTTTGGCTGCGGCGCTGTAGACGGCGGTCTACGGAGGAAGTGTGCCACGGGATGCAGCCGCGCTAGGGGACTGCTGGGCGGCGAGCCAGCTCCGTCACACGAGACCGCCACCAACTATCAACTTCTGCGCGAAATGTGAAACTATAAAAAACAAAACATCGGAAAGGAACCGCTTGTCACAGGAAATCAACCACAACATACAAATGATGCGGCTAGTTTATTTCAAGACTTGTGGAAGCCACTGGTAGCTATCGACTTTCTGATATTTGAGCGTGATTCTATATAGTCGACACCAAAACTGCTTTGAGAGTTATATGCATACAGTTCCCAGAACTCACTCAGCAGTGGAATGTGAGTTGTGTTTAATCTTTCTGGAAAATAAAAATTCGGTTCCGGGCCAGAATTCGAAACCGTGAACTTTGCCTTTGGCTCTACCGACTCAGCTCTGCAGGCAGCTTTACGGTCGGCAGTACACGTCTTCAGTATCTTAGGAAATTTAAAAACAGAGCGCACTTCGCTATAGAGTAAAAGTTTCATTCTGGAATCAATGTCTTACGTAGCTAAACCATTTCTCAGCAATGTCCTTTCTACCTGGAATGATATTCCCGTGCTGGACGTTGTGGACGAGCGGTTCTAGGTGCTAAAGACGGGAACCGCGCTGCTGCTACGGTCGGAGGTTCGTATCCTGCCTCGGGCGTGGATGTGTGTGATGTCCTTAGATTAGTTAGGTTAAATAGTTCTAAGTCTAGGGGACTGATGATACCAGATGTTAATTCCCATAGTGGTCAGAGCCATTTGAACCATTTGATATTCCCGCGAGATTTGTAGGGAGAACTTTTGTGAAGTTTGAGAGATAGGAGAGGCGTATAAAGATGAGGACAGATTGAGTCGTGCTTGACTACCTTAGTCGGTAGGAGCGAAGTACAAAGTACAAAGTTCTGGATTCGAGAACTGGTACAGCATACAATTATAATCTATTTGAATATTTGAACTGTGTACTTACGCGTAAACAAAGAGTAACAGACTACTCTACAGGTTCTTCCACACGCGCATTATTTACAAATACAGTGACGAAGGAAAGTCGGAAAACTAGGAAGGAGTTGTGCGACATAAACGAAACTTGGAAGACGTGTTTCTACATCTGAAAGATGATGTCTATGGAAATTTCGCGTCAGTCGCAAAGGAGAACCGCTAGTAGTGCCAGTATAAGGATGCAAACCAGGTTTGCTTTAAATACGCTGTAACGGTCATGAGCGTTAGTTACCTTTGAGATTGGATGTGGTGAGTTGACGTTAGTCAAGAATGCCTTTAGGGCGATAAAGATGCCATTATCAGCACCTCATTGAGCTCGAACGAGGTAGTGTAACAGGGCAATGAGAAGCTGGATGTTCCTGCCGCGGTACTGCCGAAAGTCTTGGAAGGGATGTAACCACTGCTGGCAGCGGTGGTCATGAGAATGTACGGTCACAAGAAGACTGGGCTCCGGGCGGCCACATGCCACTGTCATGAGGGTAGACCATTGTGTTCGGCGTACGGCTCTGGCGCATCGTACTGCGACTGCAACAGAAATCTGAGCAGTAGTTGGCACCACAGTGACACAATGGACTCTTACAAATCGGTTACTTGAAGCACAGCTCTGAGACAGACGCCCTGTAGCGTGCATTCCACGGACCCGAAACAACCACCATCTGCGACTTCAGTAGTTTCAGGTGAGAGCTCATTGGAAGACAGTGTGGATACCTTTTGTGTTTCCTGATAAAAGGTAGGTGCCGGTGCCGGTGATGGCCGTGTGTTGGTTAGAAGGAAGCCAGCAGAGGGCCTGCAACCAATCTTCTTGAGTGCTAGACACACTGGACCTACACGTGCAGTTACGGCCTAGAACGCGATTTCCTATAACTTTAGGAGCACTCTCCTGGTTATCCCACGCACCCTGACTGCAAATTTGTACGTCAATACGGTAAGCCGACCTGTTGTACTGTCATTAACGAACAGCATTCCAGGGAGTGTTTTCCAATAGGATAATGTTCACCCACAAAACCGCTGTTGTAGCCCAACATGCCCTACAGAGTGTCGACATGTTGCCTTGGCCTGATCGATCGTCAGATCTGTCTTCAATCGAGCACCTATGGAACATCATCTGACGACATCTACAGCGTCATCCACTACCAGCATTAACCGTCCTTGCGTTGACCGACCAAATGCAACAGAAATGGAGCTCTATCCCACAAACTGACATACGGCACCTGTATAACACAATGCATGCACGTTTGCATGCTTGCATTCAACAGTCTGGCGGTTACACTGGTTATTAATGCACCAGACTTTCACATTTACAATAGCTTATCTTGCGATTACATTAACTTATGATCTTGCAACGTTAATCACGTAAATATGTTACCTAGATAAATGTAATCCCGAAATTTCATTACTCTATATTCATTATTTTTCGGTGTTGCGACTTGTTTTCCTGTCAGTGTATTTTCAATACTAATAAAGATTAATTTTTGCACGGGTGGGCCCGACAGTTACATCACATGTCTTTAGCGTCACCTACTGTAACTGTGCATGAAGTATGTTGTAGTATAAAGTGTACCGTATGTGATGCTTTCCTAGCGTAATGGATGTTTCAGGCATGCTGCTGTTAATGATTAATTTTTCTAGTTGTACTGGGATGCTAAGGAACCAACTGATTCGATTTTGGTTTCACGAGCCAGTGAACAACTAGCAACGATAATATCTGCAAGGTGTTTAACCAACATATCAGAAGAAGATTTAATAGTGACGCGACCACATGCTTGAAAACTAACTGAACGAAATGAGCAAGTGATGAAGGGGAATGATACCGACTTTATGGCTCTCACGAATGGATTGTCCCTTGTCGCTGAGACAATTTTAAATTTTATTTAATTCAGGAGTACTACGTGGAAAGTAAAATCCGTTTGACAGGAAATAAAATACTCGAATAGCAGAATACACTACAAAAATCTTGTAATCCCACCTTTATTTTACTTCTATACGTAATCACCAGTCAGGTTTAAGCACTTACTATATCTCTTAACGAGTTGAAAAATGTTCTTTGCATGAAATTCAGCCACCCAAGATTGCACTCTGCCCCAGAACCGCATCTTGAGGTTATTCGTACGAGTTAAAGCGTCGGGAGCCAAGTACTTTTACACGTTTTTAAAGCCACATTAACTGTGTAAGTAGGCTGTTTTGGTTTTTATGTTGATAACGCCACGTAGCGCTCTGTATGAAAAACACTGACTGTGCTGTGTGCAGTCTATGGCTAATTGGCATTGTTGGAATATTCACTATTATAGTGTTGGGCAGTTGGATGGGAACAGCGCGTAGCGTTACGCAGTTGGAGGTGAGCCTCCAGCAGTGGTGGATGTGGGGGGAGAGATGGCAGAGTTTCGAGAGCGGACGATCTGGACGTGTGCCCGTCAGAAAAAGGAAATTTGAAAGACTGAATGTCATGAACTGATATGTAATGACTTTTGAACACTATTAAGGTAAATACATTGTTTGTTATCCATCAAAATCTTTCATTTGGCTCTGAGCACTATGGGACTTAACATCTGTGGTCATCAGTCCCCTAGAACTTAGAACTACTTAAACCTAACTAACCTAAGGACATCACACACATCCATGCCCGAGGCAGGATTCGAACCTGCGACCGTAGCGGCCGCGCGGCTCCGGACTGAGCGCCTAGAACCGCTAGACCACCGCGGCCGGCAATCTTTCATTTGCTAACTATGTCTATCAGTAGTTAGTGCCTTCAGTAGTTAGAATCTTTCATTTAGTTGGCAGTATTGGCGCTCGCTGTATTGCAGTAGTTCGAGTAACGAAGATTTTTTGAGGTAAGTGATTCATGAAAGGTATAGGTTATTGTTAGTCAGGGCCATTCTTTTGTAGGGATTATTGAAAGTCAGATTGCGTTGCGCTAAATATGTGTCAGTTTAGTGTTGATCAGAGTAAGTAAAGAGAGAAATGTCTGAGTACGTTCAGTTTTGCTCAGCTGTTTGAAAATCAAATAACGTAGAGGTTTTCGAGCACTGTCATGTATAAATGTTTTCTAAGGGGATGTTTCAACTGCTAATCTATTGTGACTGTTTCAAAAATATGAAGAAGGCTTTTCAGAGACCGCTACGTCACAACAATTCGTTGGCTTGCTTAAATGATTTAATGAAGCAAGGTGGTTTGAAGTACAAACTTCTCTTCAGGCTTCAATGATAATATAGAAACCATTTAACAAAATTACAGATAGACACTATAGCTATTCTTTACATTCTTGGCATGTGCTGTGGCCATCCTGCAGAGGAAGAGAAGGATAACCTTTTATGAAAGAGTATTCACTACGTTTTTTGGTTTGCTGTTAACATAAATTAAATAATCACTGACATATGAAATGACTATCTTCTTGCGTTACGGTACATTCAGTTACCTCGATAGCTATAGGTCCAAGAAGCTTTTACAATAAGGGCAACTGAACACACCACAAAAAGACAGCCATTTCATATGCAAAAAACGGGACATGATTTAAATTATGTATGAAAACAACACGAACACGATACAAGAGACGGTGTCGCTTGCTTTGAATGGCTCTTCCCAATTTTTTGCTTTGAAAGTTTCTTCGCAGTTTTCATAATCACTTTACAGCAGGTTTCAAAACTGATTGTACTTCCACATTCCATAAAATCTACAATCTTTTTTCACCGTTGAAAAAAAAAAAGCGGTGTACGTTTCTCGGTTTGTATACGAGGCAAACCCCGACACCACTAATATCTCGTCACTCTTCACGATTCTGCTCAGTAGACCTTTTCCTTCTTGGTAACGAGAAAAGCTGTCCAGAGATGGAGTCATCCGTTCAGATTTCTACTTATAAGAAAGGGGTGTAGGAATCCAAAAAACATAGAACTTGTGGCACTTAAAATGTTTTGACACTATCACATGGAACATACTACGAGAAAACTGTGGGAAGTTAATCCGACACTTTCGTCAATTTTACGTATTAATTGGTTGTTGACTATAATCACTTCTGTTATCCTCAGGAACATTCGTACAAGAAATTCAGCCAACATATCAGGTCAATAGGCTTATAGAACACAAATTTCAGAACTGATATCAACAGTTTAGATTCTTCGCCTCAAAAATTGTTTTGTAGAACAGTTTTACACTTGGCAGAATTTACAACTACAACTCTTATTTTGAATAATTACTGTAGACGAACGAGTAGCAGTGTGGCTTCCTCGTTATCGTATGTCATAGGACAGTAAACTATTATGTAAGCCAATGTAGCAACTGTTCTGTTTCCGAAACTATTGCTCTAGCTACATGAAAACGGAGATTAGATTTCCGGATAGCCCTCTCACACCATGACTTCTACAGCTGAATGATAATTCTCTCTCTCGGCAATTTGTGGAGCTTTGAAAAGTGGTAGTGAAATGTTAAAACTTCGAAAGTGACTGCAAGACGTACACGAGTGTCTCACTTGCTGTTTCGATCTCATGATCACGAAATTTCTTAGTTTTTCTAATTCACTTAAGACGGATTCTGGAATAGTTCCCTTGGGTAAGCCAACGGGTCATTAAACTGCTGAAATTATAGTGACCGGCCCGGATGCGCAAGGGTAACACCATCAAGGAAATATTCCCAGGTGTAAACGAATGATTTTGATAAAACTTGGCGGGTATGCAGAGCGGTTAAAATAATGCAATACATATTTTTTAGTTTTTGCCTAGTTTCACCTTAAAGGGGTAAAACACACTCCGAAAGATAACTTGGTATATTAGGTTTAAAAGGAATATCTTCGGAGACATGAAATATGAAAAATGTATTTCATATAAAAGTTGAAATATAATTAACGTGCTTGAAAACTGTATAATCAACTTTTCTAATAATCTGAAATTTTGCAAAATACCCACCACAATTAATTAATTTTGAAAAATGAAAAGTTTCATTACAACATAAATTAAAGGAGCCTTCACGCCAAATTCATCTACGTGAAATAAAGCTGGTTTCTGAAAAACAACTTTTAGAAAAACGGTTTGCACAAAATTTGCTGTCGGAGTATTTTCAACATTCCTAATTAAAACACATAATCATTCATTATTGTTCTAATTATCTGTTTTACTTGTTTTTGTGTTTTAAATTGTAATTTTAAATTTATGCTTTATGTTTTTGTTTTGTTTTTTAGTTTACCATTTCAGATAAGCGTATTTTGTTACTGAAGGTAATGAGACACTCATTATTATGATACATCATCAGTATACCAAAATCTGTAAAAATGCTTAAAAATAATGTTTCTTTGCACTATACACTTAAAAAACGGAATTTCTTCGCATAATTCACACGACGGACAACACAATATAAAACAAAATTCAGCATGTTCCTCAAATTGTTAAAGGCGATACTTTAAATATCTTCATTGGCACAAGGCATATTTGTGTGTGTGTGTGTGTGTGTGTGTGTGTGTGTGGGTGTGTGTGTTTAGGTAGTGAAGGTCATTTACAAATTCAACGTCGGAATGTACACAAAATGACATGATTATGACGTTGATTGAATGGTTAAGGGCGCTGGATATCGAAGTTTCTAGACACTGACAACATTTTTGAGAACCATATATATTATTATTGTTATTGAAGATGCGTCGAGATTATATCTAATGTAGACGAAGCACGTGATCGATCTTCACTTCCATCTATGAAGATATCCTTTGAGATCCGATGTCTTTAGACGATGAAAATGCAGAAAATCTAACTAGTACTGACGGCAAGAGATTGTAACTACTTTCTTTATAAGTGAAATTAAGGGGGGGGGGGAGGGGGAACAGAGGTTGAAAATTATCTCGAAATTGCGTTGCACTGTGTTTTCATCGTATCTGTGAATGTTTGCTATTGTTTTACTAACAATCAAAGTAAGTCTCACACCTGACCGAATTGGCTTCCTTTATGACAACTACTGCTCTATTTTATGTTGATAACAACATCTGCATTGCTTGCATGACAAACGTCAGTTGGAGTACAGTCGAAAGCCACCGGTAAATCGACACCATATTGCCGGGGAAATATCATTCGTCTGCGAGGACTTAAATGTACGCTTAGATTTCTCCAAGATCCTATTTTACCTATGACAGCGATTTGAAATTCTCTCTCCCTCTCTCTCGATTAACCCGTAGGAACTCCAGGAAGCTTTATTGTCGTTAGTCAAAGCTGTACTTACTACTTGCGAACATAAGTCTTTCCAGTCACAAGTTCAACGTTATTTGTATGAAATTGATGTCAGACGGACGTGGGTCTTAGCAGTGCCACCCTGGCATAATTTGTGATGTTTTGTCTGTATGTAGGGATACATGCTTCCGACTTCTCCGAAAATAAATTACGAAAGAAATCGCAATCGCGGCTAAATTTATTTAAGCATGACCGCGCTGGATGTAGAACTTCCTGTACGTGTTGGTAAAGCAAAGTTGCATTCAGCACGTGCACTGAAGCTAAACTCTGCAGAAAACTGCAGAAAAGAAATTGCAGAAAAGAAATAACCTCTGAAAAATCGGCTGTCAGTACGCCACAAGAATGCCAGGAAATAGAACAATCACTGCAGGCAACTAGGAACAAATGTAATGTATAGCTATATCCTAGACGTCACATCAATAAATCTGAAAATAGCGTATCGGTCGTATGTATAAACGTCTGGATTTTATTTTAGTCCTAACCAACCAGCACATTCACACTTTGATTGCCGGTATGTTATTGTAGCATGGTGAAACTATACTACATCTCATATTGTAAATGTTCAAATTATGAGAAATAGAACTGAAAACAGCACTTCTATACTACATACTCTTGTTTCGCTTTTTTCCATTAATCGGGAGAACGATTAGAGGAACATTGAGGCAACACTTTATTTAGCGATTCGTAGGTCCAGATAACGCCACCCCGATATGGGCTTTTGGTAGCATTTCTACGATGTATAGACGGACATACTGAGACGTTTATTTCTATAATTAATGAAAGCTTTGTTTACAGAACATTTCTTAACTTCAACAATAACATTTTCGATCATTAATAAAAACAATTACTACTAAATCTGATAACTGTGGCCATGATTACACTGTTCGCAGTTTAGAAGTTCATTAAACAGCACCTCGAGAATAAATAGCTGCGGCAATGACACAAGAGAGAAAAGCAGCACGACGGCAGAAGAAACTAAAAATACGTGAGTCAGGAAAGAGCTGATGTTGTTTCGGTCTTCACTCCGAAGACTGATTTGATGCAGCGCTCCATGCTACTCTATCCTGCGCAGGTCCGTTCATCTCCGAATAACAGCTGCAACCTACATTCTTCTGAATCTGCTAACTGTATTCATCTCTTTTATTTCAACTACCCTCACATACTTCCCTCTAATCCTAAATTGGCTATCCCTTGATATCTCAGAATGTGGCTTATTAACCGACCCTTTCTTCTAGTCAGGATATGTCACAAAGTCCTTTTCTCTCCTGTTCTATTCAGTACCTCCTCGTCAGTTACGTGGTCTACCCATCTAATCTTCAGCATTCTTCTATGATACCACATTTCAAAAGCTTCTATTCTCTCCTTGTCTAAACTACGAGGGTCAGTCAAAAAGTAATGCCTCCTATTTTTTTTTCTACGTTTAATTGTCAGGAAATTTAAATGCAATTACATAGGTTGAAAACCACAACATTGAGGATCATTTTGTCATTTTTCAATGTAATCTCCGCCCATCTCTACAGTTTTGGTCCATCTTTGAACAAGGGCATGTATCCCAGCACGGTAAAAATCACAGCTCTGCTTCCTAAGCCATTGACGCACGGATGTTTTGACGGCCTCCTCATCTTCAAAATGAATCCCACGATGAGCTTCTTTTAGTGGCCCGAACAGATGGAAGTCTGATGGTGCCAGGTCAGGGCTGTATGGGGGATGAGGCAAAACTTCCCATCCAATTTTGACAATCTCGTCAGAGGTGTGACGACTGGTGTGTGGTCTTGCATTGTCATGCAAAAGAAGAACATCTGCCATTGATTTTGTTGGGCGAACTCGCTGAAGACGTGCTTTAAGTTTGTTGAGGGTTGTGACGTATTGAACAGAATTTATTGTGCATCCCTGCTCCAAAAAATCAACCAGAATCACACCCTCTGTATCCCAGAAAACTGTTGCCATAACTTTCCCTGCCGATCGCACAGTTTTGAATTTTTTCTTCCTCGGCGAGCTTGTGTGACGCCACTCCATTGACTGCCTCTTTGATTCGGGTTCAAAAAAATGCACCCATGTTTCGTCCCCGGTCACAATTTTTTTCAGAAACTCATCTCCCTCCAAACGGAAGCGCTGCAAGTGTTGGGAGGCTATTGTTTTCCTTGCCTCTTTATTCTGATCGGTTAACATTCTTGGAACCCACCGTGCACAAACTTTTGAGTACCCCAATTGTTTAATAATCGTGATCACACTGCCTTTACTAAGAGAAATAATGCGACACACTTCATCTGCAGTCACCCGACGGTCACCACGAATGATGTCATCAACTTGCTGAATGTTGTGTGGAGTCACTGCACTCACCGGCCTGCCGCTCCGCTTTTCGTCAGTCAACGGTGTTTGCCCTTCAGCTTCCTTACAACGACGAACCCATCGTCTAACAGTGCTGACATCCACTGTCACAACACCATACACCTTCTTCAGTCTTTCATGAATGCGTATGGGCGTTTCACCTTCTGCATTCAAGAATTCAATCACACAACGCTGTCTCAAACGAACATCGATGTCGGCCATCTTACAAACTTCTGCTGTGCTGCCACCTGTTGACACAGAAAGTTACTACTGCAGTGGATTGCAGAAGAAGGTTTGAGGAATGGCGCCAAACTCAAATTTTTCACTTAACTTAATTTCTTTAAGTAGAAAAAAAATGGGAGGCATTACTTTTTGACCGACCCTCGTATTTTATCGCCCATGTTTCGCTTGCGTACATGGCTGCATTCCTTGCAAATACTTTCAGAAAAGATTTCCTAACACTTATAACTAAATTTGATGTTAACAAATTTCTTTTCTTCAGAAATGCTTTTCCAGCCATTGCGTCTACGTTTTATACCGTCTCTACTTCGGCCGTCATCAGTTATATTGCAGCCCAAACACACCGACTTTTTAAAAAACTCTTTTCTGGCCATTGCCAGTTTACACCTTATACCTTCTCTATTTCGGCAATCATCAGTTATTTTGCTGCATAAACTCATCGACTACTTTAAGTGTCTCATTTTCTAATCTAATTACCTCAGACTAGCTGATTTAATTCGACTACATGCTCTTATCCTTATTTATCCTTTTGTTTTTGTTGATGTTCATCTTATATTCTCCTTTCAACAAACTGTCCATCCCATTCAACTGCTCTTCCAAGGCCTTTGTCGCGTTTGACACAATTACAATGTCATCGGCAAACTTCGGAGTTTTTATTTATTCTCCCTGAACTTCAATGCTTACTTCAAATTTTTCTTTGGTTTCCTTTACCGCTTGCTCAGAGTACAGATTGAATAATATCGGTGTAGGCTACAAACCCTACTTACTCCCTTCTCAACTACTACTTCCTTTTCCTGCCCCTGATCTTACAACTGCCGTCTGGTTTCTGTACAAATTGTAAATGATCTTTCGCTCCCTGCATTTACGCTTGCTACTTTCAGAATTACGAAGAAAGCTTTCTCCAAGTCTACAAATGCTATAAACGTAGGTTTGCCTTCCCTTGACCTTTCTTCTAACGTAAGGAATTCGTGTTAGTATTTTGTAACTATGACCTTTTAGACAGACAGTTCGGTAACATTCACGCCTGTCAGAAACTGCTGTCTTTGGAAATGGAATTGTTGCATTCTTCTTGAAGTCGGAAGGGATTTTGCCTGTCTCATACATCTTGCACATCAGATGGAGGAGTTTTTTCGTGGCTGGTTCCCCAAAGGCTGTCAGTAGGTGTGACGGAATGTCGTCTACTCCGGTGGTCTTATTTCGACATAGGTCTCTCAGTGCTCTGTCAGATTTATCTCGCAGTATCATATCTCCCATCTCAACTTCATCTACGTCCTCTTCCATTTCTGTAACACTGCCTTCAAGCTCATCTTCCTTGTATAGACCCTCCATAACGCCTTCCCCCTTTCTGTTCTTTGTTTAGAACCGGTTTTCCATCTGATCTCTTGATATTCATACAGCTACTTTTTATCTCCAAAGGTCTCTTTAATTTTGCCGCAGGCGGTGTCTATCTGTTTCCTAGTGAAATACGCTTATAAATCGTTACATTTACCCTTTAGCCATTCCTGCCTAGCCATTCTGCACTTCCTTTAAGAGTCATTTTTATACGTTTGCTTCATTTTCTGCATTTTTTATATTTTTTCTTTGATAAATTAAATTCAATATCTGCTGCGTTAGCCAAGAATTCCTTTCTTTTTAAGTATTTGATTCTCTGCTGTCTTCACTATTTCACCTCTCAAAGGTACCCATTCGTCTACTACTGTATTCTTTTCCCCCGTTCTAGTCAATCGTTGCTTAATGCTCTCTTTGACACTCTCAACAACCTTTGATTCTTTCAACTGATCCATGTCCATCTCCTTAATTTTCTTTTTTCAGTTTTTTCAGTTTTAATCTGCAGTTCATAACCAATAAATTGTAGTCGAGTCCACATCTGCCCGTGGAAATGACCTACAACTTAACATCTGTTTCCGAAATCTCTGTCTTATCATTATATCCTTATTAGATTTTCGCATCCTTTAACCATCTGAGTAATGTCTTTTAGGAAAGGCTACGAGCATCTAACTTACTTATTTTATAAATAATGCGTATTGCCTGGTTCAAATGTCTCTGAGGACTATGGGAGTTAACATCTTTGGTCATCAGTCCCCTAGAACTTAGAACTACTTAAACCTAACTAACCTAAGGACATCACACACATCCATGCCCGAGGCAGGATTCGAACCTGCGACCGTAGCAGTCGCGAGGTTCCGGACTGAGCGCCTAGAACCGCTAGACCACCGCGGATGGCAATAATGCGTATTAGTGTTGTTGGTGGTGAACGAGGTGGAATTCGGGGAGGGGGCGTTACTATATAATATCTGATTGCACTTTGGGGTAATTATAATGATCTCAGAAAGGTTGGGGAACTATTGGAGGAGAGGACTGTTCCCAGAACAAATTTTCTCTCTGCCGTGGGGTGCGTGCTGTTTTCAAAATTCCTGGCAGGTAGGAGAGAGGTACTCTTAGAAGTTAAAACTGTGAGGGCTGATTGCGAGTCATGCATGGGTAGCTCAGTCACTAAGAACACTGGCCACGAAAGGCAACGTTCTGGTTCGATTTCCGGTCCGGCACATAGTTTTAATTTAAAATATTAAAAATAGATAAAAATAAAAGGAAGTAACTTGAGAGGAGAACAGAAGTAGCCGGAACACTGAAGACAACTACGGTTCAAAGCACAGAAGAGGGAGAAAAGGGCTTTCTCAAACTGCAAACTTTTTGAATAGCTTACTGCCTGGGAACTGATAATACAAGAATAACAGAAATTTGAAATAGTGCTACCCACCTCTGTGTCTCGCGATAAACAGTAACAGTGTACGTGCTAACGATTTCGATCAGGAGTACTTCATAAGTGCAACTACTAACAGCAAAGAAATATCGCATCAAAATGTGCTCGAACCATTTTAATATTTTCCATTTTTCGGATGTGAGACAGCTGTCGTTTTACGTTACGATCAGTGGCACCTCGGGTGTACTAGCTCACAACTATCTCTTGACACCAGCACAAGCGTTATGGGTACACTGCTGTTACTCACAGCTGTGCGGTTGCGGAGTGTGCAGTGGTTAATATTACGTAATACGAGGACCTATAATCCAATGTGTTTTTTATTTTTTATTTTAGTATTTTATTTTGTTTTATCTAATGATTTCCACAAACTGGGTATCAACAACCTTATGATGACAGCATTCTCTCTTGAAATGCATAATTGACCTGATCAGGGGCTATTGAAGTGGCAGAATACAAATCTGTTGACGATCGAAACAGACAGGTAGACAATTTACTCCAGCTGAGAGTCGAAAAATATTTCAAAACGAGTTTCATCATGCACTCACTACACGACGTCAGGTCTATCCATGCCGCTTCAACTCTGTCAGTCGTAGTGTCTGGCGAGTGATAGTTTGCCAGTCTCTCGGCAAGCCATTGCTAGATATTCTCAGTGGATGAGAGATCTGGAGAACGTGTCAGGACAATAGTCGAACACCCAGTGCATTGACGTAGTGCAGGTCAGCACATACGGCATTCTCTTATTGAAAGATAACGTCACAGATACCTCGACAGGGCACACACGCGTCTTAACACACCATACTATAATGGCTAAAAAAACTAAAAACTTAACTCCTCCCGAACAGGCCAAGAAGGCCCAACGGTACCGACCGGCCGCCTTGTCATCCTGAGCCCCTAGGTGTCACTGGATGCAGATATGGAGGGGCATGTGGTCAGCACACCGCCCTCCCGGCCGTATGCCAGTTTCCGAGACCGGGGCCGCTACTTCTCAATCAAGTAGTTCCTCAGTCTGCCTCACAAGGGCTGAGTGCACCTCACTTGCCAACAGCGCTCGGCAGACCGGATGGTTACCCATCCAAGTGCTAGCCCAGCCCGACAGCACTGAACTTCGGTGATCTGACGGGAACCGGTGTTATCTACTATAGTGGCTGCTGTACAAAATTACCAGGTATTCGTAGTTGACTTGATCGTGTTGTGTACCCAGTGACACCCAATACCATCAAGCCAGGAATGATCCGGCATGACAGTGACGAAAGTAACCTGGCAATGATCGTTCTCCTCATGGCGTCCAGACAGTGATATGTCCATTGTGATGCGGTGAACGTGGCGCCACTCTTGTGTCCAGTAATGCCGTCGGACCGACCACTGTCGGTGTGCCCCACTCTGCTGCCTTGTCAACGGAACCAGAACAATGGTAGCTGTGCTGTTAATCCTTTGTGCTCCAGACTGTAGATTATGTAATTTTTATCCAATTTTGTGTTACTAGTAACTTGGGGAAATTTATGTAAATTACAAGTCTTATATTTTGAGAGTACAGTTTTATTTTACTCATTTTCCTTAAACAAAATACAAACATTCTCGTCAGCTTCATCTGTTTTTGTTGTTGAATTTATCAAAATTCCATTCCGAAATTGCATCTTTTCTTCCGGAATGTAAATTAAACATTTTATAATATGATTCATTTTAAGATGTTTACGGGCAGCTTGGCTTTGTAGCCAGTTTCCAGTTGGAAAATTCTACATTCATCTGAGTACTTTTTAAATAAAAGTTGCCAGTTCGGAGGCCATTAATTTTTATCTTACACTGAGCTACTTGTGGCGTATGTTTGCTAAAACTACGAGGACGTGCTGGATAGCATGCCTCCGAATTTATGTGAAAACTCTTGAAGCTTCTTAAATGGAACAAACTTTATTAACATTCTACGTCTTTATTCTTCATGACTATATACTTATTTCTCAACAATTATTTCTCAACATAGTGACCCTGGCGACGAACACATTTCTCCTAACGAGACACCAGTTTGTTCATATCGTAACTTCGTTGATGGAGCCACTACCTCACCTCTACTGGGAAGGCTTCATCGCTCAAAAGTGTTCTTTAAGTTTTGCAAATATGACAATCGGATGGGGCGAAGACGGGACTGTATGGAGGATGACAGTGAACATAAGGCATCCGATTGTTGAAGATGTTGCAGCGCTTGTGTATGATGTGGCGTTGTCGCGCTGAAGGAGAGGATGCTCCATGTGTAGTCGAATTTATCGAATTCGTGCTTTCAGTTTTCTGAGGGTTTCTGACGCGCCAACACAGTTACTTTACACACAGCCATGTTTCACCGAGCGGGATAGCGCAATGGTTAGCACACTGGACTCGCATTCGGGAGAACGACGGTTCAAACTCGCGTCCGGCCCTCCTCATTTAGGTTTACCGTGATTTCCCTGAATCGCTCAAGCCAAACGTCGGGATGGTCTCTTCGAAAGGGCACCGCCGCTTTCGTTGGGCACCCTTCCCTAATCCGAACTTGTGCTCCGTCTCTAATGACCTCGTTGTCGACGGTAAATTAAATACTAATCTTCTCCTACTCCTCATCCGTACTACACGATACGCTTCGGGGCCCTCTAGCGGTTGAGGGTTGCAACTTGCGTCGCAAAATGGGAAAAAAGACTGAGTAACATTCATTACATGTAATACCTCAACCGATACTGAGAGCAGAATGAAAAATTCGGAGGCATTTCTTTTCAGGGCGCCCTTGCAAATTCAAGACATTTCGATAGGGAAGAAAAGAAAATTTTTGCTCTTTTCGAACACCTTTTCCATAAGAATCATTACTAAAGTAGAATTTTATTTGGCGGTCAAATCTGTAAAGTCTTCTATTTTCGTATGTAAATTGAAGGTGTAGAGGAAAAGAAAGGAAAGTAAAGGGAAGGGATCACTGTTGTCAGCTGCATTGGGACATTCGCGTAATCGATGCCGACAAGTGAAAATGTGTTCCAGACCGGGATCCGAACCTGGGATCTCCTGCTTATAAGGCAGGTGCGGTAACCACTGCGCCATCCGTGACACAGTATTATCGCTACTGCACGGACTATCTCGCCTCACCTCACAGCCGATCCACACTCCCATCGAGCACCACCTGTCCGTTTCCTCCACATTCGTTCTTCCAAGATTCCCATTGGCTGTGTGGATTAGCACTGAAGAAACCTGATTCATTGCCCAGCTAGGTCTATCAATTTAAATGAATGTTTGGTGACTGTCCACCTGTCCTAAAGAAGACATACCACATGTACATATGATAGGCCTAGTTGGGCAATGAATCCACCTTCTTCACTGCTGATGCACAAATACGTCCGACCTCATGTGGGAATCTCGGAAGAGCGAATGTGGATGAAATGGACAGGTGGCGCTCGATGGGAGTGTGGATCGGCTGTGAGGTGAGGCGAGATAGTCCGTGCAGTAGCGATAATACTGTGTCACAGATGGCGCAGTGGTTCCCGCTCTTGCCTAGTAAGCAGGAGATTGCGGGTTCGAATCCCGGTCCGGTATATTTTCACTCGTCGCCGCCGATTCCGCATAAAGTCCCAATGCAGTGATCTCTCCATCTTCAATTTACATACAAAGTATGTCAGCTGCGGATTCTGTGTGGTGTCTGTTGTTTCGGATATCAAAAAGTAATTATACTTGTTGCAAAAGGCGTTTTAAAAAGGCGTTTTATTTACTGTGAAGAACTGAAGATCAGTGAACTGTACGCCTACCCCGTTTGACTTCTTTGGTATAATAACACGCATTTTGAAAATTTTGGACGTGTCCTTTCTGGATCCAGGGATTTATACACAATAAGACAAAAAAATAAAGCAACCTAATAAGTTTCCTTTAATTTACGTCTATGGTCACAATCTTTTCTGTTTAACAGATTACCGGATTCGGTCTTTAATGACCATCATCAGATCTGTCTCATAAAATGAATCTGTTAAACAGAAAAGATTGTGACCATAGACGTAAATTAAAGGAAACTTATTACATATACGGGTCACTGTGTTTTTTCGCGACGATGTCGCAGCTTGTGATAAAGCAACCTTACTGTCACCCGCCACACAGCCCAACAACTAGAAGTGATGGTTTGGAATCCCATTTCTTTTCATAGCAGGACCCTCTGGTTGTCATCCGTGGCACCCTTGCAGCAAGGTAAGTCGACAACGTTCTACGCCCCGTTTTGTTCCTCTTCGTGGCAAGCCATTCTGGGCTTACATCTCAGCAAGATAATGCCGGCAAGATAATGTCCGCCCGCATACGGCGGGAGTTTCTGCTGCATGTCGTCGTGGTTGCCAAACCCTACCTTCGCCAGCAAGGTCGCCGGATCGCTACCAGTGCTAGGAGCAGTTCGCGCAGTCTCGACAGGCCACGATCCTGTCGCTGTCAAATTCCGACATGTAGATGTTTCTCCGCCCGTGCACGAAGCGTAACACAATATTCTCAGTAACAACAAAAATTAAAATGAGATTTCTGAGTGACAAACCCACTGTGTATGCTTCCCTTACGTACGGTATATAGACGGCGTTCTTAAAAACGGAGTGGCAATTACTCTCCGAAGAGCCCTCGCAGTGAACGCGAAGCACTTGTTGTTGCGCGGACGAGACAGCAAGCAGAGGGGCGGCAGGCGGCGGTGGCGGCGGCCAGAAGCCCTCGGCGGCGGTGGTGGAGGCGGCGGCGGGCCAGCTGGGGGCCGCCTCCAGTGAGGCGTGTGTGTGGCCGCCGGCTGCCGGCAGGTGAGGCGAGGGCAGGCAGCCGGCAGCCGGCCCGCCGTATTGATTCCCCATCCGCCGCCGCCGCCGCTGCCGCAGTGCCGCCTCCGGCTGTGGCCGGTCGCAGGCGGAACGCGCGGCCACCCCCGACCCGCCGCCCTCTCCCTCTCCAGCCACGCGATCCGGTTACGGCAGTTAGTGGCGCCACCGAAGGAGCCGTGACTCCTCCGAGCAACGGAATTAGCTGCCGGCCGCGGAACATTAGCCGGTGCACGAAATGTCAGTGGGTCAGTCGTAATGCAAAAGACGATGTGGTGGCAGTTCTGAGAGACACAGTGTCATTGACGATTAGCATTAATGAAGGTGTAAGGCAAAACCATTGTCCTTGCAGTCTTTTGCTGCAGTAAGAGTAGTGCTTCCAGATGTCCCTATTTTCGCGGGATTTCCCGAGTTTTAGGGGTTTCGTAAGGCATCTCGAGGAAGCCAAACATCCCGACTTTTGAGCATTGTTAACAAATCGAAATATGAAACTTCCTGGCAGATTAAAACTGTGTGCCGGACCGAGACTTGAACTCGGGACCTTTGCCTTTCGCGGGCAAGTGCTCTACCAACTGAGCTACCCAAGCACGACTCACGCCCCGTCCTCACAGCTTCATTGTAGAAACATCCCCCAGGCTGTGGCTAAGCCATGTCTCCGCAATATCCTTTCTTCCAGGAGTGGTAGCGCTGTAAGGTTCGCAGGAGAGCTTCTGTGAAGTAGGAGGCGAGGTACTGGCGGAATTAAAGCTGTGAGGACGGGGCGTGAGTCATGTTTGGGTAGCTCAGTTGGTACAGCACTTGCCCGAAAAAGGCAAAGGTCCCGAGTTCGAGTCTCGGTCCGGCACACAGTTTTAATCTGCCAGGAAGATTCATATCAGCGCACACGCCGCTGTAGAGTGAAAATTACATTCTACAAATCGCAATATAAAGCGGAATCACTTGAAAAATGGTCGAGTACATTAAACCTCAGAAGCGATTTCTTTAATGAAACGGTTGCAGCGACTAAGAATACGGTGCCCAAGGACATCGCTATCAGCCGACAAATTATAGGCACTGCTCATTACGAGCCAGGACTGTAAGTTTGGGTCACACTCAGCCTGTCCCTTCCATCGTTGTATTGTTACCACCAAGCGGCCGTTTTCTGGATAGTGTTTCAACTTCTGCAACAATCTCGCCCTCTGACTAACCGCGACTTCTCTTGGCACAACATTCAGTACTTCCATTCCGTGGTGGTGACCGACCCTCATGTCCTTCCACGCGTTCGTTTCGTGCTTTCGTTTGTAGTGAAGACAAAACGCAGCAGGCTGGCATAACACCTGTCGACGTTGTCAGTACATTCAGTCAGTGGAAGTATGACTGCCGGCCGCGGTGGCCGAGCGGTTCTAGGCACTTCAGTCCGGAACCGCTCGACTGCTACGGTCGCAGGTTCAAATCCTGCCTTAGGCATGGATGTGTATGATGTCCTTAGGTTAGGTTTAAGTAGTTCTAAGTTCTAGGGGACCGATGACCTCAGATGTTAAATCCCATAGTGCTCAGAGGCATTTGAACCATTTGATTTGGAAATACGACTGGTAAGTATTTTAAAGGAATATGTTTCTACTTCGAAACACAGTACATACAAACAATTCGAATAAAGCTACATGCTAGTTAGGTATATTAAATAACAACATTAACAATCCTAAAAATCAACCCATTCTACGGTTTAAAGTTTCGTTAGCGTTCTTAATAAATGCGAAGCATGTAATTCTTTACTGTACTTGTGTTTCTTCATATTTTAATGCACGGTTTTTGTTTCATGCTAGCGTATTTTTGGTGACGAGCTTCTGAGTCATAGGACACAGGAAGAAAAGTGAAAAATATAGTTTCATTTTTTTTGCAAAATATTGCAATCTTTGTTTATTCAGTGCATGTGCAGAGCAAAACGCTTTGCAAATACGGATAGTTTCATGACATTTGTTTGAGTTACGATATTAAATGCTCTAGCCTGAAACTGAAAGAGTACCCTTAATTTGGCCTGTATGTGTAGTTGTAGTAGTGTAGCAACTAAGATGAGGAAATATAGAAATAGAAAAGTAAAACTGGCCCTGAAAGTATTTCATGCACTTCGAGATACGTAACCCAATTTACAACTGGGGCGTATGATGTAAGTGGAGATGCCTATCATAAGCTGCGTTAAATATTATCCTGATCAGTTCTATACAGTCCAGTCACATTAATGCGACCAACTGCCAAAAGCCTGAATAACCACCTTCAGCATCGCAGATCGCTCAGAGGTGCAGGAAGAGAGTCAGTGAGATTCTGGAAAATGCCAACAGGGATGTAGAGACACGCCGACTCCAGTGCCGTGGCTAGGTTTCACGCTTGAGAATCCATGGTGCGAACAGCCCCATTGAGATGATCTCGACTGAGTTTTAATCCTGGGGGGCAGAAGGGGGGGGGGGGGGGGTTGGCTAGGGGAGTATGGTAAACGCATCCTGGTACCCTTCGAACCATGCACGTACACTGCGAAATGTGCGACAAGATGCATTGTCCTTCCCTTCTGGTAGATAGCATCGTAACAAGGAAAAACAGACTGCATGTACGGGTGGACATTGTCTCCAAGGATATATGTAATAGATGTATACCTGTGTTGGTCCATTGTGCCTTCCAGAATGACGAGATTACCCAGGGAATGACACGAAAACATTCCTCAGACAATAACACTCTCTCCTCCGGCTTGGACCCTTCCGACGATTGTTTCAGGGCCGTACAAGCCAAAGGTCTTCGTCCAGTGGGGCATAAATCGTGATTGGAGAAGAGGCTACATGTCGCAACTCAGTGGATATCTAGTTGCGGTGTTGGAGCGCAAATTCCAGCCTTCGTCGCCAATGAAAAGCAGTCAGAATGGGCGCAAGAATCAGGCGCATGCTGCCGAGGCCCATATGCAGCAACTTTCGCTGAACAGTCGTTGCAAAGACACTGTTGGTAGCCTCTTGGTTTATGTAGGCAGTCAGCTGCTCAACAGTGGCACGTCTATTCACTCGCACACATCTCTACAGCCGTCGTTCATCCCTGTAATCTATGGCCCACGGTACACCACAGTTGCTCCGGCGCCGGTTTTCGATAGCACCATTTTGCCATGTACGGTATACACTGCTGAGCTAAAACAGTATGATCACCTACTTAAAATCGAGTTGTTCCACATCTGGAAAGCAGCTCAGCAATGATTCTGCGTGCTATGGATTCGACAAGTACTTGATGGATTTCCTGAAGTTTATGGCGATAGATGCCTACGCCCAGTTCACACACTTCCCGTAATTTGCGGGCTGCTGATTTGTGGATACGGAGCTGGATCCCCCAAAGCTTACCAGTTGGGTTTCATCGGATTCAGATTGCCAAATCTGATGGCCAAGACGTGATTTCACTACCATGTTCTTCAAACCACTGCAACACTATTCTGGCCTTGTGACACGGACAGTTGTCCTGCTGTAAGGTGCCATCAACATCAAGCATAAGGGGTTACAGGTTCCTAATATTCACGTAGTCCACAGCTGTCATGGTGCCTTCGATTACCACCGCAGGTCCCATGGAAGCCCAGGTGAATTTTTCCCATAACATAATACTGCTCCCATCGGCCCACGTCCGTGGCGCGCTACATTTTCCGAGTAGCCTTTCGCCTGGATGATGGCGTATCTGGACACGAACAGCGACGTGGTTTAACCATAAACGGGATACATCCGACCAGGCGACACGATTTCATTGACCCGTGGTCCAATGTCGATGATCCCGTGCCCAATATAATCGTAATTGTTGTGTCAACACTCGAACACGTAGGAGTTCACTGCAGCGAAACACAATGTTCAACACTATGCGTTGAACAGTGTGCACCAAAACAGTTGTGCCTGTACCAGCACTATACTCTGTTATCAGAATGGTTCAAATGGCTCTGAGCACTATTGGACTTAACTTCTGAGGTCATCAGTCCCCTAGACTTGGAACTAATTAAACCTAACTAACCTAAGCATAACACACACATCCATGCCCGAGGCAGGATTCGAACCTGCGACCGTAGCAGTGGCGCGGTTCCGGACTGAAGGGCCTAGAACCGCTCGGCCATGGCGGCCGGCTGTTATCACAAGTGCCACAGATCGCTGCCTATCCTGCTTTAGAGAGCGGGCAAGCCTCTGATACCCGTGTTCTGTGATTGGGTATGGACGTCCAGATTCTTGTCGCTTACTCGTGTTTCAGCATTCTTCAACCGCTTTCTGTTAATGCACTCAACAGCAGCGCACGAACAATCAAGCAGCTTCGTCGCTTCCAGACACTCGGTCACAATAATTTAGCTTTTGTCAGAGTCGGCGGATTTCCACATTTGCACCACTTATCGTCTGTGTTCCCACATACTTCTCTTACCGCGTCACATGCCATCAGCGCAACCAGCCAGCATACGACCATGCGGTGTGCAGTGGTCATAATGTTTTGGCTCATTAGTGTACTTTAGCCACGGCAGCATGCGAACAGTTTACAGACTTCACCGTATCGCAAATGCTTGCACTCTTGGCCAGGAAGCCAATAGTCGAGCTCTTTTGGGCGTCGGATAATTCGCTCCGTTTGCGCATTACGACAACGACTGCAGTTTTTCCGCGACCCCTCGACGTGCTTTATATACTCTCCATTGCTAGTGCTGCCACTTGCCGTCTGTGAGTGGTTGTTGCACGTGAGCGTCGAATTTACGAGGTGTTCACATTAATGTGACTGAACCGTGTTTATTATGTAGAAATACAGAGAGCGCAAAGTAAAACTGCCCCTTAACATCTTAAGATACATGATACACATCAGACGAAAATGACGTTAGCTAGTTTGCCTATCTTAAGGTGCATGAAATATTTTCCGGACAGCTTTATTTTGGCCACCAAGTACCTATGTAATGATTGAAAATTTTCGTATTCTTCTTTTTCTCTCATTTTTCATATGTCCCAACTTTCAAGTGTTTTCCCAGCCGATTTTTGAAACCACGAGTCGGAAAGTCCCAATTTTCTGCAAAGGGGATCTGGTAGGACTTCGCACGAGTTAATGAATTCCTCTCAGCTTTTAAGTAAAGTTAGCGTCAGCAATGACACATGTACCCTGCACATGTCGAGCAGTTCATCGACTTTATTGACTATACACTAATACATGTGTAAATGCATTAGGCTCGTATTTTCGTCTGGTACATATTGTCCGTGAAATAACTGACAGCTTAAAAACTGAGTGGCTTATGTTCAACTTAGTGCCTCCGGAACAAAAAGCATAGAGTACTCACTACCTTGCTATGACTCATCTGGCCTCAATTTAATACTAATTCATTTTATTTCATTTTATTCACATCATTTGAATCAGGGTTGTCTTATGGACGTAATATCGTCGTCACACAACGATCGAGTCGGTCATTAGAGATTTGTTACCCCAGTCCACAGGCTGAGAGAGGTGACTTCTCTTGTATCTGCATCGACATGTACATTGTGTGTCATAATTAACATCGAAAACTGACACAATTGAAAAAAAGTTCCAAAACTGTCCTACGTAGTGTAAATGTATTTGAAATTTAAAGGATTCAATCGAGTACCCACCAACTTAGTACAAATGTATTTGAAATTTAAAGGATTCAATTGAGTGCCCACCATGCGGCTTACATTAACAAGAAATGAATTACTGCATCAGCAGGTTCCATTTTAGAATTTACTGTACACTCGTACCTATTGAAGGTGATGTTCCAAATGCCGACCTCATCTTTAGAGACATAATGCAATCACCTCTACAATTAATTACTGTTTCTCGCAAATGTCTCCAGATCATCTTGTAAAACTTGACAATACTGTAAAATTACTGCCTTCCAGTTCTTCAATCGTATAAGCTGTTGTGTCGATGTCGCTAACTGGGAATATGTGCTGACATTCAGATATGGACAATTCACATGTTAGGCACACGTGAATCCACGAGTTACTCGATCTCGTGCTCATCAACAAGTATTCGCGGTTAATGTGTGAGCCAGAACTCTCGGCGACGGGTTGATTGGTTCATACATTCTTCCAATTCGCCTCAATGGCCGAGGATATCGCATCTTCGTAGAAAATGTGTTACCGTAATTACTGGAGGATGTAACTCCTGAATGTTAAACCGAAGGATGTACTTGCAATAACACGGGACGCCAGCCCATTTCAGTACTGCTGTGAGGAATGATCGGCGCCATCTTTGTGAATCGATGGATCGACCGATGTGGCACTGTGGCCCATGTCACCTGACCTCACGTGTATGGATTTCTTCTTCTGCGGGCACATGAAGCAGCTGGTGTATGAAACCGTTGTGGAAACACGTTATCTCGTATACAGTGCGACCCATAAATGTTGGGACAAGCTTAGAGTGGTTGTAGACCGTCTCTTGAGTAACATATCGAGGATAGAAATCCGTTACCGGCAACGTCATTGAACGAAGCTACAGAGCGTCGGAATTATGGTCGCCGGTTCCGGAGCCAGTCACTAGGCTACCCCTTCAGCAGCAAACGTGACTTTGTACGCTGCCGAACAATAGACGGAAAGTCTTGCAATGTTGTTTGTTAATCAGTGACCCCGACTAATTGCCACGGTCGCCCGTGGAGAAGATGGAGGTAAATGTTGCGTAGAGAAAAGCCTTGTCTCCTGTGAAGGTGGTGCTCTGTTGCCTCGGTGCATGACAAATTTTGACACGGATTTCCATCTGCAGTTTATTTTGCTCCGGGACGTCTAAAATCCCCAATGTTTTTTGGTGTTCAAGAGAAAATAAACTGTAGATGGAAACCTGTGCCCGAAACCGTCATCCACCGGTTCAACAGAGCACCGCATTCATAGGAGACAAGGCCAGTGTACGCAGCAGCTAACTCCATCTTCTCCAATGGCGTACATGACAATCAGTGGCGATCACTGAATAACAAACAACATTGCGAGGCGTTGCGCCTACTGTCCGTCAGCGCAGAAAGTCACGTTTGCTGCCGAAGGGGTGGCCCAATGGCAGGTTCCGGTGCCTGGAACTTCGATGCTCTGTAGCATCGTTGGATGATGTTTCGGGACACGGGTTCTCGATTTATTCCTCAAGACACTCTCTACAACCCTGCGAAGTTTGTAGTAACATTTATGAGACACCCTGTATATAGGGTGGTTAGAAACACAGTGAAAAGCTGGTAAGGGTGTTGGAGGGCAGGTTGTGATGAGAAATAATTTTAAGAAAAAATTCGCTACGTTGCCCCGTTTCCGAGGTAATTGGCGCTGAAGTTGACCAATCAGACCACTAGGCGTGCAAAAACAAGCGGCCCACCAGAGACGGTGTCACCAAATGCATACTTCCTTTGTTTTCCTAAGACCGAACAAGAGAGTGATACAAAAATTGTATATGGAGGGATAGCAAGAGCCACAGGCTGAACAGCCTCGTGTGCCATCATCTACGCTATGATAACAACTAACATTAATTGTAGCTGGAGTACGGCTTGAATCTTCGCGCGCAACGGCCCGGTTGGGTAATTAAATCGGGATCGGCGCAACGTATCGAACTTCTTTCTTAACAATTGTTTCTCAGCACAATATACACTGCAGTATCTTACAAGTTTTCCAACTTTTCCTGACGAACATATGAACTTGCACACATTGCGACGAGTAAATTAAAAATTGCAGTAACTATTGACAAGTTAAACTAAAACTATTTAGTCCATTGCACTTTTTTTTAATCACAAACGCAGGTCACTGCGGGGCAGCCATTCCAATGCTTCTTTGGTGATGTCGGGGATGTCTTGTAACGCACCTCTAAAGGAAGTACTGGTGGAAAGTAGGGCTAGGTGGGGGAGTTCTTGCTCTTCAGATCCACATCTGTTGCTTTAGCGGAATTCTGTAGCTCACCACTGAGTCAGTCTTTTGTTGCTGACGCTATGATTTGTGCGAATGCTGTTGATATTGCAGCATTGTCTTCTGAAAAGAGAAAATCCCGGTCCCTTCAAGGTTGGATCTGTCACGAAGCGGAGTTCGACATATATGGGATGGGATGAATTTACATTACATTTTTCCAAACGTGATTTGAGGGTTGCCAGTTGTCGAGTTTGTGGAGAGGCGATATACTGAGTAATGATAGCTACTGGAGCAGAGTTGTTGCAGTAGTTCCAGTTCTGTTCGTTCGCATTGCTTGGTTTAGTTGTGTGTTGGCAAGATTGGTACAGCAGCTATTGATTCAGACAGGAGCACAGTATTCTGCGGTTGCGTGTACGAGGGCTATTGTGCTAATTGTTAAAGTTTCGGTAGAAGCACCACACAATGCCTTGGACAGCCTCTGAATCACGTTAGTTCTACATTTGATTTTTGCTGATAATTTTCGCAGGTGTTGTTGGAAGGTGAGTGTTCTGTCGAGAGCGCCAACGAGGAACGTAGGGTGTGAAATATGTTTCAATATGACTCCATTATAATTAACGACAAGCGTTCTTTGACCTTCTAGTTAATATGAAACAATTTGACTTCAGTTTTTTAATTCAGCTGGAGCCCCCATTTTTTGAAATATTCACTAATTTTGCCAAGATATTCCGTTAGTACATGTTCAGTTTAGGAAAAGCTCGAACTTTGGGTACTGATGGCAATCTCATACGTATACATGAAGTTTCGAGGTGTCGTCGTTGATGTATCTGAGGTGCGTGTATTGAACATTAGAGGAGCTAGTTCAGATCCTTGTGGTAGGCCATTTTGTAAACGATGGAAAACACTAGATTTCTCACTGATACGTACTTAGAAAAGACCGTCACTGAAAATCTCACTGAGTAGATGAAGAAAGGAACTGCAAGGAATAAGTTGGTATACTTTGAGTAGCAGTACTTCTTTCCAAACTGTATCATGTACCTTTTTCCTCAATGGGGCAAGGGGGTAATTTGAGCCAAATTAGAAGCAGACTTAATCGAGAAGTTTACATTTCAAATATATTGAACTAAGTAGAACAATATCTTACAGAGAAGTAAGTGGTGGCTCGTAATCAACAATTAGCAATTATGGCTAACTGATCGTTTGCGGATCCGTGTCCTTTGAAGTATTTTATATTATCGTATAGTTCCATCAGTGTCAATTTTCGCTATTAATTATGATACAGCCAATGTACTGCACAAACAACTATACAGGGTGAATCATCTGACACTCGCACCGCAGATATTTCGGACATGGAAGGCGCTACCTACTGAATTGTAGGCAAGGGCGTGTATTTGCAGCCAAAGCACAGATTTTGAGACTTTTACGAAAGTTTAGTTATTTGCAACAATTGCAAATTTTTAAATGGGGCAATGCCTGTTGACAGTAAAATCCTAAGAGTAGCGTAAATGAGAATGTAAACAGGGAAGCTAGTGTAAGGAGTTTACGAGTTATCGTATTGTGAACACTGTAAATACCAACAGCTATTTGCTCCATGTTGTTGCTCAGATGCTAGGCGACGATGTTATGTTTGTCTACATTTTGTATATGTACACTGCGATTGCATTGCGACGGTACTATCATCTAATCTGTGGTAATGGACTCATTAGGACATGATCATGGTTTATGGTGAATGTAGGAAGAATACCGTTCGCTCCTGTACCGTGTACGCCAAGAGATAAGCTAAGAGGCGTCAACTATTTGCGAACCTCTTAAAACTGTTACGTGCGAATGGTAGTGCAACGCCTAAAATACCCAACAGTACAAAAGGTGCGACTCAAGAGGAACGTGTATTTAATATTCTGGCTGCTGTAGCAGTAGAACCCCAAAGTAGTTCCCGCGCAATCGCACGAGGAAGCACCATGAATCAGGCAAATCTACTACGCGTCCCCCATTCTCGTAAGTTCTATCCCCATCACGTTTCTCTCCATCAAGTGCTGCATGAAAATGATTTTTGTAATTATGTGAACCTTTGTACGTGGGAATTAGGACACGATACTCATGACGTGTCACGTATCTTGTTTGCGGATGAAGCAGCATTTCCTAATCATGGCCAGTGAAGCTAAGAAAAATGTAGTACTCATTCATTGACAATCCTCTTTGGTTTCGTCAGGTGGAACGTCAGCGTCCATGGAGTTTAAATATATGGCGTGGAATAGTGCACCAGCGCCTACTAGATCCGTTGTTCATAGAGGGAAAACCGAATTCGCACAATATCTCAACCTCCTGACGGACCATCTTCCACCAATGTTAGAAGATGTTCCCTCTCAGCTGGGAGGAACCTGTAGTATCAACATAATGGCTTTCCGGCACGTAGTGACGACTGCGCTTCAGAAATTGTTTCCAAATCAATGGATTGGACGAATAGGACTTATACCTTGGCCAGCGTGCTCCCAGATCTGCCGCACCTGGATTTTTTTCTGTGGGGAAAGCTGACCGATACTGTCTGCAAGGACATACCAACGATATTAGATTGCATTAATCGGCATATTACTGCTGCCTATCGAGCGAGGTGGCGCAGTGGTTAGCACACAGGACTCGCATTCGGAAGGACGACGGTTCAATCCCGCTCCGGCCATTCTGATTTAAGTTTTCCGTGATTACCCTAAATCGCTTCAGGTAAATGCCGGGATGGCACCTTTGAAAGTGCACGGCCGACTTCCTTCCCTGTCCTTCCATAATCCAATGAGACCGATGACCATGCTGTTTGGTCTCTTCCCCAAACAACTGCTGCCTGCACTGAAATTTCCATGATATGCTAGGACGTGTGTAGTAATCGTTACATGGTAGAGTGCAGGCATGTATTAGCGCTGGTGGCGGTCAATTTCAGCACAGGCTTCGAGGGTACATCGTTTCTTTACGTGCCAAACCCCTCAGAGGTAGTATAGTCACCTCGTTTGCCTTTAGTTTGTCTTAGGCAATATCCCGTTTAACAACACGACCACGACACCTCCGGCGACTTATTAACGTCTATGCAGCACTGCACATATGCATCCACGTATGATTCACTCTCCTTTGTGTTACCATGTGAAACAAACAACTGCCGTTGTTTACAGTGTTCAGCCTACGATTATCTCGTAAAGTACTTGCACTAGACTCCTGCAACAAACACCATTGACTCTACTTTGATCGTGGGACTGTCAATAGGTATTGTTCCACTGAAATATTTGTACTTTTTGTAAATAAATACGGATTCGAAACTGATAACACTATGCGTATACCCTGTCTACCATTCCAATCTGTGGAATCCGCTTATCAGTGACGTCTTCCATTCACAAAGTGTTTGAGGCGCTAATTTTAGGTGATTCAGCCTGCATAGCGCGTGGCTTTGTAATCTATGCGTCAACATAAGTGTTTTTCCCAAAAGGCACATGGCCGTTTTCCTTCTCTCTTTCCCCAATGTGAGTTTGTGCTGCGACTCTGATGAAGTTGTCGACGGGACTTTAAACCCAGTCTTTCTTTTTGACACTCGTAACGCTTGCATGATACGTCAAATGGTACGGGAGATGAACAGATCTCCCTATATGTAGCGGAGCAAGGTAGCGAGGATATATGTTGGTGTTCCCTATGCTCTAGAATAGTTAAATGTATGTGGCAAACACAAATATTCATAAATAAAACCCCTAGCAGTGACATTGTCTCATGATTGTATTTTCGGGGAAGCCTCATAATTAAATATCTAAATGAATGCGCAGTCAACAGTTAACATCCACACAAAGGTGTTCCAGTCCGGAACCGCGCGATTGCTACGGTCGCAGGTTCGAATCCTGCCTCGGGCATGGATGTGTGTGATGTCCTTAGGTTAGTTAGGTTTAAGTAGTTCTAAGTTCTAGGGCACTGATGACCACAGCTGTTAAGTCCCATAGTGCTCAGAGCCATTTGAACCATTTTGAAAAAGGTGTTCGCAGGTACGCAGTCAACTGCGAAGGCAGTAGCAACGCTATTTGGTGACTACATTATTACGAGTATATAGGTGTGGTATCTGTTCTTTTGGAGATGTATTTCCGAAAGAACAGATACCACTATGTCGATATGCAGCGCGAACGGTCGCCTTATCCGCTTAGCTATACAAGCGTGTCTCCCGCCCGACCTATGTCTCCATATTCCACAACAGAATAATGTTCCGTGTCCATTATTTCTATTAGCTCACAGCCTTCCTGTATTCCTGCAAGAGTTTGGAGATTGTTTTGCATCTGCACTGAAAAATCGATATGCCGCCAGGCGCATATGTTGTATTAGTATGGTGTCGGTTCTTTCGGACACGTAAGGCCTTTGCCAGCGCTATGTGCTAGATCACCGACCCCCTTAGGAGTTTCCTCCATGTTTTGCAATCGTTGAGCAATCTGTGAAATAGCTGCGCAGGGCTGGAAACTGTTCCAAGGTATGCTTGTATTTGCGTTGTAATATCGTAAACTCTTTCAACCCAGAAGGTACACTGTAGCTTTGAGGAAATAACAATATCCTTATATGCAATGATTTCACATATCTTAAACTAACATCTTACAGAGAGATTAGCGCCTACCACATGAAACGATCAGCTAACACGCCACTTTTTTACAGCCAAGCAAAGTTACCGACAGCTGGAAAGTAACTTTGGTATCTAGAAAAAGTCACTTATTTATGTGACGCCAAGATTTGCTAATGAAACTAATGTTTATATGCTACCAGTTTCACCAGAACTAATTGTCATCAGGCGCTATAAAATTGTGACAGGGGGCACTGTGGTCTACTGTAGCGTCAGTAATAAAAATGCAACACGATTCGTGCCAGAAAGGACGCCATACAAATATCTGTTACCTGATACAGCAAATAAACGTCTATTTTATTTCCAGCTCTTGGCGATACATAAAAATTACTGTTCTTCATTATTTAAGAGCTGTGAGGCATCTAATACAAAATATGTTATTTTTTATATGTTTCGTGGCGCACAGCCAACATCGTATTACAGTGAGAAACATATCGATACATATTAGTAAACTAAAGTTCCGCCCCCGGTAGCTGAGTGGTCAGCGCGACGGACTATCAATCCTAAGGGCCCGGGTTCGATTCCCGGCTGGGTTGGAGATTTTCTCCGCTCAGGGACTGGGTGTTGTGTTGTCCTAATCATCATCACTTCATCCCGATCGACGTGCAAGTCGCCGAAGTGGCGTCAAATAGAAAGACTTGCACCAGGCGATAGGTATATCTGACGGGAGGCCCTCGTCACACGCCACTACTACTATAGTAAACTTAAGTGCCCTTCCTCGATTTTTGTCTATCTGAAAGACAATCTCAGGAACTACTGTAGGGATTTTGATACGTTTTTCACTAGTAGGTAGACACGTAGCACGGTCGCAAATACACTTCTCTGAAAAAGTGAAAGACGAAGTAGATAAAGTGACAAATCATACACAACATACTAACAACTCCGTGGAAATAAATGAAAGTGTAGGAGTATTTTGCCAGAGGTCTCCAACTACGCACGTCACATGGCGTGAGGTCTGCGTGACTATTGCGTCAAATCAATCTGCCCCCTCCTGCATGAAGCGGTTGAAAGGAAGGAAACCACCGCCGACGACGAAATTGTGGCTGGGCTCTGCGAAAGAACCACTTAACTCAACACACCACAAATTTTCGGCATCGCCTGTGAATGCGGTCAACAGTACACTGGAAAAATGTAGCGATGTATTTCTAAACGCTGCGAGGAATATCTCAGATATGTGTGGCTGGGACTGAGGGAGAAATAGGCGAGAGCAGAACACGGCATCAAGGAAGACAACACATCTGACTTCGAGAATATGAAGGTACCCTGTCGAGCCGCTGGCTGTTGGGGGTTGGGGGGGGGGGGGGGGCGATAAAAGAGTCCACCGAAATTCGAATTCACGAGAACCTTGTAAACAGAGACGAAGAATACCATCTGCGTGCGGAATGAAATCCAACGATATCGGCAATTCGGCAATTCGTCGAGAGCGCACACCACCGAGTTTTCCTACCGAGACGCCGGCCGCGGTGGTCTCGCGGTTAAGGCGCTCAGTCCGGAACCGCGCGACTGCTACGGTCGCAGGTTCGAATCCTGCCTCGGGCCTGGATGTGTGTGATGTCCTTAGGTTAGTTAGGTTTACGTAGTTCTAAGTTCTAGGGGACTGATGACCACAGATGTTAAGTCCCATAGTGCTCAGAGCCATTTGAACCATTTTGAGACAGGGCCGGAATGCTCTGACAGAGATGCGAATGGCGCGCCTGCTACCCCCATCATCGTGACTTCCCCCCACCCCCTTCCCCAACCTGTCCATTGGTCTCTTTGTACCCAGCCTCCGGATGTGGAGATGGGGCACTCCGCACATATACCGAGCGGTTCTAGGCGCTACAGTCTGAAACCGCGCGACCTCTACGGTCGCAGGTTCGAATCCTGCCTCGGGCAGGGATGTGTGTGATGTCGTTAGGTTAGTTAGGTTTAAGTAGTTCTAAGTTCTAGGGAATTGATGACCACAGACGTTACGTCCCATAGTGCTCAGAGCCATTTGAACCATTTGAACTCCGCACATATAAGTAGGGCGGCATCTGCAAAATCTCGACACTTCGCCAAAAGATGATGAGTATGTCACTCATCGAAACGCCGCGCTTTTATAATACTGGCACCCGGCTGGAGAACCGACGGCTTTTCATTAAGGAGAAAGATAGTTTGTCAATCAGCGAGCACTTACGGTGCACTGTGGAAGTGT
Organism: Schistocerca serialis cubense; assembly: GCF_023864345.2. NCBI lineage: Eukaryota > Metazoa > Arthropoda > Insecta > Orthoptera > Acrididae > Schistocerca > Schistocerca serialis. The sequence goes on along the minus strand of NC_064641.1, from coordinate 456,870,525 downwards.
TCTTCAGTAATACATGGCCCGCAAACAACATTTGGATGTTTTCACACGGGGAAGAATCATCGGGAAACGAGAGAAGGACGAGAAGTGTGACGAGTGTTGCCCAGCAGTTTGGTATTGCTCACAGCACTCTTTCTCGTGGGTGTATGATAATGAGAGAGCACATCGGACAGCGCAAATGGAGGAGAGCCTGGAACTAGAGGACTGGCCTGTCCTTCCACCGATTAAAATCTCAACGAGATAGTGTGGGATGCGTTCGGGAGATGTACTCCAGCGCGTCGGCATGCACCAAAGACCATCCGGCAGCTGTCAGCTGTGCCGGTGGAGGAAGGAGCGCCCTGCCATAACAACTCCATGTCAACCTTTTGGCCAGGATGGCAGAGCATGTGTTTCCGCCCGTGATCACCATACACCCTGTTAAGAACTACGTCCCGCATTTTGTAATGCCCTGGGGACTATCACGAATCGTGATGACTTAAGTGTAATTTTGTTTGTGATTAAAAGTGTCATTTCTATTAGTGTCATTGAGTATTTCTATCAGTTACCTTATGCACTATACTGTAGCAGTTCTTTCTATGTATGGTCCAAGTTTCATAGAGCTATGTTATTTGGCACTGAGAAATTAGGCGAAGTTACCTTCACCCTTACGTTTTGTACACCAATGTAGGATTAAGATCCTCTACTGCCAATATATTTTACTTATAAGTGAAGACAAGAGTTGTCAATAAAATTTCTCTTTATACAGAACATATGGTCAGGTATTCAGAGATGTATTGACAAATCCTATAGGTTTAAGATTCTAGTTCACGAAAACGAGTGTTGCCTCAAGGAGAGAAAATATAATATATTATTTATTGTTACTATCATCCTCTTGGAGACACGATCCGCGGATACAACTACAAAAAATGCTGTTTTGTCTTTTTGGCATACGTGTTTCTCTTCTCTCTGTTTAATAAATGTGCTATATAATGTTTTCAGATAAGTTACTGTATTACAATTACTTCGTATTCTCTTATTATTGGATAAGAAACAACCTTTTGGAACTTCGTACGATGAAATCACTCTTTGGCTATAATTACGGTTTTAGAAATTTTATTATCACATATGGGTCACCCTAGAATTGTACCTTGTTGTCCTGCACACATCGACGCTCCCAAGCACTTTTCACTTAAAAACTTCACTTTCACTGTGTCTTTTCTAAAAACGTTAGTTATTTTCCGACTGTCTTTTGTCTCGATGTGGTGACCACACAGTTGAATACTTGTTTGTTCGTTGTGTAGGTGCGTTTGTTGTTGTGCGGTTTTTATGGAAGTCTTAGTGGTGGGTAGATTGAATAAGTTATTGTTTAATCTGATTATGTTCTCCATCTCGATTTTTTGTGGCTTTAGTGCCTAATGTGATTAACGAGTGTTTACTTATATTAATTTTGATCATATATTATTTTCTTGTTCATTCCAAGGGTCTATGTATACAACGCATTTCCTGTAATGTTAGTTTTTAATATTCCGTAAAAGAAACAAACAGTTATAGTCACTCTAAGAATGTTTGTTTCTCGACTGCATGTACTAAAAATGGTGTTTGTTTTCTAGAAACAGTGGGAAGGCGAATGTTGGGCAGAAAACACCATTAACAGGAGTGATATATATTACCCGTATCATTTACTCTAACTTGATGATCGCTGTCACATCGTAAATTTACCGTCTTAAGCTAACTAACTATAACTGTAAATAGTACAGTGCGTCATAAGTAAGATTAACTATTCAAACAATCGCATATGAGCTTGTTCACTTCAAGATAAATAATAATCTTTTATTTTGTTTTCACGTAGCAACTGCCATAACATTTTGCAAATGATGCAGTTATCTATAATGAACTACTATCTGAAAAAGCACAAAAAATATCCAGTCCTTCATAAGATTTCAACGTAGCTGAAAGACTGGGAACTTGTAAGGAATGTTCAAAAACCTGAAATTGTGCACATGACAGCACGCACAAATGTTGTATCCTATGACTACAGTACCAGTGAGTCACCACATACAAATACGTGGTGCAACTATTTGTGGGGATATGAAAAGAGCAAATATAAAAAAGCAGCAAATGGAGCAGGCGCAGGCGAAAGAGAATACACACGTCAAAAAATCGTTTTGGCAGGATGTGCAAAACGACTAAGCAGGAATGGTCAGAGGACAATGTAAGGATTTAGAAGCATCATTCACAAGGAGATAGATACCACCTACAGAAAAATTAAAGAGGCCTTTGAAGAAATGAGATGCAGCTGTATGAATGTCAAGAGCTCAGATGGAAAACCAGGCATAAGCAAGGGAGGGAACGAGTAGGGTCTATATAAGGGAGATGAAGGTAATAATATAGAAGCGGAAGAGGACGTAGATGAAGATGAGATGAGAGATATTATACTGCGAGAGAAATTTGACAAAGCACTGAAAGATTAAGTCGGAACAAGGTTCCGGGAGTAGACGCCATTCCGTCAGAACTACTGACATCCCTGGGAGATCCAGCCATGACAAAACTCTGCCGTCTGGTGTTTAGGATGTATGAAAAAGACGAAATACTCTGAGTTTTCAAGAAGCATGTAATAATTCCAATTCCAAATAAATCAGGTGCTGACAGATGTGAATATTACCGAACTATCAGTTTAATGATCATGGTTGCAAAATACAAATTCTTTGAGAAGAATGGAAAAAAAAAAATGGTAGAAGCAGACCTCGGGAAAGACCGGTTTGGATTTCGGAGAAATGTAGGCCCACGAGAGGCAACACTAACTCTACAACTTATGTTAGAAGATAGGTTAAGCAAGGCAAACATACGTATACAGTATTTGTAGACTTAGAGAAGGTTTTTGACAATGTTGACTGGAACACTCTCTTTGAAATTCTGAAGATATCAGGGGTAAAATACGAGGAGGGAAAGGTTATTTACAACCTCTACAGAAACCAGAAGGCAATTATAAGAGTCTAGGGGCGTGGAAGGGAAGTAGTTGGTGAGAAGGGTGTGAGACAGGGTTGTAGACTACCCCCGATGTTATTCAATTTGTACATTGAGCAAGTGGTAAAAGAAAAAGAAAAAAAGAAAAATCTGGAGTAGAAATTTTTCAGGCAGAAGAAATATAAACTTTGAAGTTTGCCGGTGACACTGTAATTCTGTCAGAGACAGCAAGGAACTTGAAAGAGCAGTTGACCTGAATGGACAGTGTCATGAGAGGAGGATATAAGATGATCGTTACCAAAAGCAAAACAAGCAGATTGAAAAGTAGTCGAATTGAATCAAGCAGTGCTGAGGGAGTCTGAGTAGGAAATGAGGCACTTAACGTAGTAGACGAGTTTTGCTGTTGGGGTAGCGAAATAACTGATGATGGACGACTCGAGAGGATATGAAATGTAGACTGGCAAAGGCAAGAAAAGCGTTTTTGAAGAAGAGCAATTTGTTAATATCGAGTATAGTTGTAAGTGTTAGGTAGCATTTTCTGAAGGTATTTGTTTAGAGTGTAGTCACATGTGGAAGTGAAACAAGGACTGTAAACAGTTTAAACAAGAAGATAATAGAAGCCAGAATGAGATTTTCACTATGCAGCGGAGTGTGCGCTGATATGAAACTTCCTGGCAGATTTAAACTGTGTGCCCGACCGAGACTCGAACTCGGGACCTTTGCCTTTCGCGGGCAAGTGCTCTACCATCTGAGCTACCGAAGCACGACTCACGCCCGGTACTCACAGCTTTACTTCTGCCAGTATCTCGTCTCCTACCTTCCAAACTTTACAGAAGCTCTTCTGCGAACCTTGCAGAACTAGCACTCCTGAAAGAAAGGATATAGCGGAGACATGGCTTAGCCACCGCCTGGGGGATGTTTCCAGAATGAGATTTTCACTCTGCAGCGGAGTGTGCGCTAATATGAAACTTCCTGGCAGATTAAAACTGTGTGCCCGACCGAGACTCGAACTCGGGACCTTTGCCTTTCGCGGGCAAGTGCTCTAACACCTGAGCTACCGAAGCACGACTCACGCCCGGTACTCACAGCTTTACATCTGCCAGTATCTCGTCTCCTCCCTTCCAAACTATACAGAAGCTCTTCTGCGAACCTTGCAGAACTAGCACTCCTGAAAGAAAGGATATAGCGGAGACATGGCTTAGCCACAGCCTGGGGGATGTTTCCAGAATGAGATTTTCACTCTGCAGCGGAGCGTGCGCTGATATGAAACTTCCTGGCAGATTAAAACTGTGTGCCCGACCGAGACTCGAACTCGGGACCTTTGCCTTTCGCGGGCAAGTGCTCTACCATCTGAGCTACCGAAGCACGACTCACGCCCGGTACTCACAGCTTTACTTCTGCCAGTATCTCGTCTCCTACCTTCCAAACTTTACAGAAGCTCTTCTGCGAACCTTGCAGAACTAGCACTCCTGAAAGAAAGGATATAGCGGAGACATGGCTTAGCCACAGCCTGGGGGATGTTTCCAGAATGAGATTTTCACTCTGCAGCGGAGTGTGCGCTGATATGAAACTTCCTGGCAGATTAAAACTGTGTGCCCGACCGAGACTCGAACTCGGGACCTTTGCCTTTCGCGGGCAAGTGCTCTACCACCTGAGCTACCGAAGCACGACTCACGCCCGGTACTCACAACTTTACATCTGCCAGTATCTCGTCTCCTACCTTCCAAACTATACAGAAGCTCTTCTGCGAACCTTGCAGAACTAGCACTCCTGAAAGAAAGGATATAGCGGAGACATGGCTTAGCCACAGCCTGGGGGATGTTTCCAGAATGAGATTTTCACTCTGCAGCGGAGTGTGCGCTGATATGAAACTTCCTGGCAGATTAAAACTGTGTGCCCGACCGAGACTCGAACTCGGGACCTTTGCCTTTCGCGGGCAAGTGCTCTACCATCTGAGCTACCGAAGCACGACTCACGCCCGGTACTCACAGCTTTACTTCTGCCAGTATCTCATCTCCTACCTTCCAAACTTTACAGAAGCTCTTTTGCGAACCTTGCAGAACTAGCACTCCTGAAAGAAAGGATATAGCGGAGACATGGCTTAGCCACAGCCTGGGGGATGTTTCCAGAATGAGATTTTCACTCTGCAGCGGAGTGTGCGCTGATATGAAACTTCCTGGCAGATTAAAACTGTGTGCCCTGACCGAGACTCGAACTCGGGACCTTTGCCTTTCGCGGGCAAGTGCTCTACTCATTGCCCGCGAAAGGCAAAGGTCCCGAGTTCGAGTCTCGGTCTGGCACACAGTTTTAATCTGCCAGGAAGTTTCAGATAATAGAAGCATTTGAAATGTGGTGCTACAGAGGACTGCTGAAGATTAGATGGGTAGACCACGTAACTGACAAGTGTGTTCTCAACAGAACGGTGGAGAAAAGAACTGACTAGAAGAAGGGATAGGTTAAAAGGACACATTCTGAGACATCAAAGGTTCACCAATTTAGTATTAGTATTGGAGGAAGTTTAGGGGGGGGGGGGGGGGGGGTAAAAATCGTAGAGGGAGACCAAAAATGAATACAGCAAGAAGATTCAGAAGATTATAAGTTGCAGTAGTTATTCGGAGATGAAGAGGCTTGCACAGGACAGAGTAGCGTGGTCAGCTGAATTGAAACAGTCTTTGGACTGAAGACCACAACAACGAAATGATCGCATAAGCCCAGCGGCATGTAAAACAGGTGTCAGACTTCGTTCATTGGTACGATACTTGGAAAAGGCAATCAGTCTACAAAGAAGATTGATTACAATCACTCGTACATCCCATCCTAAACGGGATTAACAGTGGATATTCGCAGTAGAACGCATGGCTTTAAGAACATTGTTAAACGTCGAGGTCGGCCCATTTCGCATATGAAGCAGAGGGAACAGTTATTTTTTGACGCACTATGTAGTGTGTTACAAAAATTTAGATAGAAGCAAGTGGCTCATAAGTGTGATCACGACGAGCCGACAACACCTTTAGTATGGTCACACATGGATGTTATGATTGGATCAGGAAACGATGTGAACTAGTTGCTTGCTCAGATGAATAACAGTTCATGTAATATATTGTTGATAGTTGTCAGTAGACGTCGTTTCGCAGGAGAGTGGCATTCCCCCCCCCCCCCCCGCTTTATCTCTGTTCCACCTGACGTAGCATATTGCAGCGGGATAATTATCCATGTCACAAAGCCAGTTCCCTGCAGCAGCCGTTTAACGAACACTATGATGATGAATTTCATGTGATCTGCCAGTCCCCAACACACCAAACACCAGCCCTATCGGTTCTACATAAGACGTCAAAGATTGCCACGTGAGACCAGAAAAGAACCTTCACGAATACGCAGCTATTACGTGACCTATACCTGAACACGTGTTGCCATTTACTTCTGGAAACACACTAAATACCGGCACATAAAATAGCTGTAGTTCATCCCAGTATAAATCATGGGAAATATTAGTCAATACGCTATAAAGCGAGTGGGTACTCATTATATTACTACTGTTTACGACTGTAGCTATTATTCTGCACATAAACACCTCCCTCTGTGACAGGTGTGAAGTAAACAGCCATTACACTACTCTTTTATTATGCATGTATAGGCACGAGCGTACAGAATGCCTCCACATGAAATTAAACAAAGTACGAGTATATCATAGGCAGGTCTGTAGGAGCAGTTTTTTAGTAGCCACTCACCGTCATTTTGTTAATTGCCTCCCGAGGTGTAAATTGTCGCCATCGTTACGGAAAAACACAGGAGCCGCTGGCGTACGTGTAGGTTGTGCAGAATGTGGGCGTCCAACATTGATGGTAGGTAAGTGGGAGGGGATGAATAATGAACAGCGCTCCCATTTCTTTGCAAGCGGATCGAAGACATCGCTGGGTAGTCACAAGCAACGATCGAACACCTGTCCGCTAAAGGTCAGTCACGCCCGACAGCTGCCCACTTCCAGCTTTCTTGTAAGACGATCAATATATACGCCATGTGCTACGGCTATAAGCAAATTCTGACGCACTGAAATCATACAAAATTACTTTACCAACCGACAATACTATAGTAGTCTACACGTTACCAAGTTTGCAAGAAACCAGACTAGTTATCACTCGAAGGGTAGAAGTTTATGAAATACGAGAATAAGAGCAAGTCAAAACAATTGTAGTTGCCGGAATAATGACGCTGATTCTCATATAAATAAATATTCAGAGGCAGTGGTTTTGTATAACGATTTTATTATACAGCATACGTTTCTTAGATATAATTCTGGTACAAAAGGAAGGTTGCTTTTTCTTTTTCTTATCCGTTTAATCAAGTACGACGATAGAACAGAAATGAGTACTTTGTAAAAATCCTTGTTTGGTTCAGGATACATCGAAACAAACGTCAACATTTTCACCATTATGTCCAATATTGCAGTTTCGGCTTTGGGGCCATTTTCAGAAACAGTACATCACCCCTTCGAACACGTCAGATTTTTCACACAGAAATCTGTTTAAGCTGCCATTAAATGTAATCTGAATTTTTCCACCTTTCTGTATTTTATTTACGAACATTTGTTACTCCAAGTTGAAAAATTGTAATTACGAAATTTACGGCAGTAATGTCACAGGAACAACGATCCCAGGAACCGTTGCACTGGTTGCAATTTCCTTCATATAACCCCTGCTTTATAGTAAAGAAACAATACGTAGGAGCTTAAAGTATCGCACTCTTTGAACTGTTTTGGGAAGTCATGCAATACTTGTCACTTGTACATTCAAACTACAGTGCGTAAGAAAAGGATAACTTTTTCGCAACCCCGTAATTGTCTCCCATTGCTTCGCATAAGTCTGCAATTTGGCTCAAAATTGCCTACTGCCTTCCTCTGTAATGGTGGAAAAGTGTGCCACCCTGCGCCGTCGCCCTCAGACTCGGCGACGCTTGAAAGAGCAAGTTGCCGAAACGCGCGGAAAAAAGGTTATAGCTCAGAGGTTAATGTAACGTGAGTTAACTATGTCACATTGGCACCAAATTTCGCCACAATTCTGCCCAAATCCATGGTGGACATGTCACGCCATGGGAAGTCCGTCAGATCCCATCTTTCACTCATTTCATCTCTTCTTTTGAAGGATCTGCGATAGAGGTTTGGACCGCGACACCCAGCGTAATTTTCTTATGGGTGGCCAAGGAAAACATTTCAGACATACCGCCACTCAAAATCGACACCAAAAACCCTCTGGTGGTGGCTTAAAAGGCGTCAATGAAATACCCCTTCCATTGGGGCGTTGATTCCCACACATTCTGCGGTATAAAACGACAGTTCGCAGAGTGATGTGCAGGACGACATCCGGGACAACGTTCTACACTGCTGAAACCCCCGGAGGATAAAACTCTACTCTAAGAACATTATTGGACCGCTTTGGAGTGTATCGTGACTGCAGTTTTGCTCTGGTATAGAGGAACAAAGGATGTTTATGCTTTTTGCAGCCATCCTGTTTCGCGCTCTCCTGTGGCGTGATCACAGAGGGATGCAACATTGACACATGCGAGAATAAAATGGTAAAAGGTCCCTCTGAAACTCACCAACTCACCAACAGCCTCGATGCCACCCACGCACCTCTGCTGAGCACATTAAAAATATACCTGGTAGAGACTTTGACAACCATTCAGCTAAGTATGGAATTACAATGAAATGCAGATCTTTAGGTGCTTACAGGCGTTGATAAATATCAACAGGGACAGTTGAAAATGTATGCCCCGACCGGGACTCGACCCCAGGATTTCCTGCTTACATTGCAGACACACTATCCGACTGAGCCAGGAAGGACGCAGAGGATAGTGCAACTGCAGGGACTTATCTCTGGCACGCTCCCTGTGAGACCCACACTTCCAACTTTCTGTCCACACACTACTTTTGTAGTGCTCCTGCCCACTATATTCATTACTCGCGGCAGTCAATCTACCGATTCCCATAAGAGTTCGGGCAATGTGAGTGCATCCGCACTGAAGAAGATCATTGGCTGGTAAGCCTTATCTATAAGATGATAGTATAGAACGCATGCCATCTTCATATTCTGCTAAGTGGTTGTCTGCAGCTGCTTTAGTGCCCGAGGGTAGGCAACCCCACCTAAGTAGTGTCGAACGGCTTCGCCGAGCCCGAGGGTGAAGTTGCAGGGCGCCATACTTCTGCACCATCACAAAAGAAGATTGTACGCACCTCTGAGGCAAATTCCAAATTTATACGTTGCAATGGGAGACAATTATAGAGTTTTGTAAAAGTGATACATTTTTTGGCACAGTGTATATCAATTTTGTGTTCTATATACAGTCTGTACGAGCCAATAAAATTAACATTTTCGATTTCCAAAATTACATCTGAAATGTTCGTGCATCTGTCTTGTGTACCTCTTGATATATCATGATGTTATCATGATAGCTGCTACTAAAGAAGGAACTATAGGAACTATTTACGCATCATCAGTGAGTGTACTAAATAAAAAACCGTAAGAATGACATCATACTCATATAAATCGAATGTGAACTTACTATACAGTTCGCTGAGCTAAAGCACACACTTGTGCGTTGTGAATGACAAAATGTTGTATTGAAGATTTTCTTGTCAGTCTTTAGAATTTAGACGCGGGTCTGGAAAGTGGTCGTGTGTGAAACAGCTTCAGAAATTTGTAGGCACTTACGTCTGTGATTTCGCGTAATTGAAAAATGTGAATAGCCTTCCACAGGTCTGAAAGTCGTTGTGTTCCGTTAGATTCGGATTCTGAATATCATTATCATCTCTGCCTCGAGCACGACATGTAGAGCGTCAATAAGAGTGAGCAACGGGAGACACCAAAACTAGATATCAGAAATGAACAACATTGGTCAGACGGTTAAAGTTGTTCTGTGCTCACATCATTTCCCCGAGTGTATTTACAGTGCCATTCTTCCGTTGCATGACAAGCCGTCCTAAAGTGAAATTCGAACTCGAACGTTTACTTGGAGTGGGACAATTTTCGTGATGCCATAAGTAATTTGACATTTCGGGGCATTCCCAAACATGAAAAACAAAATAACTCACCAGAATGAAATTTTCACTCTGGAGCGTAGTGTGCGCTGATTTTGAAACTTCGTGGCAGATTAAAACTGTGTGCCGGACCGAGACTCGAACTCGGGACTTTTGCCTTTCACGGGCAAGTGTCGAGTTTCGGTCCGGCACAGTTTTAATCTGCCAGGAAGTTTCAAAACAACTCACGTCTGATCTCGGCTAAGCGCTACGAAACATGAAGCAATAGAACACTACTGTGCAAGTCGAACCGAACAGGCACCTTATTGTCATACAGCTTTCCGAAATTGAAGTACCGAGTTTAGTCATCCTTGTGTTACAATTTAATTGCTGTGAAAATATTTTGTGGCACGGCACTAGCGAATTAAAGATAAATGAAAAGAGTCTCGTTTTGCGTATGATTTGTTATAATGTAATGTTGGAAAACGGTATATTTGTGGTTAGAGTGCTACCACACCTTAAAGTTCATAGATATGGATGATAGCAGAAATCTGTCTAGTCGTTTTACTCAGTCTATATAGGCGTGCGTCGTCATTGAGATGTAGAAGTGAAAACTTTGTTTGAGATAAAAGTTGAAGCTATGGAGGCAAACAGGTTAGAAATGTAAACAATGATGATATCAATAGCACGTTTTGTCTACAAATAGCTTATCTGTTACTGTCCAGCATTGGAAATTCGGATCTCTAATTTAGAATCTTGATCGAACGACAGATTTTAACTCCTCTTAAGTATTCCAAACATTATACATGCCTGTAGGCTTACGTGTTCATTGTCATTGTTGATAAAGTCTTCAGAATTGTTCTGCTTCTTAAGACTTCATCAGTGCTCGACGTTTCGGTCACAAGAAGTTTGAAGAGGACTATTGAAAAGCAGCTGCATAAGCCAACTTTCATTTCTGATGGTGTGATATTGCTCAGTTATTCTATATAGGTTGCACAGATGTCTTTTTCTGTGTCTGTTTACTTGCTAAGAGAATATGCTGCGTAAGCACATATTTACTTTGTGTGTCAACCAACACCCTCCCAATATCCTCTCCGCAAAGTGTGAATCTATGAGCGTATGTGGTTAAATCTGCCGGACAGGGTAGGAGAGACCTTTTTGTGTGTTCTGGGTTGTGTAGAACCAATATGGATAGCTGGGTGGAGGCCTAACAAAGCGGATTCATCGTGAATCAGGGCGCTTACCACGTGTTTCCATCCAGCATTAAAAGATGTCCATCCCCCATCGCCTTAATAAACGTCTCCTGAGACAAGTGTCTCCTCTGGATATTTTGAAGCAGCACTGGAAATCCTTCCGCCGTCTTGGTAAGACGTTATATTCCTTGGAACACATCTTGGTATGATCTTGTACCAGTTAGTGCATTTTGTTTTTTGTTCGCTATGAGAAGATCTTCTCATTTATTTCGTAGAATGTTGGGGAGTGTTTTTTTGTTCCGTTTCGTTGAATTTTTCAATTAATTTTCATGAATAATGTTCGTATTAGTGCTTTTGGATTTTTCATATTAAGGGACATTACCACATGCCATCAGGAGTGGGCTCTCTTTGTTTTACTTACCAATTACGTGTCCATTAAATTCATAAAAGCTATGATTTGATTTTGGCTTTTTCTAGTGACGAACCACGTGTAGGTGAATTAATGAGGTAGAAAGTGCAGGCTATTTCGCTGTGTAGAAAGCACGTTCCTTGTAGAACGATCCCAAATTCAAACAGAATTTCTCCATTGGTTTAACACTTGTGAAATTCATCACTTTTAGTGGAAGGGTTCCGACTCTGACTTTTAGGTATCTCTAACACACTAGTGTAGCTTTATCGGTGGTGGAATTAACTGCTTCTTTCTCCTGAGTTACGTACGAGTTTGTTAAATACTTAATGCTGAATTATCTTCGTTTTACGTAGTTCTCAGTTTCTCTTGTCTGTGTCCTTAAGGTCATCATGTTGGGTTTTGCCCGTAATTAGTGTTCCAAACGTGGTTATTATAAAGAAAAGAGTATAATTTCATGTTGGTTTCAACGTTAGTTCATGTGTTTTATGTAGGATATGGACCACCATAATAAAGTGCTAGTAACAGTGAGAATTGTTTTACGAATATTGTACCTCCTCTCACATTTTTTCCACTTTCTATAATTGTTCTCCTCCAAAGGATAAAGAAGGTTTTTAAATTCAGTATGAGATGTAAGAGAGTTCCTTGTACGTATTAGGCACGCCATGCTACGTGTGGTCGGATTGCAACACTGAATGCTTTACGTTGCATTATTTAATGTCAGGGTTGATTTTTCACGAGTAGTTCTGATCGGGCGGCACTGCACGCGCGGTAGATGTGGGCGAGAAATAATTTATGTAAGTTACTTGTTCCCTTTCATTACTGAGTCGAGGAAAGTAATAATAACTCCACGATATACAGCAGCTTGCATGTCTACTCGATGTAGAATTCAGTTACTAACAGCAAAGTTCATTCACGCAAGCGGAGAGGAACAGACTGTAGCTCGCACTTAGCAACTCGTAATATGATTTTCATTGAGAGGGAGGGAGCAGGTAGCTTGTTCTTGGCAATGTCGGCCAAGCTAACATCACACTTGGGAGGAAGTAGGCAGCTTGCAATATGAAGCGGGCTAACGACTCAGAAACTCCATCCAAACATCGTTTGCTTATTCAAATCTGTGGTCTGTGAAGCAATAGAATATTTTTGAAGCTCACTATTTAACATCTTAAGCGCCTCTGAAACCACGGCCGTTTCCACAATGATCGTGATTGCCCTGCGCATCAGCGAGAATCGCTAATAAAATGAGTGCATCTGTTTCACGCATGTTCTTTACGGAAGGAAAATAATTGTGGTTGGTGCGTCTGATTTAACCTACTACTGTCACTGGAAAGCGCTACGGTCGTTGATCACGCTGACGGACACGTTCTTTCTGATCTCTGTGCTCTCCAGCCGCGTTGGAAAAACATGTGGGCGTACACGTGGGTATTCAGGTGTTGTCTGAGGACGATGTAACATGAACGGAATCATTCATCGTGCATACTGACAGCTCGATATGCTGTGACGTATCATGAAAGTTTGTCACAATATTCCAAGCGTTCACCTGAACTGTTCAACCACATTGAACATAAAAAAATACTTGAAGGATTGCGGTGAAGTGTGTGGTCACCAAATAATGAGCAAAGTGCAAACAGAAGTAATGGCAGTTTTATATTAAAATATTAAATTACTGGAATTCAGATATAAGTCTAACGATAACTCCATCAGAGTTATTTGCTTTTTTCTTCATTTGTGTGGCTGCAGTGTTCGTACCACCTCTGTCTCCTCGCTAACGAACTCTCTCTCTCCTTCCCCTACTATGAATTTACCGTTCACTAACTCTTACTCATCTATTTCCTCCCCCCCCCCCCCCCTCCCTGCCTCCAACCAATCTCCTTTTGGATAATTATTTCCTAGACTACTACCTCATCTCACTTACATATTAAATAAACAGATATTAACATATACACTCAAACTTCACTTACATATTAAATAAACAGATATTAACATATACACTCAAACTCATGTTTAACCAGATGAACGTAAATAACCACTAGTGTTGCAATATTCAGTCGCTATTGCATATTGAGAAATGTTGAGTGCTACAAGACAACGTAAATCAGTCCAAAAGTATTAGTGCCAAACGCAGCATTCCTGAAAAATGTGCAACTAGACAACAATTCCAGATGTAAACCAAAATCAGACAGAAATTTTGTAAGTTAAAATTGTGCTTCAATATTCCTTGAAGAGGATTGTTTTTAGATCTAGAAAGCAAACAAAAATTGTAAAGATATTTCATTCCAGACCATTCCGGACCACTGATGATGTTCTAAATGCATATGTTAAAATAAACATGCATATTTTGTAGTTAATAATTATCGGATTATATAATAATGCAGACATCAATCTCAAGAGCACTAATTGTCATGTGGTATTTTAGGTATGGTGTTGCACATATAGTAAAGCAAGCTATTGATTATCGCATCAGAATGTGCTATGTGTAACAATCGCGCAAATTCCACCAAACTCAAAGTTCCTATAATATATGTAAAATTAGGGAGACATTATTGGTCAAAAATGGCAGAAAATTCATAGAACCACTCATTTTACAGCTCCAATACGTCACTTTTAGTACTGTATGTCGTGTGACGAAGAGGAATTCCTAAAGGGGTACAGCCCATCCTGTACCTTCGTCAAGATGATGAGCACTTTGGATCACTTAGTCAGTCTATAATGCAATCGAAGTCGTAACATTGTTGGTTAAGTAACTTTCCGTTTCAGCTTTGGCATTCCAAGCTACTCACAACTGCCACTACTGCAGTTACTGAGTTTAATAAACTCAATAACTCATTAAGATACGAACGATGTATTTTTGTAATTGTGGAAATTTCTGTGCCAGGGTCAAAAACAGGGCAAAATATTGCAGCTCTACGGAGATATTATCAGAAATGATCAAAATGTCGCTTATAAACTACTAGCAGATGGCTGAAGTACACTTTTATACCTAACTACAAATATTTTAATATCAAAGAAGCTTTTTAAACTGTTTTCTAAATTGAAACAATACCTCACTTATACCAAATGAGAGAAAATCTTATTGTGTTTGGATATTTCGTCACAGGTTCGAATCCTGCCTCGGGCATGGATGTGTGTGATGTCCTTTGGTTAGTTAGGTTTAATTAGTTCTGATTTCAAGGAGACTGATGACCTCAGAAGTTAAGTCGCATAGTGCTCAGAGCCATTTGAAACTTTTTTTTTTTTTTTTTTTTGATATTTCAGTTTTCTTTCTTTGTCAGCTGGTTACTGAACTCAGAACAAAAATTCAAAAAGCCAAGATCGCTAGTAAAGCATTTATTTCGATAAACTGTTTCTGATTTCGTTACCATCTTCGGATCTTATGTGCAATAAATTCACACAATCTGCTCCATCTGTGCTATGGTAACGTAGTCTTACCAAAAGCTGTTATAAAAAAAATTGCTTTACTAGCGATTGATACATCCTTGTGTGTTTTTCTTCTGGATTTATTACACTGCAAATCGCCCCTATTCTGGCACAATGTCAGGAGTTTATAATTGATTGTTGGTACTAACGTTATAAAGATAAAGTGATCCACTTACCAAGTGTCAGTGTCCCTCAAATAAGAAGAAACCTGTGAGTCTAACTAGTAAGGCAAAGAGGAACCGATATCCTGTGTAGCGTGAAGATAGCGTCCAAATTTCACTGAACATTTGTTGTTTTATCATCTTCCTAGAATATGATCCACTGAGTTTGCTGAAGGAAATTATGACTTTGCTCTTCGCAACAAGACAGGGATTGTGATGGAAACATTATTTATGTTTGAGAACCATCGCAAGATCACTGCCTAATTTTGTTCAGCATTGTTTTCCTGTGTATGTGCAGGGACACAGTTACCGTGCTTCTATATTATAGGGTTGCACTGTGTGTGACTCCCTACGAGGATTCAGAATGGTTGAGCAGAGGGGCGGTGGTGAGGTCTGATGTCACCCCAAGACGTCAATGAGACAGCATTAAATTAACATCCACTTATTGCTGAGATTTTTGCTGTGATTTAGTCTCCTCATCGGTGCGGCCTGGTAGCAGCCACGTGGTGTCCGCGTCGAAGAATGCGCCTTAGGGGCCATCGTGGAATCTGTGGGCGTAGCTCCTGGTGTAGCCCACAGTCAGTTCCGCGGCCTTGTGCAGGGCGGAGTGCCGGCCGGCATGTCCCACAGGCTAGGGTGACTATGGACGTCCGCCGAAGCCTCAGCACTCTCATTGAGCGTATTTGCCCTCTGGCTTGCTGAACAGCTTGCAGTCGGACAGATAAGTTGTTCATCCACGGAAGATCTACATGATCCTCATCGTCAGTCACTGTTGAGACTACCAGGAATGGCAGCTTGCAGACTTGAACCTCCCCCTTCTCCTCCTTTCATACAAAAGGATTGCTGCAGACTCTTAAAATTATACTCCAGACTGGCAGCGGCTGGCAGCACTTCGTCATATGTAAGCGGATAATAGTACAACTAACAGAGCTGGCCGTGTGTCAGCATCATTGATGCCGGTGGAATGACCAGACTCTGGTCACTGAGTGGAAGGAAGGGGAGAGATATATAGTGATCCCTAACTTGATTCTTCCGTAAGGGTTACCGAATGTGCTCCAGATTTTCGAGCCTCTCAGCGTTCTCTGCTGGACTAACGTTTAGTTTCAGATTGTGAAACTTCCCCTTTTTAACAATTATACATGACCGTGCTTAACCTGACACACAATATTTTGTTAGCGCAACGCAATCTGACTTTCAAAATTCCCTACAAAAGAATGGCCCTGACTAACATTAAACTATACCTTTCACAAATCACTTACCTCACAAAAATCTTCGCTGCTCAAGCTACTGCAATACAGCGAGCGCCACTACTGCCAGCTAAATAAAAGATTCAAACTACTGAAGGCACTAACTACTGATAGGGATAGTTAGCAAATGAAAGATATTAATAGAGAACAAACAATGTATTTACCTTGATATTATCATATATAAATATAGCAGTTCATGACAAATTTCAAAACTCCGCCATCTCTCTCCCCACATCCACCACTGCTGGCGGCTCACCTCCAACTGCGCAACGCTACGCGCTGTTCACAGCCAGCTGCCTAACACTACAATGGCAGACAACAATGCAAACTAGCCACAGACTGCACACAGCACAGCCAGTGATTTTCATATTGAGCGCTACGTAACGTTGCCAATAAGAAAACATAAACAGCCAACTTACATAGAGAAAACATAAACAACCTACTTACAATTGGTCTTTTATGCAAGGTTTGCAGCCTGAAAGGCGTTCTTGTGTAGTCCTTACGTATAGCTACTCCATGCTGCCCTGTTGACGGAATATCGTTACGCATCTTTTACAGTGACGTCATGGTGCTGAATCAGATGTTCCTAAGGATGTCCCTCGCACAGTTGTGGCAGTGTGCTCCTTGTTTGTGTGTATTTCGGCGCCCCTGAGAGTCTATACTCATTACGCAACCATTGCGTACTGGGCAGGTGCACTAGCCTGTACGTCATCGCATACAGCTAAAAAAAAAATTGTTCTTCACTCTAATACTATTACAATACAATACAATACAATATGAACCAATGGTAAGATTCACGCACTCAATACAGGCTGAAACATGCATAGCTCACTGCTATGTTTCTACATTCAATTTCTGAGCATTAAAATTATTAGCAGAAGGCATGCAACTATGTAAACGTCATGAACTACGATCGATTATCACGACTGTTATTTAACGATCAAAATTTCTTCTAAACTTTCCTACTTACGTTTCCTCGGCGTCTTACCACGCCTTTATACAGGCAGTTCGTCTCGGAATAGAATAGCATCGCCTGTTAGTGTCTCGAAATAATGTAAGATTAAACCATACTAGCATCTTGCATGTGATTTCCTTTGTAGATGCACTGCACGACACTAGAGTACTCCTAACAATTTTAAATAGTCCTTTCACTTCCCCTAAAACTGATTTCATGTGGTCGTTCCATTTCGTATCGATTCTCAGAATTATCACTAGTTCTTTAAAAGAGGAAGCAAGCTCCATAAATTTACGAATAACCTTGTTTATAGTCGCTATGGGATATTTTCTCTAAGTTGTGAACATTATATTTAACGGATGCACATTTAAAAAGCTTTACCACTCAGTACCTGTTAGCTGACTAGAAGTCAGCTGCATTACGTGTGAATCATCCATCGACGATACTTTCCTGTAGGCACCAGCATTGCTAGCGAACAACAGGAGAGTTTCCAAGACCCTTCATAAATACTAAAACCGTTAGCGGTTATTTACGCTACCCTGGGAGATAAGTTACTTTCGTTTCTCCTAATCATTCGCCTTCCAGCAACATTTTCTGTTAATCAATCTTCCTACTAGTCACTCACAAATTTATGAAGAAAATCTCTATTTGATTATATCATGGTTGGCAGCTGACAATGTTCACAACATTGAACGTCTTTCAAAAATCTAATAAATAAATGTACAAGTTTACAGTGCCTGCATTTTTCAGTGTCTGCATGGTACTACTCAATCTATCTCTGTATGGTGATCAGGACACTGTGAGATATAACAGTTTGGATAAGTACAGGGGGTGTGCACGGATAGAGGAAGTGGTTAAGATCACTGCTCACTTTAAGTGAGAAATCCGGCTTCGAGTCCTGGGCTGGCACAAATTTTCATGTGTCACTGATAAATTCTACAACTGATGCCTAATCATATTCGCAATTTAGCAGCGGCAATGTCGATGCACAAAGCAGCATGACCTGCCAGAGGGAATGAGAAGAGCTTCACACCATATCTAAGTGGGGATCTAGTGTAATTCCATCAATTTAAATTAATTTTGAGCTAATCTGTAGCAATTACACTTTTCGTACCAGTCAGTCAGTGGATTCATCCATCTAGCTATTGGTGGAAGAACTTTTGAATGTGATATTTCATATTATTTCTTCTGCGTAACGGAGACGACACGGATCTTCAAAAAGAGTGTCACGCACAAATAACGATGTTTGCAGTTTATGTTTAACGTAGAAAAAATTCTGTTCTACATTAAACGTATTCGCAGCTTCGAATACGGACAACAAGAGCTATGTAATGGAATGACAACCATGAATATTTGTGCTGGACCCGGATTTCCCGCTAATCGCGAGCGGTCGCCTTACCGTTAAGCTACCCGAGCATGACCCACGGCCAGACCCAAACTACCGTATGACAAAAAACATACGTACATGTCCGAAGAAACACTGCAGTGTAATCTGGAACAACACAGGCACTGCAATATCGTAGATTCTGGTATTGTCACAACCATACACGCCCACGTTCGACATGCTTTTTAATTAAACGCGTGTTCCTCCGGACATCCAGTGTATTATGTAAAATGAAACAATGGCTTCGATATCTCCGGCTAAGACAAGCTAAGGGTTAGTTTATATTTGAAACTTCCTGGCAGATTAAAACTGTGATCCGGACCGAGACTCGAACTCGGGAACTTTGCCTTTCGCTGGCAAGTGCTCTACCAACTGAGCTACCCAAGCACGATTCACGCCCCTTCCTCACAGCTTTACTTCTGCCAGTACCTCGTCTCCTACGTTCCAAACTTTACAGAAGCTCTCCTGCGAACCTTGCAGAACTAGCACTCCTGAAACAAAGGATATTGCGGAGACATGGCTTAGCCACAGCCTGGGGGATGTTTCCAGAATGAGATTTTCACTCTGCAGCGGAGTGTGCGATGATAAGAAACTTCCTGGCAGATTAAAACTGTGAAGTTTCATATCAGCGCACACTCCGCTGCAGAGTGAAAATCTCATTCTGAAGTTTACATTTGTTTATACTGTGCTTTTCTTAGAAGCAGCTTTTCAAGTCAGTAATCCACACATTCCATGCTGAAATTGAACTAAGTCCGTCAACATGGCCTCGTTTAGAGCCAGTCGCATCCTATAGTCGACGAGCTGTCAGTAGCCTACTTGATCTACTCGTGTGGTGCACGGCTTGCGTAATTTGCTCCATTTGGCAGGTCAGTTGTGATTGTGATGGGCATCTATGTAGTATACTGTATCGCCTTGTGAGTGCAATATTATTACATTCAAATATAAGCTCGCTGGACATAATATTAATCTTCCTACAATAAGGCGGTGTCGGATCCGACACGTCTTGTTTTCATTTGCACAGGGAACAGCGCTAGTGTGCGCTAGTGATTTATAAGGGGAAAACAGTTTTTTAGCTAAGTGTCGTATACGATGCGGCCTTGTGGCTTGTAACAGGTATCCTGGCTGTCCACCTTGTGACGGGAAGGTTAAAATGAGTCGTGAGTGGTGCTCCCTGCTAGCTCATTTGACAGAGCATTTGCCTGCGAAAGGCATGAGTCCTGAGTTCGAGTCTCGTCCCGGCACATACTTTTAATCTGCCAGGAAATTGCACCTAATTTATTTTATTTGTTCTCCCTGAACTTAAATTCCCTTTCCAAATTCATCATTGATTTTATTTACTCCTTGTTCAGTGTCAGACCTCACTGGGGTGTAACAGTGCCTCTTATCGCACTGATTTACAAATCCGCTGTCACCCTCAAAATCCACGGCAGGCCTTGCTAATCCACTACAGCCGTCGCTAATCCCGCGCTGACGCTGGCGGCGCCACAGGCAGCTCGTTAGGCCCACGCCGACAGCAAACTAACGGCTGTAGAGGAACAGTGCCTCCCCCCCCCCCTTCCTGTAAGCGGAGCCACGCATCTCGGGGCTTCCCCGACGCCGCTCATCAGCGTGCATCACCCGCGCCATTAGGCGCTGGGCCGGGGCTGCCGCAACTGCCCGGAAAATTGCCGCGAAGCCTTGGCTGGCTGGCTGGCATTCACCACCACCCGCCTGACGGCGTCCGCACCTTATGAGGGCGCTGCCCTTGTTCAGGCCCGCATCATACCAGTACGACTGACCCATCTCGGCGAATACCTGAGAGTAGTGATTCGGACGCAGCAATTACCGTTTTAACGTAGACGACAGACGCACGATGTAGTTTCACGCGGAAGTTTCGCGCTTGCTGACGACCGTCGTTAACTACAATCCACGAAATTATAAAATTCACTATGCTGAATAGCTTAAAATTTCTGTTTAGAATTTAGTTAGGGCACAGTTTCATTTGTTCGCCGTATGACGAGTTTAGTACAAAGGGCACACTTTCATCGATCTGTTAATATGATGTATCTATTAGTGAGTTCAGGCTTTCATTGGTCTGGTACATGATGGCCTCATACTAAGAGCACATTTCGATTGGCTGGTCATATTACGATCCTATACTATGGGCACATTTCCGTTGGCCTAGCATATGACAGTGTCATAATAAGGGCACATTTTAATTGGCCTGTTATATGATCGATCTCGCAGAGAGAATGCGCATTCATTTGCCTGTCATTTGACTGGTGTCGTGGAGAGGGCGTACTGTCGTTGGCAAGTCATATGACGGATCACGGCAATAGAGAATTAAAAAATTGATACATCATAGAGGCTCTTGTGGACAGCTGTGGCCAACTAGTTCGTATTGTCGATGACTATATAGCAGAAAGAAAAAGGCAGCACTTTCGAGCAGCTGACTACACTCTTACAAGTACTTCGTATTAGAAGGTAGGAAGATTGGTATTTGACGACGTGTCCACGACAAGGCCATTGGAGATGGAGCACAAGCCATGACTGGAAAGCAATGGGAAGGAAACTGACAGTGTCCTTCCAAAGGAGCCACCCCGATATATACATAAAGTCAGAGGCGGCCTAGAAATAGGCTACCGAGCCATGCCCCGCGACGAGAGCCATAGCGCTCCGCCTGACTGCACATTTCCCCCACCGCCACTGCAAGCTGTCTGATTGTGAGGAGGGGAAAAAGGGGGAAACTATGAATGCGCCGAATTTAAATGGCAATTTCAATAGCAAAGCATACGACTTGGCATTATATTTTACATTTTTCGACAGCATAGACCACAAAAAACAAATTTTCAGTTTTATTTCTTTCAGGCGTGAAGGGAGGGATACAGTCAATTTTATAGATTTTCACACTGAGGTCGGAGACGTGTGAAACTTTGCCCGAAGAAAACAAAGTAAGCGTTTTGGATAGTAAAAGAATTTTTCTTTAAAACGAGAACTACAATGCAGGGCAATCAGTTGAATCTGCAAATGAACAGGGGGTGCTTTTAGATGAAACGCCAAAGGGTCTCGAAAACAGATGTAAGACTGGCAGCGTCTCAAAACTTTTAGAAATTGTTTCACGGCCACAATGAATTCTTCAATCCTAGCATTTTCTTTAATGCATTTTCTTAGCGACCTAGGATGTCAGAATCTGTACCTTCAACAACGCGATTTTCTTTCGAAATGCATCCCCATCAGATCAGAAATAAGTTGTTTATCATCTTGGAATGTCTTATGGTTGACAGTGTGCAATCAAGTCCACTTAAAATGTGAGATCTGAAATACGTTCCTTATTTTCTAATTTTCGTTCCTGTTTTCCGACTTCCTTCATAAGTTCAACAACAGCGATTTTAAATAGGCATGCCCCTTGACTTGACCCAAGTACTTTACAGTATTATATAAAGTCTCCATACTGTTCTTCAATCCCATCGAATACTGTGGCAATTAGCAGTGAAATAACGCTGGCAACTTTAAAAATTTCGCTATTTGTGCCACGAATTTCTTCACGTGCTCCATGACTGCAAATTTACACGAAGTGCTTCCTGAGTTACAGAACTATAAATCCCATCTGTCGATCATTGTCAGCGAAATCAATAAATTATTTCTACATGGTATTGTATCGTCGTTCCATAGGAAAGTTCAGCGCCTGTCGATTATGCGACTGCATAATAGAGAATGAAAAGTCTCATCCCTCTATTCTGTCATTCCCGTTCAGACAGGCCGAGCCACGTGTCCCACACATCCGGCTGGCATTCGGAAATTGGAAATTTGTGGTAAGGACTATGGGACCAAGCTGCTTGAGGTCATCGGTCCCTATGTTTACGCACTACTTAATCTAACTTACGCTAAGGACAACATACACCCATGCCCGAGGGAGGACTCTAAACGGACGGGGGGGGGGGGGGGGGGGTGTTGTTCTTAGCATAAGTTAAAGTTAGCTTAAGTAGTGTGTAAGTCTAGGGACCGATGACCACAGCAGTTTGGTCCCTTAGGAATTCACACACATTTTTTTGAATAAATCGAAATCGATCATTGTGTGCCCTGCAACCGACCATACGTGCAAGAGTTTTTCATGTCGCTTAGCAGCGTTACGACTAGATATTTAATCGAAGTGACTGTGTCAGGCAGCACACCACGAGTATTTTATTGGAACGTTACAGGGAGAATACGCAATACCATACACAAAAGCGTCGCCAGCAAACAGCTATTCAAGATGTTCTTCAGGTCGTTTACGTACTTAGAGAACTAGAGTGGGGGCACACCTGGAGATACGTCTCGAATGGACACTCGCTATCCAAACAACGTACTGATTTTTACTACTTGCCGGCCGGGGTGGCCGAGCGGTTCTAGGCGCTACAGTCTTGAACCGCAGGACCACTGCGGTCGCAGGTTCGAATCCTGCCTCGGGCATGGATGTGTGTGATGTCCTTAGGTTAGTTAGGTTTAAGTAGTTCTAAGTTCTAGGGTACTGATGACCTCAGAAGTTAAGTCCCATAGTGCTCAGAGCCATTTGAACCATTTTTTACTACTTAAAAACTCACCGACCCACTCAGATATCTGAGAACCTATTCGGTGTTGTTGGCCTTTTGCAAACAGTCTGAATTGGTATACTGCGTTAAACACTTTCCGTTAGACCAAAAAAAAAAAAAAATTGGTACGCAAAGTATTGAACGAGAAAAGCGCATGCTGAGATTCCCAAGAGTATTACCTTCTAAATCTGTGTTGATATGTGGATGGAAGCTTCTCTCTCTATCGAGGAAATTTGTTATAAGGGGCGATGAAAGAGTTTCCGTTCGAAGGCCATAGAGTCCAGAATCGGTATGCCAATAAGGCAAAATCGCCTTGATCACTGAGGCAATCATGCAACCGACGCACCACGTTGAAGGTTCCGGTTTGGTAAACCGCCGTGTCCTACTGCGTGAAAAAGTCCGTAATTGACTGTTGCACATTATCGCCCGTGAGGAACCATTTACCCCGAAAGGTCTCTATTAAGGGACCGAAGGCGTGATAATCAAATGGGTAGAGATGAGCTCTATAGGGGAGGTGTTCGAGTGTCTCTCACTTAAGTTGGCGTAAATTCTGCATTACGGTATTTGGGATATGGGAACGTGGGTTATCATGAATCTCCATTCCACAACGGCGTTTGTGGCAGACATGCTGTTTAATATATATTCTTCACACACAGATGGATGTCTACTGCTGTTTGTCCTTCGGCAGCCAAGAAAAGAATAACAGTATGTTTGACCTATGTAGACGTATTTGGTAATAACATCGCCACAGTTCATGTTTCCGCATTTACCGCGCGGAAGTCGGAAAGACACGGGTGCCACACTAGGCCCTTGCCTACACGTCGGGTGCTTAAATACTCGCATCGGAGTCGCACTACATCTATATCTTCATCTACGTGATTACTCTGCTATTCACAATAAAGAGCCTGGCAGAGCGTTCAATGAAACACCTTCAAGCTGTGTCTGTACCGTTCCACTCTCGAACGGCGAGCGGGAAAAACGAACACACAAATTTTTCTGTGCGTGCCCTGATTTCTCATATTTTACGGTGATGATATTTTCTCCCTATGTAGGTGGGTACCAACAGAACGTTTTCGCAACCGGAGGAGAAAACCAATGATTGAAATTTCATGAGAAGGTCCTGTCACTACGAAAAACGCCTTTGTAATGATTGCCACTCCAATTCACGTATCATGTCTGTGACACTATCTCCCCTATTTCGCGATAATACGAAACAAGCTGCCCTTCATTGTACTTTTTCGATGTCATCCGTCATTCCCATCTGATGCGGATCCCACACCGCAAGGCGGTACTCCAGAATAGGGCGGACAAGCGAGGTGTAAGCTGTCTCTTTAGTAGACCTGTTGCACCTTGTAAGTGTTCTGCGAATTAATCGCAGTCTTTGGTTTGCTCTACCCACTACATCGTTCCAATGGAGGTTACTTGTAACTGTAATCCCAAAATATTTAGTTGAATTTACAGCCTTCAGATTTGTGTGACTTATCGCGTAATCGCATTTAGCGGATTTCTTTTAGTACTCATGGGTGACGGTAAATCACAGCATTATCTGCAAACAATGTAAGACGGCTACTCAGATTGTCTGCTACGTCGTTAATATAGTTCAGGAACAATATAGGGCCTATAACACTTCCTTGGGGAACGCCGGATGTTACTTCTGTTTTACTCGATGACTTTCCGTCTATTACTACGAACTGTGACCTTTCTGATAGGAAATCACGAATCCACTCGCACAACTGAGGCGATATTGCATAGGCGCGCAGTCTGGATAGAAGACTCTTGTGAGGAACGGTGTCGAAAGCCTTCTGGAAATCCAAAAATATGGAATCAATTTGACATCTCTTATCGATAGCACTCATTACCTTATGAGTATTAAGAGCTAGTTTCACAAGAACGATAATTTCTGAATCCGTGCTGACTATGTGTCAATAAATCGTTTTTCTTCGAGATAATTCATAATGTTCGAACACAATACATGTTCCAAAACCCTACTGCAAAATGGCTCTGAGCACTATGGGACTCAACTTCTGAAGTCCCCTAGAACTTAGAACTAGTTAAACCCAACTTGTGGTGTCACCGCCAGACACCACACTTGCTAGGTGGTAGCTTAAATCGGCCGCGGTCCATTTAGTACATGTCGGACCCGCGTGTCGCCACTGTGTGATCGCAGACCTAGCGCCACCACAAGGCAGGTCTCGAGATACGGGATAGCACTCGCCCCCAGTTGTACGACGACATTGCTAGCGACAATACGGACGAAGCCTTCCTCTCATTTGCCGAGAGACAGAATAGCCTTCTGCTAAGTCCATGGCTACGACCTAGCAAGGCGCCAATTGTAACAGTGCATGTATCTTACGAGTCTCATTTGTATAGTCAAGAGAGATGTATCACAAGGAGTGATTAAAAGTTAAGTATAAAGCAGCTACGTACTTTTCTTGCTACCATTCAATAGTTATCCTGTTCCAGACTTCACGCCAGTCGGCGTGTGTGTACGCGTGCCTTTCTTTCGGCTCCCTTCCCAGTGTGGCGTAGCAAGCTTGTTACGTCACAACACAACTAACCTAAGGACGTCACACACATCCATGCCCGAGGCAGGATTCGAACCTGCGACCGTAGCAGTCTCCCGGTTCCAGACTGCAGTGCCTAGAACCGCACGGCCACTTCAAACCCTACTCGAAATCGACGTTAGTGATTCAGCGTATTACTCCTACTTCCATTTTTGGATGTTGGTGTGATCTGAGCAATTTTCTAGTCTTTAAGCACGGATTTTCTGTGAGCTAGCAGTTGTATATAACTGCTAAACATAGAGCTATTGTATGAGCATACTCTGAAAGGAAGGTGACTGCAACTGCGTTGCATATACGCTGCAGCAACGCCCTCAAACGGAAACTTTTGATGGCCTCTTATACATTCAAACTTAGAATATGCTCAAGAATTCTGCAGGAAACCGACGACAAGGTTGCTGGTGTGTAACTCTGTGTAGGAGCGGGCTACGGCGCAGCGCAGCTAGGCGCTGGCAGCGGCGTGTGTCGCCGCAAGGTGCGGCCGGGTGGCACGTGCGCGCTCCGGCCCGACCCGTCGCTGCGGCGGCAGCTGTGAGCGGGGGCGCCGGTGCGGAACCACCGGCTGTCGGCCGCCGCACGCAGACAGCGGCTCTGCGCCTACCAGCCAGCGGGCCGCGACAAAAACCGAGGCGACGTGCTACGTCCGCATCTGCACAGTGCAAGCCGTTTTATGGTATGTGGCGGAGGGTACTCGGGACACTTGTTCCTGTCGCGAACGGTGAGCGGGAAGAACGATTTTTGGTAAATCTTCTGGTAAACCTTCCGGGATGTAAGGTCGTGGTCCATGAAACTCTTCAGCTCCTAACGTTTCGTCCAGAGCTGCGCTGAACATCTTCAGAGGGGTGTTTCTCCTCCGGTGAATCAGTCGGCAAGACTCACCGGAGGAGAAACACCCCTCTGAAGATGTTCAGCGCAGCTCTGGACGAAACGTTAGGAGCTGAAGAGTTTCATGGACCACGACCTTACATCCCGGAAGGTTTCTCAGAAGATATGTCATCCGGTCGTGAAAGCCTTCATACTATGATTTTTGGTAAGCCTCCGTTTGACTCGAATCCCTCTAATTTCACTTGCAAAGTCCTCTCGCGAGATATACATAGCAGGAAGGAATACATGGGTTGACTGTTCTACGAACGCGTGCTCTCGGAATTTTAAGAGTTGTTCAAAAATGGTTCAAATGGCTCTGAGCACTATGGGACTTAACATCTATGGTCATCAGTCGCCTAGAACTTAGAACTACTTAAACCTAACTAACCTAAGGACAGCACACAACACCCAGCCATCACGAGGCAGAGAAAATCCCTGACCCCGCCGGGAATCGAACCCGGGAACCCGGGCGTGGGACGCGAGAACGCTACCGCACGACCACGAGATGCGGGCTCCTTCGTTGTGTCTCCCACTGCAGATGGATGAGCAGCTCTTGACGTTTTCGCGCTTAGGAAACGAGCCTGTGACAGAATGTCCTTCTCTTCTTTGGATATACTCCATGTCATCTCTCATTCCTATCTGGTAATGGTCTCAGAGTGACGAGCAATAATCAAATATCGGTCGAAAAAAAGTTTCTTAAGTTACCTCCTTTCTGAATGGACTATACTTCCAAAGGAATCCGTCTGGCACCTACCTTACCTATAACTAGTTTTTTGTGCTTGTTCCAATTTAAATCCCTCCGTGCGCATGCTTCCACATATTTAATGGCTGTTCGTGCTTCCACTCGTGTAACGATAAAGACAATATGTCAATACGCTATGTTTGTTTATGTTGGGCCAATTACCAATCCCTGCACCAAGAGTCGATCCTCTGAATATTTCACTACAATTTTCTAGACATTTTACTTCTCTTTATACAACTTTTCATCCGTGATCATCCTCAAATATATATATATATATATATATATATATATATATATATATATATATATATATATATTAGGTTTCTCCTAAGACTCGTCAAGCGCATTTACGCTGGTGTTTCAGCAGGTATTTGCGTTGTGTAGCTGGAGTCAGTCCAGACAAATAGTGCTCATCGTGTCTTTCAAGCGACATCCAGTGTCGACGGAAAGGGTCGGTTTGTTATCTGTTACAACAAAATCATGTTTAAAGCAGAATTTTACGTTCCCATTCGATAGACTGGTTCAAGATTAGTCTACTGCGATATTTGTTCTATTGATATGTGTTAACAGGGGCACGATGTGTATTAACAGGGGCAGTAAAACACGAAGATTAAACAGCAATCTAGCAGCGACTCTGTGGCGTTGCATGCCTGGCGGTAGCGGCCAACGCGGACCAGGGCAGTGCTGTCGCTGCTGGAGCACTAGTTGTTCATCCCTGTCCTGTTAATACATATTGATAAAAAAAATATCTCTGCAGACTAAGCTGCGACCACCCTATCGAATAGACACATAAAGTTCCCCTTTTTTAGTGGGAAACAAACCGACGATTTTTCTTCGATACTGGGCTTCGCATGAAAGACGTGATGACCACTATTTGTGTGGACTGACTCCAGCTACGCAACGTACTTCGTTTGATTTCCTAAAACCGAACAAGAGAGCGATACAAAAATAACTCATGGGACGGCAGTGAGGTTCGAACCTGAGCCAAAGGCTGTGCAGTCTCGTGTGCTGTCATCTACGATATGACAACAACTCCCACTATTTGTATCTGGCGGGCCGCTTGAATCTGATTGTCCGGCAATTGGAAACGTATTGGAAAGTTGAAGTAACCGGGGCAGCACGATTCTTGACGTCTAAATTGCACGCAGATTCAGCATAAAATTCTGGCGGTATATGGACCAAATGGAATGTCGCGGCCAGACGTAGTGAAATCGTGTGTACAATTCGACCAAGGCAGCACAGACATGGGCGATGCTAATCGAGAAGGAAGGCCATCGACATCGATTACAGAGGACTATGTCCAGGAAATCGAGGAACCTGATTCGCAGTAATCGCAGATTTTCCGGCGCTCACTCTGCGGTTCTCGAATGGCTCAGTGACCAACGATCGCATTTCCATCGTCGAGGAACTGAACAATTGGTAGAACGTTCGGGCCGTTGTTTAAACTGACTTATTGATTATTTTGAAAAATAGTGTTACTTAACTGGGTCACTCTTAAATTTAGTGCAGCATTCAGTAAAAGTTACATTTATTGGCCCTAAACCAATCCCTTGGGGTACCTCCGAAGTCACTGTGTTCATATGAAGATTGCTCTCCATTAAGAGTAACGTGCTGTGTCCTATATATACATTATAGGTTTAGAACGGCAGACAATTTTCCCAGTCCATATGCTGCAGCGTGGCATGTCCAGCTCTCTGGGAGCATGACAGGTGGGGGCACAGGAGCACTTTTAACAATTATGTGCAAGGCAACTTGACCTTACGAGATACCAGTAAGATTATATAGACATTATGCTAGACAACTTGTACCGCTTCTATCGCCAGTTGGTTGTAGGTCTTTAAAGGAAAGAAGAGCATCAAGCAGTTGGAAAAAGGCACAAGGTATTCTCGTTTTCAAGAAGATCGACAGACAGATTCTCATAGTTACCGGCCCTTTCGCTGGCGTTAAGCTGTTGCAGAAATAGGTACAAATGCCGCATCACTCTTCTAAATGTCTGCAAAAGGGCCGTGCGGGATTAGCCGAGCGGTCTCAGGCGCTGCAGTCATGGACTGCGCGGCTGATCGCGGCGGAGGTTCGAGTCCTCCCTCTGGCATGGGTGTGTGTGTTTGTCCTTAGGATAATTTAGGTATAGTAGTGTGTAAGCTTAGGGACTGATGACCTTAGCAGTTAAGTCCCATAAGGTTTCACACACATCCTTCTGCAAAAGGGAGACAGGGCTACCTGCAAGCTGCAACGTGACTCTATTGAACGACTAGTTTCGGAAGGATAATCAACATAATCATCATCTAGTCAACCTGACTGACTCACACTGACCAGCTATGGGCAATCGCTGCGTGTAGACCTAAGTGTACACATTGTCAGTTGAGGG
The DNA here is from genome assembly GCF_023864345.2 of Schistocerca serialis cubense. Classification (NCBI taxonomy): domain Eukaryota; kingdom Metazoa; phylum Arthropoda; class Insecta; order Orthoptera; family Acrididae; genus Schistocerca; species Schistocerca serialis. The sequence continues at coordinate 456,840,731 of NC_064641.1, read as the reverse complement.
AGATACAGTTACTGAGTACCCGGCATTACCCGAGTATATACACTCCAGTACTGAATTCGAAAGGGGGAAAAAATAAATTGTTTTTGTGGTGTAATATCAAGCAGATTTCATTGACATGCATTCACGAAAACAGCATACAAATTACGAATCAATCAAAGAAATATGAATATACATATACAAATCGATAAGCGCAATATCCAAACTGAAAAACACGGGATTTAAATTATGCAGTTCACTGTAATATTTATTTAACTCAAAATTTCACGCACAGTGTTTTTAGTTTGATCTCCACGAGCCAGGATGAATAAATTATTTGGTGAGCCCACCTTTGAACAAGTGACAGAAAGCTGTTGGTGAGAGAAATATGGCGATATCAAATCGGAAATTCAAGTCTCACTAGCAATTGCAGTTTATTGAAGTTAAAGGGAAGATTTGTCGGAATAAGATGTAAACTGTGTCACGCTCTCCATTTCCTGTTTAGTCACTCACATTGCTCAACATCCTTTCTAATATACAGCCTTGCGCAGTTGCAAAATTATGGTCGATTTGGTTTCGTAGTAATGTAATTGGTGATACCACTTTCAGTAAAAGGTGGTTTATATTATTTATTATAAGTTTTAATGGTCTTGACCCCCGTGTAATGCAGTTACAACTGGATGATAACTGGTTTTCGTTGACTATCAACTATTCTCAGATCTATGGAAACGAAAAAAAAATGCCATTTCAGCCAATATGAAAACCTACGACTAATATTTCAAACGCATTTTTATAAACGTATTGACACATTAACCTACAATGCGTACATTAAGATTGGTACAAAAGCACTATATCAACAGCAACATCGTTCCTCACCAAAACTTGTTAAAATTAAAAGCACAACTGCTAGGGTTATTACGTCAGAGGAGCATCAAAAATGCATCAAGATACTAAAATATCATTAAAAAACGTCGAATTTTGCGAGGCCGACAGATATGCTTAATGAGCGATTATCGTCTCCTATATTTCGATCGAATGCGCCTAGTCACGACGATATCGTAGACATTATTAGGTAGACAATGTGTAATAATGCGGAACGAGACCAGAAACCGAAAGGTCAACGCAGATTCGATAACGATTCCAAGGCTACACAAAATTGGCATTTTAAGGTAGGGTAATTTTTAATTTTAATTTTGTGTGTTTCTATTCAGTCTGCTTTTTTTTATGAAATATTTTCCAATTTTTCATTTTGTTGTGAGATATTAATTTTAGTTCATTTAGCTGTGAGTAGTTCTCAGTTTAACTGCAATTTCTGTTTTTGGTTGCTTTTACTGTCAAGCATTACTGATCACGGCTCTCTAAAAACTAACACAAAATTTCCATGTAAAAAATTTTTATTATAAGCAACTCCACATATACAGGATGTTCGGAAGAAATAGCAAATATTTTAGGAAGTAGTAGTACAGGTCATTTCGAATAAAATATTCCATGTAACATGTGTTAATGTTCATTGGTTACACATATACAATTGTTATAACGTAACCCTAGAAAATACTCACAGAAGATGTTAAGCAAAGGCAAATTATATGTTAAAAGTTGATTTTCATAAATTCCACCCCAGACTTCACTGCGCTTTCGAATTCTCCTGACAGCACTCTTCTGAGATCGTCTTGGCGTTCTTTTATGAGGGCAGCGCTATTCATAATTGGAACGATACATTCGTGTCTTGTATTTACTTTTCCTTTGTAGACTTCGCCTTTCAATCATCCCCTCACAGAAAAATCCGGCGACCTTCGTAGCTAAGAAAGGTGACGATTCCTGCTCACCTATCTTCCAGGGAAAGTTAGGTGATGTGCTGTCTAAGGACTAAAATGTGCAGCGGTCCCATCATGACGGAACAACGTACCTATTCTTGCAGCCAATGAGCCTCTTACACTGAGCTTACAAAAGTCAATTGATAGCGATATGCACATTGTTTCATGTGAAAAGTTTTACGATGTGATTACGGCCGCACGACGGGAATTAACAGACTCTGGAAACGGAGTGGTAGTTGGAGCTAGATGGTTGGGATATTCCATTTCAGAAATCGCTAGTAAATTCAAATTCCGAGATCGACAGTGTCAGGAGTGTTTCGACAACACCAAATTTCGGGCATCACATCTCACCAAGGACAACGCAGTGGCCGACGGCCTTCACTTGACGACCGAGAGCAGCGGTGTTTGCGTAGCGTTATAGGTACTACCAGACAAGCAACACAGCGTGAAATAACTGCAGAAATTAATGTGGGACGTACGACGAACTTGTCCGCTAGAACAGTGCGGCGAAATTTGGTGTTAATGGGGGCAGGAGACGACCGACGCCAGTGGTTTTGCTAACAGCAAAACGCCTGCAGCGCCTCTCCTGGGCTCGTGACCATATCGGCTGGACACTAGACGACTGGAAAACCGTGGCCTTGTCAGATGAGTCCCGATTTCAGTTGGTAAGAGCTGATGGTAATTCGAGTGTGGCGCAGACCACACGAAGCCATGGACCCAAGTCATCAATACAGCACTGTGGAAGCTGTAGGTGGCTCCATAATGGTGTGGGCTGTGTTCACGTGGAACTGAATGGGTCCTCTGGTCCAACTGAACAGATCATTGACTGGAGATGATGAAGTTCGACTACTTGGAGACCATTTGCAGCCGTCCATGAACTTCCTGTTCCCAGACAACGACGGAATTTTCATGGACGTTTGAAGAACGTTCTAGACAATTCGAGAGAATGATTTGGCCACCCAGATTGCCTGACATGAAACCCATCGAATATTTATGAGACATAATCTAGAGGTTAGTTCGTGCACAAAATCCTGCACTGTCAAACCTTCACAATTGTCGAGGGTATACAGGCAGCGTGGCTCAATGTTTCTGCAGGGGACTTCCAATGACCTGTTGAGTCCATGCCGTGTCGCGTTTCTGCAGTATGCAGGGCAAAAGGAGCTCCGACGCGATATTAGAAGGTATCCCATGACATTTGTCACCGCAGCGTACATTAATGCCTGAAGCTCGTTTTGAAGGTCTAGACTCTAGATGATGGGACCCTGCAAGACGATACGGTAACACAATAAGCCCAATCAACTGATTGTTTATCATACAACAGCAGTTACGTGTGCTGTCGATACTATCACGAATGAAAGTGTTTCCATCAGCCTTCCTTTCTTTTCGTGTCCTTCTATCCCGTCTAGTTACGGGCTGCACTGTACTGATGGCTTTGGCAATTTTATTTTATTCAAGTTTGCTGTCAGATGTCCTTCTTGTCGCCGCAGCCGTGACTTACCGAATGGAAGGAACTCGTGTGCGCCACAGGCCGAGAACTGTGTAAAATTTGCTCTGTTTGTGATCGAATTTTAACTGTTTGCCGATTGCATTTTCTGAGGCGGAAAGACGGGACTAATGCAGCATTTGCCTAAGCCGCCTAAAAAACCACACACAGGCCGGCCGATACAACGGCCACGGTCGTTAACTCCCTACACGGATGCGATCCTTATCTGGCTAACCTTTCCAGTCTCGTAAACAAGCGCGCTCCGCGTTACGCTGTACGAGTAGGTAGACGTGATTTTATCAGTAAACAGTATTAATGGGATTAGTCGGCGATTTGCTTTCTCGAAGTTTTCCTGTTATCAATGGTAAGTACAGAAGCCGTGAATACGTAATGTCCACCATGTTCTTGTAAGTGAAATACGACACGTGTAGAATTCCTGCATATCCTTCTTGAAGTACTACGTTTTACCAAATGAGAAACGTCAGTTACTTCATAGAAAAAATAACTGTTCATTTGCGCGTCAAGATGAGGTTTTCCTTCCTAGCCACTGCACCAGTATCACGTAGTTTGGTGAAAATACGATTAAACACTCGTGAGTCGGGTAATCTGCGGTTAGGAAATCCTCTACTGTATTCTCTACAGGGTGAAAATTATTTAAACCGACAAACTCTGGGAGGGTGTAGGGGACATCAAAACAAATATTTTTCCCTGGTTTAATTTTTTCCTATGAGGAGCATTTAAACCGGTAGAGGAAGATTTCTCTGGCGGCAAATTAATTAAACCAACAAACACTTTTCCATTTTTTTATGACCAAGAGACAACACATTACCACAACCCAATTTCAATTACAGTAGATTTTCAAAAATGCCTCCACTGACACGTAAACAAAGGTTACACCGTCGGATCATGTTCTGTCTGACACGGGCAAAAACCCCAGGAGTATCCTGAATTGTTCCTGCTGCTGCTGCTTACTATCCGGAGAACCAGATTCTCTTCTGATGCAACAGGAGTTGCGTAAACAAGGTTGCTCATCTCTCCCCACACAAAGTCCAGAGGGGACATATCTGGGGATCGAGCAGGCCATGCTACAGGACCACCTCTGCCAATCCACGTTCCTGGGAGCCGTCGGTCCAGGAATCGACGCACACGACGACTGAAATGTGCCGGCGCCCCGTCATGTTGGAACCACATGCGTTGTCTTGTAGGGAGCGGGACGTCTTCCAGCAATTATGGCAATGCTCTGGAGAGAAAATTGTAATAGTGCCTGCCATTTAATGATCTAGGTAGCAGATACGGCCCAATTAAACAGTCTCCAACAACACCGACCCACACATTAACGAAGAACCGCACTTGATGAGCGCTAGTAACTGTAGCATGTGGGTTATCCTCACTCCAAACTTGCGAATTGAGCATGTTGAAGACTCCATAACGCCCGAACGTTGCTTCATCGGTAAACAATAAAGTCAGTGGAAATGTAGGATGCATTTCACACTGTTCCAGGTACCACTGCGAAAACTGTGCCCTGGGTGGATAATCAACTGATTCCAGGTTGTGGACACGCTGTAAGTGAAATGGACGTAACAGTTGCTCTCGAAGGACTTTCTTACATTCGTCTGATTCGTTCCCATGTTAAGTGCAATTGCACGAGTGCTGATTGGAGGATCCCGCTTCACATGCTGCAAGACAGCTTCCTCAAATTGCGGCGTTCTTACCGTGCGATTGCGTCCCTGTCCGCCGGCCGAAGTGGCCGAGCGGTTCTAGGCGCTACAGCCTGGAACCGCACGACCGCTATGGTTGCAGGTTCGAATCCTGCCTCGGGCATGGATGTGTGTGATGTCCTTAGGTTTAAGTAGTTCTAAGTTCTAGGGGACTGATGACCTCAGACGTTAAGTCCCATAGTGCTCAGTGCCATTTGAGCCATTTTCGTCCCTGTCCAAGTAATCTGCTAAATGACCCGGTCACACACAGACGTTGGTACACAGCAGCAAAGTTCGTATGAAGCGGAATACGGCGATTAGGATATTGTTGTTGAAAAACCCGCTGTGCAGTTCGTCCGTTGTGGTGGGCTACGTAGTACGCACCAACCATATCAGTGTACTCATTCCAGGTATATCGCTCTATTAGTAAACAGAGACAATGCACTACTACGCTGGTGGACAGCAGTTGCCTACAACTGAAGATCGTAATGCAGCCTCTAACAACTGAAGAGCTTAATACGGCCTCCACCGGTTTAATTAATCCTCAAAGGAAAAAATGACATTAGGGAAAAACATTTGTTTTGATGTCCCTTACAACCGCCCAGAGTATGTCGGTTTAAATACTTTTCACCCTGTATAAGCAATAGCAGTTTTACATTACAAAACCAGTAAACGAATACCAGTTGAAATACTCGGCGTTTGTAAATAAGTGCGCCATGCTTAAACGATGAAATTGTCAACTATTCACACATTTGAAAAGTTCTGTTCTTTAAAAAAAATGAAGAACAACCGCATTCAGTCCCAACCGTGATTTTATTTCAATGTACGATTAATTCCGAGCTCAGGGGACTCACCTTCAGGTGCTTTGACAGCCTAAATCAATTTTTCCCCAGATTTAGGTTAACCCTGGTCCTGGTAAGATTACATTGGTTTATTACAAAGTAGCACATTATGAATATAAATTTACAATACGAAGACAAATCGAGAAATAACTTACTGTTTCCGTTATTTTTCGATTTGCCTTAGTTTTATAAGCTTATCACAATGTACCATTTTGTAATATACCAATGTAATCTTACGAGGACTAGCATTAACCTAAATCTGGGGAAAAATTGATTTAGACTGTCAAAGGACAGATGAGCCGCCAGGGCTCGAAAAAACGTTACGATAGTGACTGAAGTCTGTTGTTCTTCATTTTACGAAAGTAATACAGCTACAGAAGAAACACTGACAGCAATTCAGTTATTTAAATTCAATCACAACGTGATAACTTGATCTTCAAATCAAGAAGGAAATCCATAAATAAACCTGTTGTAACTGGAGTACTAAAGCGGAATGAAATTTTTTCTCTATTATTACTTCTATCTCTGTAACGAATAAAAACTCGGAACAAGTTATATGGAATATTTTAATCGAATCAGTCTATACCTTCTAAAATATTTAGCATTCCTTCTGAAACACAATGTAGGAGCACCACGGCGCGTAAGAAACTCCGGGGTGTTTCAGTTTGCGCTAAAACGGTGGTATGAGCGTAAACTACTCAATAGCAACTAATGATGAATCTCTGAAATATTTCTTTTGCACTGTTTGCCCCTATACTGCGTAAACGCTAAGACGATTGCCTTATGATAAACTCTCATACGTGGTCTGATCAGGAGAACACGACAAGTGCGACAACACGATTTCCCAGAAACTTCGCACATTGAACGAGGAGTCAACATAAGTGGATTCGTGCTTATCCATGGATACTTTACCATTTGTGACAATACGACTGTCAAAGTTTTAGAGTTAGTTTATGTGCCTTTTAGCGAGAAAGCTGTTCAATCGAAACGGTGACACAGGGCCTAGCGACAGGGCTCACCACTTTTTGGTCCAGTGTTTGAAACTCAATTAGTTTCATGTTTCATGGATCATTTTTCGTGATAAATCGTAATGATGTGGAACGAGTCATTTTACATTCAATCGCAAATTAATTTTTGAGTATGGTTACATGCTGAAAATTTGTAAGCTTTTATTTTTTTCTATTTTTTAAAAAATATATGCAGGTGTGTGCCGGTAATTCTTACCCACCAATTTTTACATATTGCAATAAAAGAGATTCTTCTACGGAATAGAAGGCGTTGGCAGGGGGAAACTTTTAGAGTTCAAATTTTATTTTGCTGTCTGCCATATATTTTATATTCCTGGGTAAATGATTAAAAATTTTTGTTGCAGCATTGTGCAGCTCTTTTTCTGCTAAAGACGACCTTAATGTGCAGTAATGCATGCCATTTCTCCTTCTGTTATTGTAATTGTGTACATCATTGCTCCTTTTGAACTGTAGTTGATTGTCTACAACAAACTTCATGAAAAATAATTACACCATGAATCAGCAATCAGAAAGCTCTTCTCTTTAAACAGATGTCCAGAAGATGATCATGGGTAAAATACCACATACTATCATTTTTATTTTTGTTTTTCATTTATCTATCCATGTTCGTATAAACGAACGTATTACGATGTATAGTGAAATAACGGTGTCCTTAATCGTCTACTAATTATATGTTGGGCGAATGAATATTAAAAATTAAATAAATGAATGAGAAAATTATTTGAAATTGTTTACAGTGGCATACCTTGATTCAAAATCAGCTACAAGAACCAGCCTTCGCTAAAGTGATCCGTTATGCATGTCTTGCCGCGAAATTATTGCTAACGCGTGAAATTTTCAACATTGTTGACGATGTATCTTCCCCGAGTGAGATTCATACGAATGTTCGTGTTGTTCGGAATCTCTACCTTTCGAATGTTTCTACGATCGGTGTCATCCAAGGGAACGCACTAAATCTTCCCGAAGAATAAACAAAAGAATAGCATATATAAATTACTATAAGAACTGATATAAGGATGAAATATAAGAACATGAGACTTTAAAAAGCTTGTAACCCCTGAAAATACCATTCACTAACGTATATTACATAATAAATATGTGACACTAATTGTTAAATCCAATTGTAAGTTTACAGTTTATTAACACCCTTGTATCCCTTAACTTGATTAGAAACATTCATGTAGTAACCATCTGCTGACATGGGTAGACAAATGATTGGTTAGTTGATTGATTTGGGGGAAGGGGCTAAACAGCGAGGTCATCGGTCCATTCGGATTAGGGAAGCATGGGGAAGGAAGTCGACCGTGTCCTTTGAAAGGAACCATCCCGGCATTTGCCTGAAGTACTTCAGGGAAATCACGGAAAACCTAAATCAGGATGGCCGGACGCGGCTATGAACCGTCGTCCTCCCGAATGCGAGTCCAGTGTGCTAGCCACTGCACCACCTCTCTCGGTGTAGAGTGATAAAAAAATAAATAAATAAAAACAATATTCGAGTTTCGAACACGGCGCATAAAAGAATCATGTACAGTGCTTAGATTATATATCTCTGCTGTGTGGATATGATGAAGAGGAGGGCACCAACAATACATTCTCTCATCTTCTGAAGAAAAGAGATTTTACAGGTAATCTGTTGCGAGGTCTGCTGAAACAAATCCGTCCCCATTCGTCATTGTCAACATCGTTGGCATCTGGGAAAAACTTATATAGAGATTCTTGTACATACTTTGACATACAGATTCTGGTTAGTAGATTCTGCTCTGATCTCACAGCTTAAACCCAAGACCTCTTCGCATTGTCTACTGGAGTAATGTGTGAAAGACACTTATAGGTGATCGTTTTTCGAACACGGTCGTTAAACTCGGTGCCTTTGGGTTTCATCCTGTCCTTTCTTTAACTTTTTCATTTCCACTGACTTTCATAACAACAGAACAAAACTCTTCCTGCGCAGGCACTCTTCATATTCACTCACATAATGGCAAATGAAAATGTCTACAACATTTGCTTTCAAACTGATTATCTGGTAGGCAGGCTGTAATTATAGTCTACCAATACACATCAGACACTCAGCTTGTATACTAAGCACTCCTGCATGTATTAGTATCTGTCCTCTCAAGGTAAAGTTATACTAATAAGTAGTACGTATGAGTGCCAATAAAACATACGATACATAGACACAGATATTTTTGCCATTTTGATTACACAGAATTGTAACTCTATGCCGGAAAAAATTAGTACGCCCTTTTAGAGGTTTCCACTTCTCTGAAGATTTATTATTGCAACAGTGCATATGAAATGATTACATTTACAGAACAACAGTACTCGAAGTTCTGAGGTACCAGGTATCGATCCATGCTCGAACACCCCCATTAGTATGCGGTGTAGCGTTGACGGGCGGCAATGAAGGCGCTGACTCTAGCATCCAGTCGACTGTACAGATGGTGAATGCCGTGGTGGGATACGTCACTCCCTGCCTGCTCGATGTTTTAACGTAGTTCAGTAAGAGTTGTTCGTTGACGAATCGCACGAGTCACTTCTCGTCCTATCATGTCCCACACGTGCCCGATTGGGGACATTTCCGATGATGGTGCTGGCCAAGGATGTTGCTGCATTTCTTGCAGAGCACGTTGAATTTCACGGGCAGTGTGTGAGCGAACGTAAGGCCTGGGGTGGGACCATTGTATCTTGGATGAATACACTCTGTGAGACAGCGCTCACCACATCCACGTCGTATGCGTAAACGACCACCACTTGCGTGTAGGCAGAATCTGGTTTCATTGCCGAAGACCAAGGCGCGCTATTCCATCTTCCAAGTGATGCTCTGTGAGCAGCATTCGAGCCATGCACGTCGATGCTGTGGCGGGAGTGGAAGACGGGCTAGAGGTGTTCAAATGGTTCAGATGGCTCTGAGCACTATGGGACTTAACATCTGAGGTCATCAGTCCACTAGAACTATGAACTAATTAAACCTAACTAACCTAAGGATATCACACACATCCATGCCCGAGGCATGTCGCGCGGTTTCAGACTGAAGCGCCTAGAACCGCTCGGCTACATCGGCCGGTGGCTAGAGGTGTGTGTGTGTGTGTGTCCATAGTCCCTCTGCTAATAACCGGTTCGCAACAGTTCGTGTTGACACATGTGGTCTCATAAGCCCCCTTACCTGTGCTGTGATATGCCACTGCTGCCCTTACAATACGACGATCCTGGCGGGCGTTTGTGCTGTGTAGATGTCCAGAGCCTCGTCTACGGGTATGAGAATGTTCACGTGACCACTAATACTAGCATCATTGCACAACTTTCGCAGCACGTCCAACTTGTACAGCAATTCTTAGAAAGGATCATCCCGTCACTAGGAACGCCACAATACGATCACTTTCAAACTCGCTCAGTTGGCTGGCTGTACTAAGTTCGAGTGCGTCTCCGTGGCATGGTTGCCTGCTTGCTTCACACGTTTGTAGCACACTGAGCCTTCTGGCTGTGAAAATTCCCTATTAAAGGCTAGACACAGTTGGCGCTCTTCTAGCTATACTACTACACTACCTGTTTGCGGACAACATTGAAACCATAATCAGCACCTCCACTACCACTAAGGTGACGTATGTCGGCATCGGATCAAAATTGACATCTTCTTTCCAGATGTACTAATCGTTTTCTGGCAATGTACGTGACATATAGACTTGATATCGTACATTAAGTACAAGATAAGAGGAGAAAAGTGTAGAATTACTGAACTTCACGCGAGCTCTGACTTTAGTATGTTTGGGAGTCGCGCCGTGTTGCAGTCAGAGACTGTAAGCGTTGTATGATTGAATGAATGATGGCTTGGATATGTTCGCGGAGGATCTCCGTCTGCGCAGTTTCTTATACGGGACCGTGAAGTATCAGAGTGCTTGCTGAAGCACTGCGACGAATAACGTTTCGAACAGTTACATCCCATCCTTGTTCCATGAGACACATGGCTAGCGAACTTGCAGACTAGGAAGGCAACGGCATTGTCATCTTCCCAAGAAGATTTGCGCAGTACTGATGAATTTTTGCGTTTGGAATTACCCGCAGAAGTGGCATTTCTCTGTGCTCTAAAACCATGAAGAAGTCGCGGTTACTGTTCAGACTGCCCTCAGTACTTGGAAAACGAGATCGCTTGTAGTATCCCGTAACACGCAAGATCATTACACGGCTGTCAAGCCGAACTACAATGAATAAAGTTACTTCGAATCCAGGACAATGAGACATCTGGGATACCTTGGGAAAAATCTATTGCCCTAAGTGATTTGCTGAAGCAGTGCGATAACTCCAGCATGAAAGATGAAACCACCCCATGCAAGTAGAAACTGAAACAGCTTTGTATTTCGGGTTATATTGCAGTGAATTGGCTCACTAAACTCTGCAATCTAGTGGTAATGGTGTCGGGCTCATGTTGTTATTAAATAGCGTGGTTATTTTACTTGTATTTTGTATACTCTCATAAAGCCATGTAAAAATAATAAGTTTCTGTTATGTTGCTTGAGGCTTTCCCGACGGACATGTTGTGTGTATGGTTCTCGGGCGAGACGTCGGATGTCATAGTGAAAACTCCACAATATTTCATCAGCGCAACTGGCCGACATCTTCAGGTGCGACGAACACACTGCTAAGGCAGCACCAGGGCCCCCTATTTATGCCAGTTTTAGGCAGGAAGTGCGCATGCGTGGAGGAGCGAACGATTTTTATTAAGATGCCGAGATCATCGAGTTATTCCGACGTTCGCTCCTCCACGCATGCGCACTTCCTGCCTAAAACTGACATATAAAGGGGGCCCTGGTGCTGCCTTAGCAGTGTGTTCATCGCACCTGAAGATGTCGGCCAGTTGCGCTGACGAAATATTGTGGAGTTTTCACTATGACATCCGACGTCTCGCCCGAGAACCATACATACAACATGTCCGTCGGGAAAGCCTCAAGCAACACATCTGATACCTGTACGGGGAGGAGATGGTAAAAGAAGTTAACAGTTTTGATAAACTACGGAATAAGAAGAGCAGACTGCTATGTGCCCTTACGTTTTTATTAAGATGCCGAGATCATCGAGTTATTCCGACGTTCGCTCCTCCACGCATGCGCACTTCCTGCCTAAAACTGGCATAAATAGGGGGCCCTGGTGCTGCCTTAGCAGTGTGTTCGTCGCACCTGAAGATGTCGGCCAGTTGCGCTGACGAAATATTGTGGAGTTTTCACTATGACATCCGACGTCTCGCCCGAGAACCATACATACAAGTTTCTGTTAATTTAGCAACTGTTTCTGTCCCTGGTATTTTGCTCCGTGGTGTGTTTAATTAGATCACTGAATATTCCAGAAACTACAAGGGGAAACACATTTCGATTAAATAAAGCACACAAATTTATCACAGAATGTGAGTGTTTCGTAATAGTATTTACAAAGAATATAGCAAGGCTGGGAACTATAGTTACATTTTTCACCGACATCCCGGAGGAAGGATCTTAGGCTAGGGAACTGTAGTAGAAGGAAAGTCGTGGATTAAATATGAAAGTAATGCGACGTCTATAAATGTAGTTGAGATATATGTGACGACATCCTATACAGGTCTTCTGTGTCACGGAAAAGATAGATAAGTTTTAGCGTCTCAGTACGGAATTTGATGGAGTCCAAAACTTGTACGGAAATTAGCGAGGATTATATTTTTGTTAAAGGTTAACTTTATTTCTGCCACTCTGAGTATAATTTTAGATCTTTTTTTATGAATTCGCTGAGGTGGGGAGCATACGCTTTTCATCTACTGTTTCCTGAAATATGAGTTATGCTTACCGGCTGGTAACGTCATCCAAGTAAACACTAGACAGCGGGCTCGGACTGGCCCTCTAATTTACAGCATTTAATAAAAAAACTAACTCGTATTTGTTCGAGACTATGGTAACGATCTTAAGCAACGCTCTGAGTTTTAAGGCAGGGCGATTTTATATGACAAAATTATTAGTAAGACAAGAAATTCCAAATAATTTACGTTGTATACTTAAATGTGTCAGAATGAGAGATCTGCATACTACAGTACTGTACACAAGGACGGTGGTGGTTTCGTTTGCGGGAGGCTAGAGAAAGAAAAGGAGTGAATATGTGATGAAGTACAAATAAATCAACTTTCCTGGATTGACCTTGATGCTACCAAAATAGATACGTAAATGGACATTGTCTCTCTTCTGCAGAGAAACTGAACCGATGTTCCGTGCGGCGTTTGTTGATTAGATATTGATCGTTCGCGGTATTTCAGCTTCTCTCACTCCTACGGAAACTCTTGTTACGAAAAAAGGTAACATGTTCCATAAGAGTAATGCATTAGTCCTCAATTATCAAATGAGCTTAACCAGAAATCTGAATAAGTGAAACATTGCTAGTAATTAAATTCAAATATTATTATTTAATCATCGTAAAAAGCCAATTTTAATCATGGTGGATGTCATTCTGTGAAGCCTCTCGTTTGTCTCTCACGATGATGTTCTGTGACGCGCAGTCATTCTTTCCAAGATTATCAGTTATTTGCTACACTTGTCGCAGTGGTCATGCCTTGACCGCTGTTGGAAGTGAGTCCCATCTGCACTTTCGACGGGTGTCACATTCAGTAACACGGAAACTGTACAATATATGCCTAAATAATGTATAATATCCTCAAGCTACACTGTGGTTGGTATAATGGATAGCAACCAGTGGTCTTAAGAGAGGAGTAAAATCGACTCTGAATTGTGCGACAAATACACTATGAACTCTCTCATCTATCCGAAAATAGTACTGTTTCATACTGCCATTCAACATTGCTCAAAATTTATTTTTACGCTTGTTATTAAGCATGTAGTAGTTATCGTCTCAGTGTGAAGGGAAGGTTTAATATTCCATAGTCGTTCTCCTGAATAATATTCATATACAATAATTCTCATCAATTACAAGTGAAACGGTGCTAAAGGCATCAAACACTAGATTTTTATAATTGTAGAACCCAGATTATATTGTAAAGAACGCCGAAAGAGGAGAGAGAAGATGGACTGAGCCATACAGCCGTTACTAAACTCAATCCACTTTCAGGTTGTGTAGCGATATTACTGAAAAGTCTGCTGTTAACGCGAGAAAATGTTTATGCAATCACAGGAGCGAACTCTGTGCGGCAATGGGGAAAAATATCGAAAAAGAGGATTACCGTGTCTCACTTCGCATGTCAAGGTCTAGTCTCCAACAAATTAAACGCCTTATCGCTCTCACTGTCTCAGTCGTGTGTCATTATATAGCTATAGATCCACTTAAATGGAGAACATAATTGCCATCCATTAGATTTTGACCAACATCTGAAGCTACTTTTTGTTCATTGCACTACTCATCGCGCAAATCCTTCATACTCGTATGTGGTCAGAAATCCATTAGGGTTTCTCTCCCTTCCATTCACGTAGGGCGTGAACAATCTAATTAACCTAATCTTGTTACCACGAACCCTACGAGAACGATACGTAGGGGGTCGTGGCATATTGCTATATTCACTACTTAAAGCCCGTTCTTGAGACTTGGTAAGTTTTCTCGGACAGTCTGCGACTATCTTCAGGCGGTTGCCAGATCAGTTTCTTAAGAACCACTACCACACTCCTCTACCGATCAGACCTGTGGTCATCGAAATTCCGCGAATAGCGTAAAGAATGTGCAAGGGCCACTACATACGTAATGTGTGGATACGTGGAGCTGTTCAAGATACCTGTTTTTGAGCTTACAATATGGTCTAAGATCCTAAAACAGATGTCAGGTATATTGCACAGTTGTTCTGTGAATTACTGCTGCTACCCTTTTTGTTGATTGGTGTGACCTGTGCTTTTTTCCAACTGGACACGGTAGATTGTAGTTAAAAGACGAGCTTACTCAGCCACAAATTCGGTGAAGCATTTTAGCCATTTGAGCTGTTTCTGAAGACCACAGACATTAATCTTTACATCATTTTGGAGTGAGACGGTGCTTAACTTGATTTTCATTTGTTGAGGAACATTTGAAAACGGAATTCAACATTTATGTTCTCGCTTGCCTCGACGTGTCTAGACACGAACGCAGGTACCACTAACAATAAAGAGCTGAGCTTCTTTGGGTTTTGTGAGAGATCTTACGATAATATGCCGCTATGTTAGTCGCTGAAGGCTTCATGTATTACCCTTTTGACAGCCATATGTGTTTCATTCAGTATAATCCTGTGACCATTCGTGCCGCTCTTCTTAGTATACTTTTAATATCCGCTTTTGGTCCTGTTTGGTTTGGGATCCACAAATTCGAACAATATTTTAAGATGGTACATACAAGTGACTTTTAATAAGTGTCATTTGTAGAGTGACTTCATTTTTCCAGAATACTACCAATGAACGAAATCTGCCAACTTTACCTACAACTAAGCCCACGTGATCATTCTATTTCATATCTTCACAAATTGTTGTGCCAAGGTATTTGTGTGAGCTGACTGATTCAAACTGTGACTCATTATTGCTGTCATAGGATACCATTTTCTGTCGTTTGTGAGGAGCAGAATTGTACGTTTCTGTACATTTAAATGAACATACCAATCTACAGCACTGTTCTGTTTTATTCAGCTGAGAACCTTATAACGTAAACTGTCTGGAAGGAGGAAAGAATGTTGATCACCTTGTAATCTACAAGCGGTGTCACCGCCAGTCGTTCATTACTGATGGATAGTGAAGCTGCCACCACATAAACATCCAGCGAGCTGCTCCGTTTCCATCACACTCGTTCTCCGCCCATGGAGGTCACAATCTCCCATAAAATCTAAGACTCTTAAATCAGCAACTTTCCGTGCCATACGCATACAAAATGGATCGTAATATTTCTCCGCCACCTGCACTACAGGCGACTTGCATCTGTTGCTTATATGCCGGATAAGTGGCCGTAATATTTTAGCTGAGCACTGTAAAATCATGACGTTCGTTGTCAAAGACAAGTGTTAAAACGCTGCAAAATGATTAATTGTCGAATCTCTGTTTTCGTCGCATTTAAATGCGTACTCTCCCACATTGCACTGCCTTCAACTCACACACTTCTACGACAAATAAAGTTTTAGTGACATGTTCCTCTTTAGAGTACGCCGAAGTGGATCTGTTTACTAGACGGATAGTTGAACCCAAGTCTCCCCCTTGTTTGCCGTTGAGCCTTGAGGGCAGAGCAGAGGGTGGGCCCCACAGCAGTTGCAGACTTACTTCCTCTTACTGCACAGGCAGACTCCTGAGACTCCCGTCTGTCACCAGTGGGTGGCATGGATGGCGGTTATCGCTGAAACAACCGGTTTTGGATTACACCAGTTTTTTTCGTCTCCAGTTTAATATGACTGTTAAAACCGCTCAAAATAACCGGTTGATAAGGTAACAGATTTTCGGTTTGTTATTTTTCTTCTTCTTCTTCAATTCATGCATTAGGCAAATTGCCTGTTAAGATACTCAGTCTCTTGTTATGGTCTTCTTCACTTCTTCTTACAGTGCATTTTTAAGTGACAGCCTTTACCGGGAATCTTGCTCCACCCACACGGTCTACAGGTTCCTTCCATTTTTTCTATTTTCCGTTATTTTTTCATTTATGTCATACGCTCCTAAATATTTCCTTACACTCTCATTTCTTTTTTTTTATTCTCCATTATACATCCTTCCACTCTTATTAGAAATCTCATTTCTCGAGCCCGTACTCTACGTTCTTCGTGCCTTGTTCTCGCACGTGATTCATTTCCGTAAGTAAGTTTGATACTGCTATTGTTTTACAAAACTTCAGGTGAATTTCTTTCCCTGGTTTATTCTGAAAACATTTTTACGATCGTTCCATATATGAAAGTAAATCCAGAGAAAGCTCGCTCTCGTTCGTTCTTTCACAAGGTTGTGAACGCCTTTATGTTCGATGGCAGCGTACAGAGCGAAAAAAAAAAGAAACTAAGCAATCGTGTTAAAGGAGAGGCTAACGAAACAGCTGTTCTAACACTATGCACCAGAGTCCGCGGATAAGCGGCCGGAAAATGCACCGCTATTACGGTATGTCCGTAGGCAATATTGTCACAATACTGCATCGTCGTAAGTATCACCCATACCATGTGTCGCTGCATCAAGAACTTCATGGTGCTTATTTCCATAACCGGGTAGTGTTTTCTGAATGCAAACGACCTCCACGTTAATGACAGAGGCCCAAGAAATGAATTAAATATGTACCACGGCCGTGGCACAAAATTTAATTCATTTGTTGAGCTTCTATCATTATTGTAGGTAAATAAGAGATTCAAATGCCTCAAGTAAAATTTAATTATATCAGATTTATAGACCCCCATGTTCTTTACCGAGGTACTAATTTCCACTCTACATTCACAAACCATGGCAGCATTAACCGGCGTGGCACGCACTACTAGAGTCTAGACCAACCCCACTGGTTATGGCAAATTGACCATCAACGTCCTTGGTCGGTTAACATATGGTGTGGCATCATGGGAAACAAAATTATTGGTCCGTATTTTATCGATGGCACGTTGAATGGACGCAGATATCGAACGTTTTTGGAACAGGAACTACCGATACTACTGCAGAATGGTGCCCTAGACCTTAGACAACGCATGTGGTTTCAGCACGACTGTGGCCCAGCGCATTACGCAATTGAAGCACGGGAGATATTTGACCTTGTTGATATTGGTCGGTAGATCGGCGGAGGTGACCCTATTAATTTACCCACTAGGTCGCCGGATTTGACATCGATGGATTTCTTTCTGTGGGGATATTTAAAAGATAAGGTATACCAGCAAGGTATACCAGCAAGTGCCAGCAGGCCGCGAAAACATTATCGACCGCATCAGAAACGCCTGTGCTGACATTCCGAGAGATATTTGTACGGTCATTTTAAAAGCGGATCACTAAGTGTACTGAATTTGGCGGTACTACGTTTGAACACTTACTCTAACAGGAAAAGTAGAGTAGCGTTCGCCTCGAGCCACAGGCACAGCGGTGCGTTGAGTAGTCCCTTGCTCGATATGCTGAGGAATACAACGTTGCGAATGGGGTTTCCCATTAGAAGTAATGAAATACTGGCCTGTTCGAGATATTTTGAGGTCTGCAGTTAACGAAGAGTTCTTGTCGTACACTCTGGTTTATGTTTACTGACTTTCTGATTATATTTCCCACATGTATAACAATTATGGTGTTTGTATATAGACTCTTAATAGTATTAATGTGGTGAGATGGATAACCTTCTTCAGCCATTATATGCCGTAACACTTCCCTGTTCACATTTTCAAATGCTTTTTCAAAATCTGTAAAACCATGTGGGTTTCCCTATTAAATTTTCGTCTCTTTTCTATAATTTGTTGAAGCGTAATTTGATATTATTTCTAGCAATAAACGTAAACTTCGAGCAAAGATTGAAAAATTGTAGTGAGGGTTGAGTATGCGATAGAGGATTGACATGTGGCAGAAATCAGTCTCAGTGTCTCCAGCAAAGATGGAGAAGGTGAAGGAGACTGCGCAGCGAAGGCAAGAGCGTTAGGTCACGAGATAATTAATACCTTTCCTGTATCGTTGCTATTGGATGGTATCAGTTAAAATTACCTTCTTTTCAGAGGGACATTGTGGATGTCGTAAGTTTGTGGATGCCGTAAGTTTGTTGTGCCTCCTCCTGTTTTTAATCTCTAAAGTAAGTGGAAGGAGCTGTACTTGATTACTACTGCATTTAGTAAAATACTTCCAAACTAGAGGCGGTCCCAGTCTACAATACAACCAATGTCCATAGAAGACGGAGAAATTACAGTCTTGTACACACGTACCGTCTAATCGGTCACATCACACGGCGAGTACGAGGGCTATTTGTATAGTAAGACCCGATCGATCGTGAAATGGGAACAACAATGAATATCAAAAATGTTCTATTTGCAACAGTTTTTTTGCATCTTCCAGCTAATTCTCCACATAGCCGGGGTTCCGACTTACAGTGAACCACTTGAGTGAGAGGTCGCAAAAAGACCAATGATGTTTACGGCATTCGACGCCCAATATTGTCTGCCAAGGGCAACAGATGACGGGCCTGGAGGTATCCAATGGTGAGTCTACGGAGCTTAGTTGAACTGCTTTGTCAACTAGTAACAACTGTGCTACAATGCTAGTGGTGTTGACACTAAGCAGAAGAATGGCAACGATAAACAAGGCAAACACTGCATTATATCTACAACAACAGTTGCCAAGGGTGACATTTTGTCAGAAAGGAACTCAAGAAATTTTGCAGACTAAGAAAGAAGTGACAGATGAAATATTAGCGTTTATCCAGGATGGGTCAGTGGAATGTGTAGTGTCGTATACGCTCGATTATGCGGGTAAGGTACATGAGGAGTTGATGATGATGATAAGTGCTTAACAAATGGAGGTGATATTGAAATTAACAAATGGAGATGATAATGAAACTGGTGTCGAGCCATGTAGCTCATCATACTTGTCGGACAGGGAATCACACATCTCGTCTACAGTCAAACCTAGTAATGGACAATTGTAGTCCAAGGAGCGCGTACTAAAGATAATTAAGTACATAGAAGATCATCCGCAGCATAGTAAAAAACAATTATGAACAGATTTCGAATTAGTAATGTGATATGACCGTGTAATGGACAAGAAAGACTATGGATATTTGAGGGAGAACAAGGCGCACTTGTTACAAAAACTGGTGTTTGCGCTTTTCAAGGGTGTTCGATGCAATTTATAGGAAGTGCATGATAGTGACCTATTGCTTTATGCACATTAAATTGCGCGCACATGGATTACAGTGATTTCACGGAAATCAGTGGATGGTTGCATAACTTCAAATTGTGATACAGAATTGGAAGACGTAAGACAACGAAATTTCAAACAACGCGCCAACTTGACGATTCACAGCGAATTGCAGAATCAGCCCGGAAATTTGAAGATGAACAACAAAAACTTATGACATCATCCAGTAAGGAATTCGTTTTCAACTTCGGCCAGTCGGGATTTAAAGAGGAAGTGCGTATGAAAGGAACCTTGTAAATTAGAGGTACCAAGAGAGTTGTGTCAAGATCAACTAACATCAATATTTTAATGCATTCGTATATTATTACGCTGACTGTTACTCTGGATGGTAAACGGGCTAGAAAGATATTTACTGTGTGCTGCGAGAAGTTGGTGGTCTGCCTCCTACGGTTCTTTCTCGTGTGCGTGATCTTACAAAGGCAGTAGGGAATATTTACGTCACAGTAAGCAAGAGTGGGAAAATAGGCGTAGAAGAACTACCACTACGGTATGACCACTGATTTTGTCCAATAGCTGGTAAAAATAATTTGCATTTGCTTGCTTCCTGGTCTGAGAGTAAAAATCATACTCCTTTAGAGCAAAACTATCCCTCGTGAAAAGAGTGTGTCATAGCAGTTCATATCACGTGCAACCACTGGTCAAATTAAGCCACTGGATTTTTGTTTTTTCTGCGCCTATCAAACACAGTATCGCACTAACTGCAGCTACGCCTTAAAGGATAGCCAATTTCGCGATAAGTTCCATGACAGTCTGTTTCACATTCGGTTTCATGCCATCACCATCCATCAGTTCTCATCATTTCTTTACACTGATATGATTCTGTACGCATTTTTTGCGAGCTGAACGTCCTGCATATTTTGTAACTCCCAAGGAGTTCGGCTTCGATCTTGATGGCGAAAACCTTTGTGATCGCTGTGGCGCGCCTTTTTCATTCGGTGTTGATGGCACGAGTTAATGGTTTGTTTTGAACATTTCTCGCATGTCGACGGTGTTCATTTTGTGTAGTGTAATACATACATTCCATGGAAGGTTACTCTCTGCATGTCTCGGACACTTTATTTTCTGGTGGCCGTGCGATTAAAGGCGCTGCAGTCTGGAACCGCAAGACCGCTACGGTCGCAGGTTCGAATCCTGCCTCGGGCATGGATGTTTGTGATGTCCTTAGGTTAGTTAGGTTTAACTAGTTCTAAGTTCTAGGGGACTAATAACCTCAGCAGTTGAGTCCCATAGTGCTCAGAGCCATTTTGAACTTATTTTCTGTCGCCCTCCTGATGCACATGGTGAGTCATTAGCAGCTAATATTTGTCCTGTCATAATTGTTAACACATAACTTTCAGATGAGACTTACTTATTACTGAACTTGCGACTCGCACACAAGGGGTTACTTGTTAGACATTTGTCTTAGCGTTGTAGCAAAGTTCTAATACCCTCGTCATAGAAGGCAGCTGCCTGTGCTTTCCGCCACTTCTGTATGCTGTTATGAAGTTCATTGTCAGTGCGAAAATGTTGTCTTTGTAACCAGTGGTTCTTGTCAATTACAGGGGTGTCCTCATTGCCCTTGCAGTATGCGACCGAGAGTTGTCATGAATGAGGAAACGTGCGACCGGTACGTTATACGGGGTTGCATGAAATCAGGCGAGAGCTCGCAGCGGACACTCATACTTTACGGGTGACACTATTGTTCTCTGCATCTTTATGTACCCACTGTGTACTCAGAACCGAAAAGAGCGACGTGATGATATAGACAAGTGTTCCAAAGATACTGCCCAACACATCTGTGCAAAGCTTCTTCGGATTTTCACTGTGGTTTCCATTTCAAGACCTATCGAGCCTCTCATTCTGAGTGGCCCTCGCACATTATTGTCTCAGCAGTGCTGCACCGATTCTTATGTCATGCTTTTGTTGCTAGTTTCTAAGTGTTGGTGTTGTTATTAAAACAGCACTGATCACATTTTCCATTTTCTATATTGAACCAATTTTTCAGAGCAACGGAAATTTTACGAATAAACATTACTCGTTTTCTAAAAAAAGTTTTATTTGATGACCAAATAATGTAGCACACTCTTATGGAAAACTGATATGCAGGTTTTTTATGCTGTTATTAGTAAATAAACGGAAATATCTCTTATAATCGAGATCAAACAATTACCAAGAAATAACGATTAGCCTGTTCAGATCTAAAATACTGATATCGGTTTTAATGGGTCGGTTTTCCAAATCTTATGTGGTCTGGACGCAGAAGAGTGGCGTCAGAAGAGCTGAGGATGTATTCATGTAAGGATTTATTCACAATGCTGCGTAGAGAGAGACAGGGTAAACCTCTTGTGGTTTGTTAGGATTATGTGTCACACTAGAAATCGGAACCATGTCTCTTCGTTCTGCGACCACAAGCTATGTCATCAGATCCGTCCTGTCTAACTACCGAATAACATCAGTTTTGAAAAACTAAATAATTAAGTCCTCATATTTTCTTCTAAATACCAGATTTACGTCGTCAACGTACATTTCGAAGCACAACTTCATGAGTCGGGCTTTGTTGCTATCTAAGAACCTTCATTGCGGTTTAAATACTCCAGAAACACGTGTCTCATGTATTTATGTCGCAATTAAGGTCATAAAACAATTAAGCGAATTTGATAAGCTGTCCTTCGAAACTAACAATTATTAAATAAAAACGGAAATGAGAACACGATATTGCTAAGAATGGCACTAAGGTTACTTAAGTACTAATGTTCCTGTGAGTGCTGAAGAATTTCTAGTTGCAGGACACTTTGACAGTACGAAGTCATGCACGTTTAGAATGAAGACGAGCACACTTTTTTTCCTACGATGGTCTTGAAACGTTGTTTCTGCACCACACTACCGTTGAATGTACGCAAGGATGCTATTATTTTATTTATGCAAAATACTTAAGACATACCTTAATATGTTAGAAATTACAGAATAAAGTGATTTCTTCAACATACTAACACGATAGGGCAGCCGTTTCTGTAACGTCTAAAAGGTTTAGGGGTATTCGCTCGATAATGCGCGTAAAGCATTCTTCTTAACATTGTGAGCCGCTGTTTACTGTTGTCCGAAAAATCTACATCTTTTCGCCGTACGTTGTCTCACATATTTTCGCATTCTTGGTACCGCCGCCAAGTTGCCCGAATTCCTGCTTTGTTCACCTCTGGCAACGATACATTTCAACGATAGGCCGAATTGTCTATTAAGAGTGGTCCTTATTGTCGTGAATTTTCTATCGAATTTTTGAAGTTCTCTTCTGTCGGAATTGATGGACGTCATTAGCGTCATTATGATGGTCCGGTTTAGAAAACAATCAACAGAAAGTGATTAGTTGCTGCAAACCACTTTGAGTGGAAACGTGCTAGCAGTCAAAGATGCACTGAAGCAAGAAGCGATGGCAATCTTCCTAAAACCCCTTTCTTTTAGTAAGGGGAAGAGAAGTGGGGCCAAGGACGCCCTTACGATAGTTTTTAGGGGGGAGGGGACAGAGGAGATGTGGCTAGACCTGCTGGTGTGGAGTATTTTTAATACATTGGAAAACGAATGGCGACTTATAGGTAGCCATAAGAAAGTCTCATTTACGTTTACTTTGCTAATGATACCGGAACATGTATAGGACAGATTTATCATTCATAAAGTGCAGTAGGAGCTAAAAACTGCTAAAGAAACATGTGAGACAAATTGTATTATCAACATAGTTGGTGAACTAAAGTATCATAAATCGCCAGTTAGCATTTGTCTGCCGAAATGCTGTGAAGGACAAAACTATCACTCTTATTGACTTTCTAAGAGTAATGAGACATTAAAGGGTCGTTTCTTGATGGCTGACAATATTTTCTAAGGACTTCCACCCAACTTGTTGTGTAGCGACAGCAATATTATTCGCTCTAAATGTTATGAGGTACAATAAATGTACTTAAAAAATTTTTGGAACATTGTTTAAAAACGCTATTAAAATTTTTAATTATAAAACAGCAGTTGATCTTCAGGGCTTCCCAGAGCGATGCCTGCTGCATCCCACCGTCTCTAACAGTCATCATGGAGCAAGTGGTGTTAAGATGATCTCATAAAGATCGACACCAGACACCCTTTAAAAGTAAAATACATCAAAAAAGGTTTTGCTTCACCCCGGTTCCCAGAATTCCTGAAGATAGACGTTGATGTGGATTTTGTGTCACAGACGGATTCCGTTTGATTGTTCAGAGATGTCACTGACCCCGCCCAAAAAACGTAAACAGCCATGCATGAGAGTTCGACAGCCGATCAGGTCCAGTCATTCCACCAGGAAGGAGTTACACGGCTCGTGTTGTCTGTAGCTCAACCATGCCTAGACGGTCAATACCGCAGTTAGATCGCCTCCGCATTGTTTTGTGCCAGGAAGGGCTCTCAACAAGAGAAGTGTCCAGTAGCCTCGGAGATATAGAGAGACAGGAACATTCGATAACATGCCTCGCTCAGGCCGCCCAAGGGCTACTACTGCAGTGGATGATCGCTACCTACGGATTATGGATCGGAGGAACCCTGACAGCAACGCCACCATGTCGAATGATGCTTTTCGTGCAGCCATAGGACATCGTGTTACGACTCAAACTGTGCTCAGTAGGCTGCATGATGCGCAACTTCACTTCCATGGCGAGGTCCATCTTTGCAACCACGACACCATGCAGCGTGGTACAGATGGACCCAACAACATGCCGAATGGACCGCTCAGGACTGTCATCACGTTCTCTTCACAGATGAGTGTCGCATATGCCTTCAACCAGACAATCGTCGGAGACGTGTGTGGAGGCAACCGGGTCAGGCTGAACGCCTTAGACACACTGTCCAGCGAGTGCAGCAAGGTGGAGGTTCCCTGCTGTTTTGGGGTGGCATTATGTGGGGCCAACGTACGTCGCTGGTGGCCATGGAAGGCGCCGTAACGGCGGTACGATACGTGAATGCCATCCTCCGACAGATAGTGCAATCATATCGGCAGCATATTGGTGAAGGCATTCGTCCTCATTGTCGACAGTTGGCGCCCCATCTTGCACATCTTGTGAATGACTTCATTCAGGATAACGACTTCGCCTGACTAGAGTGGCCAGCATCTTCTTCAGACATGAACCCTATCGAACATGCCTGGGATAGACTGAAAATGGTTGTTTATGGACGACGTGACCCACAAGCCACACTGAGGAATCTATTCCGAATCGCCGTTGAGGTAAGGGACAATCTGGACCAACAGTGCCTTGATGAACTTGTGGATAGGATGCCACAACGAATACAGTCCTGCATCAATGCAAGGTATTAGAGGTAACGGTGTGTACAGCAGTCTGGACCACCACCTCTGAAGGTCTCGCTGTATAGTGGTACAAAATGCAATGTGTGGTTTTCATGAGCAATAAAAAGGGTGGAAATGATGTTTATTTTGGTCTCTATTCCAATTTTCTGTGCAGTTTCCGGAACACTCGGAACCGAGGTGATGCAAAACATTTTTTCATGTGTGTAAATTATTTTATGTGGTCAAGTCTACTTCCAATTAAAAGTTCTAATACAATGAATGTCTCCAGATGGACCTATGGCGAACTGAAAGAAATACACAGTTATCAGAAATTATGCATGTGGCATGTACACTGGGAAAGAATAAAGAAGTACGTTACCGGTACTACAAGTACCTTAGTGGTGCCACATATTAGTGTAATCAAATAAATAAATTTTTCGAGTCCTTATGCACCAAACCCTACAATCATTCGTGTAATATAATTGAACTTTATAAATTTTATATGCGTTGAAATAAGATCTTGATAACCTCTATCTCATCACAGAAGCGATTTCTATGTTGTTCGGACACAGTGTGTTTGGACCCAAGTTTTCCTTGGGAATGAGTCATATAGGTCAATGAGAGCCAGGAGAAAAGGAAGTACGAAAAGAAGACTACTGTTTGACGCCCCGTCGACAACAGTGAACAGCTGGCCACCCAATGATAGGATGCTTAAAATGATCCGTCCCCGTCAGTCCCCACCGCGTTTGGTGGAAGTGCAGACCCAAGAGAAAAGCTCCCAAAGTGCTGTCGGCTAACAATGATGCCGAAGAATTATACACTGCCTGACAAAAAAGTGAAATACCCAGGTGGGGAGGAGGATGTTATAACAGAGATTTACAAAGAACTTGGATTTAGGAGCCCACTTATCAATATGACGTTGCACCTCTTCTGTTGTGGATGACTGCACTGACTAGTTTGGGAAGGGTGTCATAAAACCGTTGTATCCTATCCTGAGGCAAATTGCCCACGTATGTTTTAACTGGTCATTGATAACGTGGATGCTGGCGGTGGGGCAGAGTTGACGCTCTAGCTGGTCCCACATTTGTTCTGTCTGGGACGATTCTGGGTACCTTGATGGGCACAGCTTTACCTCAACATCACACAGACATTTCATGGAGACTCGTGCCATTTATTGACTACTATTGTCCTGCATGGTGATGACGTACTGTGGTGATGTCAGAGTTCTCTGTCACTACCAGCTGATGGCTGCTCACACAATGACGCCAGGAGTAACACTACTGTGCCTCTGGAAACGTTGGAATAATGGGACCTCTGCCAAGGTCGCCACCATACTTGCCGACGATGGTCATCCAGGGGAGTTACAAATCGTTGCTGAATACAATATGACACCATTCATTAGCAGTCTATGTTTCCTAATAATGGCACCACTCCAAATGCAGCCGTTTGTGCTGTAGCGTTAACGGCAGCCTATGTGTTGGACTGCAATTCATTACTCCGGCTGCTGTCACTGTCCAGCCAACGATGCGGGATGATACAGAATGTAGCAGGGAGTCAATTAATTGTTCGTAGATGTGAATGGGTTACGATGTGCTTTCTGCACAATACGGTGATCCTCCCCTGGGGTGATCAGACGTGGTCCTCTGGAATCTTGATGACGAGTACGCCTGCCTTCACGTTCTGATGAGGACCAACATCGTCTCACTGTCACATCTGAATTCCCCATAAGCCAGGATATTCCACGACTTGACCGGCCAGCCAAATGGAGATCCACAATGTGGGTCACTTTAAACTCTGGCACCTGCTGAGAACGCTATGTCACAAGAGAGTGCATGCCATTTCAGTGTCCTTCAAAGTGATCACTCAACATCTGAGGCTTATCACTCCCCTTGTATATCTTACCATGCCTGGTAACACCATTAAACACGCTCAAGACTGAAACACTCTGGCGGCCATTCTACCCGTCACAGAGAATTGCAACTCTTAATCATTTACATGCCCGCCGATGGTGTCCCCATATACAAAGTTACACTGACATCCGGCCAGGTCCTGTGGGTGCTTCACTTATTTTGTCAGATAGTGTATGTGTTAAGACTTCACAGTGGTTACTTGCAAAAACTAATCCTACATAGCAGCATTGTTCACACGTAAATATACAGGGCGACAATTATTGAACTATATGAAATAAAATCATCATAACGGTTTGCGTTAGGACACTCAAACTGCACGGTTGGCCGCGGGGCATGGTGGGAATTAGTATGCGCATGCACGGTTTGGTTTAAGGTCGAAGCCCACATTCATTTGGATGCGTTCGTCAATAAGCAAAATTGGCTCATTTGGGAGACTGAGAATCAGCATTTCGCCATCGACAAGTCTCTTCATCCTCAACAGGTAACTTTGTGGTTTGCAATGTCCAGTCACGGAATAATTGGTGCGATGTTCCTTGATGGCACGGTGATTACCGAACGGTAGGTGTAGGTTTGTAGGTTTTTGAGGATGATTTCATCCTCATTATCCAAAGTCACCCTGATTTCGACGAGCTGTGGTTCATGCAAGACGGAGCTCGACCCCATCGAAGCAGGATAGTGTCTGATGTAGAGGAGGAACACTTGGGGGCCGCATTCCGTCTCTGGGGTACCCAGAGACCACTGCAATGGTCCACTATTGACCGCCGTATTCTCCAGATCTGAACATAGGCGACTTGTTCTTGTGGGGCTGTATTAAAGACAAGGTGTACAGCAATAACCCTCAAACCATTACTGAGCTGAAAACAGGCATTCAGGAGGTCATCGACAGCATCGGTGTTCTGACACTTCAGCGGGTCATGCATAATTTCGCTATTCGTCTGCGCCATGGCATATCGAACACGTCGTTACTTAAATCCCAGTATCTGTAGTGACGTTTACATGTCGAACAAAGTGTGTGCACGCTGTAGTTTGTAACTAATTTACGTTTGTTTTCATATAGTCCAGTAATTGTCGCACTTTATAACAGAGTTGGGGGAAAGATGCGTTCCTTGTCAGTCTCATACTGAACAACTGACGTCCTTTGGGAGTAATAGGCGGAGTGGGACCTCCTAAACAGTCTGCAGTAACGAGTGTTGGAGAGCTCGTAGCGGTTTACGATTGTGGACGTATACGGAGACGGCGACGATAAAACTGGGCTGAGGCGCCGTTGCGTAGCGTGGCGTGGCGCGTGCGAAATGTCGCGTGCGAGCTGAGGGAAAGGTCGACAGCCGGCGCGCCGTGGCGCGGTGCTGTCCTGCCGTGTCCGCGCCCGTGGTAGCGGCAGCGGCTACTGTAGGCTTGGCGCGTGGCGATCAATCGCTTCGCCCGTAGCCAGGCAGCGTGCGCGGCAAGGTCGCTGCCGGGTGGGCCACGCACACTCCATTCATTGGGCGCTCCCTGCTGTCTGCCGGCGGGCCCGTCTCCACAGTCAGAGGTCTGGGCGGATAGAACAAACGCTTTGGAGACATTCACAGATTTTCAGCCAGGATATACCATATTTCTGCAAGCTGATCTGTTACGATTTTTAGGCGGTCCTGAACGATCCAGTTTCTATCCGCGGCAATAAATTTATTCCAATTAAAATGACACCTGTTGTGAAGTTCGTTTCTGTACATTTATGAGTCTTTCTGCTCGGTACACTATATTTTAGTATCATGTATCATATACACAGATAAGCCTAAATTTACGGGGTGATCAAAAAGTTTCCGTTTGAGGGCGTTGCTACAGCGTAAATGCAACGTAGCGTGTCTCCGATGGGAGTATACAAGCACCGACATATGGCAGGGTAAGTATCGCACTTGTGTCTTTTGGACGTGCGTGCGGCAAATGTGGAAATGTGAAATACGCCGACATTATTACCAAATGCCTCCAAACAGGGCCATGGTAGTGTTATTCTTTTCTTGGCTGCCAGAGGATGCAGAGAATGAATAATATGTAAGGAGCATCATGTATCTCGAAGATTACCGTTGTGGAATGGTGCTTCATGATCAGTCACATCCCCATATCGCAATTCTCGTAACGCAGTAGTTTGTTTTTAAATGTAAATTATTGACCTTTGGCATTAATCATTTAGCCAGAGAAGTGAGTAATTACAGATCTGGTATACAATATCACCTATACAGCATACACGTTAGAAATAATGTTCATTCCAGGTAAACTTCGTGGTACCGTCTGTACGTTCCCGCACTCCACATAGTCCATATGTCATAACTTCTTACGCTGGAACGTTTCTGTCTGACTTGTAACTGGATATCAGCGTCTTGCAGAAACTGGGCAACACTGACATAGTCTGTTGCGGTCACCTGTCGAAACAGGTCCGTCACAGATGTAGCTTGCAGGATTACCGCTCTGATCAAGGCCTTAAGAAACTTGTGGCATTGTCTGTCACAGCGTGAACATCCTTAACACAGTAGTTACGCAACTCAAGTGAGAGACATGCAAGCACCTTTCCTACAGCCCTGATCTACCCCCATGCGATTATCACGCCTTCTGGCCCTTAAAAAAGACCGTGAAGGGTCGACGATTCCTCTCAGACGAGGACGTGTAGCAGGCAGTTACGGACTTCTTCACGCAGCTGGACACAGTGTTTTACGGAGCGTACGTCTTCATCACGGTGCGTCTGCGGGGTTATTGCCTCAGTGCTCACGGTGATTTGGTCCAATTGGCGTGTCGATTCTGGACTGTGAGGCCTTCCTACGGAAACGCTTTGATCGGCTCTTGTGTTATGACCACCTGCTTAATAGTGTCCACTTTTTGCACGCAATGCAGGCGAGATTATGCGTGACATAGATTTGTAGAGTCCTTGGTAAATAATCGTAGGTATGTGGCACCGGATGTCAATGCGCAGGACACGGAATTTCCGTAAATTACGTGCTGGTGGTCTGTGCGCACGGTTCTGGTGACCTACGGCAGCAGTTGCCAGTGATAACGAACAAGAAACCGAGAAGCGCTAGCAGTGTACAGATAGTCAAAACGCAGATGAAACTCTTTTGGTTCCCACAGGGTACAGTTCCCTCCTCAGAACTAATCAGGTCGGTCGCATGGACAACGCCGTAGAAGACAGCTGTTACCCTATCCGTGGGACCTCTGACGAGGCACGTGGTTGCTAACTCGCCTCCGTGCGAAGTTATAGTTGAGCGAGTATCCTACGCGTAAGAAAGCTGAAGGAAGAAGGCTTTTGACCAGAGAGTGGCACTCAAGGAACGTAAAGTAGCAGTGCTAATCCAGAGGAGAACTGTGATTATGATTTATACCAACAAGGCAAGAAACCCCCGCTCGCCACCGCATACGAGCAGAGACGAGCACACTTGGGCTGGTCCTGCGATACTTCCGGGAATTTGTCACGCGGTATTGGCCAACTGTCCTCACCATGGGAGAAGCCCCATGTTATCTAAAACAGAGCGTGTCTCTGCGTTAGTAACTCGGAAGCCGAATCTGTGGCGGTCGACATCCGTTGTAGAACTTGCATTTTCGCATCTCGCACCTTCACTGATTGCATTCACAGCAACATTATCTATCACAGGACTTGAATCTTTTGTGCAGTGTTCTTATGTACTTCTTGTATAGTTCCTCAGGGACAGAAAATACTTTAAATTTCAGTTAGGGATCCTTCGGATTTTCTTTCTGCGGAAGTTAGTTCACTATCTCACCCCTCGAAACACTGTAGCACTGTTCGGGGTTTGTGAAATGGACAGTTGCCTACTGGAAGATGCCATGGTCGTTGAGGAAGGCATGAACTATGAAGGATACAAAAAAATGTTAACACAGCTGGCAGTCATGGTGGTTTCGATTACTACCATGTCCCACAGATAGGGATGTTGCGATACCATCGAAGTTTCGATACCTACTCAAACGAGTAGTACTCAAATCTTCTTGCGATACTACTCATATGAAGAACACACGGAAGAAAGGGAGCAGTCCATTTAATTACAAGATGAGTTTATGGCACGTTATGATGGCAAGCCGTCGCTACTACAAGGTAGTTAAAATGATTTTCAAATAACATTATAGGCCACTGAATGCAAAGGGTTTCACTGTTAGCTGTAACGGAAAAATGTTCTAAATAGGTATTCTGAAAGAAAGACTGGGGCAAGTCCAAGGTTTGTTTCCAGTGCTTCCATTACACCTGTTAGGTCAGCTGAATTGCGACTGCTAATTGATCGTTTGAGTTTCTTACTCTGTGCTTAGTTTGAGATGTGATAGTACTGTGGTCCTCTTAGGATCTTTGAAAAGGAAAAAGATGATGAAGGTGAGGAACTACCTGTTCATCAATCAGCTAAAAGAGCAAATGTTATGACAGAATGAGTAATGTTTGTAGGGACCTCAGGGAAGTGTCTCATGAATTGGGCAGTGAGAGCAAATTCTCATTGTTTGAGTTTTTCAAACAAATCAGCCGCCACTGAAGAGAACAGCTTACCAATAATTTTAAATTGTCAGGTGTCAACATCAAATGACCAAGAGTGGTGCATTATTTTATGCTCACACTGATGTAGGGAATGAAGGACCGAATGAAACTATTAGTTTTTTGGTGTAAAAGTAAGGGTTCTTTTAATATTCTGTGACCCGTGCATAGGACAGATTAAGAACTATGCAGTGTTCTTATGCCTTCACTATATCGGTCATACCATTAAAAGATTACATAGCGTCAAACTTCCAATAAGAGGGCACTCGTACATGGAATGTAATAAAAACTTTCGTTTTGTAAAACAGAAAACTGCTGCAGATTTGCCAAAAGATTAGGTTAATCCTTTTGAAACCGCAAGAATGAATCCAAGGCTTTAAATGTTATTCCTGTTCAACAGTAAATTATACGAGATTGGATGACCTTTTCAAAAGCATGTTACAAATCGAAGTGTTCTTTCAAGTCATGACCGCTCAGAGAGGCTTTCGTTGTGAGAGAAGATAAGCTGTCCAAATACAGGATTACTTACAATGGAGCCTGGACACTAGTAGATTTGTAAGTTCTGGTAGTCTACAAGCAGGTGTATTTTCAGAGCTCTTGCGAATATCTTATGACAAATATGCAGACTCTCAAGAAATTAAACAATTTTGTGGTGAAGACGCAAGAAATTTGTATTCCAATCTACCATATAACGAACCAAATTCCATGAACAACAAAAAGAAGCTTCCAAACTCTATCAAAAAGTGATGGACTTAGCACGTTATATTTTATGATATAATTTCATTTGTTATTTTTTCTAATGTATTTCTTCTGTAATCATTAAATCTGGCGTCATAACTACATTGGTTAAACTACATTGCAATGTTTTAA
Organism: Schistocerca serialis cubense; assembly: GCF_023864345.2. Lineage (NCBI taxonomy): Eukaryota > Metazoa > Arthropoda > Insecta > Orthoptera > Acrididae > Schistocerca > Schistocerca serialis. The sequence goes on along the minus strand of NC_064641.1, from coordinate 456,808,547 downwards.
CGTTTTTCTGTAACCTTGAAAGTTAAAGTTTTCTCTCCTAAAAATGTACAATATCGACACTTTTTTAAAAAAAATATGCAAGTAGAGTAACACTGACTATATCTGATATTTTACTTGATTCTCTATTTTATGTAGCATAATAAAACATATTAAATAATTTTATTTCTTCATTAATGATAATCGTTAAACAAAAAAAAAGAACACCTAGTGAAATGTTTTCCTGGAGGAGGAATGGATGTAAATATTTAGGTGACAACGTGTTTTTATTCTGAGTGACACTTCCAACAGATTTTAAAAATAAACGTGTATTAGGCACACATGTTACAACGACAGTAGGACATTGTTCAGCATATTTGAACAAACACCGAAAAATGACTGTCATGTCTTCCTACTCTGTAAATCGATTGATTTTTAGATATTCAGGGTTTGACAAATATAGATATACTGCGCCACTTTAGTATATTTCCTTTTTCTTTTTTGTGCGCTACCTGTTAATGATTTTTCTAAAAGTCGTATTCCTGTGCTATAGTACACGAAGCAGCACCTTCCTCCGATTCACTTGACCTACTTTGTGCTCATAAACCACACTTGCGTTTTTTGTGGCTAGACCACAAGCTGTTGGATCATGGAAATGAGGGTTTTTAAACTTTGGATTCAATAGAACAGCTGTAGCTGCATGGCCATTTAATTCAATTAACCGATCCCTTTTCTACAGATCTCTCAATAAAACGTCCCTGCATACTTTGAAAATTGTTGAGGCTGGGGTAAAATTTTTAAGTTCTGTTGATAAACAATTAATCAGTGGTATAATTTTGGTTATTGTAATGTACTTTTATCTTGGCGATTCTCTTGACAAGTAAACAAAAGCTGTAAGTTGGTTGATTGTTTCCATCTCTACAGCAGACACAAGCAAATGTCACTCACTCACTAGGATATGCGCGTAAAATTCATTCGGCAAAAGTACTTTCCTTTAGACACCGAGTAAGTATCGAAAGAATTATTCGATTTTAAAAGTATTCCGTATCGAAACTACAGTATCGAATACTTAACACTACTGGCCATAAAAATTACTACACCACGAAGATGGCGTGTTACAGACGCGAAATTTAACCGACAGGAAGAAGATGCTGTGATATGCAAATGATTAGCGTTTCAGAGCATTCACACAAGGTTGGCGCCGGTGGCGGCACTTACTACGTGCTGACATGAGGAAAGTTTCCAACCGATTTCTCACACACAAACAGCAGTTGACCGGCGTTGCCTAGTGAAATGTTGTTGTGATGCCTCGTGTGAGGAGGAGAAATGCGTACCATCACGTTTCCGACTTTGATAAAGGTCGGATTGTAGCCTATCGCTATCGCGGTTTATGGTATCGCGACGTTGCTGCTCGCGTTGGTCGAGATCCAATGACTGTTAGCAGAATATGGAATCGGTGGGTTCAGGAGGGTAATACGGAACGCCGTGCTGGATCCCAGCGGCCTCGTATCACTAGCAGTCGATATGACAGGCATCTTATCCGCATGGCTGTAACGGATCGTGCAGCCACGTCCCAATCCCTGAGTCAACAGATGGGGACGTTTTGCAAGACAACAACCATCTGCACGAACAGTTCGACGACGTTTGCAGCAGCATGGACTATCAGCTCGGAGACCCTTGACGCTGCATCAGAGACCGGAGCGCCTGCGATGGTGTACTCAACGACGAACCGGGTGCACGAATGGCAAAACGTCATTTTTTCGGATGAATCCAGGTTCTGTTTACAGCATCATGACGGTCGCACCCGTGTTTGGCGACAACGCAGTGAACGCACATTGGAAGCGTGTTTTCGTCATCACCCGGCGTGATGGTATCGGGTGCCATTGGTTACACGTCTCGGTCGCATTGACAGCACATTGAACAGTGGACGTTACATTTCAGATGTGTTACGACCCGTGGCTCTACCCCTCATTCGATCCCTGCGAAACCCTACATTTCAGCAGGAGAATGCACGACCGCATGTTGCAGGTCCTGTACGGGCCTTTCTGGGTACAGAAAACGTTCGACAGCTGCTCTGGCCAACACATTCTCCAGGTCTCTCACCAATTGAAAACGTCTGGTCAATGATGACCGAGCAATTGGCTCGTCACAATACGCCAGTCGCTACTCTTGATGAGCTGTGGTATCGTGTTGAAGCTGCATGGGCAGCTGTACCTGTACACGCCATCCAAGCTCTGTTTGACTCAATACCCAGGCGTATCAAGGCCAGAGGTGGTTGTTCTGGGTACTGATTTCTCAGGATCTATGCACCCAAATTGCGTGAAAACGTAATCACATGTCAGTTCTAGTATAATATATTTGTCCAATGAATACCCGTTTATAATCTGCATTTCTTCTTGGTGTAGCAATTTTAATGGCCAGTAGTGTACTTGTATAGGAACATCCCTATCCACGGAAGCCCAGGCGAACGTCCCTTATACACTCCTGGAAATGGAAAAAAGAACACATTGACACCGGTGTGTCAGACCCACCATACTTGCTCCGGACACTGCGATAGGGCTGTACAAGCAATGATCACACGCACGGCACAGCGGACTCACCAAGAACCGCGGTGTTGGCCGTCGAATGGCGCTAGCTGCGCAGCATTTGTGCACCGCCGCCGTCAGTGTCAGCCAGTTTGCCGTGGCATACGGAGCTCCATCGCAGTCTTTAACACTGGTAGCATGCCGCGACAGCGTGGACGTGAACCGTATGTGCAGTTGACGGACTTTGAGCGAGGGCGTATAGTGGGCATGCGGGAGGCCGGGTGGACGTACCGCCGAATTGCTCAACACGTGGGGCGTGAGGTCTCCACAGTACATCGATGTTGTCGCCAGTGGTCGGCGGAAGGTGCACGTGCCCGTCGACCTGGGACCGGACCGCAGCGACGTACAGATGCACGCCAAGACCGTAGGATCCTACGCAGTGCCGTAGGGGACCGCACCGCCACTTCCCAGCAAATTAGGGACACTGTTGCTCCCGGGGTATCGGCGAGGACCATTCGCAACCGTCTCCATGAAGCTGGGCTACGGCCCCGCACACCGTTAGGCCGTCTTCCGCTCACGCCCCAACATCGTGCAGCCCGCCTCCAGTGGTGTCGCGACAGGCGTGAATGGAGGGACGAATGGAGACGTGTCGTCTTCAGCGATGAGAGTCGCTTCTGCCTTGGTGCCAATGATGGTCGTATGCGTGTTTGGCGCCGTGCAGGTGAGCGCCACAATCAGGACTGCATACGACCGAGGCACACAGGGCCAACACCCGGCATCATGGTGTGGGGAGCGATCTCCTGCACTGGCCGTACACCACTGGTGATCGTCGAGGGGACACTGAATAGTGCACGGTACATCCAAACCGTCATCGAACCCATCGTTCTACCATTCCTAGACCGGCAAGGGAACTCGCTGTTCCAACAGGACAATGCACGTCCGCATGTATTCCGTGCCACCCAACGTGTTCTAGAAGGTGTAAGTCAACTACCCTGGCCAGCAAGATCTCCGGATCTGTCCCCCATTGACCATGTTTGGGACTGGATGAAGCGTCGTCTCACGCGGTCTGCACGTCCAGCACGAACGCTGGTCCAACTGAGGCGCCAGGTGGAAATGGCATGGCAAGCCGTTCCACAGGACTACATCCAGTATCTCTACGATCGTCTCCATGGGAGAATAGCAGCCTGCATTGCTGCGAAAGGTGGATATACACTGTACTAGTGCCGACATTGTGGATGCTCTGTTGCCTGTGTCTATGTGCCTGTGGTTCTGTCAGTGTGATCATGTGATGTATCTGACCCCAGGAATGTGTCAATAAAGTTTCCCCTTCCTGGGACAATGAATTCACGGTGTTCTTATTTCAATTTCCAGGAGTGTATAAAAATACTGCAGCCGTCAGTCTGCGTGTGTGTCGCTGTGCTCGTTTGGAGCAGCCAGAAGGCTGCACGACTGTGTATCCAGATATGACCCATCGACCTGGTCACTGGTGTAACAAGAAACGTGACTCATGTGATAAGGCGGCACATTTCTATCGATCAAATTTTGATGATCCCCGCCCGACTGCAACCGTAACGGACGATGTCGGTTCCACACGGGAACACGAAGGGGCCGTATGTTCCGGAGCCCCATGTTCAAGAATGTGCGTTGAAGGAAGCGCTTCGAAACACTGGTGCCTGCAACGTAATTGTAATCGGTCGTCAGATCTGCCACAGATCACCGTTTTTCCGCTTTCCAACACCTTGCCGCCTACTCGAGGTCTTTCATAGACGCTCACGGCAGTATCACGCGAACAGCCGACGAGCTGCTTCATATCCGACATTCTCATGCCAGGGCGCCGGGCCACAGCTGCCCGCCCTTAGTCAAAGTCGCTTACGTCACTGGATATCCCCCTTTGCGACCAGTTTCGTCACTAGAATGAATTCACATTCGTCTCCGCCCCTCTCATACATTCTCCTTTCCGTGATAAGTGTCTGCAAAACCATCGGGTGGCGTTTAATATCTACGTTATTAGTGTTCATAATGGCTCATGAGCGTACAGGGAGGGTGTCTATAAATTAGTTACGCAAAATTAAACTTTACTTGTGAAAAGGATAAATAACTTACAGAAATGTCTGATACGTTATTGAATGCACTTTATCTTCAAGTCTGAATCCCGCTTAACACTGTTAAATCCCGACGTTCCCGCTAAGTGGCATGCGCGAATAAGTCATCATGGAGTCGTATAATGGTCCAGAGCGTTCGCAATGTTGTTTCTGGTTTCATGATTACAGATGCGCTATTACAGATTTGAGAAAATTCGGGACTAATTTCGCAAGTCACCACCTCAGAGACAAACTTATTAATTGGCGCAATCGTTTCACCGAAACTGGCTGTGTATCACATAGGACGTCGTGTCAGGGTCGGTCAGCAGCAACTGGATAAGTTGGGCAGTCTTTCGTTCATACTTGCACTCCGGTTAAATCAACTACTCGTGCCGGCTTAGTACTGAATGTGCCTAGTGTTGCGGCGTTGAAGGTACTACAGAAACGCCTGTCATACTATCCCTACAAATTAGAATTTCTGCAAGCCTTAAGAGATCGTGACAAAGAAAAACTAGCTTAATTTTGTGTAGAAATGTTCAACAAAATCCAGGCTGAAGGTGATTTTCTTAATAAACGGACTTCTATGTAAGGGTTTACACTGAAGACAGGGTGTTTGTTCCTCCGCTTCTGGGAAACCTCGACGAGCTATGACAATGGAGAACACAAGCAGTTGCCACCATACATCTAGACTTTTTTTGTAGGATTTGGCAGAAAACTGATTACAGATGGCAGATTTGTCGTGTTACAGAAGGTAGCCACATTGAACATTTGTAAACAGAACTTGGAGAAATACTACATTCAGTGCTGGATTGAACATTTATGTGAGTTATTTACCTTTCTAACACTTAGAGGATACTTTGTATAACTTATTAATAAACACCCTGTATATGTCTGCGACATCCTATAACGACGAATACTCCACCTGTCACGACCAGACGTGTACTAGAAAGTGGTAAACTCAACCTTGGACTCAATATAATCGACTGTGTATTATTTTCCAAGGCACCGCCTCCAGCCCAGAAAAAGTATGCAGTGGTCTCTTGTTTTTCTTTTCTTTTTTCCTTGTTAAGGAACGTAATCATTTTACAAACACACACCACATATTCATTACTCATTGAAGACGCCGTATCGCCTGAAATAATTTCCATCCATTGTTTTCTTACCACAAAATATTCAGTTTAAGAGTGATTTTTTCCCTGAGGCTTTTGGGGGTGGGGGTGGAGGTGTGGGGAGGTATCAATAGCGCAACAATTAATTATCTTCAGACGAGCATAGTGAAGATACCTGAAGTTCCTAAAGAGTGCCGTAAAATTTTACAGGTTTAATTTATGCTTAAATTTAAGTATTACAAAAACCTAAATATTGAATCCACTTTGTGTTGCACTGAATTAAGGAAAAATGTGCAAATTTCGAATCTTCTTGACAGACTGAAACAATGTGCCAGACCGGCACTCGAACGCCATACCTTTCCGCTTGCGACCAATGCTCTTGCCGCAGGCGTGGCTCAGTTTCCTCCGGTCACTTCTACATGCCTCTCTCCTACTTTCCGAACTTCGCAGAACCTCTTCTGCTTATGTTCTCGGCCTAACACTCCTGTGGGATAGCAGCGACGACAGGTCGAGAGTCTAGCCTGGACAGCTCGCTGGCAGGGGCGAGCGCAGCCTGTTCATCATCGAGACATCCGGCAGTCAAACTGAAATTACGCAGTAACGCGATCATGGGAGGTGTAGTGAGAATAATATGCACTCTACGTTTCTTATTGTCTTTTGGACAAGAATGCCACAAGAGAGCAGAAATGTAGTTAGCTGAAACAATTAAACTAAGAAGAACGAAGAATATTTTGTATGCGGCTTTTCGATTAACGCTATTAATGATAAGTCATCAGAATCTACTGGGTGGTTATAACTAGAGTGCAGCTGCTCAGAGATCCAGTGTGGGCTGTAATTATCGTATGGCAGCGAAACTTTGTACATATTATAATGTGTTAATGAGGAACTGATTTACACTGGAAAAAAATGTGCTCCTATTTTGGACACCGTGTGGAAATTTGGCGCTGTGAATCTAAGACGAACGCACACAAATGTTTCCTTATGTAATTGATTAGGAACGGGATACAGACAGAAAATGTTAAATAAGTGAGAGAGCTGACTGAAAAATGAGATGGGTTTATTATTAACGATTGCTTAAACACTTTGTTCAATATGAGAACCGGAGACGTCGACGAGTTGCTGTACACCATCACAGTCGTACACGAGAATCACCATAACTTTAGACCGCTTCATTCGCACTATCAACAGAACAGGCTCTGCTAACGGTATACTACGCCTTCCACATCGTTGGCAACGGGTTCTACACAATGCTGGTGACTACTTTGAAGGACAGTAACAGGTGCAAACGTGTAACTCATTTGTATCGGTTGTGAATAAATAGTTGCCACTATTTAAGGTCCAACCCTCGTAGATGCAATACGTTACGCGGACACACCTGGTCGAGTGCACAACTGCAGTGCACGACGTACCTACGCAAAGGGCGGCAGTCTCCTCGGTCACTACCATTATTTTTAGAAGCCTTCCGCAAGAAGGACTGGGCGTCCAAAACGAGCACTAAAGACTCATCAAGATACAGCAGACTAGTATGGCCAGCGAAAATTATTACTCATTTGAAAGCCCAATTGGAATCACAGTAGGCAGGAAATTGAACGGGATGATTAGGAAATGAGGACCCACAACCCCCTCGGGGAGCGTAGCTCAATAGAGGAACCCTCCATCGTAAATGAAAACATGAACCAATAGCAAATGATCAATGAAACCACTCTTATAAAGTGAACAGAAGACACAGAAGCATAAATTCAAAACTGACACCCAGTAAACCTACAGGCTTGCAACAGTCAATTTTATCGCAATATTGGGCGCTACTTAAGTGCTTAACTTCCAAAATTATGTTCGTGCTGTCATGATTTAGTAATTTTACAAGTGGCGTCCTCAAGCAGCCAATATACCTGGACGCTGAATCATTATAAACATAAGGAACGAAGCTTTCACGGCGATATATTGTAACAGCTATATTGCAGTACGCAGCCACGGTCGTTGTTTTCAATGTATAGGAATACATATGATAATTCCGTGTGACTCAACGGCCTGGTGCAAGTCTTTCAATTGGCTGCCACTTCGGTGACTATGTGTCCATAACGTAACTCAGTAATCCTACCGCAGAAAGAGTAAATGCAGTTTAACGTGGAATTCGAACCACATGTCGTTCCTACATCGCTCAGAGGTGAAGTCTATGTTAATGGAAGACTGAAATATTCCGTGGTCCGATCGGGATTAGATCGCGAGACCTTTCGGTTCCCAAGCATGCGATTCAACTCTGGACCACCGGATTTGACGGAATCCATAATGTAAATGTATAAGTAATACAAAAAAGAAGGAAGAGAAATTGAAATCATTACGTAATCCTAGTTTTTCAATATGAAAATAAAAAGAAAGAGATCAGTTGATAGGAGTTTGCCGGTGAAAGGCAAAATTCCGGGTCCTAGTTTTGGCCCAGCACACAGTTTTAATTTACCAAGAAGTTTGAAAACAGCGTACACTTTGCTGCAAAATGAATCATTTTGGACAAATTTTGTTTGTTGTTTTACTGTTATTACAAACAATCTCATTTCATTCACATATCTTTCCATGTTTCATGTTAACCAGCTACGCAGAGATAAAAATACCAGTCGAGATGAATGCAAGCCGATAGTGTACATGTGGAAATAAGTTGCTTCGACGATCGAAACTGAAAGAGAACTGAAGTTTCTACAAAAACATGAACAAAGGACTATTGTAAACTCAAAGTTTTTAAGACAAACGTTGGGGAAACGGATAAATTTGGATAAATATTAGTAAAACTTGTGTTTGTTTAGATCGACGAATCTGTAGATAAGTTGCAAAGAATATTGTCCTGATTGCATAACACGTGGAATAAAAACGTTCCCACAAGATACTGAATAGTCAACGTCAGTTATAACAAGAAAATTCCGGTATCTAAATCTCTGTGGCGGCATGCCAACAATGGAACATGCTTGTCTAAAAAATATTCACAAAATGATAGTGATCCAACAGTCGCAAAGAGAAAGACCGCTGATGGTAGTAAAATGTTGTGTGGTTTGATGAAACTGAGTTCGATTGGTTTCCCTGCAATGCATTTGTCGATGTAACGACCATCGAACCAGGAAAGCAAGCTCGCATATTCTTTGAAATCTATTGAACATGCTGGTGATCATGTCACTTGCGATGTTTTTCGCAATAGTATTGATCAATATTCTGAAGTAATGGCATACCGCACGTGAAAATGAGTGAATAAATATTCTGCAAGATCTTATGTTACCAGATATGGAATGACATTTCGCTCATGCAGAAATTCTCGCAAACGAAGTACCCAAAGCATGCAACTAAATAAAGCAGTTTATCGACCGTTAAAAAATTACCATTTTTGGTTGGTCAACGCAGTGACAAGATCTAAATTCCATTAATTATGTAGATTAGTGTTAATAAAAGAACTGAACACTCTATAGCTAAAACTTTCATGAACATTGGGACTAAAGAGTGTTGGCAATCAATTCCTGAAGATAATTGCGTGCATCTAGTGGCTTAATTTGGTGCAAGTTGTGTAGAATAATATATGATTCACTACACAATATTACTGATGACTGCAGCAATCATCAGTAAAGACTTCAATGTCGTGCTCGAAAATAATTTTGTTATCATCAACTTCATCATTGTTATCTGGAGTAACAGGTTCTCTTTCTCTTGTAGCTACATTATTTTGACCAGACGTAAAAGATTTGTGTAATTTTTAGTTTGCTTGCATAACTTTTAGTTTCCTTGCAACCCTGTTAGTGAACAATGTACGCACAGTTAAAAATTTTCATCAACAGTTCAGAAATCGTTAATTCAAAAAGTTGAAAGTTATTCATTATTTCACTAATATTTGTACTTGTTCATTATTTCATTAATATTTTGTACCTCTATTCTTAAGCTACCTTACCTCCCTCAAAATATCCCAAGACCTATTCGTAAACATCATCTCATATATAATTTCTGAAATCTACTCGTTTATCCTTGTAGATAAACAGTGCTTTCTCTAACTATATCTGTATACTTGGAATTGCTGGAAAGACAACTCTAACTCAGTTCATACTCGACATTAATTTTTCACACTTGCTTGTTCTGCTCCACCAGGCAATCATTTTATTGATCGCTACATTTACTTTATGGTTAACTCGCTAGACGTTTGGCAGTCGATGGCCATTCCTTAGGACAGTACTGTTTATAGACTTCTGTTTTAAATGTACCTCAAAGATTTTCAGTTATTCTCGGGTTGTAATGTGTTATTTGTAATGCGTTCCTCTTTTGCAAGTACAACATTCTCGGCCAGCGAATGAGAAACTATTTATGGGTAAAGCGTGTGCTTATCTTTTAGACACTTTCTCTCCTTGTAGGCCTATACACTTTCTCCAGTGAGTTGATTAATTGAGTTTGTGGAAGGTCTGTAAAATAGCAGTCATAAAGCCTTAAGTGAACTAGTTATTTTTTCAGCCTGAACATTATTATGAGTGGGAAGTAACGGGATACCAAACTTGGTGAACATGTTAGATATTGCAACAATTCGTACTTCAAATCCCTCAGATTCTGCTGCCAAAGTATCCTTGTGAGCATGTGAACTGTGCTGAAGTTCTTTTTCCTTTTTCCACACAGTCCACTTTTTTCCCAACCATTTGGTCCAGAAGAATTATGTAGTTTTTGCTTCTCCATTTACAATGTAGGCATCTGAAATCGTTTCCCCCCGATTCTTTAGCTTTATACAGGCACCCACCAATTACCTTCATTATCGTTTTGCTTCCGGAATGAAGAGATCTCCCCGCATCTGTTGCACAGCCACATTAACAATTTAGCGCACAAAATGAGTTGGAGTATCTTTAAAAAGGTTGAAACTTAGCTGGCAGATACATTTACGGATTTGTCTCTAGACAAAGTTCAACAACTGCAATCCCTACGTTGCTTAAGATTAGGTCGTAGTTAAATCCTCATGTAAAATATACCGTTCTATTATTTTCTAATATACTTATGACGTCACGTATTTCCATTACAGTTAATTATCGTTTTTACAGGACAGTACCATGTTTTGCACTCCCAAGTGATGAAGATGAGGGAGCCGATTCCTTGTAAACCTTCCTCAACTACAACAAACGGCTCAAAACAAAGAATACAATGTCGACGCGGTATTTCAGTTACGCATGCGAACAAAGCAATAAAAAATGTGAACATTTTGAACAGCTGTAAAATCAAAATTACTCTGTAGATACTGTTAACATCTTATTTCTGTTATATGTAGGTATAAAAAAAATTGCAGAATATCGTAGCCATTGACGTTATCTCAGTAGTACTCCAAAGCATTTCCAATTTGCGCTCGCCCAGCGCAACAGAAATGTTAGGTTTCCTCTGGTACGTCATTCGATATCTCTCACTTCGCAATGAATATTTAAAAAAAATTAAGTTATGATATTTAGATTTATACTGGAGTTGGCAAGCCATGAAAACACACAGCCCGGTCACACATTTGTGATTTTCTTCATAGCTACGGTTCAGTAGCTGCAGAATATTTCAGCAAAGATAACAAGTCAGTCGTCAGCTGCACCAGAAAACATTAATTTGTGTTCACTTTACTTGTTTCAACAGTTTAATCTGTCATCTTAAGAAGTGAAACAGGCCCATACCATTGGTAAAATAAGCGTAGGCCGAAAGTGTCCCTTTCTAGAGAATCTATAAAATAGAGTGACATCGCTAAAACTGCATGATATGTGCGATGAGTTGCAAACAATGAATTTACCAGTATGTTGGTTGACATTTGTCGCTCATGGTGTGTTAGATTTGTGATTTGACAGTTAATGGTTTGCTACTCATCGCATATATATGCATTTTTAAGAAAGTCAGACTATTTTACTGATTCCATAGCAAAGGACACTACTGCCCGATTCTAATTTTGACGTTGGCTTGCCAATCATCTGAGCCTATTTCACTTCTAAGGACGACAGTTTGAACTGTTGAAACTGGTAACGTGAACCAAATAAAGGTTTTCTTGTGAAACTGAGGACGGACTTTTTATCTTTGTTTTAGCCCATTTGTGAATGACAATGTGGGGGGAAGTGTTTAGAATGACTTTTTATCTTTGGTGTAACCCATTTGCGTATAACAATATGGGGGGACGAGTTTAGAATCTATCTCAGGATAGGGCATCAGTGCTGCACAAATTTTCATAATCCGACAGCATTAACTATTTTCAATAATTTACGAAATATTGCTGACTTCGTAGCTGCATAATGCGAGAATCGACATCTCATAACAATGTCTTGTCGCGTCTTGGTATGATGTATATATATCGGCAGTAAAATAATTTGTAGGGTCCTGGTAAGGATGGTAAGAGGCATTATCATGGTTGTTAATTCCTGCCGCATGAAAAAGTAAAGGCAAATGCGAAACTATAATAAAGAAACTGTGACATGACAGGTACTTATTTGTGCCCTTTAATAGTTAGCGTGCACGTTACAGCCTGGAAGTAAACATTTACGAGCATGTTTTTTACTGCCGTACGCGTGTCTGGCGATAGGAAGTTATTGATCTGCTCACAGAGTCCCCGTCTCAGCAGTCCTTGGAGGAGAAGGGTGCCCTGGAGCCACCGATATGTGTGTCATAGCGGCCCCCTCGACAACTATCGAATTTCCGCTTCCCTGCTGGGACTCAGCTGTATTATGCGGACCACGTATCACGTAGCTCCCTCCAAGATCTTCTTACTTAAACTTGGTACATGAGAGGCACGTAATTAAACCAAGTTTCGCTGCCAGTTATGCATATGTATCAACAGTTTCTTTTTTCAGAGCGTACTACGTAAACAGACTCATTGCTGTATGCTGAAATTACCGAAATGCACCAGAATGTAAACTGTGATAGTATTAAGAAACTGGTGAAGTTTCTGAGATATTGTTCTATGGAAGATTACTGTAATCGGAACCACTGTTTTCGAGCATGTCACAGGGTATTCGTTCTGATCGTTATTTTCAGTTCTTTTGTATCAACAGTTCGTTGCCACCTTAGTATATTCAAAGATGAACTTCAGAATCATGGGGGAACCGAAGCGAAAATTTTCATGAGAGACATGTCACATACGAATCATACCGCCTCGTTCACTACGAAACTTTAATTAAGAAATTCTTTCCCGCACATCCACAATTGGAACCGCAATAATCTGATAGAGCACATGAATGCAGACAGGACACAGTAAGATGAGATGCTACCCAAATGGAGAAACTCATATACTGTTTTTAGTGCATTATTTCCTAAACTCTGCCTGTTTTAATTCCAATATATTCAATTACCATCGATTTACTTTTGTTGATGTTCACTTTATAACCTAATTTCAAGACAATACCCACTACGTTCAACTGGTCTTCCAAGTACTTTGCCGTCTCTGATAAAATTACTATGGAATTAGAAAAAAATTTCCTGGAACTTCAATTCCGTTTCCAAATTTCTCCTAGGCTATCTTGACAGCCTGCTTAGCGAACACACTGAATAAGGTGGATGGGAGGCTACAGCCCCGCCTCACTTCCTTTCACCTCCTTCGCCTATTACAACTGCACTCTGGTTTCTGAACAAGTTGTAGACAACCTTACGATCCCCGTATTTTAGACCTGCTACATTAACAATTTGTATGAATGTGTTCCTGCAGCATTGGCAAGAGATTTCTTTAAATCTACAAATGCAATAACTTTAGGTTTGTCCTCCTTCAACCAACACTCCACAGCGAGTCGTATGGTCAGTACTGCCTCGCACGTTCCTATGTATCTCCGACGCCCAGATGTGTCTTCCCCGAAATGGAATTTTACCAGTTCTTTCCATTTTTCTGCTAATAATAATTGTGACAGTTTTGCAATCCATGACTTATTAAACTAATGGTTTGGTATTATTCACGCTTGTCAAGTGCTGCCCTCTTTGCAATGTACACTAACTGAATTCGAGGATCGTCACCACTAACTACACTGCAGAGGTAATCTGGTTTATCGTATTATTCTCCGTCGAGAGTGTAGAAAACATCAGCTAAGGCTCGGCTGCGTAGCGACAGTTCGATGGAGATTGGTTTCAACTTTCGGACAGCGCTCCATTCAAACGGCCGGTACAACACAGAGGTTTTCTATTGTTTGTGTTTATACTCCATAATTTCTTGTCAGACGTACAAAAGATACACATTGTTGAGTTTTTCTGACATAGACATTCTACAAAAAATATCGCAGTCCCATTTAAAATTGCTAATGACCACTGTATTCTTAGATCTGGTTATTTAAATACTTTAAACAGTATTTTAGAACGAAACAACTTTTTATAATTGCCTCTAATTCATGTCAAAAAGTTGCTCTAAGCAATATGGGACTTAACATCTGAGGTCATCAGTCCCCTAGACTTAGAACTACTTAAACCTAACTAACCTAAGGACATCACACACCGCTAGGATTAGGTGGAACACCATATTCACGGTGACTCACCCGAAACCTGCATCAATTTTAATTCGTGGCTCTCTTGTTGGGTTCTATCGTTACTCAAATAAAGCATACGCGTATATCCTCTTGGTCGTACTTAATGCGACAGGGTCAGTTACTATTCTTGTAAATGGAACTACATGCTAATATCCAGCGTACCAGAAGGGGCTTAGTAAAACTATTTGAAAATGTGTATGTACTTAGTGGAAACTAGTGAACTGTCGAAAGGGTTGAAATGAAGAGGAAGCCTAGCGTGAGAGCACCATTTGGGGGTGTTTACACAGCAAGGGCCGATTCTGGTCAGCCTGTCTTAATTTTAGCACATTTTTTGCAAAATTTTGTGAAAAGTTTCAACGCTAGCGTTAAAAGGCGTTATCTCACTGTAACTACAATTAACTGTAATTATAGTTCCGTGAGAGACAGAAAAGGACTTGGAAGGGCACTTGAGTGGGCTGGATAGTGTCGTGGAAAGAGATTATATGATTAACGCCAATAAAAGTAAAACAAGGATATCGGAACTTAGTCGACAGAAATCAAGAAACGCTCAGTTTTACTACTTGGCCAGCGAAATAACTGATGATGACAGAAGTAGCGAAAATATAAAATGCTGGTTGGCATTAGCAAGAAAGGCACTCCAGAAAAAGATAAATTTGTTAGCATGCACTAACAATTTAAGTGTTAGGAACTCTTTTTTTTAAAGGTATTTGCTTTGGAGTGTAGGCTTGTACAGAGGTGAAACATAGATGCAAGCGGCACAGAGAAAAAGGGAACAGAAGCTTTTGGAATATGGGGCAATACAAGAATACTAAAGATTAGATGGATACATTGAGTATTTAATGACTAGATCCTTATTTGAATCGGGGAAAAATGGAAATTTATAGTACAGCTTGACTGAAAGAAGGGATCGGTTGAAAGGAAACATCCTGAGAAATAAACTGTCAGTTGGGGTAGGGAAAGTGTACTTCAGACAAGTTTTCGGAAAGAAGGCCACAGCAGCAGCAACTACAACTGCAAGTGTTAGCACATAATTTAAATGCGCTAGTATCTTGAGAAATGGCACAGCAAAGATAGATGAAAAATTCTAGCACATTTTGATTTTCTGTAAAGTTTGTCTTTTACACTATGAGATATAATTTATAAATTATTCTGTCATCTTTGAACGACGAACGACCCCATATCCGTAAATATTGTCTCACCATGTACTTCCCTGAAAGTCTGAGTGCTCGACACATAGGATACTATTCTCTATCACAGTCACAGTAGTGGTATAGTGACGTAGAGCTGAATAGTTTGCATCCTTGTTTCTATTACAGAGCGTGAATTTCTAAAAATATAACTAATTTCTCAACAAAAGGGGATTTCCTATTACGCCTATTACGCCTGCTTAACTCTTATGACATACAGATTTTATATTTACGGCCCTGCAAAGAAAACGAGAAAATTGAAAATTCTGAAATAACTCTTGATCCTGAAATTTTGATTTTACTGGCTTGTAAACAAGGACAAGCTTATAAGCGTTATCAAAGCGCATGTTAGGGACAGAGGGTTGGGCACAATTTGAGGCATCTAGATGAAAAGGCCTCACATCTAGGATTTGATGTCACGCACTAAAGGTTAAGTTGCTTACGGTAACTCAGTTTACGGAATACAGCTTTGGCGAATGATAAGTACTTGGAGCTGTATTTTACTATGATGATCTACGTGATAAATCAAATTACTGAGGATATTTTTACCGTTGAAACGAAGTGCAAGCTGTTTTATTCGTTAAAACAAAGTGGAAGCTGCTATTAATTCCAAAAATCGTCTCTCCGAAGTTAAATAGTTTTAATAAATGAAAATCACCAGTTTGCTTTTGTTCTACAATATTACTTTTATTGTTAACCGGTTTTCGGCTTACAAGGTCATCTTCAAGCATTTACTGAGCATTGGTGATAACGCTCAGTAAATGTCTGGAGATGGCCTTGTAAGCCGAAAATCGGTTAACAATAAAAGTAATATTGTAGAACAAAAGCAAACTGGTGCTTTTCATTTATTATAATGTTGTTCTACCAAGAACCGACGGAAGATTCTGTTAATATTAAATACTTTTATTCGCGCAGGCTTCATAACTTTTACATATCGTTGACAGAGTAACAATAAATACAAATTTTACATCTTGCACTTGTAAATAATTATGAAAATTCAAATAAAAACTACGAACAAGTAAAAGACAATTGCGATAAGAGACTTACAAAATAACTTTGAAGCACAGTATATGCTGGCTCATTATAACACGAAACCAAATACTAATCATTAAAATTACGAACAACCGTACGATCCATAAACATCTGTGAGTTCACTGAACTGTATGACTGTTCGAAAAGAAATACAGTTCTAACACTCCTTCAGCATTATGCTTTTCGAAACAAAAAGAAGCAGCAAACTTCATAAAGAATTTGAAATCCCAAATGGAGGTCCAATATTCGCTTAATAACAATATTTTCCACCATCATACTGTCTGGTGACAAAGCCTTAATAAATGTAATAGACGGATATAAAGAATATTACCAGCACAATTTCTAAATTAATTGTTGTCTGATTTGACGTAATGCACGAAGTATTTTAAATATGAAACTCGTAAATGCGAACAATGAAATATTCATTTATGGCGGTGTATGAAGCACACCATATTGCCGAAAGGTAGTTTTCAAGGCGAGGAACAACATGTAGCTGAATTCACATTCTCTTAAGGAACAAAGGCACACTGAAGATAAAAACGGTTTTCAGAGGAATGCAGAAAAGAAAAAAATAATACAAGAGAATCCTAAACTAAGCCACGTCAAGAATACTACACTGCCGGAAAGAATTTAATACATTTTTTTTAGAGGTGTCCAGTTCACTCAGGATTTATTTGTTGCAACAGTGCATATGGTGTACATGAAATGATTACATTTACAGATAAGTAGAACAAGCGGTTTTTAGTTACCAAGTATCGATCCATCCTGGAACACGCGTATCAGTTCGTGGTGTAGCCAGCACGGACGGCAATGTATGAGCTGACTCCGGCATCCAATCTGTCGTACAGATGGAGAGTACGTCCTGCGATAGAATGCCTGCTCGACTTGTTCACGTAGTACTGTAAGTGTCACCACTCATCCGTCATATTCCGCACGTGCTCGATTGGAGTCAATTCCGGAGAACTTTCTGGCCAGGGAAGTTGTTGCACATCTTGCAGAGCAGTTTCACGGGCAGTGTGTGGGCGAACATTATCCTGTTGGAACAACACATTACCTTCCTGTCACAAAAAAATGTCCAACAACATCCTGCACGTATCGAGCGCTGGTTAGAGTCGCCTCCACAAGCACCAAAGTGAACGGGAGTTGTAGCTTATCGCACCCCAGACCGTAAGACCTGGGGTGGGTCCAGTGTGTCTTGGACGAATGCTCTCTATGAGACATCGCGTACCAGATCTTGGTCGTCCGCGCAAACGACCGTCACTTGCGTTCAGGCAGAATCTGCCTTCATCGCTGAAGATCACAGTGCGCAATTCCATCTTCCAAGTGATCCTCTGACGGCACCAGGCGAGACTCGTGCACGTCGATGCTGAGGCGTGAGTGGAAGACGGGTGAGAGGTGTGTGTGCCACTGCCAACAACCAGTTCGCAACAGTTCGTGTTGAAACGCCTGGGCTTACAAGTCCTCTTATGTGTGCTGAGGTAACTGTACCATCTGTCATTGCTGCCGTTGCAATAAGACTATCCTGGCGAGCGTCTGTACTATCTGGAGTCCGGAACCTCGTCTACGATGTGAGAATGTTCACGTGGCCATAGATACCAGCATCGTTGCACAACTGGCACAGTACGTCCAACTTGCGTGGTAATTCTTCGAAAGGTTTATCCCGCCACTCGGAAGGCCACAATTTTACCCCCTTTAGATTGGCTCAGTTGGCTGAAGGGAGCACGAGTGCGTCTCCGTGGCATGGTTGTGTGCTCGCTTCACATGATTGCACCACACTGAGCCTTCTGGCTGTGAGCATTCCCTGTTAAAAGAGTAGACACAGATGGCGCTCTGGTAGCTATGCTACCATACTATCTGTTGGCGGACGACGTTGAAACCATTATCAATACATCTACTACCCCCAGAGGGCATAAGCCGTCAGCGCATCAAAATGGATGTCGTCTTTTCTCTGACTTACATGTCTGTGGCCAACTACGTCGCCTAGTCCTTAGAATAAACGAGCAAGAAACGTCATACCATAATTAAGGCGAAAAAATAAAAGATAAGAAATAAACGACTGGATCAGTCCGGAACCGCGCGACGGCTACGGTCGCAGGTTCGAATCCTCCCTCGGGCACGGATGTGTGTGATGTCCTTAGGTTGGTTAGGTTTAAGTAGTTCTAACTTCTAGGGGACTAATGACCTCAGAAGTCCCATAGTGCTCAGAGCCATTTGAATTTTAAACGACTGGGTGATTTCTTCGAGTGGACTGTTGAGGTTGGTATCGTTTTGGAAACATTTCTCTGCTTTTGATGTATTAATTGTAACCTTATTATTAAGTCTGGTAAAACGTGTCAGAGGATATGAACATACTTCATCTAGATATCTGATTAGAAAAAATTGTGTGGTTTACGTAATCCTAATTCTCTTGAACATAATTTATAACTATGGAGGAAGTCACATTCAAAACGTAAGGGAGAAGTGTTGATCGAGTCAATATTTCATGATTATTAGTACCGAAGCCCTCCATTACCAATGATGAAGAGCAACCAAATGAAAACCGAACACCCACCACAACGGGACCATGGAAGAATGGTTCCTTTCAAAAGTTATCACCATACACTTTAAGACATTTATCCCATTAGGAGACGATTGGTTGGTTGGTTGTTTTGGGGAAGGAGACCAGACAGCGTGGTCATCGGTCTCATCGGATTAGGGAAGGATTGGGAAGGAAGTCGGCCGTGCCCTTTCAGAGGAACCATCCCAGCATTTGCCTGGAGTGATTTAGGGAAATCACGGAAAACCTAAATCAGGATGGCCGGACGCGGGATTGAACAGTCGTTCTCCCGAATGCGAGTCCAGTGTCTAACCACTGCGCCACCTCGCTCGGTTTAGGAGACGAGAAAGAGGTTGGGCGCTGACTGATCCCCAACAGCACCCACTTTTGCAACCCCCTCTCCCGTACATCCACACATGTCTTTCTTGAGGTCACCAGGTGTGTAAATCACACGGTGGATGCTGCACTGTTTCCCAACCCAATCGCTGAAGCGTAGCTTTCGTCCAATTGGCATTTTGGGGGCAAGCATTATCGTGCAAAAGGAGGATTCCGTCCGACAACATTCCTGGGCGTTTGGAATTCATGGCGAGTAGCAGTTTCAGCACGGTGTCTTCGTAGGCTGCGCATTACAGTGGTTTCAAGCTCGAGGAACTCGACTAGCAGAGGGCCCCTGAAGTCGGAGACCTTACGTGGTATCATGATTTCGAGCCCGAGGGCAAATGGCAAAGCCAGCAGTGCAAACATCCCATATCTCTCCCGCCAAAGAAATCGGAACCTGTTTACACAAGTTGTGGTAAAGTTAAGATGACATTATTCTATTGCAGTGGCCCTCTGTTCGTCGAGTCTCTCGTGCGCAGAACCACAGAAAATGAGCAGCGCTATGAAGATACTGCGATGCACCATACAGTTAAAACCCCCAGAAAAGCTGTCAGGCGGAATGATCCTGTTGCACTATAACGCCCGCCCGCACACTGCCAATCGGACGAAGGCAACACTTCAACATCATCTGTACAGCACACATTTTTTACCATGTAATTTTCATATCTTTGGCGACCTGAAGAAAGACTTACTTGGATGTCAGCTTCAGTAGGACGAGGAGGTGCAAGACTGGGTGCAGTTGTCGATCTGTCAGTGGCCGGCCGCGTTCTACGAACAGGACTTGATCGTCTCGCCTCACAGTGGGATATATGTCTCAACGCGTGTGATGATTACTTTTGAATGGAACCATCCCATGGTCCCTTTGTGGAGTGTGGTGGTTTTCTCTTGGCTGCCCTTCATAGCTGAAAGAAAATGGAACATTGTACATCCTACGACCTTTTAATCAAGTGCTTCTACTGTTCCGTGACAGTCTATTCAAAAGCGTTAATTAATTGTTCTTATTGTGCTGAAATAATAAACATGTCGACTAATAAAGAAAAAAAAACATCTTGAGTGTTTTGCTTAAGCATTGTAGCCAACTACCACAGACGTAACTAAGTTTCATAATTTGTACCAGTAGTGGAATTGGCTTAGATTTTAATTGCACAATGAACATTACTATAAACATTGACGATTGCGTAATAATTACAGCAGATTGGAAGAAATGGTTTCATCGGCTGTTTTACTCTCTGTTTATATTAATAGCTGAAGACATGATACCTCTGGGAATCGTAAGCAGTTTGACTGCAGTCGGCGGCCGCGGTGGCCGAACGGTTCTAGGGGCTTCAGTCCGGAACTGCGACACTGCTACAGTCGCAGGTTCGAATCCCGCCTCGGGCATGGATGTGTGTGATGTCCTTAGGTTAGTTAGGTTTAAGTAGTTCTAAGTTTTAGGGGACTGATGACCTCAGATGTTAAGTCCCATAGAGCTCAGAGCCATTTGAACCATTTGACTGCAGTGAAAAAAGACCCCGTCTGTTTTACTTACTGTGGTTCATTTGGATTACCAGATTCGATCAGTAATACAGGTCATCTCGAGCTCCATATAATAAAGGAAGAAGGGGCGGTGCGACGCTACAAGTCATGGTAATGTGACATTCAAGAGAACCGAACGGCGACAGTACAAATCTAAAACATCAAGTCGTAATTCATAACAATTACTCATAACCGCAGCTGGTTAGCAGAGCGAGGATTCGATCATTCTGGATTTCAGGTAAATGAGACAAATTCGAGGTTGGTAGTGGCCGTACCATCCTCCCGGATACTGCCAAACAGGAGGAGGACATCTTTGAAGACTGCGCGATGTTTTGCGACCAGCGTAAGGAAACACCGCGTGGGCGCCAGAAATAAAGCTTGGTCGAGGGCAGTGTACGCGGTTATAGTTGGCGGGGGCGGATCGAGTGGCGGCGATGCCGGCCTCCGTCCTACTTTGCGCTGCGGACGCCCCACCGCTGCCGCCGCCGCTGCGGTATTCTTAGCAGACGCACTGTCTACATGGGACGCTATTATTTACGCGCTACCGTCTGGACACGAGACATCACACGAGTCCGCCGACGACAAACGTGCTCCTGCCTCATAATAACGCACTTCACCCTATCGCAAATGCATAACTGCAGAAGTTACGCCAACTGAAGTGGGAGACACTCTAACATCCGCCCTATAGTCTTGATTTCTCCCCGTGCGAGTATCGTTCTTTCGATACCTTAATAAACACCATGAAGGGTCGGAGATTCCTGTTGGACGAGGATGTGCAGCAGGCAGTTACACACTTCTGCACGCAGCAAGACACAATGTTTTACCGAACGGATACCTTCAGCCTGATTTCTCGATGGGACGATAGCTTCAATGCTCACTGCGATTTAGCCTGATTGGGATACCGATTCTGAACCGTAGGCTTCCGAACGGAAACTTTCTGATCTCCCCTTACAGTCCTTCCCGGAAAATTAAGTCTTTACCTTGACAGATAGTCAATAAGAGCAAGGACACCGGTGCGCAGTTTGTTTTCTTCAGAGTACTTACACAGGGAATGTCTCAAATCCCTCTCCTTCCACCATATTCTGACTTTCCATGGTTTCCCCAAGCCACTTCAGGTCAATGTTACGAAAGTTCTTTGAACACGGCAATGGCGCCTACCTAAAGCAGTGATTCGTTTCCAGTGACGTCGACAGGCACTTAAAATGTGACATGCTCTGCTTTAAAATAATAATCTTAATAAACCAAATAGCATCTCGTGTTTTCTAAGCCACTGAAAGAAATTAAAAGTTATTCCATCGTCCAGTACCTTAATGCACTATATCTA
Organism: Schistocerca serialis cubense; assembly: GCF_023864345.2. Lineage (NCBI taxonomy): Eukaryota > Metazoa > Arthropoda > Insecta > Orthoptera > Acrididae > Schistocerca > Schistocerca serialis. The sequence goes on along the minus strand of NC_064641.1, from coordinate 456,786,425 downwards.
TATCTACATAAATACTCCGCAGGCCATCGTACGGTGCGTGGCAGAGGGTACTGTGAGTTAACGAGCATCTCGCTCTCATTTAAGTATGTGGTCGAAAGACTCACAGCCTTCAGGAATTGTGCAACGAAACCTGTCGTCCAGGACCGGATGCCACAAAGGGCGCAGATTCACCACGAGATGGGGAAAATCACAGACGTCTATTGTCTATTGAGGCGTAAGCGCTGTAGTGTGCGAGTGAGACATACGAGATCCTACGTCATAGCGAAGCCCAGACGAAGGCTTTTGTGGCCAAGGAGTCGTAGCAGTGTTATATATGGCGGACCTAAGATCGGCCACAAAGGGAAACATTTATGAAAACTATTTCATTCTGTAGTAATGTAGGGAATTAAGGTACAGTTATTTTAATCTACCATCCTTCATAAATTTCATGGTGATCTCAATAAAATTTGAATATTGATCATATCTATAATAGTTTAGGATTTACTGTTAAAGTGAAATTAACAAATTTTATAACAGGAACCTGAATGCTAAAATCTGAACGCTTTGATCGATCTTAACGATCAACATTTCATATAGAAGAGCATCATTAAAATAACAAACATTGTAAATATCAACTCTGTAACTTTATTTGTTTAAAAGATGTAGTAAATTTCAATTGTCAGTATTTTCAGCATCAGATCATCATTTCCTCCACACAAAACACATTGAACGATGACAGCACAACACCTTATTGAATCATTAGGTAATAGAATATTTGTTGTAAAATTTAGTCCATAAGAGTTACTTTTGTTCTTTATTTATTTATCAGCAAGCACATTGGTGCAAAGCTACTGGCCGTGACATTCAAAGTTAAGAAGGAAATATTGGTTTTATGTGAAGGAATTTGACAATGGATATTATTGTTACTTTAGTCAGAACGTGAAAGTGGTCAAGCTTTGATTATTTAAATATGTTAAAATGTAAAATAATGTAGAATAAGCTGTAGCCAATCAGATGGACGGCTTTAGGAAAGGCAACTGCCCTAGTCAGTTGAGCGACGAATTTCGGCGCGCGGGAAAAGGCGGCCGGAGAGGGGCAGAGAGGAACAGTTCTGGTCGAGACACCAAAGGGGACAGTTCGGCTGGTGAAGACGCGAAGGCGGAAAGTTCTGCAGGATACACCAAAGGGACAGTCCGGATTGAGAAGCGAAAGCGGACAGTCGGTCTTTAGCCAGCTAGGAAGTGAAACGACGTAGAAAATTTCGCGTTGTGTAGTATATCGGGACAGTCTCTGAGCCGTGAGCAGCCGTGCGCATGGTGTGAACTATAACTTTTCGCGTAGTCAAGGCGGCGGAGTATTGAACCTGTGTTGCGCGATGAGACTGTGAATGATCGAACTGTATCAAATGGATATGCGCTCGAGTAAAACAGTAACTCTAAATACGACCACTTTCGCTATTTGTTTTCTGAATAAACGTTATTCTAACTAAATCGCAACTGTGTGGCCTACGTCATTTACGGGTCGTTAATTTAGTTCCCGATATTATTATTACTGATATTATACGTTACGTTAACTTTGTATTTCGCAAAGTTGCCATCAACCAGACAATTTAACCAAATGGTCACATGTGTCTAATTTAGGGCGTGTAATGCGACACCTGCGGTTCAACCCCTAGACGAGTTTGAGCCAAGACATTTCGAATTAGAGGAACCTCTTGTGAGCCCGAACATCTCTGGGATATTAGCCCGCAGTAACCTGTTCCGCAACTTGTCTTTTCCTTTCCTGTTCCACATCATCCCCAAGGTTTCCTATCTTATTTTCGTGGCCCTTATGCGCATTGTATGTTGGTGGCAGTAGAATCGTTCGACAGTCAGCTTCAAATGCCGGTTCTCTAAATTTTGTTTTTCGAAAATAGAGTTTTTCGAAAAGAACATCGCCTTTCCTTCAGGGATTCCCATTTGAGTTCTCGAAGCATCTCCATAGCACTTACGTGTTGTTCGAACCTAGCGATAACAAATGTAGCACCCAGCCTCTGAATTGTTTGAATGTCTTCATTCAATCCGACCTCGTACGGATCCCAAACACTGGAGCAGTACTCAAGAATAGGTCGCTGCAGCTCCCTGTATGCGGTCTCCTTTACAGGTGAACCACTCTTTCCTAAAATTCTTCCAATAAACCGAAGTCGACCATTCGCCTTCCCTACCGCTGTTCTCACATGCGCGTTTCACCCCAAGTCGTTTTGCAACGGTACGCCCACATATTTAAACGAGTTGGCTGTGTCAAGCAGGAACTACTAATAATGTAACCGAAAATTACAGGTTTGATCTTCCTACTCACCCGTATTAACTTATATTTTTCCACATTTAGGGCGCTAGCTGAAATTCATCGCACCAACTGGAAATTTTCTCTAAGTCGTGTCTTCCTACAGTCACTCGACACCTTACTGTGTACCACAGCATCGTCAGCACACAACAGCAGTAGTTTTTTCTTTCCAATAATTGCAGCAGCCACGAACCATGGATAGAATGTAACGGTCTCAGAGAATGTGTAAGTGACCCATCAAGTGGGTAAGGATGCAGAAAAACTGCGTACACATGGCAACCCCTATTGAGCGACTGAAAATGTACCGTATTGCTGTGATGTGTCGTCATATTGTATAAACTTACCAGACTACACAAAGTGGCAATACACGAGGTGACCTCTATCCTGTCCAGAACATTCGTCTCGAACCACAGAGATTCGAGTAGTGTTCACCCTCTGGAATTGTCGGCGTCGACTTTTTGACGCTATCCACGGCGAGCTGAACAGGTGAATCACTTGCGTCATAAGGAAGGAAGAGAGAAGATAAGGGTTCCATGTCTTGCCGCAAACAAATCGTTACTGAGTGAGTCAAATGGCTCTGAGCACTATGGGACTTAACATCTGAGGTCATCAGTCCCCTAGAACTTAGAACTACTTAAAACTAACTAACATAAGGACATCACACACATCCATGCCCGAGGCAGGATTCGAACCTGCGACCGTAGCGGTAGCGCGGTTCCAGACTGCAGCGCCTAGAACCGCTCGGCCACTCCGGCCGGCGCACTGAGTGAGTCTCCAGCACGCAGATCCTTTTGCATTCATATACAAACATGTGAGGACAGATTCAACAGGAACACGTCAGGACTGTCTTTTCTTCCATGACACACCATTTGCAGGATCTAACTGCAGCGCGAGATACTGATTTTACTCTGCAATCGTATTTATGTTATGCCAGACACCTGTTGCATGCATACTTCTTTGCATGCACACTATTCTTTATCAAGGATGCTGTGAAAATTGTGACTCTTTCCATAGCTTCAGAACGAAGAAATTTGTCATGTTCGCAGACCAAATGCAGGGAAAAATATAAAAGCTAGCAAGATCAGATTCGAAAAATAACAAGGTTGAAATTGTATGAATTGCGGATACCGTTTTTACAATTTCTAAATTTAGCACGAAATGTTTTTTAAATACACCGAAGTAATAGGTGCGGCAGTGAAACGGGCGATTTGGCAAGCCTGGACGTAGTACGTTATGTTAGGAATCATAAAACTGGAGTGGGGTCATCTGGACAACAAATTTCTGCCATTGACACTGATACCGATGTTCAGTCGATATGGCATAGTGGACCAGATAACAACGTGCTGTTGCCGTGACGGTACGAAAACAACAACAGCTACCTTGCGGTGCAGGGTCCATCTCGCGCTCATTACAAACGCTCACGTCGTGTCCCAATGCCGTTTGCACTATTGAAGTGTGGGTACAAGGAAACGGGTGACACGTGCGGTTTCGGCCGCTATCCAGTCGGCCGCACTTTCAAAGACGCGCGCCGCCACCGCTACACGAGGGCGCTGCCACGAACGATTACGCATCTACCAATGAGATGCAAACATCCCCTCTCCGGAGCTCCAGCGGCGGGTGGACTTACGTTCGAACTTTCATGCACTGGCCCCATTTGGTGTGTTTGCCAGTTGAATAACATTTAAAGACTTTCGTAATGGCCAGGGCTCGTGATATACTGAATAGTTACTTTATTGAAGACTAACTTGTAGATCTGCGGTATGTCTACATGTTTCAACATTCAAAGCTACATTTAGCGACTGACGCTGCAACTACAGAAACAAAGCTATGTATTATTTTTTTACTATCAGGTGTTAGATGCAGAATAAATTAATATCTGAATTCTCTGTTCATGTACAGAATCTGTTCATTGCTTCTGTATCCACTAAAGAACTATATAACGTGCAAGGAAGTTGTGACAATATGGTGCGAAAGAGGGATGGAAGTGCAAAACGCGTGTGCGTGGCAGAGAATGTTGCAAGACTAGAAAAAGCTTTCAACCAAATTCCCAGGCGTTCTACAGGCAAGCATGCACTGCAACATGACATATCGGATCGCAATTTATGGCGGATATTGCACAAAATTCAGATGATCCAAAAACTGAATGCGGGCAAACTCCCAGAGAGACTGTGCTCTTGCCAAGAACTGCTGGAACTCATGAACGGCACACCAGGCCGGTGCGACAATCTGAACACGAGCAATGAGGCCAATTTTCATAATAAGCAAAAGTTTAGATACTGCACACGTGAAAGTTCCGAAATTCTTTATGAAACTCCACTTCACAGTCAGAAAGTGGTAGTGTGGTGCACCGTATCTTCGTCTGGAATCATAGTGTTTTATTTTTTTGAAGACGACCGAGGCAATGCTGTTATTGTGAATACAGAACGTTACATTCGAATTGTTGTGGACTGGCAAGACAGCCAATCCACAGTGACGGGTAGCCGAAAGGCACGCGTTTATGCTCACGCAGGCTGGCGTGAGGTCTGGAACAGTTAAAGGAGTTATACTAGCAAGAAAAGTTCGTAGCTGCTGGAATACTTAACTTTAATCCATAATTGGTGAATATCGGTCTGACGGTACATGCATCACAAGATAAATAGCAAATGATAATGGCGCCTTGCTAGGTCGCAGCAAATGACGTAGCTGAAGGCTATGCTAACTATCGTCTCGGCAAATGAGAACGTAATTTGTCAGTGAACCATCGCTAGCAAAGTCGGCTGTACAACTGGGGCGAGTGCTAGGAAGTCTCTCTAGACCTGCCGTGTGGCGGCGCTCGGTCTGCAATCACTGACAGTGGCGACACGAGGGTCCGACGTATACTAACGGACCGCGGCCGATTTAAAGGCTACCACCTAGCAAGTGTGGTGTCTGGCGGTGACACCACACGAATGTTGAACCGTATCTTAGGGCGACAGATTGGTGTTCTTCCTGTAACTGCAAACAAATTCTTCCAACAAGAAGAGGCCACATGCTATAACTCGCAGTATTCCATTAACACACTACAGAATCTGTTTACTGGTCATCTCATCTCCAAGGACGGATACGTTTCCTGGCATCCAATATCCCCTGACATTTCAGTGTGCGATTTCTTCCTTTATGGTCATTTGAAATCTCATATCTTCCGGCGTGACCCACAACATCATCCATTAAATTCGTGAGGAAGGTAATCGAATTCTAATGCCAGTCCTGCAAGATGTATTGTCTAGTTTCCATAAGAGACTTGAAATGTGTTTGAAGGAAAATGGCGGCTGCCTACGTGATGTCATTTTCAGGTGATGGGAATTTTAAATTGCAAGAAAAGTAAATTCATGTTTTAGTTCTTTTATAAAGCTGTGAATAAAGTTGCATCGCTGGTGGAAGCTTCAAAATCGCCCGTTCTACAGCCCCACTTGTTATATTGTACGACCTTTATAACTTCATCCGCCCTCGTATCTCAGTGGTTAGCGTATCTGGCTACTATGCGGAGGATTCGGGTTCGATTCCCGTTGCTTCCATGAATTTTTCTTTTTTTGCTCCAAGCAAACGCCGGGATGGTTCCTTTGAAAGGACATGGTCAATTTACTTTCCCAACCTGATACAATCTGGGCTTGTGCTTGACATTATACAGGGTGATTCACGAAGATTTGCAACTATTTTAATATGTTATTCTACAAGTAAAACTAAAGAAGAATGTTCATATAAACATAGGTCCGCAAATGTTTGGTCCGCAAATGTTTGGTTATGGAGCTACGGCTAGTAAAATATTTTGCCTGAAATTTAGCAACTTTGCTAATATAAAGCCATCGCAAAACTGTACGAGCTTAAAGTAATGCACCACTTCCATTTACTTTCTTGTTAGTGGTCTGGTGAATCTAATAAAACATGTCCCAGACGTGTATCTGCAGTAGTTTTCCAGGACATCCAGAGAAGCAAAGATTATTATACAAGTTAATTTGTTTACTTTTCATTAAGAATGTAGAAACGTTTATGTCGTTGTTGGCAACCGTTAGTGAGTTGTTTCAGTTGTTTCCTAATCTTGAAACGAGTTACTTTTCTGTATTGTTCAGTGAAAGAACGTAATAACAACAGTGTATTTTAGTGAAACCACATAGTGATAATGTTAGTTTGTAGATTATTTATGAAATAGGGATGCCTTTCAAATTTACGACGGAGGAATACGCCGATATGGTGTTTATTTATGGCAAATGTGATGATAATGCTACAGCTGCAGTTAACAAATATCGCGTACGTTATCCAACTCGGAGGATTCCGAATGCACGATCCATTAGCGGAGTATTTCGAATTTTACGGGAGACAAGTTCTCTACGTAGCGTTCATAATCAGAACGAACGCTCGATACGTGAAGACGATGAAGACGGTGTTATAGAGGCTGTTTAACGTAGCCCGGGCACCAGTATACTACGTATCTATCAACGATCAGACATTTCACAATCTAAGGTACTGCGTACACTGAAGTACAATAATCTGTATCCTTATCATAAACAAAAAGTGCATCATTTATATCCGGGAGATCCTTCATTGGAGTTGTGCAGCTGGTTAAATACTAATCGGCAGTTTTACAAATATATTTTATTTACTGATGAGCCACAGTTTACTCGAGATGGTACAAACAGTTTACATAACGAGCACGTATGGGTTGAAGCAAACTCACACGCAATAGTGCAACGCAATTTTGCAGCAGTGATTTAGCATAAACGTGTGGTGTAATCAACACACACTTCATTGGACCATTCATTTTCCCAGGATGTTTATCTGGCGAGACTTACTTACAATTGCTTCAAGAAGAAATACCCCGTCTGCTCGAAGATGTTCCACTTGCTAAGCGATTGCAAATATATTTTCAACATGACGGCGCGTCTGCACATTCCACCAACGCCATTACTATACGTTTAAATAAACATTTTCCCCAGAAATGGATTGGTCATGGTGCTACACGTCTATGGCCATCCAGTTCGCCCGATTTAACACCAAAGCATGTTTATGGGGATGGATGAAAGACATAGTTTATAAGGACAAAGTAAATACACGTGAGGCATTACTTGCTCCCGTTATGAATGCAATAGACGAAATTAAGAAGAGCCCTGTGAAACTGAGACGAGCAACAAAATCTGTTCATATACATGCAGCTAAATGCACTGAACTCGGTGGAGACATTTGTGAACATTTATTGTAAACGTATTGCGAAATTGTATGTACACTGTAAAACTTCTTTAACACTGAACTTTGTTTTTTTCGGTTTAACATGAATTCACGTGTGCTATGGTATTAATAAAAGCAGATTATCTGACACATTCATACAGTTTCAGCTAACGTTATTAGCATCATTTTTTCCAAAATTAAATTCGCTACAACTTCTGCTGAAAACTTTGTGCTATTGTCTGGAATTTAAAAAACAAATCGGGCCAAGTAGTTTACAAATGAAAAATTGTACGAAATTACGTCTTTGCTTCTCTGGATGTTTTGGAAGACTACTGCAGATACGTGTTGTGCATGTTTTATTAGAGTCACCATATCAATAAGAATAAAATAAATGGAAATCGTGCTTTACTTTAACCTCGTACAGTTTTGCGATGGCTTCGTGTTAGCGAAGTTGCTAAATATCAGGCAAAACCTGATATTGGCTGTAGCTCCGTAACTAAACAGTTGCGGACCTTTGTTTACATGAACTTTTATCTTTACTTTTACTTGCAAAATAACATATTAAAATATTTGTGTGTCTCCGTGACTCACCCTCTATATAAATGAACTAGCAGTTAACGTCGGGTGTTTCATGTGGCCTTCCGCGGATGATGCTGCTGTACACAGAGAAGGCGCAACGCTAGAAAATTGTAACGAAATGCAGAGAGACCTGCGGAAAATCGACGCTTGGTGCAGGGAGTGGCAATTGACCTTCTCAACGTAGACAAATGTAACGTACTTTGACCACATGGAAAAAATATTCTTTATTTTATGATTACAGAATTGCAGAACAATCAATGGAAGCAGTTACTTCCGTAAAGTACCTAGGTGCATATGTACGGAGTGGTCTGGAACGGAACAACTAATCGCGAGTACAGCAGGTGGCAGACTAAGATTCATTGGCAGGACCCTCGGGAAATGTAGTGCAGCAGCAAAGAAAGTTGTCTAAGAATACTCGTTCAACCAATAATTGAATATTGTGTGCCAGTATGGAATTTGTACCAGATAGAACTGATAGTGCAAATAGAGAAGATCCAAAGGAGAGCATCACGTTTCGTTACAGGTTCAGTCAGCAATCGCTGGTCAGGTAGGTGGTCAGCCAATTCCAGCCAACGCTGCAAGAGCGGCGTTCTGCATCTCCTTGTGGTCTACTGGTAAAGTTCCGAGAGATTACATTCCTAGAAGAGTCATCCAATATATTGCGAAAAAACCACCAAGATAAAATTAGAGAGATTCGATCCCACATGGAGGATTACCAGCACACGCCATAAGCCATACGCCACTCGAACAGGAAAAGGGTGGAGTGACGCTGGAATGCTAAGTACCCTCTGGCACACACCGTAAGGTGGCTTGCGGAGTATTGACGTAGATGCAAATAGACCAGCGTAGAAACTACAGCATTTAGATGTAATATGTTTAACAAGTCAGGGAAGGTGACCAGTAGCTCGAAAATTAAATAAGGAATTCTTCCAATCCACACGTGGCATACCTCAAACCAGTGCTTAACAGTATTGGTTAAAAACAGTCTTGGTTGCAATTTTATTTTATTTTTATTTTTCAACGACGCGTTTCGCCTTATTTAGGCATCTTCCGGTTATTTTTTCTAGATGGACGCGAGAGGCACCAAGATCTGCATAGCGCGTTCCCGTTCACAGGAGCGAGTCAACTAAAATTGCAACCAATTAGATAAGGGAAGAATAATCGGATGCCTGTGCTAACTCACTCGATAGAGAGGGCTGGAATATCATTTTAACGCATGATGGAATTCACTTCAATGCCTAATATCATATCGTAACTAAATATTTGGTCGTGCATTGTCTCCAAACATATCTAAAAAATAACAAAAATGGATGGTTATTAAAACATAAACTGCGATCACGTCGCCCTGCGACACCAAAAAGCCACGGCTCAGTTGTCCCGTGTAGGGGCTGAGTTACCGGCCGGCGCCCACTGGGAGGCTCGGGCAGCGTGCTGTATCGGAACAGCCCTCGCGGGCATGCTTCATTACGGCGCTAATGCCCTGACTAATCCTGCCACCTGCCACTCGCCCGCCAATGCGGCGGACTGCGCTCAATAGCCGCAGCCACTACCAGCAGCTATCTGCAATAAAACATTGCTCTGCGAGCACGGCACGACAACGGGAACATGCCTAATTAAAACTAAACCCTAGTCACGTATCTTCATCGCTGTTTAGCCGCTCAGTATTTAGGTCATCAGCGCTCTTGCGTATACAGATTCGCACGAGGCTCGATCCGATTTACATTCATCCCATTCAAACTACTGTGAAGTGCCTGGCAAATGATACTTTCCATTGTATCGGTTATTAGGGCTTTCCGTTCGATTCACATATAAAGCGTGAGAAAAATAGTTGCGTAAACAATCCTGTGCGTTGTGCAACTAGTCTAGTCTCGTCTTCGCGATCCCTACGGGAGCGATACGCAGGAAGTTGTAGTATATTCCTAGAATCATCACATAAACTTGTTCTTGAAGCTATATAAGTGAAATTTCTCGTGATACTTTGCATCTAGCTTCAGTAGGCTGCCAGTTCAGTTTTTTTCCGGCAGCACGAGTGTTCTGCAGGTAATCTTCTGGCTGTACTTCCCTAACATTTTATCAGTGAACTTAAGTCTGACACCTACTTTAGCTATGATTCAAACTATGTGATTAGTGAGTGTTTCACTCATAAAACTCTCTCTTACACACAAACAAGCACGCATGCACACAGAGAGGCAAGTAAAATAGAAAATCAATTCTCCTGACAAATGTCCGTTAAAATAAGAAAATATAAAGCGAAGTTTTAAAATACGAAAGGGAAGATGACAGGTGCTCATCCCAATCATGTACATCGCCATTACTTCTTATGATGTAAACATTCATGTTCAGAAAAAACAAACAGAACACCTTGAACGACTAGAGATAGGACGGTCATATCCACAGAACATGTACATTAGCATGTTCTGCAGAAATGATTAGCATTTCAGTCACCTCGGTTCAGCAAGTGTTACTACGTAACGTTTCAGATCATCTGATGATGAATTTGTAATGAGTCGAAGCTAGTAATGATAACATTTGTGTCACCTGGGACTGAAACATATAACTATAATAATTAAATATATGGTATTTGTTTAGCACATAGGCGGTTAGTTAACCTTAAATGGCACCACTTGATGACAAGCTTTTCTATTGCTTTTTTTTCATGTGCATCTACATTTGACTAATATCTGCATGAACAGCCTGAACATCTTCACGGTGTGTCAGTGATTAAATTTCTTTTTCACAAGTTGTCATATGCTTAGAAAGGAAGAGACTTATTCCATTTTCATGCAGAGGATATCTGTATCGTTGTGATTTAGTGCATAATATTTACAATTATTTACTGTGTTTGTTACTGGGCTGCAGTCAGAAAGAGCGGATCTTTCTTATGAACTACGGGGTTTATAATAGCCGTTAATCAGGATGAGGTGGACATCCCTAGTGACGAGATAATTTATGGTCACTACGGATATAGCATTCACATTGTTTTCACCATCTTTTGCCCTTTTCTCGGCAGGCTTTCTACGACGTTTTGTATATCTGGGAATCAATGGCGCAATACTACGTTGTTACAGGTTCATTTATGATTGCAGAAGAGCAGACACCTATATTATCAGATGGTGTTTATTCTACTTATTAAAACACTGATCAACAACAGACGTATACTGAAATGTAAATATTGAAACTACTTTCTTTTTCAATGAACGGATCATTAGCAGAGTCTTTAACGCCTGTTTGTATTCTATACGGGAAACTGAGGACGTATACATTAAACTTGCACGCAGAAAACGGCAATTGTAATATTAAGATAAATTGATTTTCCCTCAGAGCTTTATCACGCGCAAATCTTATATTTTCCTGGAATGGTCCTCGCGTCATTAATCATTTTTCCACAGCTACGGCTGGCACAGAATACTCAAAGAAACCAACGACCAGTTGACGAATGTCTGATTTGAAGTTTAAAATTTTCCCGGCGAATTAAATGTTCGAAGGAGATTTCGGATTGCAGCCGGTCGTCGTATTATCATACATAATATCTGCCGTAAAATGAAGTACCGAAACGAATTTAAAGGAAACAAGAAATTTGCTACTGAAATAAAATATTTCTAAAGTGAATAGCAACGTCATTTTCAAATATTTGTTATAAAGAAGTTACACGTGAACTGATCAAAGTAATGTAATGAAAACGATTAAAACCGATCTAAAAGACAAATCGGACAGAGTTTGAATTGAACAAAAAGACCTGCGAAATATAAAATTTTTAGACAGCCTTTTTTCCAGTTCTACGACGTATCATTATAGAACCATGAACGAATAACTACAGCTATTCTCATCTATACATTTTTCTGTAGGGTAAAAGATCATGCATCATGCAACCATGAAACCGGTTCACAGTTTTTATTACACTAATGGGATCGACTTTACATATAACATCTTTGTAACAACTATTCGAAAATGACGTTCTCCTATAATGACAGGTCACATGTTTCCATCTTATTTTATGAAATTCGCGTACACTCATGTTGACACCAACAATGAACGATAATTAAAAAACTCGTATATATTAACGAATTTCTGTAAAATAATCATAATCTTTCTACTGCATTTAACTGAAAACATCAACCTTATACGCAGCGTAAGAGCTCTGAAACAACTGCTGAAAAGTAATGTGTTCCTAAAATTACAGCAAACTATTTCCAGTTTATTTGATGACAAGTATATTCAGTCATAGGAGCAAAAACTTACGTGGCATAATACACCATTAACTCAGCCTCTATAAGTAACTTGTAACCCTCCTGGTATATCTACAGATATGATTTCTTCTTATGTTAAATTCGTAATTGATACTGTTGCATCCGTTTTAGATACTGAAAAAAGGACTAAGGCCAAAATCGTACAACCGTGTATCAAATAAAGAAAATAACAGCTTAAGGCATCACAGAACCACTTACAAAAGTCATCTCAGCTGCGGAACCTGTCACAATGAGTATTACAGCACGCATGTAGACTGTTGAATTTTTTTGTCGCTTTCTGGCAATAACTGTGGCGGTTAGCAGCAAGGAAAAGGAAAGAGCGAACCTTGAGGAATGAGACATTAAGGTATGAGTCGTCAAGCAGCTGTGTCAGTGGCTTACAAAAGCGGCGGTTCTCAATGGCTGCTCCTGCAGACAGCTCGTGTTTCACTCGCTGCCGCCTGGCGGCTGACGTACGTGCTGAGCTACCAGCCCGCCGGCGGAGTCGCGTGCCCCTGCTAGATACGCAGCCCGGCTTACATGACGGCCACGCGACGTCTGCCGTTGCGCCGCCCTCACAAGTTTCACACGCAACTGTCCAAGTGTATCCAAATTAAAGACCTGCGTATGTAGATTTAGGAAAAATCTGTCTTCAAAGCTATTTTCGGTAACATTACAGAGAGATAACGCACAATGTCTTAAATTGTTTCGTACTTTCCTGACAACAAAGAACGATGAGTTTTTGATAATTGGATATCCCTTACAATCTCACCGGCCAGAATATTAATGACCTCCTTATAAAAAACCGGTCGCTTTGTAATGTTGAAGCTGATGTAGAATTGGTACCAGGCAGTCATGAGACTCCACACTGCTAACTAAGTTAGGCGAGCGGTCTCAGGCGCTGCAGTCATGGACTGTGCGGCCGGTACCGGCGGAGGTTCGAGTCCTCCCTCTGGCATGGGTGTGTGTGTTTGTCCTTAGGATAATTTAGGTTAAGTAGTGTGTAAGCTTAGGGACTGATAACCTTAGCAGTTAAGTCCCATAAGATTTCACACACATTTTACATTTTTGATTACACGGAATCAGCGCTGTTAGAGGGATCTAACTGGACGCGAGACAAAATGGAAAAAATGAGCTTTCGCCTTTCGAGGTGTCCATGAGCATACCGTGAATAAAGTTGCCCGATTCAATCCCGACAGTGTTTGAATATTTTCAGTGCATGTGGGTCCATCTCAACCACCCGAGGGCACCGACGTGACGTTTAACCCATAATGCGTGGAGCGTGCAGTTCATGCAGCAGCTGGGTTCTGGGATGTTTCTGGGATGTTGTAGTACCTTAACTTTGGCCCATTTGTTGATCTCGCCATTAATATGAATCAGAATGTTTGTTTCATTATTCTCGGTAAGCAAATGTTGTCCTTCCTGTTACATCTTCAGTATGCTGTGGAAGACTACTGTCCTCTATTCTGAAGATGTTTCCAATGTTTCGTTACTCCAGGTCAAAGATATGCCACAAGTATCCTACGTCTCTCGTTGAACAATAAGTGTAACCTGACGTAAGGAAACACCGCTTGGAGATTAGTTAATAGCAACCAAAGCATTATGATATCGCCGCTACATCTGCACTGGGCATGTGACATAGCACGAGGGCTATACGTTTATGAAGGTCCGATCGGTCACGAAATGGAAACCACAATGAAAATAAAAAATTTCCATCGGTTAGCCACACAATTCAGCTACTTCTGTACATAGTTGCCGCTCCAACTTAGACATTTGTCGTAGTGTTTTATCAACTTTCCAATAACCTCGTCATAGAAGGCATCCGCATGTGATTTCTACCATCTCTCTAAGCTGGTCTACAACTCGTTGTCTGTGACAAGACGCTGTCTTCATAGCCAGTGGTTCATGGGAGCTGAGATAAAACTCAGAAGGAGCCAAGTCCTGGCGGTATGATGAGTGATAAAACACTTCCCATCGAAACGCTGCATGAGCGTCTTCATTGCTCCTGCAATGCGTAGTGGAAAATTTGTCACGAAGAAGGAAATGCACGACAGGTATGTTATATTGGCTGCATGAAATCAGGAAAAATATCTCACAGGCACCCATACTTGGCTGGAGACACTATTTTCTAGGTATTTTTACGTGCACACTGTGTGCTCAGTACTGAAAAGAGCGATGCGACGCGATTCACGAGATATTAGAGATAAGGCTGAACACAACTGTGCAAGACTTCATCGGATTTTCACTGTGGTTTCGATTTCACTACCTACTGGTCCTTAATAAACGAATAACCCTCGCATAAGGACCATGTATCTGGTGTCCTAAGTTCTATTATACGGAATTTTGTCTTACACTGTTGATAAATACGAGAATCGGTGCAACGGATGTGGCACGAAACATCAGACGTTCACCTATTGTGCGTATTGAGAGCGCGAGTGGGACATGAAACTGGAAACAGATGATCGGTGTTGGGCCGCTGTGATTCATAAAATAATGTGCAAACAGTAGCTTTCCGTATTGTGAAGTATTGTAGACGGCGATTTATAATACCACTAAGAGCGTAGTACACGTACAGGAGAGCACGATTTATTCACAATGCTCCTTTCACTGGCGATTCTGGAGAAAGGGGTTCAGCTGTTGCAGACCCACTGTTTCCTCACAGATAGGTTTAAGTTATCATCCACAAGAACACTGAGGAAGTCATTAAATAATGGAAATGAGCTGCCTAGTCAGGTTCTGTTACGCCTTGTTGATAGTAATGTCAGGATACACAGCCTTCCCTAGCTCCACCGACCGAATGAGGTTGGACAGTGGTAGTGCAGTCGACACGAATGAGGAAGGACGTCATTTCGGATTCTCGTCTGTTCGTCCAAATTTAGATGTTCCGCTGTTTTCCTGAATCGCTTACAGTGACGTGGTTCCTTTGAGAATGAGATGGACAATTTCCCGATCCGACCTCCGTCTCTGATGACGTAATAGTCGACGAGACGCTACAGCCTAGTCTTCATACCTAGCTCCTCCTCTGTACATGCCCTGATGAACGCACAAGAACCTTGCTGGGGAAATTATCTTGTGCGAAAGTTGTATATGAAAGCGTTGACTTCTCACAATAGTTCAATAACTAATTTAATAAATTTTCAATCTGCAGATGTATCTATCGTGTTTAATAGTATGGGCTAAATATCAGTTGCTTATCAACGTTGTCTGAAATACATCTGGAAGTATGTTAAGTTCGTGTGTAAATAATTGCTAATATTGCTACTCGAGGAAGAAACACTAGCGCCCGTTTCTTATTGTAAGAAGCAAATAGAAATTTATGAAAGGCTGCTAACATACACATTCTGTTCATTTAGTATCATCTCTTCGACAGAGATGAGTGAGCATTTATTACATATTGAACGCAGTTGACTAAGAGACAGCCCATCAAGACACACGCTACAATCTGCCAGTAAGCTTGGTAAAACTGATGTAAACCAGTATCCAAGATCTACTGCCAAAATTGCGCTGTTTCTGTTATATATACGAGGTGAAGAAGAAACTTGCTTCGGTTGTCACTGAAAGAGTGGATTTCTATTATCAAGGTAGTTCCCTTTTGGATTACTACACCTGTGTGATATGTTTAGCTATTTAACAGATTACACCCCAGAAGTGAGACTCTGGAAAGGATGAAAAATGTCCATAAAAGCCTGACAAGTCCTCTTCATTAGACCTGAAACGTTAGTCAGTCGCAAGTTTCTATGTTGATGAGAAAAAATGAAAGTGGCATGGTGAGATAGGGAAGATGCTCCAGAAATTCGTACTTCATACCACTGAATTTTATTCTTTGCCAAAGACCTTTCTGGGAAGGTGCATTGTCCTCAGGAAAATATTTTTCGTTTGCAGTTCACAAGTGTTCCTGCGTTCATTTTTCCCCGGCTGATTCACGAGACCTGAGTAGACTTTTCACCGGTTTCAACGTGATCATCGAGAAGAGTACCGGATTAGTGTCAGAAGACACTGGACACTGACTATATTCTTTCCGCCGATGAATTCGAGTTCATCTTTACTTACGGAGAAATACAGGCTTCCGCCCACTACTTTTCGAGCTGTTTCGCTTCTGGCCTGTCGTTCACACCGGCAACTTGGCCCACAAAATCTGGTGGACTCTTTTTTAAGCTGGCCTAAAACTGATAAGAAATTTATTTTTGCATTTGCCTTTGGTCAACATTCATGTTACATAAACCTTTCTCATAGTTAATAATTGGTAGTGCAAAGTGAACACCATACGGCTGTACTCTGTCTATCTGATACACCTTTAATAGCCCACCTAGAAGCATCGAGGTTTCCAACTGCAGTTGCTGCTTCTGGCTGTCCTTCAAGTGAATCATCTTCAGCATAAGTATTGTCACTTTGATTTGAGCCGCCTATTGCTTATCTCTTGAAATGGAATAGCGGACTCCTTATAAATCTTCAGAAAATAAGAACGAAATTTTAACGACGATAAACTGCCAAAATAAGGAATATCACGACGGAAAAGATTTAGCTTATTAATTTGAACGAGATATACACAAAACGACTACTTTGAAAAAACTACATAAAATAAAATTATTTCCCAAATCAATTTTACCCGAGATTTGCGTTATTATTGAATATGTACAAACGTAACAAAACCAAAATGTAGTAATACTGACCCCATCTCAATTTCAGACCAATAAATTCTGATCCGGGACTAGTAAGAAACCTATACATCTTGTTTTGGAAATTACGCACCGATGTTGGTTTCAGTTACGATTGAGCGTGAAATGTTCGAAGCGGTGTGACAGTATACCATACTAAGGAGATGGGAAGTAAATAATGCCTTGATTAAGTCTACTAGTAACATTCTGCGTTCATTCAAATGATATACGTATTATTCAGAACGTAATAATGTGAAATTCAAGTAAGATATTACTCAAAGTTCGAGGGAAACCTCTTGCTTACAGTGCACGGGAAACGAAATATCTGTTTATGTAATGATGTACCGTTTATTCTATGTTATCACAAATAACGATGTGAATTGACGATGGTTCTTTCTTGCATGAAACAGCAAGGTACACTGAATAAAGGTACGATTTAATTTTGTAGGTTGCACAGCACTTTGTAAACTGCCATTTTTCCTGTTTGTAAAACAATATGACATAGTGATCTGTGCTCCCTGCTGACACACATGCTTCCTAAAGACGGTCAAATGCTGTAGCTTATGTTTCGCGAGTGGAACAGGTTTGGAGAGATCAGATAAAGGTACCGAAAGGACCCTCCGCCACACACCATTAGGTGGCTTGCGGAATATGATGTAGATGTAGATAAGAAGCAGTAAGATCCTCAGACATACTACTTCACAATGCAAAGCAACCACACCTGCGAGACTGCCTACAGAAACTCGAATGAATTTTTGTGATCACAGTTTCAGACGAGTAGGCGATAAATGAAGGAATAATTCCCAATAATTGATTACATGAATCTCAAAGGATGTAAGTTCTCATAAAATAGATCAAATTCCCCCTGGTTTCATTACAGCAACGTACCTAAAGAATTTTCTAGAACTAGCACAGTTGATATTCATGTTAAACATGATCTGAATTAAAATTAGACATAATATATTTATCCATTATTTAAAATATTACGTAATAGTACTCAATGTAACAAAAATGGAAAATCTCCTGGCCTAGATGGCATTAATGCTCATTAATCAAAAAAGTAGGAATCATTTTAGAGTTTTGATTCCTCCATTTTTTAAATATGTTGTGGAAGAACTGTTACAGACCTGAACAAATGAACCCAGCTAAAGTTATTTTTATATTAAAAAAAGGCGATAGGAAATACTTACGAAATTATAGAGATACAAGTCTACTAAATGCTTGATAAAAATTTATGAGAAAATACTTAACCAAAGATTACGAACTATCACTGATGCAGTAATCTCAGACCAATGATAATATATTTATAACAAGACAAATTATTGAAAAACGTCGGGAATTCGTCTTAGAAAGGCATTTAGCATATATTGACTATGAGAAAGTCTTTTATAAATGCAAAAAGAACCCTTTTTGAGAAATTACTGGAAATAAAAATTTTCCTAAACACCTTATTAATGCAATAAAGAGCCTACATGTAAATACAAAACTAGTCATAAGTTGAGGTTCAAAAATGTAAGATAAAATTTTAATAAATCAATGTGTTCGACAAGGGTGTAATCGATCACTCAGTTTAATTAATTTTTGTATTGACGACCTAGTTATGAAGTGGAAAGATGAAATACAGTTAGGAATTAATATAGGATCTAGTCTGCCATGAAATACTCTGTTACATGCTGATGATCAGATAATTATCAAGGAAAAAGGATAACTTACAAAGAGCGGTAGATAGACTGAGCCAGAATGCGACACATTACAACTTAATTATATCTGCAAACAAGACGAAGATAATGCCTTTCAAAGGAAAAATTCTAGCTAAATCGAAAATAATAATACTAAACTAGAAAATTTTAGAATAAGTGGCCGATTTCAACTATCTAGGATATGATATTAGTTTTAACAATGACAAAGACATTGAGATAAAGATTGATAAATATCAAGCTACCCGCAGAACTATTGGAAGAACTCTGGGAAGAAAAACAAGAAAGGAAACCAAATGAAATTCTATCAGTTATGGCTGTAGACTACCTATTCTTGTATATGATTCCGAACCATGGACAGTAACAAAAAAAGAAAAATCACACATACAGGCAACAGAGATGAAGTTCACGAGATATTTAAGGAGCTGTAATAAAATGGATAAAATAAAGAATGAAACGGTAAGATCAGATTTAAAAATCTTTTTAGTTAATAACAAGACAAACGAAAATAGAATGAAATGGAAGGATCATATAGACAAAATGATGGAAAACAGACTGCCAAAAAATGTAATGAATTATCGGCCGACTCGAAAGAGAGAACTAGGTAGACCTCGCAACAGATGGATGGGCGGTTGATATAGACCGGAACAGGTGACCGCAACACCTAATTCTTGGCAGAAAATGAAGATGATGATGATGTAATAGATTTTGTATCGAAATTATTTATCATCAGCTGTCTTCGTGAGCATTTAAACCTATATGTATTACTTTCCTATGATCTATCAGAAGATTATATTATGTGGGGAATTGCGTCAGGAAACGTAACTATATTTCAAGCACTTTTTGGAAGTCCACCTAAAGTTCAAATGGACAACAATTTCTGATATTTAGTGCCGCTTATCACACAGTTCTTGCAGACAGTTCAGACTTTATGTTTGCAATAGACATGAAAATATACGAAAGGTATTACATAAACCCACTATTTTCGCCGAAAAAAGGGAACAGAAGTAACGTCAGTTGCCACCTAGAAACAGTTTCACACATGTGCGCCCCATGTCTCTATGTGACCTCTATTTATGTGGACAGGAGTGGGAGAACCTTATTATTGTGCATGCAGTATGCGCTATCTGATCCGCTTCGTTAATGGTCCGAGGAAATGAACTGTTTACACGCCTCAGTATATGCCATAATGAGTCCGCTGTTCATAATTTCTCCGTCATCGTCGCGTCAGTGGCTAAAAAAGGTAGAGCAGCATCAGAAGACTGGAGATGTGTCCATTAGGTCATTAAAGTACGGAAGGAAACACTTGCACGGGGAGTTATTAATGCGAAACCGTATCAAATATTGATTGTTGAACTTAGTTGTTCTCTGTCTGTCTACCTATTCGACAGTTAAAAATCAGTCTCCTTAGGTTGACGTATCAAGATGAAATTTATGCCCAATAAGAAGGTTTACGGTCCCTTAGCAGTGTAATAAATGTAAGCTTCTAAGTCAGTGGAATCAAAAAATAGGGTCATATATGTCACATATTTTGACAGTCGCAAGCTCACTCTTCAGAACCCGTAGAGTACTTCTCGTCCGATTAGAATCACGAAATGCGGCACGAATCAAGGTTTTACAGTACAGTTAAAGGAAAAAATCGGATATTGTGAACTTGTAATTATGTCACACGAAAGACTTTTTTTGGTCATTTGTTATCCGACTATCTATCTGTCTGTCCATCTGTTAAGGCCTCTTTCTTTTTCTTAGCAACGGGTAGACGTATCGAGTCGAAATTTTTGTTGTTAGTCTATAGGCCCCTAGGGGTGTAATAATGTAAGCTTCTAAGTGAATACAATCAAAAGATATCGCCACTTAGATGACACATTTTAATGCTCGCAAACTCATTCATCGATACCTATAGGGCACTTCCCCTTGACTTAGAATGATGAAATTTGGTAATAAACAAGGTTTCACAGTAAAAATAAAGGAAGAAACCAACAATTGTTAATTTGTACTTACATCAAACGAAACAATTATTTTCTTTGTCATTTGTTAGCCGAATTCAAACTTAAATTTAAACCATTCTGTAAAGCATTAGAATTCCCGGGACCGATGTCTTGCAAGTGTCAGTGTCGATAACTGTCAAAAATAGTCGGGACTCTCGATTTCCAAGATTGATGAAATATCCACACAAAAGTAAGTTTGTACGGAATCCTCAGAGTGCGAGTGCTACTCGCATCTGGCCAGTTTTTTCTCTTCATCGCAACGCCACGCTCGGGTGCCTTGCCCAAGCGCTTACGACTTCTGCATGCCATCCTCTTGGAAACCTCGCCTATGCACATCAATATGGAAAGGCGTGTGGGTGGCAAACAGCTCGTTCGGATGGTTTACTCAAAGTATGGCTGCTACTTTTCCTTCACGCCGCCCCTCAACTCTTCTTTTGATACTGAGCACATCTCTTCCCAGACTTCTAAATACAAATGGCAGTACTGAGAACTGAGCTCTATGCCTCTGTGTGTGTGTGTGTGTGTGTGTGTGTGTGTGTGTGTGTGTGTGTGTGGCAGCGAGAAGCTCTGACAAGTTAGTCTTAATAGGCACACTGGAAAAAAAGGAAATTGTCATCCCCAAGAAACAGCATGTTAATATATTCTTAATAATGACTTCAGTACGGCGAGAAGAAAGTCCACAAGTTTTTTCAAGTATGGCATACCCAGCCGAAGCACTCACTGAGAGTAACATCCAGCAGAACTATCGAACTCCGGGGATGTTGACTGCTACGTCCCACCAGCCGTTCCAAGTAGCCCCTGAATTTTTCTGCTAGATTGGAAATGAGCGTTTGGCGTCATGAGCCGGGAGGCTCCGTACGGGGCAGGCCCAGCCGCTTTGGTGCAGGTCTTATTACATTCGACGCCACACTGGGCGACCTGCGCGCTGGATGGGGATGAAATGATGCTGACCGCGCTGACCAGTTGCAGCTGTAGCGGCGCATCGAAAGCTAAGTACTAATTAATTGTTTGTGTATAGTAGTTTATTTAGGAACTTTAGTAGTCTTCAACCGGTGTTCTTGGTGTTTTCCGGTGAAATAACTTCAGAAGAAATTTTTGCGAACTGCTTTCAGTTTCGTTACTGTCATTAGACGTTTGATTTTCTTTCTGTGTTAGTATTTTGTTATATTCTCATTTGTTGTTGATTAATACTGTCAATAATAATAGTTACTTACCTTGTAGAGCAAGTTTGTGATTATTGTAGTCAGTTTTTAACATCTTCTTATTGTAGTAGCGGAACTTAGATAAAGTTGTTTTCTTGTTTCAATAATTGTAAAATTTTACCATGAGTGAGAAGTGTGGGCTTTGCCGTAGGTTCGTGAGTAGTGGATTGCGGTGTGAGACTTGTTCGAAGTATTTTCACTGGGGGGAATGCAGTGGGGAAGCCAGTGGGCATTCTGGTGAGATCCTCTCCTGGAACTGCAGGTTATGTAGCAAGAGTAAGTTGATAGAGGAGCAGGAGCGTAAGATCTGTGCCCTTCAGGTGCAGTTGAAAAACGCACAGGAGGAGCTAGGTAGGATGAGGAGGGAGAAGGGGGTTGGGGAATGGGATCTGGCTGTTGGCAAGAGATCTGCTAGGAGAAGGAGATTTTCAGATAGTTTTACTATTGGTGTTTGTAATAGATATGACCAACTGTCAGAGTCTAGTGGAGAGGAATCTCTAGTAGCTGTAGATGTAGGAAGTATGCAGCAGACCTCAGCAGTTACGGTGGCTAGGACAGTTGCAAAGTCTAAGAGAAAGAAGAAGGTTCTGCTGTTAGGTAGTTCTCATGGTAGAGGCGTAGGCCAGCAGTTGCAGGACGTTTTGGGGAGTGAGTACCAGGTCACCAGCATTGTGAAGCCTAATGCAGGATTGGCTCAGGTGACTTTTAACATAGGGGGTTATGTAGGGATTTTACCAAAGAGGATCAGATAGTGATTGTGGGTGGGGCTGGTAATAGTATTGATAGGGATGGGGAGTATGACATAGATGGTGACCTGGAAAAGATAGCCACTCAGACTGGCAACACGAATGTGCATTTCGTGGAACTGTTTCAGCGTCACGATCGGCCTCATCTTAATACAGCCGTCAGGCGTAATAACATGAGACTTGGGGGTGCGCTGATGACAGAAGGCATGAGTCACATTTCAGTGGTGTCGGTGGAGTCTATCAGCAGGACGGGTTTCACTAGACATGGCCTGCACCTCAACAGATATGGGAAGGGGAGGTTGGCAAAACTTATAGGTGACAGCATAGGTGGGGGTGGTGGGATCACTCATGGGAAAATTCCGGTAGTTGTGGGTGTTAGAGCTGTACCTCTTTTAGATTGAAGTCAGCTGATAGGTATTCCTGCTTAAGGGAAGTCTCTCTAACAAAGAAACCACTTTCTACAAAGCTTGGGTATCCGATTAATGAGGGAATTAGTATATTTCATCAAAATATACAAGGTATTAGAGATAAAGTTAGTGAACTGCTTATAGATGTTGACTCTGAAATTATTGGTATATCTGAACACTTCTTAAATAAGGAGATAATTCAGAGGCTTCCTTTACCAGGATACAGGTTGGCTGGCAGCTTTTCTAGGAGCTCTTTGCGGTGTGGGGGAGTAGCCATGTATGTGAAAAACGGTATCCCATTTGAGTCAATTGATGTTTCAAAGTACTGCACTGAAAAGGTGTTTGAATGTTGTGCAGGTGTGGTTAAATTTAGTGGAGCAAAACTTCTTACTGTTGTTATTTATAGATCCCCAGACTCCGATTTCACAACATTTTTGCTAAAGCTAGAGGAGGTTCTTGGTTCACTTTATAGGAAATACAAAAAGTTAGTTATATGTGGTGACTTCAATATTAATTGTATAAGTGCTTGTGCAAGGAAAAGGATGCTGGTAGACCTCCTTAATTCATATAATCTTATGCAAACCGTATTCTTTCCAACGAGAGTGCAAGGGAACAGTAGAACAACCATAGACAATATTTTTGTTCATTCGTCATTATTGGAAGGGCATTCTGTTAGCAAAAAGGTGAATGGCCTTTCAGATCATGATGCACAAATTTTAAGTCTAAAAGATTTTTGTGCTGCAACACATGTTAAATATAGTTGCCAACTTTTTAGGAAAGCTGATCCAGTTGCTGTACAGACTTTTGTAAACCTTATCAAGGAACAAGAGTGGCATGATGTTTATAGTGCTGATACAGTAGTCGATAAATATAATGCTTTCCTCAAGACTTTTCTCGTGCTCTTTGAAAGTTGCTTTCCGTTAGAACGTTCAAAACAGGGTAATAGCACAAACAGGCAGCCTGGGTGGCTGACTAAAGGGATAAGAATATCTTGTAGAACAAAGTGGCAAGTATGTCAAAACGTTAGAAACAGTCAAAATCTAAATGCAGCAGCCCATTACAAACAGTATTGTAAGGTGCTTAAAAAAGTTATTAGGAAGGCAAAAAGTATGTGGTATGCAGATAGAATAGCTAAGTCTCAGGATAAAATTAAAACCATATGGTCAGTCGTAAAGGAAGTGGCTGGTCTGCAGAGACGGGTCGAGAATATAGAATCAGTGCGTAGTGGGGATGTCCGTGTTACTGATAAGTCGCATATATGTACAGTACTTAATAATCACTTTCTGAATATAGCAGGTGAACTAAATAGAAACCTAGTCCCAACAGGGAATCATATAGCGCTCTTAGAAAAAAGTGTTCCGAGACTGTTACCTGAAATGCTCCTCCATGATACTGACAAGAGGGAGATTGAGTTAATAATTAAATCACTAAAGACCAAGAACTCTCATGGATATGACGGGGTATCTAGCAGAATACTGAAGTATTGTTCCACGTATGTTAGCTCAGTACTTAGCCATATCTGTAACTTTTCCTTTAGGAGTGGTCGGTTTCCTGACCGATTAAAGTACTCGGTAGTGAAGCCACTTTATAAAAAGGGAGATAGGGATAATGTTGACAATTATAGACCTATTTCTATGCCATCGGTGTTTGCTAAAGTTATCGAGAGGGTTGTATATACAAGGTTACTGCAGCATTTAAATTCACATAATTTGCTGTCAAATGTACAGTTTGGTTTTAGAAATGGCTTAACAACTGAAAATGCTATAGTCTCTTTTCTCTGTGAGGTTTTGGACGGATTAAATAAAAGGTTACGAACGTTAGGTGTTTTCTTTGATTTAACGAAGGCTTTTGACTGTGTTGACCACAAAATATTACTGCAGAAGTTGGAACATTATGGAGTAAGGGGAGTAGCTTATAACTGGTTCGCCTCCTACTTTAAGAACAGAAAGCAGAAGGTAATCCTCCGCAATATTGAGAGTGGTAATGATGTTCAGTCCCAATGGGGCACTGTTAAATGGGGCGTTCCCCTAGGGTCGGTGCTGGGGCCACTGCTGTTTCTTATTTATATAAATGATATGCCTTCTAGTATTACAGGTGATTCAAAAATATTTCTGTTTGCTGATGACACCACCTTGGTAGTGAAGGATCTTGTGTGTAATATTGAAACATTATCAAATAATGTAGTTCATGATATAAGTTCGTGGCTTGTGGAAAATAATTTGATGCTAAATCACAGTAAGACTCAGTTTTTACAGTTTCTAACTCACAATTCAACAAGAACTGACATTTTAATCAGACAGAATGGGCATGTTATAAGCGAGACAGAACAGTTCAAGTTCCGAGGCGTACAGATAGATCTTGTTCAGAAACTAAATGCCGCTTTATTTACCATTAGAACAGTATCTGAAATAAGTGACATTTCAACACGAAAAGTAGTATACTTCGCATATTTTCATACGCTTATGTCATATGGTATTATTTTTTGGGGTAATTCTTCTGATTCAAAAAGGGTATTTTGGCTCAAAAACGGGCTGTTCGAGCTATGTATGGTGTAAGTTCCAAAACCTCTTGTCGACCCCTATTCAATAGTCTGGGAATTTTGACATTGCCCTCACAGTATGTGTTTTCTTTAATGTCGTTTGTTGTTAGCAATATTAGCTTATTCCCAAGAGTTAGCGGCTTTCACTCAGTTAATACTAGGCAGAAATCAAATCTGCATGTGGAATGCACTTCCTTGACTCTTGTGCAGAAAGGAGTACAGTATTCTGCTGCATTCATTTTCAATAAGCTACCACAAGAACTCAAAAATCTTAGCAGTAGCCCAAACTCTTTTAAGTCTAAACTGAAGAGTTTCTTCATGGCTCACTCCTTCTATTCTGTCGAGGAGCTCCTGGAAGAGCTAAAAAATTAAGCAAATCCCAGTGTTACATTCTTGATTTTCTTTATTTAAACTAACGACTTGTCTCCTGAATATGTTTCTTATATTTCATTTTATCTGTTTCTACAATTCGTGTTATAATTTCATGTATTGACTCGTTCCATGACCATGGAGACTTCTCCTAAATGTGGTCCCACGGAACAATAAATAAATAAATAAATAAATAAATAAATGAAGACAACACAACACCCGGACCCTGAGAAGAGAAAATCCCCGACCCGGCAGTCCGTCATGCTGACCATTCAACAACCTGGGCGGACTCTGCAAAATTAAGATGGGCGTATCGCGTCACTCGAGGTGCGACGGAGTATTTGAATATCCGTCAAACAATGGTTAAGTATGCGAGCAACCCTCTGATCTCGTCTGTCGTCATCTTAGAAGACAGCATACTCATCATGTAGCTCTATAAAAAAAGCGTAGAAACTGATCATCTAGAACGTTGAAATTAACATCCTGGTTGATGTTCACGTTAACCTGAATGAGTGGGACTATGTAGTGGTACAAAACATTGCGAGTTAAACGCCTCACTGGGCGAATCTGACACCATTAAGTCACTGACTATCATGACATTCGTCTTCCGTCCTTATCTGTTTTCGATCCACGTTCTTATGCCGTGTTACATAGTTGAGGCTGGTAAACTATTACTTGCACACGCATTGGACTGTTCACAATTATACACCAACAAATTACAAAGTGCTCACGATCGATTCGTTCCTCCATTCTGCCTCGTCCCCACGGCGAGAAACCGTACTGGTTTGATTTCATACAACCAGCTGCTACAACTGTGATGACACCACGAGATGTACGCTGTCAGATGGGAGAAGTTGCGAATCGGATTCGCAGATTGCGAGTACAGCCCTACGTCACCTGTATACTTTATTAGTAACACATAAAAATTCGTGCCGTGTCGGAAATGGAACCCGGATTTACCGCTTATAGCGACCGGTCGCCTTTACAACTTCGGCTATCCGTGCAAGCCTTCCGAATCGACCCTAGCTTCCGTATGCCTTGTTGTCCACCTCCACTATGCTCGCAGTTTGTGATCGACACGCAGGGCGAGAGAAATTTTTATTATTGTCACTTTAGTCCGTCGAAGCACATATACCAAGACGTACAAAATGTCTTCGTTTGCACAGTATCTACCGGCCGGTGTGGCCGTGCGGTTAAAGGCGCTTCAGTCTGGAACCGTGTGACCGCTACGGTCGCAGGTTCGAATCCTGCCTCGGGCATGGATGTGTGTGATGTCCTTAGGTTTAATTAGTTCTAAGTTCTAGGCGACTGATGACCTCAGAAGTTAAGTCGCATAGTGCTCAGAGCCATTTGAACCATTTTGCACAGTATCTGTACGTTACATTGCAATGTCCATCAGTCAAGCATGCATGCAGACAGTGTCTGTTCGCCGGCCGGAGTGGCCGAGCGGTTAAAGGAGCTACAGTCTGGAACCGCACGACCGCTACGGTCGCAGGTTCGAATCCTGCCTCGGGCATGGATGTGTGTGATGTCCTTAGGTTAGTTAGGTTTAAGTAGTTCTAAGTTCTAGGGGACTTATGACCACAGCAGTTGAGTCCCATAGTGCTCAGAGCCATTTGAACCATTTAGTGTCTGTTCCTTCAGACATGCATGCATGCGTTCCTGAAGGCCATTGTAATGTAACACACAGACAATTACGAAAACAGACACTGTGTAAATCGTTGAGAGGGGAGAGGGGCACGGTAACAGGAAAATGGCCAGTGCGTATGCGCAGCACAACAAGCGAAGTCAAAGCAGCGAACATCAGTCATCTCGTCTCACTGTTCGCGCGGTATGTTGGTACATATTGGTAATTCACGTTTTGCCGTCGGCGCCAGACAGAGTTCCTATAAGCTGCTGCGACTTCTGATGCATGGACAGTACACACCAGTTCACTGCTATGATTTACGCCAGCGGTATAGGGCCACATTGCTGTCTTGTACCAGTTCCGCACTATCTACAACTCTCCTAGGAGCAAGTGTGATCTTATAAGGGGTTAACCAGTATCTTGTTCGATGAGATTATCTGTGTAAAGCATATAAAACGCGGTTTGTCAGTATGCACAACGATTTCGTATTCTGTGTATCACATCGCAACCACTACAGCATAGTCCATTTGTTTATTCGTCACAATGATTTTTTCTTTCCCGAAGAGACGGGTCTGTCACAAACTATCTGGTCTTCCTTTTTGATTTTAAACTGCGGCGTGGGTTTCTCTCGCAAAGAGCGCGATTCATGTGCGAGAGCAGGCGCCATAATGCGTCGATGCGGCAGGTCGTTTGGCAGCCCGCCCTGCCGCACAGTGCTCTGGATCCGGCGCACTCATTTGCCGAGGGAAAAAGAACGAAAACAGGGGCTACTCTGGGCTCACACGGGGCAGGAAACCTGCTAGTCTTTTCTTTCGCATTTATCCATACGTTATTCATTTCTTTCCAACAGGTCTCTGTTCAAACAGTTATTGCAGCAAATCTCACAGCATAAGAACTTTCATCCACAAAGTCGTCAATTGTCACCCACGTAAAGCTTCAACAGTGTTGGGCTTTTAACTCCCAATTTTTCAGCTTCAAAGTACGCTTCCTATTCGCAAAAACCATCTGAAACCTATTTGGAAATTAATCCGGTTTACGCTTAATGTGGAACAATGAACGTCTCATTGGACGACTGGACAATCCAGCACCTTAAATAAAGGATGTGGTAAAAATATCTGTTTTAAATTCGTAGTTACTCACCTGTTTACACAAGATTATCGTTCCAAAATGAATTTTCCCTTTGCAATGCAGAGTGCCCCGATTTGAAACTTCCCGTGAGATTAAAACAGTGAAATCATGAACATGTCCGCCGTCAGCAGCTTTAGGATACTCGTACAGTGGGAATCATACACCCAACCAGTTGCACATCAAAATTTTATTCAATACCTTACCTAGGTTTCGACAGATATAAACCTGTGTTCCTCAGAAGAAGTAATAACATGTGTTACATATTTTGTGAAAGGAGAAACGAAGCCATAACACTTAGTCAACAGTAAAATTATTCCTGTAAATACTATGGTATTGCCATAAGGCGTAGTCTACAGTAAAAATAATCCATGTAAAACTAAGGCTACGTGCATCATATACACAGGTAACCTTAGATTTTACATAACTAATTTTTTCTACTGACTAGACCTTATGGCAATGCCATAGCATTTACAGGAATAATTTTACTGTTGACTAAGCCTTATGACTGTTTCCCTTTCCTACAATAAGTAACACTTGATATTACTTATTCTGAGGAACACAGGTTTATGTCTGTCGAAACCTAGGTAATGTTTTGAATGAACTTTTGATGTGCAGCTCATTGGCTGCATTATTGATTGTATCCATTATAACTGTGTGCCAGGCTGGAATTTGAACCTGGGACCTTTGTCTTTCGCTTCAAGACGTAAGGTGCTGGCGGAAGTAAAGCTGTGAGGGCAGGTCATGAGTCAGCTTGGACAACTCTGTCAGTAGAACTCTTATCCCCTATGTACTTATACTGACAGTTGATGTGGATTTATTAAGTTTGTAAATGGACCATACCCCTTTGAGAGCGGTACCCACAAACGCTTGACAATTTCCTGGTACCTCAACTATGAACAAGACGCCTTAATCGTAATAGAATGTGGTTCCAGCAAAATGGGGCAACTGCTCACACAGCTAACATTGATGAATTCTCTGAAGCTTATATTTCCTGGTCACGTAATTTCTTGTAATGGTGCCATTGCTTGGCTTACGTGTTCCCACGTCTGACCATATCTTACTCTTTCTATGGTGATATCTTAAAGAGAGGGTCTATTCGTACATAAACAAGACACGAACACCGGAAGAAATGAATGGGGTCATTCCTCGGGAAATTTCTGCCATATCATGTCAAGTATTACGTGTTTTTGACAGTCTCAGCGGGGGAGTATTTTCAGATCCCAAAACACTGTTTTATAAACTTATTACCTGTGCGTAATAAATGCCGTATGTACCTTAATACGTTGAATAAATAAAAATGTTAAAATGTTGTGTAATAAGCGAGGTATTAGTAATTAAAAACCGTCAGATCTTTATGTCACACACGGTACTAGTGATCTTTCTTTTACTGCCTCTATACAACGTCTCAGTCACATCGCAGACAAGAAGGGAAGATAAAAGCTCCAGCTTTATCAATGGGCTTCATTTCATATGTTTGTTTATGGGAAAATTGCCGCATAGATTTTAACAGACCTATGCCGTATCAGTCTGCACTAAGCAAACAATAATGCCGTCTCTTTTCAGTAGCTTTTGAGCCACGATTTGCAGATACTTATTGAAAATAATATTTCATCATCATCAGTTTCCATGAAGATGTTTATTATTACTACTAGTTATGGTTATCATAAACCAGCATAAGCACAGCAATTTTTTTCAATCACGGTATCTGAGTGGGTACAAACATTGCCTTCAGTCCTACGCTACATAACTTCAAAACCGCAATCTGTGTTAAATCCTAACGTTCACTTTGTGGTTTCGACGTTGTGTAACATAGAATTGAAGCTCATGTGTATGCCTACATAGGTACAGTGATTGAAAAACTTCCTGTGCTGGATGCTTATTATTGACCGTCGAAAATGGCAGCAGTAATAAAGACCTGTTGGTACAATATATTCTATAACTACTGTGTCAGTTCAGAATAGGGACATCTTGTGGTCATTGATATTTACCAAATTTTGACGCTGAGGATTTAAAAATCGATGTTGTCATAGGTTACAAAGTCTTTGAAACATCGATGTTATAAACGAAATATCGACCTTCGTTGTTAACTGAAAACACAGGCTACTTATTACCACTGAACAAAGTTTTCTTTATTGAAGCGAATCTTTTTGTAAACACGCGTCCATACCAGTGCAACACTTCTGCGACTTGGCAGACGTTGTCATGGAGGAGGGGCAGTCGTGGAAGGTTTGAGCATTGTTTTTAACAAGCTAAGACTACAGTTGTAGCTAAGCGTGAACTAACGCCTTTAGATGTTCATATACACTCCTGAAATGGAAAAAAGAACACATTGACACCGGTGTGTCAGACCCACCATACTTGCTCCGGACACTGCGAGAGGGCTGTACAAGCAATGATCACACTCACGGCACAGCGGACACACCGGGAACCGCGGTGTTGGCCGTCGAATGGCGCTAGCTGCGCAGCATTTGTGCACCGCCGCCGTCAGTGTCAGCCAGTTTGCCGTGGCATACGGAGCTCCATCGCAGTCTTTAACACTGGTAGCATGCCGCGACAGCGTGGACGTGAACCGTATGTGCAGTTGACGGACTTTGAGCGAGGGCGTATAGTGGGCATGCGGGAGGCCGGGTGGACGTACCGCCGAATTGCTCAACACGTGGGGCGTGAGGTCTCCACAGTACATCGATGTTGTCGCCAGTGGTCGGCGGAAGGTGCACGTGCCCGTCGACCTGAGACCGGACCGCAGCGACGCACGGATGCACGCCAAGACCGTAGGATCCTACGCAGTGCCGTAGGGGACCGCACCGCCACTTCCCAGCAAATTAGGGACACTGTTGCTCCTGGGGTATCGGCGAGGACCATTCGCAACCGTCTCCATGAAGCTGGGCTACGGTCCCGCACACCGTTAGGCCGTTTTCCGCTCACGCCCCAACATCGTGCAGCCCGCCTCCAGTGGTGTCGCGACAGGCGTGAATGGAGGGACGAATGGAGATGTGTCGTCTTCAGCGATGAGAGTCGCTTCTTCCTTGGTGCCAATGAAGGTCGTATGCGTGTTTGGCGCCGTGCAGGTGAGCGCCACAATCAGGACTGCATACGACCAAGGCACACAGGGCCAACACCCGGCATCATGGTGTGGGGAGCAATCTCCTACACTGGCCGTACACCACTGGTGATCGTCGAGGGGACACTGAATAGTGCACGGTACATCCAAACCGTCATCGAACCCATCGTTCTACCATTCCTAGACCGGCAAGGGAACTTGCTGTTCCAACAGGACAATGCACGTCCGCATGTATCCCGTGCCACCCAACGTGCTCTAGAAGGTGTAAGTCAACTACCCTGGCCAGCAAGATCTCCGGATCTGTCCCCCATTGAGCATGTTTGGGACTGGATGAAGCGTCGTCTCACGCGGTCTGCACGTCCAGCACGAACGCTGGTCCAACTGAGGCGCCAGGTGGAAATGGCATGGCAAGCCGTTCCACAGGACTACATCCAGCATCTCTACGATCGTCTCCATGGGAGAATAGCAGCCTGCATTGCTGCGAAAGGTGGATATACACTGTACTAGTGCCGACATTGTGCATGCTCTGTTGCCTGTGTCTATGTGCCTGTGGTTCTGTCAGTGTGATCATGTGATGTATCTGACCCCAGGAATGTGTCAATAAAGTTTCCCCATCCTGGGACAATGAATTCACGGTGTTCTTATTTCAATTTCCAGGAGTGTAGTTCATACTTTCATGGTATCAAGCCTCTAATCACACAGCTAAAGTGATGATGAATTCCTTGAAGGTTACATTTCGTGGTCGTATAATTTCCTATAATGATAGCATTGCCAGTATTCTTGAGATTTGTTTTAAGTGCTAGTAATTCATCATTATCGTCACCACCATCATTATCATTTGCATTTTCGGACTAGACATATTTGCCGGTTTCGAGACCAAGCAATTTAAAGCTGTTTGCGCCATCTTCTTCGCGGTCGTCAAATGTGTCAGCGACGATTAAGAGAACACTCCTCAACAGAAACAGGAAAGAGAGAAGAGATTGTACTAAAATTTTATAACACTGTGACTGTACCTTTACGGCTCCATGGATACGAAGTATGAACTTCGTAAAAAACAAAAACAAAAATTACAAAGATCTGAAGCAACAGAAATGAGATTACTAAGACTTTTCGCTATGCTGGCCTTACTATTCACGTGGGAGGGTCACCCATGTCAGGTTGGTCAGTTGGATTTCCAAACAATGTGTACTCTCTCCATGGGATCCCGCCTTGGGAGTATGTGAGTGGCAACAAAATGGGGTCTTAGCTGACATCACTACCCCAACTTTTGTTTCTTCCTGCTTTTCTCTTTGGAGGCTGATAGAACTAGATGGATGGATGGATGGACGATAAGTGCACGACAGCACTAGATTTCTTAATTGGGCTATTACGCCACCAGCATAGTAGGCTATTTTATTATCATTATTAAACAGTGCCTATGAGAGTAATGACAGAGAAACGACTTTTGTAAACGTTACACTACAAGTACGTTCAACCCTTACAAGCACAGAAGTTTCCTAGTCAGAAGGGCTGACGAATGCAAGAATTTAATTTTTATTTTATGCTGTTAAAATTCACAAAACTGTTAGGTAAAATTTACACAAACGTGAACTTTACAATTTTGAAGTGCTCGTCTAAGCTGGTGCCGTAATAAGGCCAGAAAGAGTCGAATTTGGCAAATAATTCCAGCAATCCCAATTTTTTGTTCAATGGTAGAACGGAATGCCATGAACAACATACCACAAATCGTGACAGGTGGCGGTTGAAGGTGGGATTGGGGCTGCGTCTGAAGGTCAGTTCTGTACGTTTCTCTTGAATAACTATAACGTCTAGCGAAAACGTATCACAGTACAAAATTTAACTACATTATATTTGCTACAAAAGAGGTCCTGCTCATTTTTTCTGTAAGACTAATATTTTGCGCGCTGCGAGCGAGAGAATATGAAAATCTCGCCCTTGGTGTTTGAAGGCAAGATATAACATACATCGGTAGAGGTAGCTGAATCATTCTGCAGAAAGGAAAATTTACATATCCACAATTAAGGTTTTCAGTTGGATGTGATCTACCTGCTCGAGAACAGTAGAATAATGTAACTCATTATGTATGTTAACTTGCCTTATCACGAGAAGTTAACAATATGAACTCTGTTTCACTTTATGTGATCTGTATTAACATTATAGATACGACAGTATAAGAACTTCGCATTCGCCGACGAGTGATATCAGAGGTTGTGCCTCTTTTTAACAGCTACATTGTTGCAAAGATCACTGCGGAAGTGGATGTGAATTCCGAATTACGTTAAATGTTGAATGGACAGCAAGAATCTCTTTATAGCTGGATCATAAATGGGACTACTGATAGGTGATAAAAAAGCGTGACAATCAATAGACAAAATTTGTGGAATTTGTGATGTTGATACTGCAGTATTAATTGTATAGTAAATATGATATTAGACTT
This sequence comes from Schistocerca serialis cubense, assembly GCF_023864345.2. Lineage (NCBI taxonomy): Eukaryota > Metazoa > Arthropoda > Insecta > Orthoptera > Acrididae > Schistocerca > Schistocerca serialis. The sequence continues at coordinate 456,752,285 of NC_064641.1, read as the reverse complement.
TTTTTTTGTTTCTTTTTACACCGTTATATACATGTTCATCATTTAATGTCTTTCTTAAAAACATCTATGTTTTGAGTCGATTATTAATGGCGGCATCGTTATTTAGAAGGTGTCGATGAAATTGCAATCGAGATCGATTATTTTCCAAGATCGTGCATCCCTAGCGCAAAGGGATAAGCCGAACCACTGCCTTGAGGCCTGATTTCACAAGCCTGCAATCTGAATCACTAAATCTTACACATACCTACGCATTATGATCTGCACTACGTCCAGGTCTCATAATGAGTCGCCCGCATCTCGTGGTCGTGCGGTAGCGTTCTCGCTTCCCACGCCCGGGTACCCGAATTCGATTCCCGGCGGGGTCGGGGATTTTCTCTGCCTCGTGATGGCTGGGTGTTGTGTGATGTCCTTAGGTTAGTTAGGTTTAAGTAGTTCTAAGTTCTAGGGGACTGATGACCTAAGATGTTAAGTCCTATAGTGCTCAGAGCCATTTGAACCATTTTCTCATAATGAGTCGGAACTGTTTTGTTCATCACTTTTAGCAACGTTACACGCTCCAAGAGCAATGTGGTTCCTCGTTGCAGCTCTTGGCCTGCCACATACGACGTAGCACAGTGTTGATGCGCCGCAGCAGGAACACGTTCCCTGCGACGCGACTGTACCGGCCAGCGCAGTCCCCAGGTTGGAGTCCCCTTCCTGTCGTGTACCTCCGTGCTCGCGTGACTGCCAGCAGATAGTCGTTTTCACGCGACTCTCGACTCGGGGGTCGCCGGAATTTCGATAACCCTGATAACGGTATCAAGGTACATGCATTGAAATTCGAGCCGCGCCACTACTAGTTTTCAGTCATGGCACTAAAATAATTCTTATCTACACTACTTTACCCTGCACTTGCCATATTTATATTTTTTAGACATATTGCTAGAAAATAGTTTGAAGGGTATTTTGTTAAGACACACGACACGTTACAAGGGTGAAAAGTAGCCATGACCCTAATTAAAGACTTAACTCAAACATTTCACGGAACGACACTCACACTTTTTTAAATTTTTCTCACAGCCTCGAAACGAGCGAGGTGGCGTAGTGTTACCACGCTCGACTCGCACTCGGGAGGACGACGGTTCAAACCCGGGTCGATCCATCCAGATTTAGGTTGTCCGTGACTTCCTAAATTACTGCAGGCAAATGGCAGGATGGTTTCTTTGAAAGGGCACAGCCAATTTCCTTCTCCCTCCTTGACACAATCCGAGTTTGTGCTCCGTCTCTAAAGACCTCATATCGACGAAACGTTTAACCCAATCTTCCTCCCACAGCCATGAATTTATTAAATCAGCACAGAATTTTCCACTTAACGCTGTATTTACACACATCAGAAAAAGGATTGTATCACCCCGGTTACCAGAACTCCTGAAGATAGACGTTGACTGTGGATATTTTATCACTGATACAGTACTTTTGACTGTTCAGAGATGTCACTAAACACGCCCAAAGACTTACGCAACTATGCATGAGTAGCAAATATTAGACGGAGGGGGTTCGACAGCCTATCAGTTCCAGTCGTTCCGCCAGGAAGGAGGTACATGGCTCGTGTTGTCTGTAGTTCAACCATGCCTAGACGATCAATACCGTGGTTCGACCGCGTGAGCATTGTTATTTTGTGCCAGGAAAGGATCTCAACAAGGGATGTGTCCAGGCATCTCGGAGTGAACCAAAGCGATGTTGTTCGGACATATACAAAGAGACAGGAACTATTGAACTGTTGATGACATGCCTCGCTCAGGCCGCCCAAGGGATACTACTGCAGTGGATGACCGCTACCTACGGATTATGGCTTGGAGGAACCCGGACAGCAACGCCACCATGTCGGTTGATGCTTTTCGTGCAGCCATAGGACGTCGTGTTACGACTCAAACGGTGGGCAATAGGCTGCATAATGCAGAACGTCACTCCCAACGTCCATGGTGAGGTCCATCTTTGCAACCACGGCACCATGCAGCGTGGTACAGATGGGCCCAACAACATGCCGAATGGACCGCTCGGGATTGGCATCACATTCTCTTCACCGATGAGTGTCGCATATGCGTTCAACCAGACAATCGTCGGAGACGTGTTTACAGGCAACCCGGTCAGGTTGAACGCAGTAGACACACTGTCCAGCGAGTGCAGCAAGGTGGAGGTTCCCCGATGTTTTAGGGTGGCATTATGTGGGGCCGACGTATGCCACTGGTGGTTATGGAAGGCGCCGTAACGGCTATACGATACGTGAATGCTATCCTCCGACCGATAGTGCAACCAAATCGGCAGCATATTGACGAGACATTCGGCTTCATGGACGACAATTCGCTCACATCTTGTGAATGCTGCCTTCAGGATAACGACATCGCTCGAATAGAATGGCCAGCATGTTCTCCATACATGGACCCTATTGAACACGCCTGGGATAGATTGGAAAGGACTGTTTATGGACGACGTGACCCACCAACCACTCTGATGGATCTATGCCGAATCGTCGTCGAGGTGTGGGACAATTTGGACCAATAATGCCTTGCTGAACTTGTGGATAGTATGCCACGACGAATACAGGCATGCATCAGTCCAAGAGGCCATGCTACTGGGTATTAGAAGTACTGGTGTGTACAGCAATCTTGACCACCACCTCTGAAGGTCTCGCTGTATGATGGTACAACAAGCAACGTGTAGTTTTCATGAGCAATAAAAAGGGCGGAAATGATGTTTATGTTGATCACTGTTCCAATTTCCTGTACAGGTTCCGAAACTCTCGGAACCGATGCAAAACTTTTTTTAATTTGTGTATTTAGAGACCTATGAATAATGTATATCACCATTCTTAAATCTCTTCTAAAGATAGTTGACAAGAAACAATTGTCGTCCAGTTTCCTTCTTGATGTGGTTTTTTTTTTTTCAAAATATTCGAAAAAGTAATGTACTGAAAAGTAGCTCACATTTAGGAAGAAGCAATTTGCTTATAACATCACAGTTCGGATTACAGGTGGGATACTCGACTGAAAATGCTATTTATACATGCATTCACCAAATATTAGAAGCGTTAAATAATCATTTGGTATATGTTGTGATCTTTCCAAAGCGTTTGACTCTGTAGACCACCCCACTCTCCTAGAATTTCAGTTTTATGGAACTGGTGGCTTTACTACTCAAATATGGGAGTGCCGTGAGTCCGCTTCTGAGTAACGGCAGGTAGCCGTAAGGACTGACATTTCGGTGGTGAAAATAGTGTACAAATACGAAAGGAAAAACCGAGAGTAATTCAAAACATGAAAGCCGACAGTCGTCAACAGCGCAAGAGCTGAAGTCACAACAGCCAACCGACAGAGAAACGAAGAGCCAGCAAGTAACTGTGTGTGAGTATAATATCGGTGATCTGAAAGCTTCGGAAACATCAACACAACTGGACGAGGAAAAGCGCACACTCTCTCCTCCTAGCTTACGCGTAACCAAATAACTCTGATCCTCAACGCTGGTGCGTCCATGTCGGTCCCAGAGTCCCATAGGATTCAATTTTGGGTCCATTCCCATTCCTTAATACGTGAGTGACCCCACGCTTAACATTTACCAACGAGAACAGTTACTTTTTTCAAGTGACACTAGTATTATGGTAAGTCCCATTAAAGAGAAAAAAAAGCAGAAGAAATGATGTTTATTCAAAGAATTACTAAGTGGTTCTTCCAAAATGAATTCTCCTGAACGTTTGTGAAAGCAAGCTGTTTTCAGTTATGTGCAACGAATAGCGTCATACCAAAGTTGACGTAGCGCATGAACAGGAGTCAGCGAAGTAGGTAGAATGCTTCAAACTGTTGGGTGCTCCTTGACTTCCGGAAGGAATTCGATACAGTTTTGCACTGCCGCCTAATGAACAAAATGCGAGCTTGGAATATCAGACAAGCTGGGTGAGTGGCTCGAACTCAGCGTGTCATTCCGAATGTAAATAGCAAGGGAGCGTTAGAGGACCATTACTTTTCGCAGTATGTATAGAAATGAGCTAGTAGGTAGCGTCGGAAGTTCCGTGAGGCTTTTCTCGGATGATGCTGTTGTATTAGAGAAGTCTAAACGCTAAAAAATTGTAGCGAAATGTAGGAAGACCTGCAGACGATCGACGCTTCGTGCATGCCATGGCAACTGTCTTCTATATAAACAAATGTTGCGCATTGCGAATACGTAGACAGAAATACCCTTCATTGCATGATTATACAATTGCAAAACAATCACTGGAAGCAGTTACTTTCATAAAATACCTAAGAGTAAGCGTACGGAGTAATCTGAAATGGAACAAAAACATAAAATTAATCGCGAATGAGGCAGATGCAACATTGAGAATCATTGGTAGGATCATAAGAAAATGTAGTCCATCAACAAAGAAAGTAGCTTACAAAATACTCGTTCGACCAATACTTGAATATTGTTCGTCAGCAAGGGATTCGTACCAGTCACGACTGATACATGAAATAGAGATCCAAAGAAGACAGGCGTGTATCGTTGCAGGCTCATTTAGTAAAAACGACAGTATCACAGAGATGATAAACTAGCTCCTGTGCTAACGCTGCAAGGGAGGCGTTCTACATAACGCTGTGGTTTATTATTAAAGTTCCGAGTCAACAAATGTCTTATTTCTTCTTACACATATCTCGCGAAAAGACCATGAAGATAGCAGTAGAGGGATTCGAGCTGACTCGGACGCTTATCAGCAATCGTTATTCCCGTGAACTGTTCGCGACTGGAACAGGAAAGGGGGGACATGACATATATACACAGAGTACCCTCCACCAACACCATGAAATGCCTTGCGTAGTGTAGATGTAGGTTTAGTGTAGATGTCTATATATTGATGAAAACTTTAATTAATTCATTTATTTATTAATTCAGGGATCAGTTTGTAATGATATTGGATTTATCGTCATGATCAATAAAAATAAACAGCTCAAAGACATGCAAACGCAGTATATATAAGTATACTTTATGAGGATAGGACAGGTGCTCGGACTGGCGGTTAACCGTGACCTTGCTGAAGGAATCATCCTGGCATTTGCCTGAAATTATTTGGAGAAACAACGGAAAACCTAAATCAGGAGCAAACTCCATCCTCCAGGAGATGAGGCCAGCGTCTTAAAAACTGCCCTGCCACATTCTGTTGGTCCCTCTTGTATTTGAAATGGAAGAAGCATATCTCTGAGCTGCTCAGACAAGTTTCAAGAGTAGCTGCATGACAAGGACTGCCTGTTAAATCTAAGCATGTGTACGTATCTTGTAAACTGACTTGATCCACATCATTTAGATGAAAATTGTTCAAATTATCTTTGAACCACGTAACTATGTAACTAACATTTTCTGTTGTCACAAATCATTATCAAGTCTAAATAAATACAATTTAAGTAGGAAAATGTCGCCTTCATTCACTATTTTACAAGCTGTAAAATTAGCAACTTTGTTTATAAAGAGAAAAACGGAAATATGTGACGATAACTTTTAACGGAAGAAGAACACGTAGAAAAATTAATAGAGAAAATATATTTTATGAAAATGAAACATAATATTGTAATTTCATATATTTCAGAAAAAAATTATTGACTCATGCTGTGTTTGGGTTTACACAAGATGAAAAAAAAGTAACTCATATGGTTGTGAAGAGAGTCATCTTTACTTACCACCAGGAGCTGTTGATAAAATAGATCTTTATTTTCTTGCAGCTTAGATCGGAAGGATCATCAGGCAACATAAAATTTACTTTCGCCACAATAAGAATGATGCAAAATAAGCTGCTATAGCAATTTTGTGTTTCCCTGCGATCGTTTCGATCGATAATGGTGGTAAGTACACAATATTGTCCTATGCATTTATATTTATGTTATTCTACCAAGACTGGACTGAAGAATCAGTTAAAAAAAGTATAGATCTGCTTTATCAACCGTTCCTTGCGGTGCATAAACAAATACGTGCCCCGACGTTACAAATAAAGTAGAGGTCAACGTACAAGCTGTGCAGACAACGTCAAACTATAACTCATTTACGTATTCGCACAACTTAGATAACTCTTGGTTATAAAACCAATTTACGGTTCCACATTACAGCTTGTCTGTACATTAAGAAACACTGTATTGTTTGATTATTGTTACTGCTTGTTTAAATATGTTTCCCAATTCTTAAAAAATGCATTGTGCTGATGTTACGCATTCGACTGAGTGTATGAGTGTACTTTTTTAATAAGTCTTACGCTGACGGCGAAGTAAATATGCATTGCAGGCAGAAAGCGTTTTCATTTATAGGAGGATCGGAAAGTGGAAGATCTTTTTCAAACCGAGTAAATCACGTCTAAGCGGAGATACATATCTTCTGTCAACAGAACAGACAAGCTGCCTGCAGTCTTCACATGTAGATAGAAAAACGAGGCGGGAGACTTTAATAATACGTGTAGACGCTTCAGGCTAAGCTTTTATTTTTTTTTTTTAAATTGCCGACCTAATCAAGTCAGTCGTATGTTTTGAGACTGGTTTTAAAAAAAATAGAGAAAAGTTAAGGTAATTGCTTCATGCATTAGGAGTTTTACATAGTCTCCCCCTACTTGAGTACAATGCACACAACTTTCATATATCCATGTGAAACTGTGAGGAAAGTCCTTCTTTGGTGTGTTGTTCAAGTAGCGCATCACACATCGCTTGAATGACCGTTATGTCGTCAATGCTTTGACCTTTCATGTGAATTTTTGCACTTTGTCGTTTTGTGGTAGGTTCGTATTGATAACACCAAATCTCGTCCCCTTTGATGATTTTTTTCAGAAAGGAAATGTCCGCGTTTTGCAATCAATCAAGTCGCAGCAAACACTGCACTTACATTTCTCTTCTTCAAATCATTCTTCACTCGAAAAATGTCTTGAACACCATTTGGAGATATTATCCCATTGCGATTTGTGACACAAAAGCGTTGACACAGTATGGCCGCGCGGCCACTATGTGCCAACACTGCCTGCCCGCAACTGACTGGTGGAATGCACATCTGTTGTTTACAATTGTTAGTTCAAGGTGTCACCGCAACTATTGCGTGACATCGGTTATACATTTTGGACGGAGGTCTATACACCACTAACCCACAAGCCGGATAATCCACACCCTGACAGTCGCGAGTTTACTTGTACACATAGAAATCAACATAATCAACTGAGGTACAGCATAGTCACACCCCGTTGAAAGGAATACTCCCGGCATTTGCCTTAATAGATTTATGGGTATCGCGGTAATCCAAAACGTGGATGGCAAGACGAGGATATGAACTAACTACCTCCCGAATGATAATTAATTGTGTTGAACATAACGCCACCTGGCTCGATGAAATGCAAGTAGTGACGGCATTTGTCCTGCGAGTAGAGTTGCAGTGCCACCGTGAAGTTACTCTACATCAAACGTGGCGTCAACATCCAGAGCTAAATTCAGAATTCCTTTCGTAATGTCTAATGTCATAGCACCGCATAAGTAATCGTCATAGTCTTCGATTCGGGAGAGCGCCAACTGAGGTGTTGCAGTAGCTAAGACGGTGGACACGCACTAGGAAGGGGCAGTTTCAAACCATCGCCCGGTCACTATTAAGGTGAATGTCGTGATGGTTCCACTGAGAGTATATGGCTGATTTCCTTCCCCATTCCAAGCTCGTCCCATGTCCCATGTCTAGTAAACTCGTGGTCGAGGGGCCTTAAACCCTCTTTTCCTCTTGTCTTATGCTTATGAGCACTTGGTAACAGGTCAGAAGAAGTCCTCTCAAAATCGTTCTCACTAGAACGTTTCTCAGGATGGCAATACGAGACTCTCGGTTCTCCAGCGTTCATTGTCGTACATGATGCAGTGGTAAGTTGACTTTGAACTGGGTATGTGAATCTAACTCAGTTTCATACTCGTTAATGCTCAGTTATTAGAGAAGTTTTCTCCTTAACCGAAACTAAAATTAGAAACTCTTTTCCAACTAAAGATCTCTCCTCCTCCTTCTTTTTCTTCAGTAGTCACTGTTACATTCAGTTTGATTCAATTTTCTGTTCCTGAAGACAAATTGAAATGCAGATTTTCCGTGTTTCCCAAAAATGTTTTACTTGTGGGTCTTTCTCAGAAAACGCGGTCAGACGGTTACCCTAAAAACCTCCCACTCGTCTTTGCACTGTGACACACGTGACCCGCATTAGAGATGACTGGCTGCAGACTTGCCACGGTTTTGGCGCCAAGCCAACGTTTCAGAGATATTGCGCCGTTTTTAATTAGTAACGAGGGGAGAGTGAGGGAGAGATTATGAATATGGCTTCATTTCGAGCTTTTACCGGGATTGCAAATGGCATCCTCGATAATGACTGCTCGAATGTGAGGCGTCTTGTAACTTTTACGTATTAGATGACATCCCGACATATTTAGTCTCCTGCGCGACAACTGTTACAATAACCAAAAAAGTTTTTTGGAACTGTGCATATAACTGATAACGCTGCTATGAGAGTTTTGAAAAAAGATTAAACGCAAATTCAATAGGGCTGAAAAAACTGATGCAGTGATCACTGTATTAGAGCACGGAAAATTTTCTCAAAATTCTGTATTGTGCTGAGTACATATCAAGGCAGGTTTTTTAAATCTACAGATTACGTCGCAGATCTATGGTGGTATTAATACGCTAAGGTAACAAAAGTCACTGGATTGCGACATGAACATTTACAAATAGCGTGTACATTGGCGGAACTGTCATTTGTTATCAGGTGATTCATGTGAAAAGATTTCCGACGTGATTATGGTCACACGAAACGAATTAACAGACTCTGAACGCGAAGTGGTAGTTGGAGCTAGATGTGTGAGACATTTCATTTTGGAAATCGCTAGGGAATTCAACATTCCAAGGTCCTCAGAGTCAAAAGTGAGCCTAGAATACCAAATTTCAGGCATTGCCTCTCACTGTGGACAACGCAGTGGCCGATGGCTTTCACATAACGACCGAGAGCAGTGACGTTTGGGTAGTACTAACAGACAAGCAACGCTATGTGAAATAATCTCAGAAACCGATGTAGGACGTACGACGAACGTATCCGTTAGGATAGTGCCGTGAAATTTGGCGTCAGTGGGCTATGGCAGCAGACGACTGACGCAAGTACCTTTGCACGACATCGCCTGTAGCGTCTCTCCTGGGCTCGTGACCATATCGGTTGATATACGACTGGATAACCGTTCCCTGGTCAGATGAGTGTCGATTTCAGTTGGTAAGAGGAGATCGTAGGATTCGAGCGTGGCGCAGACCTCATGATGCCAATGCTCTATGCCAACTGGTGGTGGATCCATAACTGTGTGGGCTGTGTTTATATGGTATGGATTGGGTTCTCTGGTCCAACCGAACCAGTCAATGACTGGAGATGGTAAAGTTCGGCTGGTTGGAGATCATTTGCAGACGTTCATGGACTTCGTGTTTCCAAATAAGAATGGGACTTTTATGGACGAAAATGCGCCAAGTCACTGGGCCACAATTGTTCGTGATTGGTTTGAAGAACATTGTGGACAATTAGAGCGAATGATTTGGCCACCCCTATCGCCCGACGTGAATCCCATCGAAAAATTAGGGAAAATAATCGACAAGACAGTTCGTGTACAAAATCCAGCACTGGCAACACTTTCGGGATTATGGACGGCTATAGGGGCAGCGTTTCTCAGCATTTCTGCAGGGGACTTCCAACGTCTTGTCGAATCCATGCCACGCCGAGGTAACAGGAGGTCCGACATGATGTTAGCAGGTATCCCATGACTTTTGCCGCGTCAGTGTATACAATAGATATTATTTTTAAATTTATCTTACCAGTAGACGTTGTTTCCTAGATATTACAGGTATTATCAGTGACTTTTGCTACATTGCTAAGTCAAGCATACCAAATTACTCATAATTACTGCTATTTCCACTAAACTGAGTTAATTTTACTTTCTCTGAACACTGAATGTAAAAATACGGTATCATTCTACAGGTACTCCATATGGGCACCGTTTGTTGCGCAGCAAACGTCAATACATGGCTGTAGTTCATTGGCGCGAATTGTGAAAAATGGTTCTGAGCACTATGGGACTTAACATCTGAGGTCATCAGTCCCCTAGAACTTAGAACTACTTCAACCTAACTAACCTAAGGACATCACACACATCCATGCCCGAGGCAGGATTCGAACCTGCGACCGTAGCAGTCGCGCGGTTCCGGACTGAAGCGCTTAGAACCGCTTGGCCACCGCGGCCGGCGCGAATTGTGAAGCAGGGTGCGACTGCAGCCAGCTTTGCATAAATGTTCATTGGTTGTCTGTTTGCAGGCGCGAACTAATTCAAAGCGACAGGTTAACAATGACTGAAGGTTAACAATGAAACTTGAAGACAGCACTATTTACAGATCTACGAAGCCAGTGACATCCTGTTCAGGTCCCAGGTAACTAGGTGTATCCCAGGAAACTAGGTGTATCCCAGGTAATTAGCTGTTGACCCAATTTTGAATGAACCATTCATAGAAGTGTATCCGTGCAGGAATACCATCTGCTGATCTACTGGATCACTATTCATCATCCCGTTGCAATTCACGGTTATGTACACAATCGCTGTTCCAGTTGTGTCGATGCCATCCCTGATACACTTACAACAATTGATCCCACGGAAGCTAATAGGCCAACAACTGTGTAAGCGGGAATCCCCTTGTTTTCACAATTTGACTTACCTCTGCGAATCAGCGGGCAGAATGGTTCCTTCCCAAAGTGAATTTTGCCAGTATATTGATAAAGTAGGTGATAAAGAAGCGTGTTGCAAAGTCTATTAAAAACTGGATGTCTTTAGCTGTTTTTCTGATAAACTGCTGCGTAATTTCGTATTTCAGGTTCGAAATTTTTAAAAGTCTGTCTGTCTCTCTCATTCTCTCTCTCTCTCTCTCTCTCTCTCTCTCTCTCTATCTCTCTCTCTCTCTCTCTCTTCCTCCTTCCCTCCCACTTCTTCTCCCTCTCTCTCGCTCTCTCTATCTCCCTTTCTCTCTAACTTATAGGTTTACTGGTTTTGTAAACAGCTATGGAGGGGTTGGAACCGATAGAGGTTACTTAAACTAATCATTTTAATAAAGGTAAATAGTTCGAATTATCAACACTTCTTTTCGATACTTTTATGAGTATGATACTTTTCGTCCGACGGTGTCTCCCTGCTCATGACAGCTAGGCTAACAGTAAGCCTCATTATCTGTCTACTTTCTTGCCCGAAAGGCAAAAATATTATTTCTGCTGGTCTACTATTTCTCCTGCAGCTGCATTAAAGGCGTATACAGAGCCTTTTCTCTTAAGCGACCGTATGACACATGGTAAGCCCTGTTGAAGGGCTGCCCTCGACGAGAAACTGCCTCCTGCCCGCTGGTCTCGATGATGGCCGAGTCAGCGGGCCCTCGAGCAGTGAACATCGCAGCACTTGGTCATCCCCCAGGCGCAGGCAGCGGCTTTACGCTATTGATTTATTGAGCCTTAGGAGCGGTCCACCAGCGGAAGGGCGCCCGTCTCGGGTCAGCCGCAGCTACAAGATGGGCCCTGGCGACACCACTAATGGAAGCCGGTTCCGATCAAACCGCACCCCGTTAATGGTTTACTCTCCATCGTAGCACAGCCTGTCGTCCATAAAAATTGGTTGAAATACCTTATATTCCAGGGACAATAATACTGTGTCGTCCGGTGAACATGTGAGAGTATTACATCCTCACAAGCTATATTATTTATTAATTTCTGTAATTTTTGCTTATCCTTTAGTTCGGCTGCGTACTGATTATCCATAGCAACAGATGGTTAAGCTGTATTCAGCAGTAAAATTTTGTTTGCTTGCTGACAATTTTTCACATATTAGCGTTGTTATTTGACATCTGGTTGCTTTCGGCGTAATATTTGATTTGAAACCATATGGTAAGGAGTGCTCTGGGGAAGCAGCTGCGTTGAGGATATAGAGATAATAGGGTTCTACTATGTCGAGATTCGGGCTGCGTTTACGGCATAAAGTTTCAGTCTAAAGAAAGTCATTGTGTGTTCTGGTACACGGGAATTTTTCTGATTTGAAATGTATCCTCAGTTAATTTTTGGCGAAAGATCACAATTTTAAATGCAGCTAACAGCAGTAGCCGTCAATAAACTTCCAAGAAATGATGTATACACCCAAACGGTTGCATGAAATTTATTGTAACAAGCCTTGCCCAGATTTCAATACCACTAAGGACATCTCCTTCAAAAGGGACAACGTCACGTATAATGTTTTAAACATACTACAACATAAACATAAAAATTACCCAATACATCACAACATTGAACTGAAGAACATAGGATAAAAATGACACTTATATATCTTATATTACGTTAAAATTATGAGCATACATTATGAGCTAAAACACTCAAGTCAAATAGCAGAAGTCATTGAATAAGTCCTCCATGAGAAACAGCAAGAATTATTACACAGGTACAGCTTGTTATAATAACAGACATTGGACTGAGTGTAAGGTAACTAGTTACAATGCCTGGTAATTGTAGGGTAGAGGGCGCCACCTGCTGGGCGCTAGTAGAGTGATAAATGCTCAATCGTATGAGAAGCGTAATTAAAGCAGGAATAAATCAGTCTAATGTATATTTAAGTATCTTAAGCAGACCAGATCGTACATAATGTAAAAGCAAGGACATGATGAAAGCGGATATAAAAGGAATAAGATAACTAAAAAAACGACGACAATTCTTAGCACAAAATTAGTAAAGAAGCTTAATTACAAAAAATGTACTGAAGAAAATAATAAAGAATTTATTGTAGCAGGACTTAAACAAGATTATATTCAAAAAATAAAAACATTAGGTAAAACCTGGATAAACACGATAAAGTGCCGTCTGGCGTACTATCGGTAAGCATACGAGTATACAAGTCCGATAAGTAAAGGGAGAAACAGCGCTTCGAACATTGGTATCCTTCTCTCCTAACAGATGTTCCTTGTATCTTATATTGAAGGACCTACCGATCTATCTGATATAAAACAACGGACACGTACCGCAAGTAGTTTCGCAAACTCCTGAGCTACGTAAAAGAGAAAGGACAATTCCAACAGTAAACAATACATTTTGTGATACATAATTAATTGTCCAACCCATTATTTTCCCAATCGTAATCTACTATTGAAGTACACATAAATTATTATTTGACTAAATGAATTCCCGACTTATCAGTGGCTGACTGGATAAATGCATTTGGAAAGAAAGAGTAATGTAGCACTGTTGCTAATATTGCAGTGGGAGTCTTAAAAGCTGTTATAAATTCTCATCACAAATAGCTTCTTACGTTTATAGATACACTAAAGATACAGTGCTGGGAAATGGTAACGTTGTTTAAAGTTTAAATATTTATCCAACCCAATTTTTGACCAAAGGAACCAAAGTTAGAAAGGATTTCTGGAAAGGGCGTGAACAAAATGTTGAAAAATTTGTCTGAAACTTTGGACAGAAGAAACTGAAAATAAATACAAGAAGACTAAAATAATGGTGATAGATTAATCGAACAGACGCATAAGGACAAACATTAAGCTAGCAGATAGAATTTTAAGGCAAGTAAAGGAATTTCTCTACTTAGGAAGTACAATAACTGATAACGACAGTGTAATGGCTACTAAAAGAATAGAAATGCCAAACAAGCCTTTAGAAATCACAGTAATTTATTTGGAGCTTTCTAAGATATGTTTGTGAAGGATGGACTCCGCAGAAGAATACGAATCGTGAAAAATGGTGGATTCCCGCTCGTTCAGTTGTTGTCTGCCAGTCCTCGTGCGCTAATTGCCATGTTATCTTCTGAGACTGGCTCTGATAACAGTAGTGACAAATTTTTTTCCAGAATTTATTTTACAGTTACGGATAAAAGCTTCGTTATGTACTGGCAACGATGTCTATTGGGGACAAGGTATCTCACGATTCTGTAAAAGCCTTAAACTTGGCAGTGTCAGTACAATTTACGTCATATTCACTTGGAAAACCAGTTTCCAGCAACATACATAAAAGGAGCACTATTAAATGCATCTCTGTTGGTGCACCAAAATTAAAAATAAGAAGTTCACTCCAGTTGCTCATAGCTTCAGCTTGCAAAGCCATGGTAACAGTCAACATGTTGCTTTCTCCCGATATTAGGGCTGTGGTACACATTAGGGGCATTCCTATTTACACGAGTCTGCTGTTCATCGTGCTATGCGCCTTACATCAAATAACTGCAAGAAAAAACTCCATTTTCCATGAAACAGAGATAAAATTTATAGTCTTCCCTTGATTCTATGAAATCTACCACTCTTCTTTCAAAATTGATGGTAAATTTCGAAAGTACTGCATCGAGTCATCAGCTGAAAGGGGTGGCAACGTAATTTTATCAAGCCGGGATTATGTGTTGCCTCTCGTCCACACCCACATTGAAATAAACAACCGTGTATTATGTAATGCTCAGAGCCTTACACGAGTAAAATCTGCAGTTTTTCACAGAGAAAACTGTCTTCGGTTTACAAAGAGATCTGTCGCTCTATCGATTTTTCACAAAGTAAAATATCTAAACAGTATATGGCAAGTGGAAGACAAGAGAATTTAGATGCAGGTGCGAGTTATGTGAGGAAAGTTCAACATGCCATGAACTGACGGTAGTTACCATGGTGCGCTAGCAAAATGACGTTGTCTACTATGGCACGCCCCTTGTTTCCACGTTTTAAACATTTACACTCATAGCAGACATCTCATATTGAGTTTATAATTAACGGCGATTCTTATAATTACTATTCATCAGGTGGATTCGTCGATCTCATATTTGCTATGTCTTGTCAAAAGTACGGATACATCGCTCGCTTTCACCACAACTGATGTGCTGCGTTCACTACACTGCATATCGCTTTTCATGGCTGTCTGCAAATATTCAATTGTTATCAATAGCCGGCCAGAGTGGCCGAGCGGTTCTAGGCGCTACAGTCTGGAACCGCGCGACCGCTACGGTCGCAGGTTCGAATTCTGCCTCGGGCATGGATGTGTGTGATGCCTTTAGGTTAGTTAGGTTTAAGTAGTTCTACGTTCTAGGGGACTGATGACCTCAGATGTTAAGTCCTATAGTGCTCAGAGCCATTTGAACCATTTGTTATTAATGTGTTCAGAATAATTCAGTGACCATTCAAACACAGTCTGGCTATGCCACCTGTTAGCATTCCAATTAGTTTACCTACAGGCGGTAATGACTCTGTTTCAGGTTAAGAATAGACGTACTTGGAGTACATTCTTAGCAGGAAAAAATGAACGAACGCGTGAGAGACTGTAGGAAATATTCCTGAGACTGGAACAAAAGCAAAGCGTTCTTGCACCACTGGCAAACAGAAGTAAGAGGTCCAGTGCAAGACACGAGGTGGGTGCATTCAATTTAAACTACGCAAAACAAAGATTCATTTTTTCCAAACCGTATAATTGGCTCCTATTACTTCACAGAAGTCTGAAAAGCAGGTCAAAGGTGCCTAGCGACATCGCCCTCGGGCTCGTCGACGCTTCTAACATCAAGTTGTCGACAGATGCGAAAAAAAAGGCCAAAGCTCAGAAGCGCATGTGACGTGTAACGCTGGTTAATGATATCACATTGGCACTAAATTTCACCACAATTCTGCCCAACGCTACCGCGGACGTATCACGCAATGGGAAGGTCGTCACACTTCCTCTTACCTACATTTCACCCCTTCTTTTGGCGCCTCTGGGACGTTGATTCCCCCGCATTGTGCGGTCAGAAACGACAGTTCGTACTGCGATGAGCAACAGGACGAAGTTCTTGATAACTTTTGACGGTTCTTACACACTCTGGTGGCTTTAGAACCCTTCTCAAAAGACTTTGAGGGTCTGCATCTCTACAAAACATGACTGTGTTCATTTGGAGTATGGCGCGACCGTAAGTTTTGGTCTCGTGTACAGAATGGAACCACTGCGAACCGTTCGAAACCATTCGACAAAATTTGACCGTGATCCGAAGCTGCAAAAAGCATTTATACTTTCTCAGCCCTCCTGTTTTCGCACCCTCCTGTGGCATCATCACGGGGGGTGAGGGCTCGACATCGACACATGCGTGATTCAGTGGCAAAGGGTCTGTCTAAGACCCTCCAAATCGGCAACACCCTCGGTGGCATCCGTCCATCTTTATTGAGCATTTTAAAAATTTATCTGTACGCAGAAAGACTGTGAAGTAGTCCCAAGCACCTGCAGGCAGGCAACCACTTGACATCTCTCTTATTGCAAGTGGCTGCTAGCCGGCGCTAGAGTACCAGTGCAGCCTGCCTGCAGGCATCTAGGACTACATAACAGGTTACCTCTGCACAGATACTTTTTAAATTCTCAGTAGAAGGTGTTTCCGAACTGGGAGGACTTGTCGCTTAATTGATGAAAGTGTAAACGTCGAACACCATCCGCTCCCCAGCTCC
Source organism: Schistocerca serialis cubense (assembly GCF_023864345.2). Classification (NCBI taxonomy): domain Eukaryota; kingdom Metazoa; phylum Arthropoda; class Insecta; order Orthoptera; family Acrididae; genus Schistocerca; species Schistocerca serialis. The sequence goes on along the minus strand of NC_064641.1, from coordinate 456,735,818 downwards.
CCCCGCTCCCGGCCGGGATCACGCCACGCGAGGGGGCGAAACAGGAGGGCTGAAAAAGTATGAGCACCTTCTGCTGCTTCGGGTCACTTTCAGACTTCGTCGAATGATATTGAACAGTCACTAGCGATTCCAACCTGTACAGAACAGCAAAAATTGTGGTCGTGCTGCACTCCAAACGGATGTGATCACGTTTATTGGGGATGCATCACCACAAAGTCCTTAGTGAAGGGTTGAAACGTTCAGGTGTGTCAGCAGTGTGAAAGGTTAACAAGAATGCCGCACTGCGAACTGTCGTTTTCGACCGCGAAATGCGTGGGAATCAACGTCCCAAGGCAAGAATGAGTTTCACTGAAGGCCTTTAAGCCTCCCTCTGACTCCTTCTCGTGTCGACTCCGAGCGGCGGTGTGCCTGAAATGTTTTCGTGGGCCGCCCTTAAAAAAAAAATCACGTGCTTTCAACGCTGGGCCTTGCGACTTGGTCGTCGATTGCAGAGGCGTCAAGAGAATGGATGAAATGCGGGTAAGAGGCGGTGCTATGACCTGCCCATCGTGCGATATGTTCGCGGTGGCATTGGGCAGAACCGTGATAAAATTTGGTGCCAATGTGACATCATCAACCCACCTTACACATCACATTAAGTTCTGAGGTTTTCTTTTTACGTGTGTCAACATCTTGCTGTTTGAAGCGTCGTCGAGCCCAAGGGTGACGTTTCAGGGCACCACGCTTTTGCACCGTTACAGTGGAAGACTGTAGGCGCCTTCGAGCCAAATTTCAAAATTCTGTGTCGTAATGGGGGTTGTCGAAAATGTGATTCTTTAATTCTGCTACGCAGTGGAGATTACTAACCGTCTAACTTGGTCCATGGTGTACGGTCCCAACTACAGATTACCCATCTAACGGCTCTCAGGGCATCGAAAACTAAACTTTCAATATTTCATATGATTAGCGTCCGAACTTAATAATCTTATATTAAAGGTTTGAAACAGCGAGACAAGTGTTACCGTTACAAACTGTGTGTGTGTATCTTGACGCAGAGTAACTTACGGTGCACATATTGCCCAGACTATATTCAGGCATTATTTCAGATTTAGAGGCCTTAGCGACTTCCAACAAATTTTAAACATAATTTCAAACCTTTTCTAAACTTTTATCTCTTACACGCAAAACATCAAATATTTAAGAAGTTAAGTAATCAGATGTTTGAAACTCTTTTATACATGGGAGTTCAATTCTTTAAGGAATCGTGGGTCCACTGGTTTTATGACATAATATGTTTGGTGATGGCAGTTTAGTTTCTGCGTTTCGCATTGCTTCTAAGTTCATTTCTTGCTAATTCTTTATTAGCACTACTATATTCATGTTCTATTACGCCTCATTTAATGTGTGTCTCCAGTTTCAATTTTAAAATTATACACCGTGTCCCAGAAATATTGTGACAGACATCGAGGGGTCGTATAGGATGTCTTCAGGAATAAATCGAGGATAGGGACCCGTGTCCGGAAACGTCATCCAACGACGGTACAGAGGGTCGAAGTTACAGGCGCCTGCTCTTGCCACTGGGCCATGCCTTAGGCAACATACTTGACTTTGTACGCTGACGGACCGTAGGCGGAACGTTTCGCAATGTTGTTTGTTATTCAGTGCTGCGCATGCAGGCCTTGTCTCCTAAGAATGCGATGTTCCGTTGCTTGGTGGACAACGGTTTCGGAAAAGTGTCTCTCTCTGCAGTTTATTTTCACCTGTACACTGAAAAACACTGGAGATTTTCGATGGTTCCGGAGAAAAATAAATTGCGGATGTAAACCCGTGTCCGAAACCATCACCACAGAGCAACAGATCATCACATTCATAGCAGACAAGGCCTTTCTACGCAGCATCTAGCTCCTTTCTTCCACTGGCGATCGTGGCAGTCAGTCGCGATCACTGAATAGCAAACAACATTGCGAGACTTTCCATCTACCGTCCGTCAGCGTGCAGTCACTATTGCTGCCGTAGGCGTGGCCCATTGGCAGGTGCCGACGCCTGTAACTTTCACGCTCTGTATTGTCTTTGGAAGACTTTTCCGGACACGGGTTCCTACCCTCGATTTATTACTCAAGGCACCCTATGCGACCCTTCGATGTCTGCCACAACAATTCTGGGACACCTCGCATGTATGCTATAAGGCATGTGCATATACTGTATATGCCGTGAAATGCATATATAAATGTACAATGCCGTACGTGGAATTTTCGACTGGGCTGGGGCTTACACAAACTGTAAACGATGAAATATAGAAATAAATGTGGCCTTGTTAAGCTGGCCGTGGAATTTCGACAGGGAATGGGAGTGGGTGGAATAAAACTGAGCCGGCCGGAGTGGCCGTGCGATTCTAGGCGCTACAGTCTGGAGCTGCGTGACCGCTACGGTCGCAGGTTCGAATCCTGCCTCGGGCATGGATGTGTGTGATGTCCTTAAGTTAGTTAGGTTTAAGTAGTTCTAAGTTCTAGGGGACTGATGACTACAGCAGTTAAGTCCCATAGTGCTCAGAGCCATTTGAACCAATAAAACTGAGATGCTAGAAAAAAAGATGGACTGTCTGGCATTCGCAAAATTTTGTGACATAGTTGGAATGATTAGAAGAGGTGAGTAATCAAACCAGCAAGCTCCACAGACAGTTGACGAAAGCAAATTTATCGATAACAATCGAGAAGACACAGTATACTACGAACGTGAAAACAAGCCGAGCTTATTAACAGCAATTTTTAAATATCGATAATTTATATGGAATAATATTCATATAATTAACACACTACGAAATAAATTTGTAATTTATAAAAGTCAATAAAATTAAACTTCAGTCCTATGTTACAGACGCAGAGTTCCCTGAGATTTTATGAAATCCCTGAAATTCCCTAACATTTCCATGATTTTTCCAGGTAAAATGTAATTTCCTGAGAGTTCCAGGCTTTCTGAAAGAATCGCCACCCTGTACATAGATGAAACTAGGAGGAGGCAAAATTCTGAAAGCAGAGAGATACTTGTACAACAAAGAATTCTCAGGAGAGTGTTGAGATTTCGAAGAACAGGAGGTGATCAAATAGAAGGCGAGCGAATTGAGAACGGTACAACTACGACCGAGAGGATCTCTGACACCATCAGGAAAAGAAGGAGCATGTTCTCGGACACATCCTTAGAATGTACCATGAAAGAGTGATACATCAGATAACGAAGTTTCTTGTGAATAAGAGAAGGGAAGTATGCTGTACCGAAGTGGGAGTAGAGGAGACCGAGATTTACAAAAGGTTAAATTTGAAATAAAGTAAGCCTCTGTAGTTCAGTGGCTGGTGTGCTGGGCTGCTATGTGGAAGACCCGGATTCGGTTGCCGGTACTGCCAGGGATTTTTCTTTGGTGGGAGGAATAGAACAGAGTTCAATCTACCTCGTGATGCCAACTGAGGAGCTACTTGAGTAAGTGGCGGCTGCTAGGCCAAGAAAGTCGGGCGATCCAGGTCGCATCCCCATGATGCCATTCACATAGAATGAAACGTCGGTCAGTCGGTCCCGGTTCGCCCATCAGGTCCAGAACGCAGAGTTTTGCTCGCTTACTTCAAATAAAAACACAGGCTGACATAGATTTCCAGGAAATCGTTAGCCTCAGGACAAAAATAAAAAAAAAGTAAAGAGACAGGAGAAAATTGCAAGGAATATGAAACACGGTTTCCTTTATCCATGATCGACGTCTTGATGCATCGATTCTTTTCTTTTCCAGCTTTCCCACAGTCCATGTCTGAGTATCATACGGTGATCTGCTCCAAACGTACTATTCAGAAATTTTTTACTTGACTAGCAGACCCCATAACGTTATAGTGGACGGCGAATGTTCCACAGAACTGAAACTGCCAACGGGTGTGCCCCAAGAATGTGTAGTAGGGCCTCTAATGTTTTCAACCAATATCAACGATTCATTAGATAATGTCAGCAGAAATATATGATTGTTCTCTGAAAAAGCTGTTGTGCAGAGGAATGATTTGTCGTTGGACGATCGTTAGCAATTGCAGGAAGACAGACAAAATTGACACTTGGTGTAACGAACGCGTGTTCTCTTTAAATGTGGATACGTATGAAGCAACGTCTGCAAAAAAGGGAAAGAACCCGATAATATCTGTTTACAAGTTTAGTGGTGAACATTTTGAGCAAAGTGTGTGTTATACGTGTTTAAACGCAATACTAATAACCTATATGAAATGAGACGCGCACTTAAAGTCAGTATTAGTTAAGGCGAATGAAAGACTTAGATGCAGTGGGTGGGTTTGGGGAAAATACAATGTATATGTAAGCGAAATCCAATACAAGATGTTAGTGTGAACGGTTGTAGAGTGTTGGTTGCCCGTTAGGATTGCTTATTAAGTAGCATACAGGGATCAACGTATTCAGAGAGGCTCCAGGATGGTGTAGTCCATACGAAAATGTAACAGAAACGTTCGGGGAGCTTAAAAGGGAATCGTTGGAAGAAGGACGACGTAGTTTATGCAGGTGTCTGAAGATATGCCGACACCGAGACCTGCAGACACCGAAGATTTGCGGATACAATCAGTCCACGGAAGGGTCTGAAGCGAAGGTCACCCTGTCCCCTCCCTCACCTCATATCACACTATCAAGGCTTCGCGTCCGTACCTTACCCGACACCACCAGTACATCAGGGGATACCATGCGTTCAGTATTTATCAACAATACTATACTGTCAATATAATGAAGCCACCATGACATCAGATATTCTGTCAGTATTTTCATTTGGCAACTCGATTTCAAGAAGCCAAGATGTCGAACAACCAATAGTTTGTCGGTATATTATTAAGTATGAGTGTCAATGATAACAAAAGGGAGAAATGCAAAGGTGAATGCCTGACTAAAAGAAGGGCATGTCCACGCTAATTTTCTCACTGAAATCGGAGCTGGTGCGCTTTTAAACATCATTGAAATAACTTTCCTGTCGGCAGGAATGTCAGTTTTTCCTAATATTTTTTCATCTGCATTTTCCTCTACAGTTAGCATATTTTCTTTCTCTGTTCTGTCCCGTAACACCATTAATAATTTTTCATTAACGTCAAGAGGCATCGGATTTCAGTGAGAAAATTAACATGGTGTGGAAATTGCCATATTTTTTTCTCTATTCTGAGCTGTGACATTATCAATAATTTTTGATAAGCTCCAAGTGGCATCGAACTTCAGTTAGCAAATTAACAAGATGCATTTCGTTCTTTTTCTCATCCATTCACGCATCCATTTTTTTAGCCATAGTTAATGAAACAACAGGACACGCTGAATCGTTGTTCGACAGCTTGGCTTCTTGAAATCGCGTTGCCAAATGAAAATACTGACATAAAGCTTTGACGGTGTGGGTGGCTTGAGTATTCTGAAATACTGCAAATATAGTGCTTTTAATAAATATTGAATTTGTGGAAGTCCCGTATGTACTGATGGTGTCAGGAAAGATGCAGACACCGCGGCTTGAAAACGGGGATTCGCGAACATCACCAGCTCGAGAAAGACCTTCCCACGTTCTAAGGGATTGGTGCCGAAGCTACCTGGTAAAAATCCTATCCACAATTCACTGGCAAACCATACTGTTTTGCAGGTATCAATTTCCGCATTTCTCCAGCATTTAGGGTCACCACCTGTCCACATTTTGGAGGAGGAGTCCCCACATTTTTGGAATAGTCCCGTGTCCCTACATGAGGTTGACGGAGAACCTTCAAGTCACCACTTTTTTCGTTTACATTATTGAGTTTTACCTTTTTATATCATACAGCATAATTTTTAGTTTCATGCTCTTAAATTAATTTCATGCTCTTAAGTTTATCATCTTATTCTTATTAGTCAAAGCCAATATGTGTAAAATACATGACGAAGCAACAAAACAACAGGTTTAAAACTCAACTGTTTCACCACCTCGTTTACATAACAGATGGTAAAGGAAGATTAAGGTTTAACTTTCCATCGACATCGCAATCATTAGAGACAGCGCAGAAGCTCGGATTGATTCAAGGATGGGGAAGGAAATTGGCCGTCGCCTTTCAAAGGAACCGACCCGACATGTGTTTGGACCGATTAGGGAATTAAACGGGAAACCTAATTCAGGGCGGCTGGCCGCGGGTTTGAACCGTCGGCCTCCCGAATGCGAGTCGAGTGTGCTAACCACTGCGCCACCTCACTCAGTTATAACAGTTGGTGTTGAAGAGGGTTGAATTTATGGAGTGACCCAGTAAAGGAGTATTGACATATTCTGTACTTTTGCTGTTCCATAAGGTTACTAAAATTGTAGCCAGAAACTTATTAAAGACAGTGAATTTTTTATTAACGATAGTGAAATTTGTGTTTTATATTACTGTGAGCCTGTACTTTTGCTGTTCCATAAGGTTACTAAAATTGTAGCCAGAAACTTATTAAAGACAGTGAAATTTTTATTAACGATAGTGAAATTTGTGTTTTATATTCCTGTGAGCAACGCATACATAGAAAGAGTGTTTTCCCTGATTAGAAACTTGAGAAGTGATGTGAGCTAAACGAACATCAGTGAAGAATGTGTACTGTAAACTTCTTGTTAAAATCAGCTACGTATAGTATCAGCCGGTCAGAGTTCTACAGTGATATTTTGCACGAGAAGAAACTTCTAAAAGATCGCTGCATCAGACAGTAAGTACGTCTGTTAGTTCCAGCGCCAGCTTTTTTGATTTTGACCAATGTATAAGGTAAAAACTGCTATCTTTTAAGTATTTTAAATTTCAAATTTGGTATTTAGAGTTACGTTTTGGTTTGAGGATAAAAACTGACGAATGTTACTAGCAATTGCACATTTAATATATTAAGTGCTATCTTTTCTTTGAAGTGTCCCGACTTAGGCCTGCCAAATGGGACTACGTGCTGAATTTTTACCTGCTAAACGTGGCAATACTACCGGCATTCGCCCACGTGAAACGCTGTTGGGTAAGTTTAGAGAACGTGTGTTCAAAGAAGTCTGTGCGACCTCTCTGGTGTCACCATCGTACATCCTGGGTAGGGATCATGAAGATCGAGACATTAGAACGCAAGCATAGGCATATAGATTTATTTAGGCGTACAGACTTATTTATCCATTTCTCAAATAAGCGAATGGAATAGGAAAGAAAATGCTGTTCAGTTGTACCCTCTGCCACGAACTGTGCAGTGGCCTGCGAAGTATATACTGGGTGATCAAAAAGTCAGTATAAATTTGAAAACTTAATAAACCACGGAATAATGTAGATAGAGAGGTAAAAATTGACACACATGCGTGGAATGACATGAGGTTTTATTAGAACGAAAAGAAAAAAAAAGAAGTATTGCTAGACGCCTGAAAGATCTCTTGCGCGCGTCGTTTGGTGATGATCGTGTGCTCAGCCGCCACTTTCGTCATGCTTGGCCTCCCAGGTCCCCAGACGTCAGTCCGTGCGATTACTGGCTTTGGGATTACCTGAAGTCGCAAGTTTATCGTGATCGACCGACATCTCTAGGGATGCTGAAAGACAACATCCGACGCCAATGCCTCACCATAACTCATGACATGCTTTACAGTGCTGTTCACAACATTATTCCTCGACTACAGCTATTGTTGAGGAATGATGGTGGACATATTGAGCATTTCCTGTAAAGAACATCATCTTTGCTTTGTTTTACTTTGTCATGCTAATTATTGCTATTCTGATCAGATGAAGCGCCATCTGTCGGACATTTTTTGAACTTTTGTATTTTTTTGGTTCTAATAAAACCCCATGTCATTCCAAGAATGTGTGTCAATTTGTACCTCTCTATCTACATTATTCCGTGATTTATTCAGTTTTCAAATTTATACTGACTTTCTGATCACCCGGTATGTTCGTGTAGGAAGTATGAGAAGGAAAGAATAATGGATAAAGCTAAAGACCAGAAGAAGAGAAGCTGATCCAAATTAACGTGGTGCTCAGATGGTGAAAAGGAAATGAGGGAGAAACAACGTGTCTCGAAAGACTTCACAGGCGGCGTAGCTGAAGGCCCGTAGAATCTTGAGCTTTTATGGTCCGCTCAAAACTGCTTTCGTTAGATCGCGCGACGAATTCGGCAAGGTCCTTGTCGACGCGTTCACCTCGAGCGCTCTAAGCGCCTCTTTGTGCGCACAACCGCGCTGGAGGGGCGCGCGGCTGCGTGCCGCAGGTTCCCGTCCTTTGATCCGGCGCCGGGAAGCCCCGCCACGGCGAGGGGCGTGGTTTCCGCGTGCGCCCGCCACGTGCCCGCCGCCTCTGCCCTCCCACTCGCGCATTATCAGCCACATCGCTCACTCCCTGAGCACTCTCTAATAACGACATCTCTGCGTGTCGCCTCGCCCGCGTGCCGCCACACAGTGCGAGGAAAGCAGTAGTCCAATTACTCATTCAGTCTCTGAAATTTGGATCTCCGTTGAACTGACACCCCTATCTGGCATTTCGTCCACTGTGCCTCCACCACAAATACTACAATGCTTTAGCCTCGTCGGCGATAATATGAGAGTATACGCAACGGAAATTTCGCACGATATGAGGAAAAGCTACCATAAATTATTACAATCATCTTGATGTCTCTAATTGTCGGGTACCCTCAGACGCACTATTTATGTTCGTATTTCTTAATTTTCGCGTGCAATCTGGCTGGCTATCGATTGTTGATACCAAACAGTTTGAAAGCATAAGAAAAACATATCACTGACGGCATCAATGGGCTATAGAGAAGCTCTCGCGTATAATACTTTGTTGTGAGCGCACGACTATGTACTTGTGTGGAAAAAACCGTTAGGCTGGCGATTCGGTTAGTATTTGAACAATGAGAGTGCTAGATAAAGTCACGCGTCGAGAACGGACATGCATTACACAATTTCAGTGTCGAATGTATTCTTCGTACCTCATGGCGGACAGTCTATTGCGATTTTTGTTCAGCTTAATTGAATGCTGGATGATTAACTGATGCAATGCCGTTCGTAATACTGTCCTCATATCGCAACCTTCACTATCCGAGTTATTATCAACCAGCCACTGAACTGACGAAGGAGAAGACAAAAGTAACGTCACGAGCTGCTCACACATTTCATCATTGCGGTTGACGTAAAATGGAGTTTGTGATGAGGAAAGAATTGGTGATAAGTAACGTGACGGTGTTGAGACGCGCAACTAGGTACACACAGATAAGAATATGTACAGATAATCGGCCTTCAGTTTGAAATCCGGATTTCGTTCACAATGCATTCCCAGTCCTCTGGAGACTGATGCGGAGGTTTTTGACATTCACATTCCGTCACTATCTGTATGTAGCAGTTAGCGTAGTTCCTGCTACACATTCATGGATCAATCACAAGACGACACTATTGTGGCTTACTTAACCTACTCAACTTTAAAAGCTATTTGTATGATAATTTCCTATAATTATATCGCTCTGTATGTGTAATGGGAGTAGTGAAAATTTTAGTATAAAAACATGGACGAAATAGTATTTAGAACGTGAAGCTCTCTGCAGGGTTCGAAACGTGTTGCTAATAAATTCTAGATCTGACACTGAACAAGGTTATTTTAATATTTTACCGTGTTTAAGACAGAACGCGTGTGGCACCATTCAAAATGTGGACTACGCTCTAAAAACGACGCCGCTTAAGTGCACCGGCGGGTTGCGTCAGAAATAATGTGACAGCACAGAGGGGCGCCTCCCAGGTGGCTGACGGCGTTTAAGCGTCGCAGTGTAGCGCAAGGGGTCCCCATGAATAGGGCTAATCCCCCGCTGCAGACAAGCGACAGCGCACTCCTGCCCCCCTCCACCCGCCACAGTGCGAGTGGGGTGTGCCGGCTGACTGCAATGACGTAACGCTGTTGTGGCGAGTGTCAGGGCTCTGCCAGGTACGGCGGCCGCTGTGTACGCACCAGACCGCTGCCAGGTGGCTGCCAAATTGGCACAGGTTGCTCCCGTGTCGTGCACAGCACACGCCGCCAAGTGGCAGTCTGGTAATTTTCAGTTTACGTCCACCGAACTATTTTACCGTCGTGCCAGCGCGGAAAAGTTACACAAGAAAACGGCAATACTTTTCCGAATGAAATTGGGTGTATCTTCATTGAAAACCGAAAACAGCAGTATTTTACACTATTCCGTCCCCGAGGTAATGTCCAAGTGTAGAAAGACACGACACCATCACTTGAAAATCTTGATTTTTTTTTTTTTTTACATCGACTTTCATATTTCTGTACCACTGGTCTAATTACGTATGATACATCGCACCGTAATGTTATTCTGTACGACAGTCTCACTGGCAATGAATTCAGGCAATTATCAGTCGAGTATTCCTCAGCTATAGCACACAGGGGACTGCTGACTAACGTATCCACTCTTTACGTTGGTATGTCTCGATGGACATTCTTTTCATTCAGACCTCTTGCCACACGACGTTTTCTGTGAAATAATGCTACAGATCGAGTGCTTGTGGTGTACCGGCCGTGAGACAGGACGCGGGGCTAAGCGTGAGGGAGCGCACGAGGGTTCGAGCGCACCGTCCGCCGGCACCCTGAAGGTGCCGTGGCAGCGGCTAGCGGCTGACCGGTGGTGGCGGCGCCGGCGGCGACGGGGTGCGTGGCCGAGACGCGCGCCCACCGGCAATCGATAAGGCGGAAAATGCGGCGTGCGCGGCGCGTGTGTGCCTGCCTACCTGGAGCCAGCCAGACGAGCAGCACGAGGAGCATGGCGGCCCGCGCCCGGCTAGCGGCCCGCGCTCTCGCCGCTCCGCATCGCCGCGCGCCACCGCCGCCGCCGCCTGGCACTGGGACCGTAGTCGCGGCTCGCCGCCGCCTCGCTTCTGCTGGCGCTGCCCCCGGCACGTCGACCGCTCCTGCTGGCTGGCGACCGCTGCGTCCCGCGCCGCCCGGCGTACTGGTGCGAGCCGCCGCGACGGTCCGCGCCGCCCCCCACCCCACCGCCACCGCCACGACCCCCACCCCCTACCGGCGCCGCCGCCGCCGACGGGCGCGCACTGCTCCCTAGCGGCTGGACGGCGCACCAACCAATCAATGGAGCCTCGCCACAGGCCGGCGCCAGGGGAGTTGCGACTCTCAAGAAAACTGGAAGACCTCGGTCGTGGTGAATCACAATTACCTCTGACCCGCCATCCGCACCGGCGACCTTTACGGTCAGCTAGCTGTGGTGCTCTCCGATCGATGGAGACGCTAGGAACTAGCCGAGTGTTTCACTCCAATTCTCACCAACGCTCTTCGTTACAACTTATCTATACGTGAGCATTTGGTGATTTCATCCCCTCTGTTATGTATCAAAACCTTCCCCTTCTGGGTATCTTCGACGAAACTGCTTTCTTCGCCATACAATTCAGCCTCCATTTAATCCAACGATCCCCTCAATGACTCATGTCCCAGGAAACATTTCTCACACACAAATAAAGAAGAGATGTTATGTGGACATGTGTCCGGAAACGCTTAATTTCCATGTTTTAGTTTCGTCAGTATGTACTGTACTTCCTCGATTCACCGCCAGTTGGCCCAATTGAAGGAAGGTAATGTTGACTTCAGTGCTTGTGTTGACATGCGACTCATTGCACTACAGTACTAGCATCAAGCACATCAGTACGTAGCAACAACAGGTTAGTGTTCATCACGAACGTGGTTTTGCAGTCAGTGCAATGTTTGCAAATGCGGAGTTGGCAGATGCCCATTTGATGCATGGATTAGCACGGGGCAATAGCCGTGGCGCGGTACGTTTGTATAGAGACAGATTTCCAGAACGAAGGTGTCCCGGCAGGAAGACGTTCGAAGCAATTGATCGGCGTCTTAGGGAGCACGGAACATTTCAGCCTATGACTCGCGACTGGGGAAGACCTAGAACGACGAGGGCACCTGCAATGGACGAGGCAATTCTTCGTGCAGTTGACGATAACCCTAATGTCAGCGTCAGAGAAGTTGCTGCTGTACAAGGTAACGTTGACCACGTCACCGTATGGAGAATGCTACGGGGGAACCAGTTGCTTCCGTACCATGTACAGCGTGTGCAGGCACTATCAGCAGCTGATTGGCCTCCACGAGTACACTTCTGCGAATGGTTCATCCAACAATGTGTCAATCCTCATTTCAGTGCAAATGTTCTCTTTACGGATGAGGCTTCATTCCAACGTGATCAAATTGTAAATTTTCACAATCAACATGTGTGGGCTGACGAGAATCCGCACGCAATTGTGCAATCACTTCATCAACACAGATTTTCTGTGAACGTTTGGGCAGGCATTCTTGGTGGTGTCTTGATTGGGCCCCATGTTCTTCCACCTACGCTCAATGGAGCACGTTATCATGATTTCATTCGGGATACTCTACCTGTGCTGCTAGAACATGTGCCTTTACAAGTACGACACAACATGAGGTTCATGCACGATGGAGCTCCTGCACATTTCAGTCGAAGTGTTCGTACGCTTCTCAACGATTCGGTGACCGATGGATTGGTAGAGGCGGACCAATTCCATGGCCTCCACGCTCTCCTGACCTCAACCATCTTGACTTTCATTTATGGGGGCAACCCCGGTACCAAATGTAGAGACTCTTCGTGCTCGTATTGTGGACGGCTGTGATACAATACGCCATTCTCCAGGGCTGCATCAGCGCATCAGGGATTCCATGCGACGGAGGGTGGATGCATGTACCCTCGCTAAAGGAGGACATTTTGAACATTTGCTGTAACAAAGTGTTTGAAGTCACGCTGGTACGTTCTGTTGCTGTGTGTTTCCATTCCATGATTTATGTGATTTGAAGAGAAGTAATAAAATGAGCTCTAACATGGAAAGTAAGCGTTTCCGGACACATGTCCACGTAACATATTTTCTTTCTTTGTGTGTGAGGAATGTTTCCTGAGAGTTAGGCCCTACCTTTTTGTAACATCCTGTATATAAAAACACAATTATTATCGGTTCAGTCCCTGAGATCTCCACGTATCTGTTCACAACAAAGATCATCACCACACTGAACACTGAAATATTTACCCCAAACATAGGTTCAAAAAAAAAATGTTCAAATGTGTGTTAAACCTTATGGGACTTAACTGCTAATGTCAACAGTCCCTAAGCTTATACACTACTTAACCTAAATTATCCTAAGGACAAACACACACACACCCATTCCCGAGGGAGGACTCGAACCTCCGCCGGGACCAGCCTCACAGTCCATGACTGCAGCGCCCTGGACCGCTCGGTCAATCCCGCGCACAAAGCCGGCCGCTGTGGCCGAGCGGTTCTAGGCGCTTCAGTCTGGAACCGCGCGACCGCTACGGTCGCAGGTTCGAATCCTGCCTCGCGCATGGATGTATGTGATGTCCTTAGTTTGGTTAGGTTTAAGTAGTTCTAAGTTCTGCGGGATTGATGACCTCAGATGTTAAGTCCCATAGTGCTCACAGCCGCGCGCAAACATAGGTTCAAGAGTCATCCTGTAGTGTCTAATCATCCAAAAGGTGTCCTGTTCTTGGGGTGGGGCATGGTGGTCCTCGTCGATCTTCCCACTGGTTTAACAGGTACCGCCACGACTTCCTCTCCTGGACGTCATCTCAGAGTTTCACTTACATCCACGGACCTCAGTTACTTGGTGAAGATATACTCAAAGAGAAAAAAGACCCACCACGAAGGAATCATCTGAATAGGACGGAAATCGCTACTTGTGATGTACATGTACAGAAAAATTAACGACTACAATTTCAGAAAAACTGGATAATTTGTTCAAGAGAAAGAGCTTCAAAAGTTGAGCCAGTCCATAACGTGTTCGTCCACCAGTGGCCCTTAAGCACAACACTACGTCGACGATTTTCTACGACCCGTGTTGTTGCCAATTTTGGCAAGCCATACTGGGCTTATGTTTCAGCAAGATAATCCTCTCCACATATATACACACAGGGCAAAAGTTTCTACTGCTTGTTCTTGTGCTTGTCAAACCCTTCCTCGGTCACCAAGGTCGTCGGATCTCTCCCCATCTGAGAACATTTGGAGCATTCTGAGCAAGACTCTACAAACAGCTCGCGATTCTGACGATCTAACGCGCCAATTGGACAGAATTTGGCACCATAGTGCCATATCCCTCAAGAGGACATCCAACAACTCTGTCAATCAATTACAAGCCGCGTAATTGCTTGCGTAAGAGCCAGAGATGGAACAAGGCATTACCGTCTTCCTCAATTTGTGAAGCTTTCTCTCGAATAAATCATGCAGTCTTTCTAAAATTGACATCCTTCGTTTGTCTGTACATGTACGACACGTCTACCTATTGGCATCCCATTGAGATAATTTCTTCGTGGTGCATCGTTTTAATTTTTCTTTTTTTGTCTTAGAGTGTATCCCACACCTTTGTGATGTAGGTGTAGCGTCCTTGGCTGGTAACGAAAAAGTTATGGCTCTCAGTTCTGTTTGGGTCACCGCATAAATTTTGAATAAAAGTCATCATTAACTTCGCTGCCAGTGACTTCATTTATGAGAAGTCACCCGCGTTCTGGTAACAGTCTTATCGAGTAGCGTGGAAGCTGACTGACGCTGGATCGTCCTCCTTCCCTTCGGGTGCGAAACTGCGGAAGAATCAGCAATGACTAACGACGTGAGGCAGTGGAAACCACTGAAATAAAGATGTATAATACACTACTGGCCATTAAGATTAGTACACCACGAAGATGACGTGCTGCAGACGCGAAATTTAACCGACAGGAAGAAGGTGCTGTGATATGCAAATGATTAGCTTTTCAGAGCATTCACACAAGATTGGCGCCGGTGGCGACACCTACAACGTGCTGACATGAGGAAAGTTTCCAACCGATTTCTCATACACAAACAGCAGTTGACCGGCGTTGCCTGGTGAAACGTTGTTGTGATGCCTCGTGTAAGGAGGAGAAGTGCGTACCATCACGTTTCGACGTTCATAAAGGTCGGATCGTAGTCTATCGCGATTGCGGTTTATCGTATCGCGACATTAGTGCTTGAGTTGGTCGAGATCCAATGACTGTTAGCAGAATATGGAATCGGTGGGTTCATGAGGGAATACGGAACGCCGTGCTGGATCGCAAAGGCCTCGTATCACTAGCAGTCGAGATGACAGGCATCTTATCCGCATGGCTGTAACGGATCGTGCAGCCACGTCTCGATCTCTGACTCAACAGATGGGGACGTTTGCAAGACAACAACCATCTGTACGAATAGTTCGACGACGTTTGCAGCAGCAGGGACTATCAGCTCGGAGTCCATGGCTGCGGTTACCCTTGACGCTGCATCACAGACAGGAGTGCCTGCGATGGTGTACTCAACGACGAACCTGGGTGCACGAATGGCCAAACGTTATTCTTTCGGATGAATCCAGGTTCTGTTTACAGCATCATGATGGTCGCATCCATGTTTGGCGACATCGCGGTGAACGCACATTGGAAGCGTGTATTCGTCATCGCCATACTGGTGTATCACCCGGCGTGATGGTATGGGGTGCCATTGGTTACAAGTCTCGCTCACCTCTTGTTCCCATTGACGGCACTTTGAACAGTGGGCGTTACATTTCAGATGTGTTACGACCCGTGGCTCTACCCTTCATTCGATCCCTGCGAAAGCCTACATTTCAACAGGATAATGCACGACCGCATGTTGCAGATCCTGTTCGGGCGTTTCTGGATACAGAAAATGTTCGACTGCTGCCCTGGCCAGCTCATTCTCCAGATCTCTCACCAACTGAAAACGTCTGGTCAATGGTGGCCGAGCAACTGGCTCGTCACAATACGCAAGTCACTATTCTTGATGATCTGTGGTATCGTGTTGAAGCTGCATGGGCAGCTGTACCTCTACACGCCATCCAAGCTCTAATTGACTCAATGCTCAGGGGTATCAAGGCCGCTATTACGGCCACAGGTGGTTGTTCTGGGTACTGATTTGTCAGGATCTATGCACCCAAATTGCGTGAAAATGTAATCATATGTCAGTTCTAGTACAATATATTTGCCCAATGAATACCCGTTTATCATCTGCATTTCTGCTTGGTGTAGCAATTTTAATGGCCAGTAGTGTATATGCCTTGAAATGTGTCCTCTTGATACAGAAATTTTTTCAAAGGGAAAAAATCCTCCAGCTAAGCTACATGCAAAAATGCAGTGATTTACAAATTCACATGTGTATATTGCCGTGTCAGGACGGCCCATTCCAACAGCGAGGGGATTATCTTCCTAAGCTTACAGAGTGCATTACCTTTTTAAGAAATAGCTCGTGGTCTGAAAAGCTAAAAGAAACTAATAACAATTATTCCCATCGTCTTAAAAATGGCGATCTTCCAGGCCAATGTGTTTCGTTGTCTGCCGTCGTTGTTCAGTGAATCTCGACCGTGATAGTTTGACAAAATTCTTACACCGAAGAAAGTAAAAGTTAATTTAATCGGGCTTCAATATTGACACAGGCAGGTTCTTTCTCTATTACGAGAAAGAATAACGAAAGAGCAATAATGAAGGTCAAATAGTTTGGTCGTTGAACAATCCGGCTCCAGTCGTTTGAAGACGTTCTCTGCAAATCATAATGTTATTCTGGTAATGGAAGTAAGGTATTTCATCTAGTACTACGAAATTAAACATAGTGCGACAATTAATGATAACGTACTATTCCGTAAGCAGAATGTACACGCAACTTACATGTTGCTTCCAAAATGATAAGACAGAGAACGAAAGTTAAGTAACGAAGTCACAAAGGAATAGGAAGCATAAGATTGTTAAAAGAAGATAACGTAGCATGTGGCTAGTCGCTCAGGGTCTCGATTTTAGTCATATAAATATGTATATAAACAATGAACTTTTAAATCCAGTGTACGTATGCGAAAATTAGTTCTGTCACGTATTTTAGTTGATTATTAAAAAGAAATTCTCTAAGCTACAGGATATGTGGACTGTAATGACCGTCCTATTGGCGAAAGATCTGCAGGACGAGAATGCCAAGGGACAGGTGACCATGAGAAAGTCGAAGAGTGTAGGCTAATATTAACAGCAGCAGGGAGGAGGATTAGTCATGCATAGGAAAGTGGGGTCACACCCGTACCGATATGAACCCTGCGCCACTGGTAGAACTATTAAAGCTCCAACACCTCCAATCCACTGTAAACTACGTTGCTGCGATTAATCTGTGGAAATTTTGCACTTTTGTAAGTATGTCTAATAAAAATAAAGCATTATTGACCAGTTTGCTTAAATGAACTGTACTGATGAAAAATATTGCGTATAACGAATTACATGTACGTATCATCGTAGTTAACAAATTGGAAATGCTATAAACTTTTCAAAAGAACTGACAGTGAAACAAAATTTATACTCGTATCTTATGCTTTATAGTGGCTACTGATTTTTTGCTCCTCATACATTATTAATAGTTCATAAACAATCAATAACAATGGAATAAAGGCTGTAATAATTGAAAAAATATCGCTGCCCAGGCTTTGTGATTTTGTTATGATTTTATTTTGCATTTCCTTTCTTTGAACGGAGAAAAATCATGACTATGACGCTGACGATAGCCAGTAGCAGACCATACATTTATTTACACGAGTGTTCAACGTAGATTAAAGTGACCAAATCATTTTCGGAGGAATTCGAGACAAAACCAGCCGGGCTCCAATGGACCCTCCCCCCCCCCCCCCCTCAATTGTACACAAGTTTTTAATATTTTATATTAATCTTTTGTTAATACGTTTTTTATCTTATGATAGCCTATTTCCTACTAGTAAATAGGAAAAAACAAATTTACGCAGATTATTTCTAGAATATCAGGTTAATTGATGATATTTAATATATACAGTAAAAAATAATTTTTTCAAGTCGAAATGCCTGGAACTGCTACAGCAGTACAACTATTCTTTAACCACAGTGCCGCTCAAAATATCAAAATAAACGATTCTGTCAGTGTATCAATATCAAGAGCGATCTTGCGATAGTTTCTGGGGGGAGGGGGGGGGGGGGGAGGAGGGAGGGGGGGGGGGGGAGGGAGTCGGCAAGTTCCTTGGCTATGGAGTATTTTTAATATTTTGGAAGACGAATGGTGACTTGCAAGCAGCAATTCAAAAGCTCCGGTTCCGACTGTGCTAAATACCTGCATAATACCGAATTTTCAAACATTTTCTTGAAAGAAAAATTGAGTGCACTGAATTTTATCCTTTCCTTGGGAGTTAGGAGCCTAGGCGGTGACCCTCCTTGTTCCTCGGTAAGGGTGCCATTGATGATACTTTGATTAGATGGGACTACGGAGGTCAGAGAAACAAGCTTAACTATATTAATTTATCGTGTTGTACTCCGTTTAATCGAGCAAAATTTTAAAGAAAAAGCTTATAGAAGTTCATAAAATGTATTTAAAAACTGAATTTCTGGACTATTGAGAGTCTCGAAACAATTTTTGGGACACCGTATGTTGAAACGTTCTTTAGAAAAACTAATCCTTACGATTACGTTGTATGAATATCTGAACTGTGGAATGGATACAAAAATCGAATTATCGTGTTGCGTGTTGTAACTGCAAGTGGTATGCTTACTCTGTGTTATTGTTAGTAAAAACTTTATACGAACTGATTGCGCAATGCAGATCCCAGGACCAATAAAGAAATATAGTCACTGCAAAATACATTCATCTCTCAGGTATTGAATCATCTCGTCCTGTTCAAAACTGGTATCTTTGATCCCTGTGCACACAACAAATAAATTAAATTGTCTTACTTCTAAAGCAGCAATGGTGGAACGCGATATATTCTGGTCTCTCATAAAAAAGTATAAATGCTAGCTACAGGTTCAACAATGTGCAGTGCAGGTCATAATAATCTGAAATGCACATGAAATTCTTTTGGTTGATAAACGAGAACATTTAAGAAAATCCAACTTCCTTAAAAAATATATGACCTGGACAGGGAGGCGGGACTGATTATGGTGAATTACTAACACGGAGCTTCTTTTAGCAAAATTATATTGCAAGTTAAGATTGGCTTTTCAAAAAAATCTTGTATTTGAAGTTACATTACCCACAGTTGATTCACAAACAGTGAGATTTAAACAGCAAGTATTATCTAACCTCATTTCACCAGTATAAATGCAGATCATCAGATTACATATAGCTCTGTTAACAACTCTTAGAAGCATTACAAAAATGAAATATCTAACTAGCCTTTCTATCAAAACGGTTTACGTACGTTCTGGGGCTACTCAACAACCACAAATTATCAGTCAACTCATCTGTACTAATGCGCTGTCAAAAACAGAAATCTTAATTATTTAACATCTTTACCTTACTTGGACGAAGACTTCTGCTCGTAAGTTCAACAATACTGACATACCTAAATTAATGTAACACTTGGTGTCTTCACACAGCACACCACAAAAACTGTCTACTCCATCGTCTTTCAAAAATGGTTCAAATGGCTGTGAGAACTATGGGACTTAACTGCTGTGGTCATCAGTCCCCTATAACTTAGAACTACCTAATCCTAACTAACCTATCACATACATCCATGCCTGAGGCAGGATTCGAACCTGCGACCGTAGCGTCGCGCGGTTCTAGACTGTAGCGACAAGAACTGCTCGGCCACTCTGGCCGGCTCCATTATCTTTCCCTCACAGACAGGGACCTACAACAGAGTCAAGCGCTCTCTTACTCCAACACTATAATAATCTCAGACCAGAAGCAGTATCTCTAGGTCTGCTGTCTTTTACAAATGTGCCCCAGTGTAGTCCTTCCACTGTTGTAATGAAAAGCTCGTTTTTTCCCAGAACGTCACGCTAACGTATATGGATAAATTATAGGCGAGCGTTCAAATTAGATGGAGAATGGGCACAACAACTAACAAGTCTCATAATATTACTTTTCAGTCACAGGAGATTTATTTTTCATTTACTCAGGAGATTGTACCAGTTAAAACTTAGCAGCAGCAAAAATGCTGCCTCGACAGCCAAATAAATTACATATCTTTCCCGCCTCGTTTCCTTGCTTCCTTCGTCGCCGCGTTTCACTCCAGTCCTCAGTCCATAGAAATCGACAAAAATTGGAAACCTTCAGTCAAATAACATATTTGAGTGAAGTAGCAGCAAGAAGTCCAGTGTAGAATATGAACAGCAGGCGTGGGAACGAAACACTACTGTTGCCATATAAACAATGTTAACGAAAGACATGTGTTCGGTTGTGGTCGTTTATTTACGATTGTACTCGGACGAAATGACGTGACAACAGCACGAGCTTATAATTGCGGTCAGAGGGAAAGAATTCTCCACGTAGGCCGAAGAGAGGAACATGAGTGGTAGGATGACTCCTGAAGCTCCCCCGATTGATTCTTAAACCGTATTTCTTTCTTGATTTTTTTTCGGTCCGGTTTTGCACGCTCTCTGTGCCTGAGCCCTCGGCAGGGGCTTATTTCAACACCCCATCGGTACGTATATGAGAAGGGCGGAGAATGAGTTACTGTGTACAATTCAGTGATAGGGCTGTTCCAATCGACCTCACAGCAAATCAATACCAATTCAGGTGTACATACCTGAGGTAACCCAGACATTAACCTCAACTTCATTGTAACCAGTTGTTTCCTGAAGTGCTCGTTTTATTTGTCTGCTAGAAATGTGATCGAAACAGAAATAGATTCAGTATATTCGGGAAACGATGAAACAAAACATTTCGAGTTTTATGGGTAATATGGGTGCACTCAGTCACAGCACAATCACGCCTGACCTTATTTATTTCACCGACATCCCAGTTTTCATTCATAACAACGGCAACCTAAACTGCATCAGTGGTCGCACGCGGAACCATTTCTACTTGGAGAATGCGACAATGTCCGGTCTGCTATTGCGTCTCTCGAGGCTTACGAGAAAGACATGCCGCGGCGCATACGTCATGCAGGTAGGCCAAACTCGCCCAACCCAGCAGACAAACTGCGTTTCTACGCCAGTTTATTCGTAACTAGGTGTCTATGTACAAACGAGTATTGCATCTTCTACTGGAATCTATTATTATGGAGTCTTCCTGTTATTAGTCCTACAATGATCGGAAGTCCATGGGCCAGAAGCAATTTTGTGGTATGCCCCCTTCGATTCTTACTCGTGTGCGTGATCTTGCAAGGACAGTAGGGAATATTTACGACACAGCAAGCAAGAGTGAGAAAATGGGGGTAAGAGAGCTACAACTGAGGTATGAGCACTGCTTTTGACCAACTGCTGATCAAAATAACTTGCTTTTGCTTGATTCCTGGCCTACTATAAGAATGATATTTCCTCAGAGCAAAATATTCCTGTTGAAAAGTATGTGACGTAGCAGCTCGTACCACATGTAACCAATGGACAAATTCAGCCTCTCGTCCGTTATTTTTTCCGTATCAATAAAATGTATTATCGCACTAATCTGCAGCAACGCCTTAAAGGACAGCCAGTTTCACGATAAGCTTCACAACAAACTGTTTCGCATTCGGCTGCATGCCATTACGTTCTAGCAATTACCGTCCCCCCCATTACACCAATATAATTCTATATGGATTCTTTAAGAGTGGATACCTAGCTGAAGGTCATGCACCGTTTGTAACACCCAAGGAATTCGCCTTCGTTGTTGGTGGTGCGAACCTTCGTGACCGCTATGGTTCGCCATTTTTCATTCGGTGTTCATGGCGCTAGTTAATGATTTGTTTTGAACGTTTCTTGAATGTCGACGATTTTATTTTGCGAAGTGTCGTACAGGGTGATTATAATTAAAGTTAGCTTTCAAAACGCTGTAGAAATAACACCGCTGGTCAGAATGACGTCAAATTGGAACGGAATATTATCGGAGAAGGGGAAAAACGTATGGCAGAAGAAAAAAATGCGAAAATTGACCAATAGATGCTGCTGTATGTATCAGAATACGTAAATGAAAACATCTGTCATGTGCATGACCCATTGAAATTGGTATAAACACACCGGGCACATAGCTTTTCCTCCTTTACCGTCTCCAGCTTTCCCCATGACTGTCTCAATGGAGGATCGTTCTCTGCTTGTAAAGCTGTATTACAAGAACGATGACTGTGCACACGTCGCTCTGCAGAAAATCTGGACACTGAAGGGTTTGAAAAAAAGGCGTTGGTCCGCTGACTGCCGCGGTTCTGGAGAAAATTATTCGGAAATTCCGAAAGACAGGTTCTTTTGGTGTGCAACCTGGTAGAGGGAGGAAACGAATTGATTCGACGTCAGTGGAAGCAGTGGCAACAGAAATGCAGGAGGAGACGAGTGGTGGTGTGCACACGTTTAGTGCACTGAGAATTGCCTGAACATTGGACATACCCGTGAGCACGGTGCGTAAAATCCTACGAAACACATTTCTTTGCTATCCATTCAAAATTACCCATGTGCACGAATTGCTTCCTGTTGACCTGACAGCAAGAGAGATCTTTGCTTTAGAATTTCTTGCTCGTATAGAAGTGGACAATGATTGGCTGTGGAAGATTTTGTGGACAGACGAAGCCCACTTCCATCTGACAGGATATGTCAATGCACAGAATTGTCGAGTATGGGCAACGAAAAATCCACATGAAAATCAACCAGTACCACTCCATCCTGAAAAGGTCACTGTGTGGTGCGGGTTTATGGCATCATTTATCATAGGGCTACATTTTTTTTCGAACAGACAGGTACTTCCGGCCTTGTTATCACTGGTAAGCGCTATGAGTTTCTTTTGCGCAACCACGCTCTCCAACAGCGTGGATGTGTGGATGGTATCATTTTTATGCAAAATGGCGCACCTCCGCACATTGCAAATCGGGTTAACCAGCTGCTGAAGCGCCATTTCGGAAATGCTAGATTTATCAGCCGCCATTTCCCTACAGCCTGGCCGTCCCAGTCACCTGATCCTAATCCGTGTGACTTTTGGCTGTGGGCCTATCTGAAAGATGTTGTGTTCAGTGTTCCGACTGCAAACGTAGAAGGCCAACCGCTGTGACAGAGCGGCTGTAGGCGCTTCTGTCCGGAACCGCGCTGCTGCTACGGTCGCAGGCTCGAATCCTGCCTCGGGCATGGATTTGTGTGATGTCCTTAGGTTAGTTAGGTTTAAGTAGTTCTAAGTCTAGGGGACTGATGACCTCAGATTTTTAGTGCCATAGTGTTCAGAGCCTTTTGAACAGCGTATTGAACATGTTATGCGCCAGTCACACAGAAATTAATAATCCAATTTGACTTTGACTGATGCGTTTGATGTGATTTTTGGCCTCAGGACAATTAAAAACCGATGTGAGTGATGCTTTATATGCTGTTTTTGGGCTCAGGTCAATTAAAAACAGATTTTTCACATCGGATGTGATATGACCTTGCCATGGTGGATGGGCTTACGTAACTAACAGTAGCACACCTGTACACTCATTCACACTGAGTAGTAAAGTTTGTTTAACGTTAAACGTGCAGCTTAGCCACTATTGTATGATTCATTTGTCATTTGTAGTCGACCACTATTAAATTATGACTCCTACAGCGCCATGTATTGCTACATTTTATAACTATTTATTTTTCTTCTCTCATACATATACCCCCTTCTCTGATAATATTCCGTTGCAATTTGACGTCATTCTGACCAGTCGTGTTATTTCTACAGTTGTTTGAAAGTTTAATTATAATTACCCTGTACATCCCATTCCGTAGAAGTTTGATCTCTGCACCTCCCGGACACTAATTTATTTTAAGCACTCCTGATGCACATGGTAAGTCATTAGCAGCTAATATTTTTCCTGTCATATTTGTTAACACATAAGTTTCAAATGAGTCTTACTAATGATTTTATTTGTGACATCACACTCAAGGGGTTTCTTACGAGTTCTGCAATAAATTTTGGCAAGTAATAGCGAATACTCTTTTCAAAAGCCACAAGAGGAATAAGTATACTTGAAAGAGGCCTGGAGACACAGGAAGATACCAGCTGGACTACATCATAATCAGACAGGGGTTCCGAGAGCATTATTGGATTGCAAGGTGTAGCCAGGAGCAGATGCAGTCTCAGATCACTATTCCGTAATGATGAAGAGAGACTGGAGTTTGAGAGGATAGTTTATAAGAATCAACGTGGAAAGAAGAGAGATGCTGAAGTATTGAGCAATGATGAGATGTGCTTAAGTTCTTTAACTCTTTCACCATATCATTTCCGGACTGTGACCGTCAGAGAATGTTGGTCACTGTTGTGTGTGACAGTGTCGGTTTCGTGGCTTCCGTGTACACGGATGTTCTCCCACCTGGAGACATGTGAGCAGTCTTTGCTTAAACCGGCTGAATGGTGGTGGTCTTGCTCAACATGTCGGTTTGCAAAGGCGAGTTTTCCCGCCGGATGTCTGGCGTTTCCTGATAAAATGTAGGCAGCAGTACTTTACCCTAGTAATACGACCATTAACAAGGCATGGACAGTCTCAGTGCCTTCTTGTTGATCTGGTGGGTGATTGACACAATGGCCTTCATGTTAAAATGCACAGCGGAAAAGAATTAAGAGTAAATTTTCTGAAACCCTGTCATTTTCTCCCATTGCGCCGCGCAGGTTTGAAATGTAGTTCAAAGGTGACATAATTTCTCTGTAATGGTGCAAATGTGTAGCGCACTGCAGCGGCACCATCATGCTCGACATCGCTACAGAAGCAAGCTGTCGGCACAAGCGAAAAAAAGGCCAAAGCTTAGGAGCTCTTGTAAGGTGTAAGGAGAGTTACTAATATCACACTGGCACCGAATTTCACAACAATTCTGCCTTCCAAATCGCTGGCAACGGGTCCTGCACAACACTGGGGACTACTTTGAAGAACAGTACCAGGTGCAAACATGTAACTCTTTTGTATCGATTGTGAATAAATAGTTGCCACTACTTAAGTTCCAAACCTCGTAGATACATCTAGCTATGTATTCACATGCTTCTCATTTAAAGCGTACACATTCGCAACAGACTCCAGGAGTCCGCCGCACTAAAGATAAGCTGCCGACACAAGCACAAACGGAAGCAATCCTGCTGAACGACTGCTCAAAACAACACCGCGCTGAGCTGCATGATTCACCTAGCTTGGTTTTACCAGTCCTACATACGATGGTCAGTATCTGCAACTGGTGAAGGTGAAATTCTGTGCATTGATTCCACACCTGGCAGGGCCGCCAATTGATACAACTACATTCATACATACACTGCAAGCCCCCCTGCGTGACGGCGGGTACCGTACCACTACAAATCATTTTCTTTCCTCTTCACTCGGAAATAGAGCGAGGGAAAAACTGTCTATAAGCCTCTGTATGGACCCTCATTTCTTTCATCTTATTTTCGTTGTTACAAGAAATTACGTTGGCGGCAGTAGAATCATTCTGCAGTTCGCCTTAAATGTCCTCTAACTTTTCTCAACAGTGCCTCACGAAAAGAACATCGCCTTCTCTCGAGGGCTACCCAACTGAGTTCACAAAGCATCTCCGTAATACTCGTGTGCTGATCTTACCTTCCGGCAACAAATGTAGCAGCGTGTCCCTGAATTTCTCGGATGTGTTCCTTTAATCTGACTTGGTGCGGATCCCAAACACTCCAGCAGTACTCAACAATGAGTCCTTTATAGATGCTCTACACTTTCTCAAAATTGTACCAATTAAACAATAACGGCGATTGGTGAAGCAGCACACTACTAATGCTGTATCGAAAGTTACAGGATTGGTTTTCCTACTTATCCGCCTCAAATTACATTTTTCTAAATTTCTTCTCATTTTGTCTATTGAGCCTCTGTAGTGTCTGGTGAAGTCCAATTCACGGCCCCTCTTAGTGGTGTGTAGTGTGCGAGACAAATCTTGTGGCCCATTGCTCCATAGACTTCTTTCGAAACATTTGTTGGTGGCCTGAATAACTTTTATGCACCAGGTTTAAACTAGTCACTGCCCTGTAGTAATTCAAGCATTGGATTGGACAACAAAAACCGCAACCAGTCACTACACTCGCCAACCGGTTTCCACGACCATCTCTGTAAACTGCACGCGATCACAGCCTAAGCTCAAAGAAGACAATGACGTACATTGTAACTCCATGATTCATATTCCTATAGGAGCAAAACGCAATTTATTGTCTTCTAATACCCCTCGTCAAGTCCGTGTCAGTTGCTAGACAACACTCTATTTTAGGTCTCTTCTTCCTGAAGAGTCCATATACGTGCACTGAACAGCAATACCCGACGTGAAAACACGATGCTGAAAGACGCTTCCCACTTCTACGCAGGGGAACAACTGTAATTACCCTTGACTAAAGACTTCCGGTATATACACCTCCACACCATCTGCGTCCCTGAGGGCTCATAATTCGCCTCTGCACCCCACCAGGACTGGCAAATAACACTTCAACTTCACTCACTACGAACGCTCCACCAGGTTACACTGAGCTAAAGAATTAAATGTTTTTTAAACCCAGTCGTTTTCTCCTACTGAGACGCAGGATCTCTGAAACAGTACTGAAGCGAATGCCACGAAGTGGTTCCTTCATCTTCAGAATCAAATCAAAGTCACAAGGACTTAAGTCCGGGGAGTATGGTGGGTGGTACAGTACTTCCCAGTCCCATCCACCAAACAGAGCAGCCACAGTTTGTTATCCTAACGCATTACGTTCCTCCAGGGCAGACCGTCAATGTACAGTATTACTGTTCGTTTTTGGAGCATTACCTGCCACCAGCTTTGCGAAAGAAGCAGCGACACTTTCTGCGCAACCCACCCATCATTTTGCACGACAATGCGCGGGCGCATACAGCGCAAGGTGTGGCTGCTATGTACACGAAAAGAAATCCGTTAAATTTCGGTTAAACGATTAATCACACAAATTCAAAGGTTGCCAATTCAACTAAATACCTAGGAATTACAATTAACAACAACTTAAATTGAAACAATGTCATAGATAATATTGTGAGGATAGGAAATTAAAGACAGTGTTGTATTTTCAGACGATGCAATAGGTCTACTAAAGAGACGGCCTACGCTACGCTTGTTAATCCTCTGCTAGATTATTTCTGTGCGGTATGGGATCTTAATCGGTTAGGACTGACGGAGGACATATGAAACAGTCCACAAAAGGGCAACTCGTTTTGTATTAATGCGAGATAGGGGAGAGAGTGACACGGATATGATAAGCTAGTTGGGGTGGCAATCATTAAAACAAAGGCATTTTTCGTTGCAGCGAAATCTTTTCCTGAAATTTCTGCTTTGAATGTGAAAATATTTTACTTTTGACAACCTACAAAGGGAGAATCGATCATCGTAATAAAATAGGAGAAGTCGGAGCTCGCAAAGAATGATTTAAGAGTTCGGTTTTCCAGCGCGCTGTCCGAGACTGAAACGGTAGAGAAATAATCTGAAAGTGGTTGAAAGAATTGTCTGCCAGGCACTTAAGTGTGAATTGCAGAATAGTGATGTGTATGTAGGTATGTCGCAGCGAACGATTATTTACAGTCTAAAATTTAAAAAAAAATGACGATAATGAAGGTAAGAAGAAGCTTAAGGTATCCTTCAGGGAATTTACTTTTTGTCTCGTGACAGGAATTAATGGGAAGAGTACATACGATGCACTCACAAGGTTGTAATGATATGTCTGGAAGTCCAGTATTCTTGTACATCTCCGAGTGTGGGCAGAGTACTGAGGTAAACTTAGATCGTCAACAAACTGCAGACTTGGGTCTGGCATGGAGGTACAATTTTCCGAACCTGTTGGCAGAACTTCATCAACTGTGTCCATTCTGAGAGAAACGGGCTTATATATAAACGGCGATATAGAGGGGATCTGTGTCTGAAAGAAGACGGACGGCCACTATCACGTCGCCAATCGAGGAGGGAACATTCGTCTGTCCGCAGGGTCCGTGGGGACGTATCAGAAGAGAGAAATGCGGGAGGGGAGCTCGTAAATGGACGGAGCAACAGATGAAAGGCCTGCAATCGTATTCTTCATTCAGCTGTTCCACTTTAACAATATTGAGGCCTTTATTAGTTATTGCAGAGCTCCATTATTAAAAAACTGAGGTGGTCATTTATTGAAAAACATAGAACGGAAATGACCTATGCAACTTTCTACTATGTTATAATAACATTTAATACAGTTGTCCCTCTACATCCGTATGTACATAACCACTCTGCAGTTCACACGCACGTCCTTGGTAGAGACTTCAACGAACCACCTTCAAGCGATTTCTCTACCATTCTACTCTAGAACAGCGCGCTCTGACTTATTTTGTTATGATGATCACTTCTCCCTGTGTAGGTGAGCGTCAACAGAATATTTTAGCTTTCTAAGAAGAAAGCTGGTGACAGAAATTTCGTGGAAAGATCTCGCCGCAACGAAAACCGTCTCTTTTTTTTTTAAAAAAAAAAAATACTGGCACCCCAACTCGCGTTTCACTTTCGTGACTCCTATTTTTTCCGTCTTGCGACAGGGCAAAACGAACTGTGCGTCTTTGAACTTTTCCGATATCTTTCATCCGTACTATTTGGTAAGGGGTCCATAAAATGCAAAAGCGGACGTACAGGCGTAGTGTAGGCCGTCTCCTTAGTAGATTGTTTACATCCTCAAGTAGTTCGGCAAATAAAACACAGTCTTTGGTTCGTTTTACCCACAACACAGTCTGTGTGATCGTTCCAATTTAAGTTGTTCGTAATTGTAATCCCCAAGTATTTAGCAATTAGACTAGTGTGATTTATCGTGTAACCGAAATTTAGGAGATTCCTTTTAATACTCATGTGGATGACCTCACACTTTTTATTGTGCAGAGCCAATTGCCACTTTTCCCTCCATACAGATATCTTGTCCAAATCATTTTGGAACTGGTTCTTATCTTCTGATGACTTTGTAAGTAAGCTGTTTATGTTTTCTCTATGTAAGTAGGCTGTTTATGTTTTCTTATTGGCAACGTTACGTAGCGCTCAATATGAAAATCACTGGCTGTGCTGTGTGCAGTCTGTGGCTGCTTTGCATTGTTGTAATACTCGCCATTGTAGTGTTAGGCAGCTGGATGTGAACAGCGCGTAGCGTTGCGCAGTTGGAGGTGAGCCGCCAGCAGTGGTGGATGTGGGGAGAGAGATGGCGGAGTTTTGAAATTTGTCATGAACTGCTATATTTATATATGATGATATCAAGGTAAATACATTGTTTGTTCTCTATTAATTTCTTTCATTTGCTAACTATCCCTATCAGTAGTTAGTGCCTTCCATAGTTTGAATCTTTTATTTAGCTGGCAGTAGTGGCGCTCGCTGTATTGCAGTAGCTTGAGCAGCGAAGATTTTTGTGAGGTAAGTGATTTGTGAAAGGTATAGTTTAATGTTAGTCAGGGCCATTCTTTTGTAGGGAATTTTGAAAGTCAGATTGCGTTGCGCTAACAAAATATTGTGTGTCAGTTTAAGCACAGTCATGTAGAATTGTTCAAAGGGGACGTTTCATAACTTTAATATACGGTAAATGACAGTAGCATCTGCAACAATTTGTGAGGGCTGCTGAGATAGTCTCCCCATTCGTTTACGTAGATTAGAAGTTGCAGGGGGACTATAACATATGCTTAAGGAATACCAGGTGTCTCTTCTGTTTTACTCGATGACTTTCCGACAGTTGCTACTAACTGTAACCTTCATGAAAGGATATCACGACCCTTGCCGTACAACTTAGATGATACTGAAAAGGCACGCAATTTGATCAGAAGGCGCTTTCGAGGAACGGTGCGAAAAGTGATCTAGTGATCTGGAAATACATAATCAATCTGAGACCCCTTGTCGACAGCACTCATTACTTCATGTTAATGTAGAGTATGTTGTGCTTCACAAGAACTATATTTTCTGAAACCGTGCTGATTATCCATCGCTAGATTGTTTTCTTCAAGGTAACTAAAAATGTTTAAACATTGTATTTATTCCAAAATCCTATTGCAAATCGCCTCAGTGATATGGGTAATTCAGCGGTTTACTTCTACTTCCTTTCTCGTCTTTTGAAGTGTCCTGTGTAACTATCCACTCTTTAGTTATGGATCTTTCATCGAGTGAGCTATTTTTTGTGTTTGCTAAGTATGAAGCTATCATATCAGCATAAAAATGGAACTTAATTTGCGTACTATCTCGACTAAAAGACTTGCCTCAATTGGGCGATTTAAGTTACTTTGCTACATAGAGCGTATCTATTTCTAACTCGCACCTGTTTGCAGCTGTTCTTGATTCGAATTATGGAATATTTATTTCGCCTTATTTGGTGAAAGTGTATGAGGATATTGAAAGGGTAATGCAGTATGTAAAGGGGGACGGAAATCTGATAGTCATGGGCGACTGGAATGCAGTTGTAGGGGAAGGAGTAGAAGAAAAGGGTACAGGAGAATATGGGCTTGGCACAAGGGATGAAAGAGGAGAAAGACTAATTGAGTACTGTAACAAGTTTCAGCTAGTAATAGCGAATACCCTGTTCAAGAATCACAAGAGGAGGACGTATACTTGGAAAAGGCCGGGAGATACGGGAAGATTTCAATTAGATTACATCATGGTCAGACAGAGATCCGGAATCAGATACTGGATTGTAAGGCGTACCCAGGAGCAGATATAGACTCAGATCACAATATAGTAGTGATGAAGAGTAGGCTCAAGTTCAAGACATTAGTCAAGAAGAATCAATACTCAAAGAAGTGAGATACGGAAGTACTAAGGAATGACGAGATACGTTTGAAGTTCCCTAATGCTATAGATACAGCAATAAGGAATAGCGCAGTAGGCAGTACAGTTAAAGAGGAACGGACATCTCTAAAAAGGGCCATCACAGAAGTTGGGAAGGAAAACATAGGTACAAAGACGGTAGCTGCAAAGAAACCATGGGTAACAGAAGAAATACTTCAGTTGATTGATGAAAGGAGGAAGTACAAACATGTTCTGGGAAAATCAGGAATACAGAAATACAAGTCGCTGAGGAATGAAATAAATAGGAAGTGCAGGGAAGCTAAGACGAAATGGCTGCAGGAAAAATGTGAAGACATCGAAAAAGATATGATTGTCGGAAGGACAGACTCAGCATACAGGAAAGTCAAAACAACCTTTGTTGACATTAAAAGCAACGGTGGTAACATTAAGAGTGCAACGGGAATTCCACTGTTAAATGCAGAGGAGAGAGCAGATAGGTGGAAAGAATACATTGAAAGCCTCTATGAGGGTGAAGATATGTCTGATGTGATAGAAGAAGAAACAGGAGTCGATTAAGAAGAGATAGGGGATCCAGTATTAGAATCGGAATTTAAAAGAGCTTTGGAGGACTTACGGTCAAATAAGGCAGAAGGGATAGATAACATTCCATCAGAATTTCTAAAATCATGGGGGGGGAAGTGGCAACAAAACGACTATTCACGTTGGTGTGTAGAATATATGAGTCTGGCGATATACCATCTGACTTTCGGAAAAGCATCATCCACACGATTCCGAAGACGGCAAGAGCTGACAAGTGCGAGAATTATCGCACAATCAGCTTAACAGCTCATGCATCGAAGCTGCTTACAAGAATAATATACAGAAGGATGGAAAAGAAAATTAAGAATGCGCTAGGTGACGATCAGTTTGGCTTTAGGAAAAGTAAAGGGACGAGAGAGGCAATTCTGACGTTACGGTTAATAATGGAAGCAAGGCTAAAGAAAAATCAAGACACTTTCATAGGATTTGTCGACCTGGAAAAGCGTTCGACAATATAAAATGGTGCAAGCTGTTCGAGATTCTGAAAAAAGTAGGGGTAAGCTATAGGGAGAGACGGGCCATATACAATATGTACAACAACCTAGAGGGAATAATAAGAGTGGACGATCAAGAACGAAGCGCTCGTATTAAGAAGGGTGTAAGACAAGGCTGTAGCCTTTCGCCCCTACTCTTCAATCTGTACATCGAGGAAGCAATGATGGAAATAAAAGAAAGGTTTAGGAGTAGAATAAAAATACAAGGTGAAAGGATATCAATGATACGATTCGCTGATGACATTGCTCTCCTGAGTGAAAGTGAAGAAGAATTAAATGATCTGCTGAACGGAATGAACAGTCTAATGAGTACACAGTATGGTTTGAGAGTAAATCGGAGGAAGACGAAGGTAATGAAAAGTAGTAGATATGAGAACAGCGAGAAACTTAACATCAGGTTTGATGGTCACGAAGTCAATGAAGTTAAGGAAATCTGCTACCTAGTCAGTAAAATAACCAATGACGGACGGAGCACGGAGGACATCAAAAGCAGACTCGCTATGGCAAAAAAGGCATTTCTGGCCAAGAGAAGTCTACTAATATCAAATACCGGCCTTAATTTGAGGAAGAAATTTCTGGGGATGTATGTCTGGAGTACAGCATTGTATGGTAGTGAAACATGTACTGTGGGAAAACCGGAACAGAAGAGAATCGAAGCATTTGAGATGTGGTGCTACAGACGAATGTTGAAAATTAGGTGGACTGATAAGGTAAGGAATGAGGAGGTTCTACGCAGAATCGGAGAGGAAAGGAATATGTGGAAAACACTGATAAGGAGAAGGGACAGGATGATAGGACATCTGCTAAGACATGAGGGAATGACTTCCATGATACTAGAGGGAGCTGTAGAGGGCAAAAACTGTAGAGGAAGACAGAGATTGGAATACGTCAAGCAAATAATTGAGGACGTAGGTTGCAAGTGCTACTCTGAGATGAAGAGGTTAGCACAGGAAAGGAATTCGTGGCGGGCCGCATCAAACCAGTCAGTAGACTGATGACCAAAAAAAAAAAAAAAAAAAAATTTTTTTTTGGTGATGGAATTTCGGAAAACCGTGTGTAGGAGCTCCTCTGCTTTAGCGGCTCTGTCATCGGTAACATTACCATTGATATCACACAACGAAGGCATCGATTGTCTCATGCCGCTGGCGTATTTTACAGATATGTTATTCTTTACCAGAATGGTTTTAGATTTACTGCTGAATTTCGAGACTGAGTTTCGTCGTGAAGCTATTAAAAGCACCTCCCGCTGAAGTCCTTGCTAAATTTCGAGCTTCTGTAAAACACCACCAATCTTGCAGATTTTGCGTTCTTTCAAACCTGGTTTCCTTTCAAAATGGTGATGTACTTCGCAAAGGGCAAATGTTTACCAAGAAGGTGCTCGTATTAAATTCACCATCACGTTGAAGATTAGTAACATAGCTTAGGCAACTGGAATGAATGTATTTAAGAATTAATCAGCACCATTTCTGAATTTTTTAACCATATATGAGAATCCACGCCAGTTGTTATTTTTCTGCACGTCTGCAGGCAGGTACTTTCCGATATTACAGTCTATTATGAATTTAAGAAGAAATAAATACCAATTTTTATTCTAGGCTCTACTAATACTAGTGGACATTAAGTACTTACTTTTTCCTGCACGACATAAATGCTGGTAAAATGCTTGTTGTTACACCGACACAGGCTATGAAATTTTGCGCCCTGCTCTCTGCTTGATTCGATGCAATATCCCACACACAGTACTTCGTACTAATCGATAAATATGCAATAAATAACATGGTGATTCTGTAAAAGGAAGAAGAATAAGACAATAGCAGATCGACTTCAGACCAAAGACGCTCAATGTTAATCATACTACCCATCCACCTAAAGCGCATCGACCAATTACGAAAATATTTTTTGGTTCAGTTGTACTGCCCAACATCACTCAATGAGGATAGTTTTCCTTACGACAGCGCAGTATGAAAATAAAAGACTAAATGATGTAAAGATCTAGTATGACACCCTGCTTGTCTGAGAATATCGCGAAGTACACATATCTTGCATAGCCCTGACAGAAAAGGAAATTAGAAAGTGAAGAAGAATTACAGAATCTGCTGAATGGAATGAATAATCTAATGAGTGCAGAATATGGATTGAGAGTAAATCGAAGAAAGACGAAAGTAATAAGAAGTAGGAGAAGTGAGAACAGTGAGAAACTTAACATTAGGATTGATGTCATGAAGTAGATGAAGTTAAGGTATGTGGCTATCTAGGCAGCAAAATAACCATTGACCGACGGAGCAAAGAGGACATCAAAAGCAGACTAGCACTGGCAAAAAGGGCATCCTTCGGCAAGATAAGTCTACTAATATTAACATAGGCCTTAATTTGACGAAGAAATTTCTGAGAATGTATATTTGATGCACAGCATTGTACTGTAGTGAAAAACGGACTGTGGCAAAACCGGAACAGAAGAGAATTGAAGCGTTTGAGATGTGGCGCTACAGACGAATATTGAAAATTAGGTGGATTGATAAGGTAAGCGCTGAGGAGGTCCTGCTCAGAATCGGAGAGGAAAGGAAAATGTGGAAAACACTGGCAAGGAAAAGGGACAGAATGATAGGGCATCTGTTAAGACATCAGGGATTGACTTCCATCGTACTAGAGGGAGCTGAAGAGGCCAGAAACTGTAGAGGAGGGCAGAGATTGCAATAAATACAGCAAATAATTGAGGACGTAAGTTGCAAATGCTACTCTGGACGGAGAGGTTGGCACGGGAGAGTAATTCGTGGCGGGCGTGCTCTTACAAGAAGATAAACAGGCAAGACGCATGTGGAAGAGAGCCCATACTATGGAAGCAAGATAAGGGAGAGATGGAATGGTGCGGATCTTAATTCTTCAAACCCCAGGCTGAAGAAGTATTATTCAGCCAGTTCGACTGGTCATTTCAATGGAGATCGACCAGGGCCAGATGGACCTCGGAGGGGGGGGGGGGGGGGGGCTGTCAGTCGAGGGTTAAGTAAGTGGTCTGTTTGTATTGTATTAATCTTTGTAATATTAATATCTGTTGCTAGTAGCATAATAAAGCCGAACATGATATGTAGTACCCTGTTAAAGGAAAACATGTAAAAGGGTAAGAACTTTTATAAATTACACTTATTGGACAATAAATTACGACAGGCCTTAATAAAAGTGATAATGGGTCTAGAGGCTGACTTGTAGAGAACAATGGACCCTTTTCCTATGGAGGAAGGAGAGAAAGGGAGGGAATGGGGGAGAGAGTATTGACATTGGAGGACATTGAGCATTTTGGGAGCTCCTGCAACAATGTAATCTTGATCCGCGATCTTTGAGATATCTGGCAACAACGTGGAGTATGCCATCTTCCACATTGATGCAATGACGGGCAAAATAAAACTGGCCAGTAAAATATTGCATGCAGTTGGATATAGAAGAGCTAAAGTAGGTTGCATGTGTTAAGGTGCATGAAATATTTTCTGGGCGTTTTTAGCCTCACCCTGTAAATGATATTGATTCTATAATAGCGTAGGTGTAAAATCAAATTGTCGTTTCATAAATTAGTGGTCCCTGATATGTAAAAGCTTATTGCAGCATACGCTGTCGTATAGAAGATATTATTTGCACCATGTAGTCTGCAGTAGCTCGTATAGTGGTTAGCATCACTGCCTCTAGATTTTCCTGGGTTTGATTCCTGGCTGTTTGTTTGTTTTTTCCAAAATTTAATTTCATCTTCATCATAAAGACGCACTAGTCCTCGAAGTGGCTTCAAATAGGAAAGACTTGCACCAGACAGTCAAAGAACTACAGATGGGGTCTGCCAGGCAATGTCATACGATCATTTCATTTCATTTGCACTCTGTAGATAAAGATGATGAAATGACTGCTATGGAGAAATTAATTAAGAAGGAATTTTGCATGCCATTCTAAAAACTCAGGGTGTAAAACAGACTGCCGGAAAGAAATTAGTACACTTGAAAAGACGACGTCAATTTTGATCCGATGACGGCGTATGTCCCCTGGGGGATAGCAGATGCACTGATAATAATTTCAAGCATAGCTCCCTGAGCGACATCAGTGTCTACCATTTAATAGGTAATGTTGACAGCCAGAAGGCTCAGTGAGGTGAAAATGTGTGAGGCAAGCAGGCAACCTTGCCACACAGACGCACTGAAGCCAACTGAACGAATTGGAAAGGGGACAAACTGTGGCCCTCCGAGTGGTGGGATAGTCCTTTCGGAAAATCGTCACAGAAGTTGAACGTGCTGCGTCAGTTGTACAATGATGCTGGTATCAGTGGTCACGTGAACACTCGTAGACGAGGTTCTGGACGTCCACGCAGCACAGACGCCCGCCAAGGTAATTGTATTGTAAGGGCAGTAGTGACAGATTGAACAGCTATCACAGCACAGATAAGAAGGCTTGTGAGCCCAGATGTATCAACACGAATTTTTGCGAAGTAATTATTAGCAGTGGGACTATGGGCACACAGACCTCAGCATCGATGTGCAAGGCTCGACTGGTGCCATCAGATGATCGCTGGGAAGATGCAGTGGCACGCCTTCGTCTTCAACGATGAAAGCAGATTCTGCCTGCGCGCAAAAGACGGTTGTCTGCACGTACGACACAGACCTAGTGAGCGCTGTCTCACAGAGTGCATTCGTCTAAGACGCACTGGCCCTACCCCATCCCTTATGGTCTGAGGTGTAGTAAGCTACAACTCTCGCTCACCATTGGTGATTCTGAAGAGGGAGCTAATCAGCACGAGGTACGTGCAGAATATTTTTACATTCATTCTTTTGCCGTTCTTGCAACAGGAAGGTGATGTATTTGTCCAACAGGATAACGGTCGCCCACACACTACCCATGAAACTCAACGTGCTCTGCAAGATGTGCAGCAACTTTTTTGACAAACACCGTCTCTGGACTTATCTCCAATCAAGCACGTGCGGGATATGATGGGATGAGAAGCGACTCGTCAATCAACAAGTACGTGAACAGGCAGAGAAGGCATGAATAACGTGTCCCAGGACTGTATCGCCATCTGTATGATTGATGCAAGAGTCAGCCCATGTTGGCTACACCACCTACTAATATGGGTATTTCAGCATAGGTCGACACTGGTACCTCAAAACCGCTACTGCTATTGATCTGTAAATGCAATCATTTCATGTACTCCATATGCACTGTTGCAACACTACATCTTGAGTGAACCGGAAACCTCTAAAAGCAATGTCATCAGCGAATCGTGCCATTGATATCCTTTCACTTTGAATTTTAATTCCACTCCTGAAACTTTCGTTTAATTTCCGTCACTGCTTCTTCGATGTACTGATTGAACTGTAGGGGCGAAAGACTACATTCCTGTCTAACACCCTTTTTAATCCAAGGACTTCGTTCTTGGTCGTCCACTCTTTATTATTCCCTCTTCGCTCTTGTACATATTGTACACTACCGGCCATTAAAATTGCTACATCAAGAAGAAATGCAGATGATAAACGGGTATTCATTGGACAAATATATTACACTAGAACTGACATGTGATACATTTGCACGCAATTTGGGTGCATAGATCCTGAGAAATTAGTACCCAGAACAACCACACCTTGCCGTAATAACGGCCTTGATAGGCCTGGACATTGAGTCAAACAGAGCTTGAATAGCGTGTACAGGTACAGCTGCCCATGCAGCTTCAACACCATACCACAGTTCACCAAGAGTAACGACTGGCGTATTGTGACGAGCCAGTGCTCGGCCACCATTGACCAGACGTTTTCAATTGGTGAGAGATCTGGAGAATGTGCTTACCACGGCAGCAGTCGAATATTTTCTATATACGGAAAGGCCCGTACAGGACCTGCA
The DNA here is from genome assembly GCF_023864345.2 of Schistocerca serialis cubense. Classification (NCBI taxonomy): domain Eukaryota; kingdom Metazoa; phylum Arthropoda; class Insecta; order Orthoptera; family Acrididae; genus Schistocerca; species Schistocerca serialis. The sequence goes on along the minus strand of NC_064641.1, from coordinate 456,698,250 downwards.
ACATGAGGTCGTGCATTATCCTGCTGAAATGTAGGGTTTCGCAGGGATCGAATGAAGGGTAGCGCCACGGGTCGTAACACATCTAAAATGTAACGTCCACGCTTCAAAGTGCCGTCAATGCGAAAAAGAGGTGACCGAGACGTGTAACCAATGGCACCCCATACCATCACGCCAGGTGATACGCCAGTATGGCGATGACGAATACACGCTTCCAATGTGCGTTCACCACGATGTCGCCAAACACGGATGTGACCATTATGATGTTGTAAACAGAACCTGGATTCATCCGAAAAAATGACGTTTTGCCATTCGTGCATCCAGGTTCGTCATTGAGTACACCTTCGCAGGCGCTCCTGTCTGTGATGCAGCGTCAAGGGTCTCCGAGCTGATAGTCCATGCTGATGCAAACGTCGTCAAACTGTTCGTACAGATGGTTGTTGTCTTGCAAACGTCCCCATATGTTGACTCAGGGATTGAGACGTGGCTGCACGATCCGTTACAGCCATGCGGATAAGATGGCTGTCATCTCGACTGCTAGTGATACGAGGCCGTTGGGATCCAGCACGGCGTTCCGTATTACCCTCCTGAACCCACCGATTCCATATTCTGCTAACAGTCATTGGATCTCGACCAACGCGAGCAACAGTGTCGCAATAAGATAAACCGCAGTCGCGATAGGCTACAATCCGAGATGGTACGCACTTCTCCTCCTTACATAGGCATCACAACAACGTTTCACCAGGCAACGCCGGTCAACTGCTGTTTGTGTATGAGAAATCGGTTGGAAACTTTCCTCATGTCAGCACGTTGTAGGTGTCGCCACCGGCGCCAACCTTGTGTGAATGCTCTGAAAAGCTAATCATTTGCATATCGCAGCATCTTCTTCCTGTCGGTTAAATTTCGCGTCTGTAGCACGTGATCTTCGTGGTGTAGCAATTTTAATGGCCAGTAGTGTATATTACCCGTCTCTCCCTATAGCTTACCCTTATTTTTCTCAAGATTCCGAACATCCTGCACCTATCTACACTGTCGAACGCTTTTCCCAGGTCGACAGTCCTATGAACGTGTCTTGATTTTTCTTTAGTCTTACTTCCATTATCAACTGCAACGTCACAATTGGCTCTCTGTTGCTTTTACCTTTCCTAAAATGAAACTGATTGTCACCTATCACATCTCCAATTTTCTTTTCAACTCTTCTGTATATTATTTTTGTCAGAAACTTGGATGCATGAGCTGTTATGCTGATTGTGCGATAATTCTGACACTTGTCAGCTCTTTCAGCCTTCGGAATTGTGTGGATGATATTTTTCTGAAAGTCAGATGATGTGTCGCCAGAATCAAACATTCTACACACCAACGTGAATAGTTGTTTTGTTGCCACTTCCCCCAATGAGCTTAGAAATTCTGATGAAGTGTTATCTATCCCTTCTGCATTATTCGATCCTAAATCCTCCAAAGCTCTTTTAAATTCTGTTTCTAATACTGGATCCCCTATCTCCTCTAAATCGACACCTAATTCATCTTCTATAGCATCAGACAAATCTTCCCCCTCACAGGGGTCTTCAATGTACTCTTTCCACCAATCCACGCTCTCCTCTGCATTTAACAGTGGAATTCCCTTTGCATTCTTAATGTTACCACCCGTTCTTTTAATTTCACCGAAGGTTATTTTGACTTTCCTATGCTGAGTCAGTCTTTCCGACATTACTCGATTTCTGACATTTTTCATGCAGCCATTTCGTCTTAGGTTCCTTGCACTTCCTGTTTATTGCATTCCTCAGTGACATGTATTTCTGTATTCCTTAATTTCCATGAACATATTTTACTTCATTCTTTCATCGATCAGCTGAAATATTTCTTATGTTACCCATTGTTTCTTCGCAGTGACCTTCATTGTGCCTATGTTTTTCTCTCCCACTTCCGTAATTTCCCTTTTTAAAGACGTCAATTTCTCTTCAACTGTACTGCCCACTGAGCTATTCCTTATTGCTGTATCTATAGCCTTAGGGAAATTTAAGCGTATCTCGTCATTCCCACTTCTTTGCGTACTGGTTGTTCCTGACTAACGTCTTAAACTTCAGCCTACTCTTCATCACTGCTACATTGTGACCTGAGTCCATCCCTACTCCTGGGTACGTCTTACAATCCAGTATCTGATTTCGGAATCTCTGCCTGAAAGTGATGTAATCTAAGTGAAATCTTACTGTATCGCGCGGCATTTTCCAAGTAAACCCCCTCCTCTTGTGATTCTCAAACAGAGTATTCGCTATTACTTGCTGAAATTTATTACAGAAGTCTTTCTCCTCTCTCATTCCTTATCCCAAGCCCTTACTCTCCTGTAACCTTTTCCTCTGCTCCTTCTCCTACAACTGCATTCCAGTCCCCAACGACTATTAGATTTTCATCTCCGTTTACGTACTATATTACCCCTTCAGCTGCTGTTGATATTACCCTACACTCGTCATACCAGAAATCCTTATCTTCTTTCCATTTGAAGTCACTGACCCCTACTACATGTAGATTGAGTCTTTGAATTTCCCTTTTCCGATTTTCTAGTTTCCATACCACGTTCAAGCTTCCAACGTTCCACGCCCCGACTCGAGGAACACTATCCGTTCATCGATTACTCAATCTTGTTCTCATGGTCGCCTCGTCCTTGGCGGTCCTCTCCCGGATATCTGAATAGGGGACTATAACGCAGTGTATTGCCAATGGAGAGATCAACGTGACACTTTTTCAGTTACAGGCCACATATCCTGTGGCTACACATTATCGTTTCAATTGCCTTCTGCATTCTCATGCCGTTGATCATTAGTGATTCTTCCACCTTTAGGGGCAGCTTCCCACTCCAAGGGCAAGAAGCGCCCTGAACCTCTGTCCGCTCCTTCGCCCTCTTCTAACAGGGCCATTGGCAGAGTGAGGGTGACTGCTTATACTGGAAGCCATCGGATGCTAATTCTAATTATGAATAAAATTTTAAGCTGTGGTGGGTTTTGAATTCGGGATCGAGATCGTTTTGATTAGCAATCAAAGACGCTACTCTTAGACCATGGGTGGACCTGCATTTCTCATTATGTATTCCTAAAAGTTTTCTCATCATCTAATTATTTTCCCATATAATATTTAGGGTATTAGAATTCGTAGACTATTTTACCACTGGAAATTTTATTTGTTGCAATAGTCCTGTCAGCTGATAGGATATACACTCCTGGAAATGGAAAAAAGAACACATTGACACCGGTGTGTCAGACCCACCATACTTGCTCCGGACACTGCGAGAGGGCTGTACAAGCAATGATCACACGCACGGCACAGCGGACACACCAGGAACCGCGGTGTTGGCCGTCGAATGGCGCTAGCTGCGCAGCATTTGTGCACCGCCGCCGTCAGTGTCAGCCAGTTTGCCGTGGCATACGGAGCTCCATCGCAGTCTTTAACACTGGTAGCATGCCGCGACAGCGTGGACGTGAACCGTATGTGCAGTTGACGTACTTTGAGCGAGGGCGTATAGTGGGCATGCGGGAGGCCGGGTGGACGTAGCGCCGAATTGCTCAACACGTGGGGCGTGAGGTCTCCACAGTACATCGATGTCGCCAGTGGTCGGCGGAAGGTGCACGTGCCCGTCGACCTGGGACCGGACCGCAGCGACGCACGGATGCACGCCAAGACCGTAGGATCCTACGCAGTGCCGTAGGGGACCGCACCGCCACTTCCCAGCAAATTAGGGACACTGTTGCTCCTGGGGTATCGGCGAGGACCATTCGCAACCGTCTCCATGAAGCTGGGCTACGGTCCCGCACACCGTTAGGCCGTCTTCCGCTCACGCCCCAACATCGTGCAGCCCGCCTCCAGTGGTGTCGCGACAGGCGTGAATGGAGGGACGAATGGAGACGTGTCGTCTTCAGCGATGAGAGTCGCTTCTGCCTTGGTGCCAATGATGGTCGTATGCGTGTTTGGCGCCGTGCAGGTGAGCGCCACAATCAGGACTGCATACGACCGAGGCACACAGGGCCAACACCCGGCATCATGGTGTGGAGAGCGATCTCCTACACTGGCCGTACACCACTGGTGATCGTCGAGGGGACACTGAATAGTGCACGGTACATCCAAACCGTCATCGAACCCATCGTTCTACCATTCCTAGACCGGCAAGGGAACTTGCTGTTCCAACAGGACAGTGCACGTCCGCGTGTATCCCGTGCCACCCAACGTGCTCTAGAAGGTGTAAGTCAACTACCCTGGCCAGCAAGATCTCCGGATCTGTCGCCCATTGAGCATGTTTGGGACTGGATGAAGCGTCGTTTCACGCGGTCTGCACGTCCAGCACGAACGCTGGTCCAACTGAGGCGCCAGGTGGAAATGGCATGGCAAGCCGTTCCACAGGACTACATCCAGCATCTCTACGATCGTCTCCATGGGAGAATAGCAGCCTGCATTGCTGCGAAAGGTGGATATACACTGTACTAGTGCCGACATTGTGCATGCTCTGTTGCCTGTGTCTATGTGCCTGTGGTTCTGTCAGTGTGATCATGTGATGTATCTGACCCCAGGAATGTGTCAATAAAGTTTCCCCTTCCTGGGACAATGAATTCACGGTGTTCTTATTTCAATTTCCAGGAGTGTAGATGCGACTATATTGTCTCCCATGCAAGTGGTGGTCCACTCGTCCATGAACGTGCTTTTATTTAGAACCTCTGCTGCTATAGGATATTTGTCTCTAAACCTTATTGCCAATTCACGTAACGCTGTAGAAGCGGAGAGATGGGCCGCAAGTGAGGCCGAATGATAAACGTGTGAATTCATAAATGATGACGTCGTTCGTAATTTGCCAAATTGCATGTTCCCTTTTCCTGTCACGAAACCAGTAGAATCGCGTTAAATCTTTATCCTTTCCATTCAGTATAAGAACGCTTCAGTCCTCGAACAACTGCCTTTTGGTACACCCTGAAGCGAATTAAGGTTGGCAGTTCTTCTGGCAACGAAATGGGTCCTGAATCTTGAGTGTTATTTAGTGACGGTGAATCATTTTCTCCTGATGACGCATCAGAGACAATTCTCCACTTTGTAATTCCCAGTATTTCCTTTTTCACTGCTTGATGACGTAGGTAGAATACATCAGCTGAAGTGTTTTGTATACTGATTCTTTCAACGTGCTCATTCTGAATGCAAAGCACCATTTGTGAATGATACCTCTGAGGAATGTGAATGTTACTACAGAACGTTCTTTGTAACGATATAAAACGTATTTCTCGGTTACTGTGATTCGAAGAAAGGATCATATCTTTTGTTCTAAGTAATGAAACTACTCTCAGGCCTTCCACAATTTGGAACGTATAATGGAAGTTATGCAAAACGGCGGCGTGTTTCTGTGAGAGTGGTCGTTCTGGTTTTTCTTTTATCCCCATCATCAATTCGAAGTCCCAAAAGCGACGCAGTTCGTTGTCTAAGGACGCAGAATCTTTCTTGAGGTTTACATGCCGAACAGTAGCATGCCTGAAAATAATATCCTACCTGGGCCCACTCGAACTTGATCCAAATCTAGAAGGAAGAATAACTGCCGATTCGCTAAGGCATATTGGATTGTCATCCTTCGGTCTGCACCTATAAGAATTCCACGAGGCTACTGGCGCTCGTGGTCCTTGGGATCAGCAGGTTGGTAATATGGTGTGGAACAGCTCGAAGTGATGAGTACGCGTTCCTGTTTTTCACAAGCGGAGAAATTCAAGGTACACTGATGGAAGATAACCGAACTTCAAGTAGGGGTTCTGCGAGATCAACGAAAGTTGGTAGTCGTGTTTCTACATCTGCAGAACGACTTGTATTCACATTTTGCGCCAGTTGCGTAAGAGTGGTGCTTGTAGCACCACTATGAAGATGAAAATCAGGTTTCCTTTGAATATACGCTGAAACGTTATATTTGAAATTGGATGTAGAGAGTTGATGTTAGTCAAGAATGCCTTTAAGACGACGAAGACGCCATTATCAACAGTACTACCGAGGGGGAAGGCCATCGTGTTCGGCGTATGTCTCTGGTGCATAGTACTGCATCTGCAGCAGCAATGTGAACAGCACTTGGCACCACAGTGACTCAACGAACTGTTACAAATCAGTTATTTCAAAGACAGCTACGAGGCAGACATCCAGTAGCGTGCATCCTACTGATGTCAAACCACCGCCGTTTGCGACTTCAGTGGTGTCGAGTGAGAGCTCATTGGAAGGTGAAGTGAAGGTCTGTTGTGTTTTCTGATGGAAGCCGGTTCTGCTTCGGTACCAGTGATGTTCATATGTTGGTTAGGATGAGGTCAGGTGAGCACTTGCAACCAGCCTGTCTGTGGCCTATTCAGAATGGAACCTGAAGTTACTGTCTGGGGTTGCGATTTCGTATGAGAGCAGGTTATCCCACGTACTCTGACTATATGTTTCTGCGTCAGTCTGGCGATTCGACGTGTTGTGCTGTCATTCATGAACAGATTTTGAGGGAACGTTTTCCAACAGGATAACTCTCGCCCACATACAGCTGTTGTAAGCCAACACGCTCTGCAGGGTGCCAACATTTTGCCTCAGCTTGTTCCATCACTATATCTGTCTCCTATGTAGTATGTATTGCACAACATTGGATGACAACTACAGTGTCATATGCAACCAATATCAATCGTCCCTGTATTGACCGACAAAGTGCAATACGCATGGAACTTCATCTAAAAGACTGACATCCGGCACCTGCACGACACAATGCAAGCACTTCCGTATACTTGCATTCAACATTCTGGTAGTTGCACAGGCCTTTACTGTACTAGCATTTCATACTTACAATGGCTTTTCTCGTTCTGGCATTAACCTATGAACCTTGCAACATTAATCCCTTAAATATGTTACCTAGACTAATGTAGACCCGAAATTTCACTACACTACATAATTATTTCTTGGTGTCGGGATTTATTTCCGTTAATGTATTTTTTGTACAAACTTCTGTCAACTTGAAGTGAAATGCGGTGATTCGAATCCTGCAACAGCTAATAGTTGTGGGTGATGATTCGTAACTGCAAGCCATTGACCAAGTTGATAAAGCTGAAATGGCTTCCGTCAACGAGTTAACAACGCGTAGTGTACGTTTCTTTATTCCCGTCCAACCTGTGATCCAAACGCAGGCAGTTTGAAGATTTGAGAAGAGCTGCAGTTGAACAGTAATATTTCGCACTGAGACTCGCGCTTCTTCATTGCAGAAAGATACCTGATGGGACTTCTTGTATCTCTAACAAGCTATTTTATTTTTCTTCCTGCATTCAATGATATTGTGCCCCTTTTTAGACACAAGAAACATAGACGTGAAGATTTCACGTTGTCGATCCTATCCTTGATACTCAGTATCTTCGTGCACTCTTGTGCCCAATGAAGACATGAATCACAAAACATGGAGTATTCGACTGCTCTTTTCTCGTCTTTCTGCCTGGCTTCTCTTCGTTTGAATTTACCCGTACAGTCGCAGCTGTGGATGCGCATGTTTCCAAAACGCTACTATCACTAATTTTGAGGGGAATCATAGCTCCTTCTACTTCAATGTTCAAAGCATCCATTGGTTTCGTGACGTTGCTTTCAGCAACTCTCTCTCATCTAGTGTGAATAACCCAGCGTCTGACTATATCTTTCGGATCTGTGTGCTAAGATGCGGCCATAATAGTCTACGTTTTCCGGTAGGGCTTTTATGCGTTTGTTACATTGTAACCTCCCCACATCCGTAACCTCCCAGCAGTTTATTATTCCGTAACCTAGGAATAATAAAGATGTGACTCACTGATAACCTTTCAATAGTTGACTGTGAATTTAGACTGGTAAATTTTGGACGTCAGCAGCGCTGCGTCATGGCCCTGAAACATCATTCTGAATAAAAAAGAGAAAATTCGTACCTCAATGAAGTCGCCGGATAACGTGTATATATCTGCTCTTATAATAAATTTTTCTGGCACAGCCCAGTGCAATGCTGGCCGATAGATTTGTCGTGTATAAAAGGAAACAACTGATTTTTCTTTACAATAATCGGGATGACCATGGATTGGAGAAATTAGTAAACTCATTAAATTGAGATGAATGATTATCAAAAGTTAATTCTTTATAAGAAAGATTATTATTAAGAGATTTTTTAAAAACATTTACATGGGGCTTGACATAACAATAGTACATATGCGCGAGGCTGCTTTTACCTTATACTACAGCGCTCAGGCACCGCCATCGCTCCCCCACGACCGGCCCAGCCAACTCCATACACATGACTGCTTGCTACTACTACTACAACTGCTACACAGTTCCTACTGCACTCAACACTGCTCTTTGGTCTGAGATTCTCTTATAGCTTACATATCGCAGGCAGCGCGAGTGCAATCCATCGAAATTACATCTGCTCGAGTGCACTAGCAACAAATTTCTTAATCATGGACCTCTTACATCATTCGATGTATGTAGCTTACAAGTGGCATCGGTTTCATTGTTTCAAGATAATCGAGATGTGCCTGCATTATACGGCTTTTGTCTGCATAGCGAAAAACAATTATACGTTTCGTTTCCTCATAAGAATTCGCATTGATTGGGAATGTCTTTAAAAGTTTTGGCTGGTTTCGTTGTCTAGGAGCTGGGATACGTAGTTTCCGCATTACAGGCCAAATACTGCTGAGTCTACAGTGTAGGATAAGAATAGACACATGAATCGAATGATAGAAGGTTTCTATCACTCGGCAATTGCAAATTATGAATGCAACATATAAATTTATAAATGAAAGATTGCAAATTAAATTTGTGGGTACTATCATAAACGACTTTAAATGATGAGTGCGATAGTAGAAGTACTTTTGAGAGTGCGGTATATTTCGGCAAAACACTTATTGGTGTCGATGGCCCAACAATTAAATAAAATATAAGTTGAATGCCAGGGAAACAATAGATTCCTACTTTACGTAATTAGTTATGAACAACAACATAGCTCGCGAGATATTCACTTCTGAACGCATACTACGACTTCACTGCAGAAGCTACGGAAATCACATAAGAGCACAGGTCGGCACTCCGCAATTTTTCTATCCTCTGCAACCACGCGCAAACTCCTCCACTGTCCAAGTCCTTCCCGTGTGCTGTGCCGTACTGTCCAGCACCCTCCACCCGAACTCGCTTCCATCCAGTATCCTCATTCACGAGCGCTGTGATTGGCTAGAACGCTCGCGCCATGTCTTCATGCCAACGTATACTCACAAACATATTTAAACAAACACGAAATACTTGAGTTACATTTAAGTAAATTGAAATTAAATAAATATTCCAACAGTTGGACCATAAACACGTTCTAACACATACACTACTTGCCATTAAAATTGCTACACCACGAAGATGACGTGCTAAAGACGCGAAATTTGACCAACAGGAAGAAGATGCTATGATATGCAAATGATTAGCTTTTCAGAGCATTCACACAAGGCTGGCGCCGGTGGCGACACCTACAACGTGCTGACATGAGGAAAGTTTCCAACCGATTTCTCATACACAAACAGCAGTTGACCGGCGTTGCCTGGTGAAACGTTGTTGTGATGCCTCATGTAAGGAGGACAAATGCGTACCATCACGTTTCCGAGATTGATAAAGGTCGGATTCTAGCCTATCGCAATTGCGGTTTATCGTATCGCGACATTACTGCTCGCGTTGGTCGAGATCCAATGACTCTTAGCAGAATATGGAATCGGTGGTTTAAGGAGGGTAATACGGAACGCCGTGCTGGATCCCAACGGCCTCGTATCACTAGCAATCGAGATGACAGGCATCTTATCCTCATGGCTGTAACGGATTTTTGCAGCCACGTCTCAATCCCTGAGTCAACAGATGGGGACGTTTGCAAGACAACAACCACCTGCACGAACAGTTCGACGACGTTTACAGCAGCCTTGACTATCAGCTCGGAGACCATGGCTTCGGTTACCCTTGACGCTGCATCACAGACCGGAGCGCCTGCGAAGGTGTACTCAACGACGAACCTGGGTGCACGAATGGAAAAACGTCATTTTTTCGGATGAATCCAGGTTCTGTTTACAGCATCATGATAGTAGCATCCGTGTTTGCGACATCGCGGTGAACGCACATTGAAAGTGTGTATTCGCCATCGCCATACTGGCGTATCACCCGGCGTGATGGTAAGGGGTGCCATTGGTTGCACGTCTCGGTCACCTCTTGTTCTCATTGACGGCACTTTGAACAGTGGACGTTACATTTCAGACGTGCTACGACCCGTGGCTCTACCCTTCATTCGATCCCTGCGAAACCCTACATTTGAGCAGGATAATGCACGACCGCATGTTGCAGGTCCTGTACGGGCCTTTCTGGATACAGAAAATGTTCGATTGCTGCCCTGCCGAGCACATTCTCCAGATCTCTCACCAATTTAAAACGTGTGGTCAATGGTGGCCGAGCAACTGGCTCGTCACAATACGCCAGTCACTACTCTTGAAGAACTGTGGTATTGTGTTGAGACTGCATGGGCAGCTTTACCTGTACACTCCATCCAAGCTCTGTTTGACTCAATGCCCAGGCGTGTCAAGGCTGTTATTACGGCCAGAGGTGGTTGTTCGGGGTACTGATTTCTCATGATCTATGCACCCAAATTGCGTGAAATTGTAATCACATGTCAGTTCTAGTATAATATATTTGTCCAATGAATACCCGTTTATCATCTGCATTTCTTCTTGGTGTAGCAATTTTAATGGCCAGGAGTGTATTATTAAATAAATAAACAAGTTAAATAAACATGTATCAAAGGAACAGAACAGGAGGTAGGCCAGTAGCCTAATATCTCCGTGCTCTCTAAAACACAGTAAATATTTAACCAATTTCTTCATGAATAGTATATATTGGATATAAACAAAGACATAGATGAATAAATACATTTGTAAGCATACTGCTACCGTTTTTTCGTGTAACTGTGGAGTACTTATGGCCTGACGCGATCGATAGCAATCGGCCACTTCGACCTCCAATAACTCATGCGCTATTCAAGTTACATGCCTGTAATTTATACCAGTTTAGGTTTTCACTAATAGCTTTCTAAAGACACGTTGATCGACGAAATCGGATGAAGCGTTTAAATTTTGGAAATTCGTTGCAGGGTGTACTTGTATATTTTCTCTGCCTCGTGATGGCTGGGTGTTGTGTGATGTCCTTAGGTTAGTTAGGTTTAAGTAGTTCTAAGTTCTAAGGGACTGATGACCATAGATATTAAGTCCCATAGTGCTCAGAGCCATTTTTTATGCATTTTCTCTAACAGTTTTTTCCATTTATTGCCTTAGTTTCTGCTTTTATTACACATTAATTTTACACATTTCTAATCTTTGTGTTCCTTGTTCTGTGTTCCCTAAACTCATCTTTTATTAATCCGTGTTCAGTGTCTACGTTACACTGTTACAGTTATTTTGTATTTGTCTCATGACTTACACTTCATCCAAACTTCATTAGTTTACCTACATTTTCAAATAATTGCACTTGTTTGACAGATATTGCTGCTGTTACCGTGCAACATTTTTGTATACTGCTCAAAATAATTAGGCGAACATTTGTATCAGCATCTGTTATGTTAAATCTATTTTGATACAAGCGATATCTGTAGTATTGTTGTACAGCCTACGATCTTCACTTCCAATGTGTGCAACAACTTAAGTCATTCGCCACGTATCGACTATGTTATGCAATGTACTGTCAGGTGACCCATAGAAGGAAGTGAGCACCGGTGTCTCAGTGTCCTCTTGTGATTTACACTGACGAGAGTTGTGACTTGTTGACATTTATTTTCAACCATGCACAAGCAATTCGACATCTTAATGCAGAGCAAATCGCAAAGGCAGTCTGTTTGGTCGAAGAATAATGGATTTTCCGTCGTGTTGCTGCATATTTCAATATCTCTGCATCCATCAACCGTAGGCTGTGGACACGCTACAGCAAGACAGGTCAATACACAAGACGAGTTAAACAAGGTCGCCGACATACACTATGTGATCAAAAGTATCCGGAATCGCCCAAAAACGTAAGTTTTTCATATTAGGTACATTGTGTTGCTACCTACCGCCAGGTACCCCACATCAGCGACCTCAGTAGTCGTTAGACATCGTGAGAGAGCAGAATGGGGCGCTCCGCAGAACTTACGGACTTCGAATGTTGTCAGGTGATAGGGTGTTACTTGTATCATACGTCTGTACGCGAGATTTACACACTCATAAACATCCCTAGGTTCACTGTTTCCGATGTGATAGTGAAGTGAAAGCGTGAAGGGACACGTAAAGCACAAAAGCGTACAGGCCGACCTCGTCTGTTGACTGACAGAGACCTCCGGCAGTTGAAGAGGGTCATAATGTGTAATAAGCAGACATCTATCCAGATCCATCACACAGGAATTCCAAACTGCATCAGGATCCACTGCAAGTACTATGACAGTTAGGCGGGAGGTGAGAAAACTTGGATTTCATGGTCGAGCGGCTGCTCATAAGGCACACACTACGCTTGTAAATGCCAAATGGTGCCTCGCTTGGTGTACGGAGCGTAGACATTGGACGACTGAACAGTGGAAAAACGATGTGTGGAGTGACGAATCACGGTACAAAATGCAGCAATCCGACGGCAGGGTGTGGGTATGGCAAATGTCATCTGTCAGCATGAGTAGCGCCAACAGTAAAACTCGGAGGCGGTGGTGTTATAATGTGGTCGTGTTTTTCATGGAGGGGGCTTGCACCCCTTGTTGTTTTGCGTGGCACTATCACAGCACAGGCCTACATTGATATTTTGCTTGCTTCCTACTGGTGAAGAGCAATTCGGGGATGGCGACTGCATCTTTCAACACGATCGACCATCAGTTCATAATGCACGGCCTGTGGCGGAGTGGTTACACGACAATAACATCCCTCTACTGGACTGTCCTGCACAGAGTTCTGACTTGATTCTTCTGACTTTCCAGCAACTGATTGAAAGTATGGCTGCGAGAGTGGAAGCTTTCCTCAAGGCTAATGGTGGGCCAACACCAGATTTAATTCCAGCATTACCGATGGAGGGCGCCATGAACTGGTAAATCATTTTCAGCCAGGTGTTCGTATACTTTTGATCTAACGGTGTATTATAACCTCAAGTGAAGAGCGACATCTGGCCATCTCTGCGTTGCGCGACATACGTCTACCGCCAGAGCACTGCAAGACGATCTCAAAAGGGGCACTGGAGCCACTGTGCCCAATCATACAGTGAGGAACAGATTACTATAAAACACCTTACGACCCAGACGTAATGTTGTAGTATCCGGCTGATCCAACATCTCGCAGCTCGCCTTCAATCGTGCCATTCTTATGTCAACTTACAATTTCGTCATTGGCCGAATATACTAGTTACAGACGAGTCCAGAATTTCTCTGACACACGGTGATGGCTGTATTCGCGTGTGGAGACGCCGTTGAGAAGAGTTCGTAGTGTCGTTTTCCACCACAGAGTTACCAAAATCTCTCGAGGGCTCTCACTGAAGTATGAAAAGGATACCATAGGGTGACCTCTGCAGAGCATGTCACATAAGTGTCAGGCTGTGATTAACGCACACACAGAGCATACATGTTACTGAAGCTGTCAGAGTACAATGACAAGCACCCAGGATGACCGGATGAATAATTGAGTCCACTTTGTTTTGGCACTTGTCGGACATTTCAGTTATTATGCAAACGTTTCTTTAATATTTCTAGTATCTTGTCTGTTATCTATGGCTGCCTCTTTTTTGCAATTATCGATTATAGTACTTTTCTGCTGCTGTTACTACATTATCCTTAAGGCTGTACCATAGTTTTGTTATTTATTTTGTTGAATGTTCTTCCAATGCAGTCTAAGGTTTTGAAAGCTGCAACTTGCCTAGGATACAACTTTTCACATTCTTTAACTTCTCGAATTTCCACTGGGATTTTACGAGGGCGGTTCAGAAAGTAACCTCCGATTGGTCACAGTGCGGGTTGTGGGGGGAGTAGCGACGCCATCTGTGCGTTCACGCACTCAACAGGTCAGTCGGCATCAAGCCGTGGTCGAGTGAACGTCGTACCTGCGCTAGTTTAGTTTTTGTGGCAGTTTGAAATGTGTGCTGCAATAGAAAACCCCGACAAATGTGAAGTGCGTGCTGTCATAAGGTTTTTTACAGCCAAAGGATATTCTGCAGCAGCTATTCATCGTGATCTTTGCGCCGTGTACAGACCAAGAGTTATGAGTGAAGGAGTTGTCCGTGAATGGGTACGTTTATTTAAAAGTGGACGAGAAAACGTTCATGATGAAGAGAGGAGTGGTAGACCATCATTGGTGACTGACGAACTCGTTCAGACAGTTGATGCAAAAGTTCGTGAAAATCGACGTTTCTCAATGTCGGAGTTGTCTACTGGTTTTCCACAGATTTCTAAGACTCTCTTGTACGAGATAGTGACAGCAAGATTGGGTTACCGTAAGTTCTGTGCACGATGGGTGGCCAAAATTCTTACCGACCACCACAAAAGTCAAAGAATGGCCTCTGCATTAGACTTTCTGTCACGTTATGAGGACGAAGGAGAACCATTGTTAAACAGAATCGTGACCGGTGACGAAACCTGGATTAAGTACGTGAACCCTGAGACAAAAGAAGAATCAAAGATGTGGGCACATTCAAATTCGCCTACCAAACCGAGAAAAGCCTCGCAAGATTTTTCTTCCAGAAAACTGATGGCAACGGTGTTTTGGGATGCCAAAGGGGTGTTGTTGGTTGAATTCATGGAACGTGGTACGACCATTAAACAAGACGTGTACTGTGAAACCATAAAAAAGTTACGACCGGCTATACAGAACAAACGCCGTGGTATGCTGACTTCCGGTATCGTTTTTTTGCACGATAACGGCCGTCCTCACTCTGCTCGCAGAACAACGGCCCTTCTTGAGTCCTTCAAGTGGGACGTTATCAACCATCCACCTTACAGCCCAGACGTGGTGCCAAGTGATTATCACCTCTTCCTGCATTTGAAGAAATGGCTCGGGTCACAGCGGTTTGATGACGACGAAGAGCTCAAAGATGCGGTCACAGGCTGGCTCCAGGCACAAGCGGGTGATTTTTATGCAGAAGGAATTTCAAAGCTTGTGAAGAGATACGATAAGTGCCTCAATCGCTATGGAGACTATGTAGAAAAATAGTGCAAAGATGTAGTTGTAAGATGTATATATTAAAATATTTTTATTTAACTTGGTGTATTTTTTTAAATCAACCGGAAGTTACTTTCTGAACGGCCCTCGTATTAGTGCAAGGTTATGTTCACTAGTAACCTCAGAACTTTCATAAATCTTGCAGTCTTCAAGATTTTTTTCTGTGTGTTTTCCAATATAGACAATCTCATGCGTTCCATAACCTCTGACGTCGTGCATACAAACCTCAAAGAATTTAAAAGGTAAAGAAGAAAACTCAGGACCACCCATAATAACTACTTTAGTGTAAAGTGAGTGAAGGAATTATTTAGTGGATAGTGGCAATGATCTGAGTGAGATAATGCAGACGTTTGTAAATATTCTTCCAGGTAAGAAATCTATGGTCATCATGGGGATGAACTGCATAAAAATAATGGTCTCCACGGGAAAGCCAAAAAATCAGGTAAGCATGAAGTAATGTTTGCCCATAAAAATAATTGGAGTTCGGTCGTATTACAATTTTCTCATAATTTCAGGTTTAAGCTGAGACATGGTTACTGGTATTTTTTTTTTTTTTAGCAAATGTGAATGTAAAATAGATTTTGACGTTTATGTAATTTTGGAATTAGAATAAATGAAAATGACTGCACAGAATGTGTAGAAAGAAAATATCGTAGGAAGAAAGGGATGGAAACTGGGGTAAAGGCTAAAGGGGATTTACATTCCTTTCACTGTCAGGTGATTAATGATCACAAGGTGTCCAAGTTACTGACAATACTGTTACATTTTCTATTGTTTTGTCAATTTTCCTCTTCTGTCATTATGGGCTTTGTCTGCCTCCCTTATTACATTCTTACTATCCTATCTTAGTGCTTCAGGAGACTAGTTTGTAATCAGTCAACATAAATACTTTCTGCACAGAAGAGATAAAAGGTAAAGATACAAAATATAGCGAAATGGCAAGAGCTCGTAATGAGAAGTTTGGAGAAAAAATTTTATGATGAGAGAAAATGACACTAGGTGGTAGGATAAGTAATGTTGAGGTCAAGTATTTGAAGATTCACAATGTTGCTGAATGAAAGTAGTTGAGGTGTGGTATTATATAAAAGGTGTTGGTGACACATAGTTCGAGCAATGTGATTCAAAACCGGAATGTGCTGAATTTTGAGGCATAGCTTGGAAGTGGCATAGTGTAGAGGCAGCACAGCATGGAACAGAGATGGAGAAGTGTGGATGTGTATGGTGCAGTATGGCGTGGTTGCGGCGTGGCACAGCCACGTCGCAGCATTGTGGCGATATAGCATGGAGGCAGTGCAGTGTGGAGGTAGCACAGAATGGATGCAGCGTGCCAAAGGGATAGCACAGCTTGGAGGCAAGAAGCAGAGAGGCGCAGTGTGGAGAAGCCATGATGAGGAGAAGATGTAGAGATGCCCCACTGCGGATACAGCACGGTATAGATGTGCCACAGCGCAGGGATAGCGCAACGCAAAGACAGAGAATTGTGGCGCGAAGGCAGAATGGTGTGGAGACAGCACAGGGACGGTGCAGCAGAGAGACAGTGTGGCGTGGAGGCAGAGTGATATGGAGTGGTATCCATGGAGTACCACAGAGCAGCTCGTTGGGCTCACAGTGCAGAGCAGTTACTCGCAATGTGATGCTGTGACACGGAGATGGTGCAGTGCGAAAATGGTGCAATGATGGAGACGTGAGCCTCGGGGTTGGTCTTTGTGAAGTTCTGCCTAATGGGCTGTTGGTGTAGCCATTTCATGGCCTGGAAATGAATGAGTGATGAGCTGCTAACTGTTGGAGGATTATGATGCCGTGAGTGCCCAGCAGGTGGACGTATGCCTGTGGGAGTTTGATGATCACATGACTTACAGAGGAAACTGGTTCTGCGATAGCAGTATCACTGTTTGATGATGTGTGCATTGCTTGGGAATGTGACTGGTACCGCCTGGTGGCACCTGGCGTAATCAGTGTGTAAACAGATGGTTTCTAAACGGTACTGTGTCTGCAAATTGAGATACCTGTGTGATCTGTAAATAGCTCAGTGAAGGAAACACCTGCAGGTCAAGGGCTGGCAAATCCGTAGGGTGCACGTGTGTGCAGGAAGTAGCCAGTGGATGGCTGTATACAATAATCTTAACGGTTGTAAGGTTACAAAATAGAATCTTAGATACTATTATGTTTCCAGTGTAAATGAACATGAAATACAGGGTGATTCAAAAAGAATACCACAACTTTAGGAATTTAAAACTCTGCAACGACAAAAGGCAGAGCTAAGCACTATCTGTCGGCGAATTAAGGGAGCTATAAAGTTTCATTTAGTTGTACATTTGTTCGCTTGAGGCACTGTTGACTAGGCGTCAGCGTCAGTTGATGCTAAGATGGCGACCGCTCAACAGAAAGCTTTTTGTGTTATTGAGTACGGCAGAAGTGAATCGACGACAGTTGTTCAGCGTGCATTTCGAACGAAGTATGGTGCTAAACCTCCTGATAGGTGGTGTATTAAACGTTGGTATAAACAGTTTACAGATAATGGGTGTTTGTGCAAAGAGAAAATTTCTGGACGGCCGAGAACGAGTGATGAAAATGTAGCACGCATCCAGCAAGCATTTGTTCACAGCCCAGGAAAATCGACTCGCAGAGCTAGCAGAGAGCTGCAAATTCCACAATCAACTGTATGGAGAGTCCTACGAAAAAGGTTAGTTATGAAACCTGAACGTCAACTACCCGATGCGATGGATCGGCCGCCAGGCAGCCCGTGACAGAGCACTTCATCACTGGCCTCCAAGAAGCCCTGATCTTACCCCCTGCGATTTTTTCTTATGGGGGTATGTTAAGGATATGGTGTTTCGGCCACCTCTCCCAGCCACCATTGATGATTTGAAACGAGAAATAACAGCAGCTATCCAAACTGTTACGCCTGATATGCTACAGAGAGTGTGGAACGAGTTGGAGTATCGGGTTGATATTGCTCGTGTGTCTGGAGGGGGCCATATTGAACATCTCTGAACTTGTTTTTGAGTGAAAAAAAACCTTTTTAAACACTCTTTGTAATGATGTGTAACAGAAGGTTGTACTATGTTTCTTTCATTAAATACACATTTTTAAAGTTGTGGTATTCTTTTTGAATCACCCTGTATAATCCTGGATTAAGTTTAACAAAGAGATGAGATGCTACGGATGCTAGACAAGAAATAGTACCCTAAAGATGAAGAAAGAGAAATAGGATAAGAGAAGGACACTGTAAAAGTCCCTCTACGTAGGTAGGATTAGATCCGGATTCAGAACGAAAAAATAACCTTAAAACACTCACCGAAGTGACAAAATTAAGTGCTGAAATGAATTATTCAGGACAAAACTGCTTTCATAGTGATTTATAGTGAAAGACTGATCGAAATAGGACATCCAGAATAATGCTAAAACAAAAATATGTAAAAGGGTCAAAGTGTATCATTAAAAAAAGGAAAGAGTTTAAACAGTAATATTAAAGTTGTTAATTTTTAGAAAATGTGGAACCGTCAAGAATTTGAGAAAGTTTCTTTAAGTTATGAATTGATTACTACACAGAACTTCTAAGTCCACACAGACTCCGGTACGAAATATGTTTTTCTAAATTTTGGTTACTTTAAAGTTTTAATTTCCTATGCCGTTTGAATCATTCTTCACATTTACCTGAGACTCACAGGAGTGCGTCACATAGTGATATGCAGTGACGATTAGGAAGCTATAAAATGCTCTCAGTAGCCCGACACCTCAGCGTTGCCACGCTGATATGTTGCCGTCTGTCGCTCCTATTCTCACATGCAAAGTCACACGCATGTACGCTTTTCAGATCCTAAGAACCACACACCAACCTGTACGTTTAATAAAGCTATTTTCAGAACATCAATCGCCATAAAACTTCATGTAAAATTTCAGAATAATAGCTAACTGAAGTACAAGCTTCAGTTCTACAGCTGAAATAATTTCTGGCGTATTCAAAATTACGGTAGCTAAAACCTACATTTCATAACACCCCATTACAAATAACCTCCTGACACGTCAATATGTATTTGAGAACATATCAGAGAAGGCCTTGAACTCAACACTTTGTTGCTAAATAGTTAATAAAACAATATTTTGTTCATGAAACTATACACCGCGTAATGGATTCAGTCTCAAATCGTAATTATTACTTTTATTTCTTCCACGCTGCTATTTTCATGTATTATGAGTGAAGGGATGAGCACAGAATTTATGGAAATGAGCGTATGAGTCACATTATTCAATCGTGCAGTTATTCACATACCTGGAAAGAGACGCTTATGGTAAAGTAGCCAGTTTTGGTATTACAGACACAAATACTTCGCATATGATCTTGACGGCATGCCAAGGTGATCTTGATCCGACTTTATCTGATTTTCGGAATGTACCAGTTTTGGAATATGGTTAAATTAAATTCGAAGCTGAGGACCGGCCAAACAGAGAAATTATCATGCTGCCCGAGAAAAGCTCTGAAGCTGACTATAGTATGATTCTGCTAATCAGAAAGTGTTAAAACAAAAATATCCGTGCAAAATACTTGACAATAAACGAGCAAGGAACTGAAAGGCGAAATGATGGATAGAGAAAGCTATTGACTACAAAACAGCAAATACCACAGCTTTCTAGAGCAAACAGTTCCAGAAACGTAATCGTTTAAATCAGTCGATGCAACAATGCAGCTACAAAAGAAAAATGTGTCACACCTACAAGAAAATCTTCTTGCGAAATAAATAACGTATCTTAAAAATATAGAAGAAACTCTACATTTCAATAAAGTACAAAAACCGATTTTTCTATTTTTTGGTTCATAGCTTAAGAAGCTTAGCTGAAGTTTACGCCAGGTGAAACTGCTGAGCGGCGTAGGGCCGCAGGCGCTGGCGCTGTGCATTGCATCGATCCTGTCTCTGTAACTGCAAGGCAGACTGCTATTACTCAAGACATTACCGAGATTTACAGGCACTGGTTGTAGCCGCGAACCATACATTCTGATAGGCTGAGC
This sequence comes from Schistocerca serialis cubense, assembly GCF_023864345.2. NCBI lineage: Eukaryota > Metazoa > Arthropoda > Insecta > Orthoptera > Acrididae > Schistocerca > Schistocerca serialis. The sequence goes on along the minus strand of NC_064641.1, from coordinate 456,678,048 downwards.
TGGCAAACAACTGTGTACATCGACAGAGCTAGTGCATACAGTCCACAGCGTGAATAGGAACCTTGTGCAAAATTTCCTGATTGGAGAAAGAACAATTACTTAGTATCAACATCAACTTATGTAAAGGCCCATTCGAATACTCTTTACCATACAGTCTGTTTTTCACTCTCTGTCCACCGCCCCTTTTCCTCACACCGAAATCAACTTTCATTGGGCTCTTAATAAGATCTTCATAAAATCTAAAGCTACTGGTAGCAAAAATGGGTTGCTTTTGATTTTAAAACAAGTGACAGAAATACATTTTTTAATATTATTCCAATGCTCAATATTGAAAGAGGAAACAATCTCCATTAAAGGTAATTCCTCAGATATTTAAATGCTTTTAGTGGAAGCACTATTGAATTGCTCTATCTTGAATAAAAATTTGCTGTCTACCAAAGTGAATGGTCATACTAAAAACATAACATTTCTGTCATTGTTTTAGTTCACAGGAACTTTATAATTCTGTAATTTACAAATTATTTGAGTTTCAAAGGGAAAATCGGTCAGAAATTCAAAACTTCTGATCTACTTTTATACTGAGCTTGTAAACATGAGACAATGTTAACTGCATTATTGTATGTAACATGTGAAGAAAACTCAGTAGGTAGTATTTAAATTTCAGTAACTTTGCCGTACAAGAAGGTGAAAACTGATAAGCATGGTAGAAATATTTGTGTATGCAACTGAAAAGGAAATTAGATCAAATCTTGAACGAAAGGCTGATATCTCAGACCCACTTGTACTAACTACTTAGTGGTGACTCATAACCATACATTCGCAATTATCTCCTAAACTGTTCGTTTGCGTACCCACGGTTACTGGTACGTTTTTTTAATATAAATATGTACTTTCAGCAGTGTCAGATTTCACACCTAATTATGATACACTCAGTAACTACATCTTGCTCTTGGTTGCCTCTGTCGCCCCTCTCAGCTTGTGTCGCTTGGGCCTTAAAACGGCCGTCATTATATCCGAATATGATTGCATCCTTTATTGTACAAAACTAAAATGCATAGCTCTAATAGCAAATGTATGGCTAGGAACCGGCACTGATTATTTAGTGTACATGTGTCAGAAATATCAACATTTCGATCAAGTTCTGATCTGATTTCCCTTTCAGTTGCAGACACAAATATTTATAGAATGTTTATCAGTTTTCAACTTGTTACTGTAATTGTTCGTTATCCACATAAAGGCTGAACGCTGAAGTTTTTCTACCGAAACTGCTTCGGTGACGTAGATCACAATGTAATCCCTATTTTCGATCACCGCAGGGGTGCCAAAGTAACACTCAGTAGTGACTGGTTGCAGAATTGAAAACCATTTGAAAGAATTGACAGACGTAAGCCATTCAGACCTGATGGCTACTGGTTAGATTTTGTGTCTAATATGCGGAACAGGTTCCAGTAACAGTTTGTCACTAGGGTGATGGAGGGTAGAACGTATCTGCAAAAAGACGCGACTGTTCCAGCCTTTGAAGACTTGGAAGATTGACGTACAGACACCTGACCAACGTCAATAGGATGCAGAATTCCCGAACTTAGTTTGTGTTCCCGTATGATGGTAGGTACCGGCACGAGATGGATTGTTCTGTCTCATATGATAATAGAAGAACGGGTAAAAAACATCAGGGTCGTGTCATAGGATTTTATCGCGTAACTTACGTTTTTCAAAAGAGGGAAAAAAGTTTCGTTAATCTGGAATGAAAATGTTTGGTTAACGAAAATCTCTTTTACGTTCATTAAAACCAACGGCTAAATTTTCTCAGGGCGCTATGGCCAGAAATATCATGCGTATTCTAACGTGAAGACATCCGTCTTACGATGGATAAAAAAAATTATCTTTCTTTAATGTTACGCGATAAGCAAATTTAATATATCCAGAATGAGATTTTCACTCTTCAGCGGAGTGTGCGCTGATATGAAACTTCCTGGCAGATTAAAACTGTGTGCCGGACCGACACTCGAACTCGGGACCTATGCCTTTCGCGGGCAAGTGCTCTACCAACTGAGTTCGAGTCTCGGTCCGGCACACAGTTTTAATCTGCCAGGAAGTTTCAAATTTAATATAATATTCAAACAATTATTCTTCTCTGTGAGGTTTGATGCTCCAGTATAGCTGCCTACGTGCAGTGGCAGCGTACACAATTAAAATAATTCCTTTCAATAAAACTGAACCTCTGGCCTAAAATGAACTGGAAATTATTATAAGACTCCGTGTTACATTTACTGTAATTAAATCCTTTCAATACTTTCAGAATTAAATAGCTATGAAGAAATTTTTATCAATTTTAACAGCAATGTCGTCGCTTCAACAATACAATTACAAATGGCCAGGGCAACATTTAACTGTTACGTAATTAATTAAATGAAGGGGACAGGGAAGGTATTTTCTTGCTATTAACAAAAACTCATACTGCATTAAATACTGACATATATATTTAGCAGAAATTCTAAATACACTACATATAGTAGAAATAATTCTTTACAGACCGTAATCTAAATGCGACAACAGAACCGACCAGGCACGGAAGACCAAGAAGAAGAAGACAAGAGAAGACAATGACATCTTTTCTTATGTACTACGATACAGAGTTAATAGTAATTACAATTCTCTGAGCACGTATAGCCGCTCCATTGTAGTCACATATCGATAAAGTGATTTACATTACTTTTTTCAAGAAGCGATGCAATAATTTGTCAACCTATAAAAACTGTTCGACCACTTTAAATGGTGTAAAGTGTTTGAAAATCACTGCCGGAAAAGATACGTCAGCCACAAGGACAAGGTCATTTTATTGACAAGTGATGTAACAGATAGTTGATGATTGTAGGAGTACACTGATCAGTCAGAACATTATGACCACCCACCTACTACCGATATAAACCAGTCTAGGCAACAGCAGCGTCAGAAACACGCACGATGCATTTGTGTCAGTCAGCGTGCCGTCCTTGTGTAGAATGCGGATGGCGCGATCTATCTGAGTTTGACCAGCGGCAGATTGTGATGGCCCAGAGGCTCGGCACGAGCATTTCGGCAACTGCATGATGTGTCGGGTGTTCGAGGACTGCTGTGGTGATTCTCTCCAACACGTGGCGTAACCAAAGTGAAACCACGTCCAGACATCGTGGGGTTGGGCGGCCACCCCTCACTACAGATGTCAGACGTCGTAGGTTGGGCACATTAGTAGAAGAGGACGGGCAGCGAACACTGATGGAACTACATCGTGCATTAATTCTGGACAGAACGCAAGGGCGTTCGAACATACAGTGTACCGAACTTTCCTAATGATGACCCTCCGCAGCCGATGACCCATGCATCTGCCAATGTAAACACCACGACATTGGCAAACACGACTGAAATGGGCATGTGACCATCTGCACTGGGCGTTGGCGTAGTGGCAGAGCGTTCATGGTCTACTGAATCCCGATACATTCATCATTATGCCGATGGGAAGCCGCGAATCCGTCGTCTTCCAGAGGAAGAGCCTCCTTAACGTCTGTACTGACAAGCAGGCAGCGGCTCCATTATGCTCTGGGGAACATTCACGTGGGCATCCATGGATCCACTGGAGCTCGTGCAAGGTACTATGACGGCCAAGGAGTCTCGTACATTGCTTCACAATCACCCTTTAACAACGATCAGGTCTCCCGGTGGCAGTGCCACTTTTCAAGATACTGCGCCATCTCACAAGCCGGGAGTGTGTTGGAGTCGTTAGAGGAACACACTGGCGAGTTCCAGTTGATGTGCTGGTCCTCCCAACTAGCAAGATCTGAACCTGATGGAACACATCTGGGATGTGATTGAACGTGGCATCAGACCTCATCACCAATCATCCCAATTTGCGGGCACTACGTGACTTGTGTGTGAAGATGTGGTGCCAACTCCCTTCAGCGACCTAACAAGGCCTCATTGCTTCAGTGCCACGACGTATCGCTGCAGTTACCCATGCCAAAATAGGACATACTGGCTACTACGTAGGAGGTCGGAATGTTCTGGCTGATCAGTATATGTGATAAATTCAGACCAAATGAAACACACACATCACAGTAAAGGGTGCCCAAACAGTAGTATCAATACATATTGTATCCCCGTCTAGCGGCACCGCAGGCATGTATTCTCACAAAAAGCTGCCGAATGGCATCCTGCGATAGACTGTCCCAAGCATTTTTGCGACTTTTGTTGAAATTAGGCAATGGTTCTCTCAACTCCTGGAGAAGGAATAAGTTGCCGCTTCATCGCGTTCCATACGTCTTCATCTGGCGAGAGGTTGGACAATTGTTGTAGACCACGAAGTGTATGTTGCGACGCAGCAGCGTATGCGGGCGTTCATCGTCCTGCTGAAACAGCACCTTACCTTCCTGTCGAAGAAACGGCAGTAGCGTGGGGATAACAGCCTGTGCAGTGTAATGGACAATGTTTACAAACATCAGATTGTGAGCTGTAAGCGATGGCCCCCCAACACCATGAAGCCTGGTCTGGGACTCAATGTCGCTGGCGAATGCTCTCTGAAATAGCCGGCCCACCAGATCAACACCATACAATTATACATCTCACATTCGCATACAAACATGTACATCTCTCATTCGCATACAAATTGAACTGAAATCACTGAAATAACAGAGCTGCATTCCGCTCTCCAGTCAACTCTTTCACGACACCAGAGTTGCCATGCTTGGCGGTGTTGTGGTGTCACTGGTAGACTGGCTAGAGGGAAATATGATCTTAATCCTGCTGCTAGCAGACGGTCCCCAATGATCCTTGATGACACACCAAGTGCAGCATGTGCCCAGATTTCGTCCCCGAATTATGTTAGGTGGGCCACTGCTGCTCGCTCAGTGCATCTGTACTGTGCGGAAGTCCAGAACCTGGTCTACAGGTAACGATACATTGTGCCCACCACGTGAAGCAATCCGTCCATCCAGCTTCCCGCCCCACAATGCAGCCCCCTTGAAATGGCTAAAGCAATTCAACATGGGCACGTAGTCGTACCCTAGAATAAACGTTACAGACACTGTTCACCTCTCAATTCTGCACAGTTAGTACCTGTAGAGCCAAAATAGAAGGTGCGCCATGCGAACGCCCTGTGACCGTGACACATAAATCACTAATATTACAACTCTTCACCGTGCGCATGGTATACTCTGATGTCACTGAACACAGTCCATGAGATTTTTTTGGCACTGTAGGTGTAGTATATATGGAATGACGAGGAATATAGAATATGTACAAGAACAAAGAGGACAGTGGAAGGATCGAAGATCAAGAACGAAGTAATCGAATTAAAATTAGAGAAGAAAGGTGTATAGTTGAATCTCTTCGTCGAAGAAGCAATGACGGAAACTAAAAAAGTTTTAGGAATGGAATTAAAATTTAGGGTGAAAACATATCAAAGATATGATTTCTGGTGACATTCCTGTTCTCAACGAAAGTGAAGAATCCCTACCGGACTTGTTGAATGCAATTAAAGAGTTAAAGAGCTCTTACAATAGCTTTAAAGTAAACATAGGGAAGACGTACATAAAGAGGAGTAGTGGGAATGAGATGAGCGATAGACATAACATCAAAGTTGAGTTGTACGAAGTAGACGAAGTGAAGAAACTCTGTTACCTTGGAAGCAAAATAACACAGGACGGACGAAACAAGGAGAATGTATGAAGAACAGTAGCACAGGCATTCCTCGCCAAAAGAAGTCTGCTAGTATCAAGCAGCCGGCGAGAAGATGAACGTGCGGAAAACATTGACAAAAAGAAGGATCAGGATAATAGGACATGTGGAGCAGTTGACAGAGCTGTAGGGTTGGATTGGGTTGGATTGTTTTTGGGGGAGGAGACCAGACTGCGAGGTCATCGGTCTCATCGGATTAGGAAAGGACGGGGAAGGAAGTCGGCCGTTCCCTTTCAAAGGAACCATCCAGGCATTTGCCTGGAGCGATTTAGGGAAATCACGGAAAACCCAAATCATGATGGATGGACCCGGGATTGAACCGTCGTCCTCCGGAATGCGAGTCCAGTGTTCTAGCCACTGCGCCACTTCGCTCGGTAGAGAGCTGTAGGGACGAAACCTGTGGGGGAAGACAGTGATTGGAGTATATCTAACAAACAATCGATGACTGTCGATGTAATGTATTCTCAGACGAAAAGAGTGGCACAGGAGAGGAAGTCGTGACAGGCCACATCACGCCGGGCAGCTTATCACTGTGGAACAAAAAGATGCTTCACGATTGCCAACTTAACCTAGGTCATTCATGAAGCCAAATACATTCTGTGGACTATCAGTACAGTCACAAACTACACTCCTGGAAATGGAAAAAAGAACACATTGACACCGGTGTGTCAGACCCACCATACTTGCTCCGGACACTGCGAGAGGGCTGTACAAGCAATGATCACACGCACGGCACAGCGGACACACCAGGAACCGCGGTGTTGGCCGTTGAATGGCGCTAGCTGCGCAGCATTTGTGCACCGCCGCCGTCAGTGTCAGCCAGTTTGCCGTGGCATACGGAGCTCCATCGCAGTCTTTAACACTGGTAGCATGCCGCGACAGCGTGGACGTGAACCGTATGTGCAGTTGACGGACTTTGAGCGAGGGCGTATAGTGGGCATGCGGGAGGCCGGGTGGACGTACCGCCGAATTGCTCAACACGTGGGGCGTGAGGTCTCCGCAGTACATCGATGTTGTCGCCAGTGGTCGGCGGAAGGTGCACGTGCCCGTCGACCTGGGACCGGACCGCAGCGACGCACGGATGCACGCCAAGACCGTAGGATCCTACGCAGTGCCGTAGGGGACCGCACCGCCACTTCCCAGCAAATTAGGGACACTGTTGCTCCTGGGGTATCGGCGAGGACCATTCGCAACCGTCTCCATGAAGCTGGGCTACGGTCCCGCACACCGTTAGGCCGTCTTCCGCTCACGCCCCAACATCGTGCAGCCCGCCTCCAGTGGTGTCGCGACAGGCGTGAATGGAGGGACGAATGGAGACGTGTCGTCTTCAGCGATGAGAGTCGCTTCTGCCTTGGTGCCAATGATGGTCGTATGCGTGTTTGGCGCCGTGCAGGTGAGCGCCACAATCAGGACTGCATACGACTGAGGCACACAGGGCCAACACCCGGCATCATGGTGTGGGGAGCGATCTCCTACACTGGCCGTACACCACTGGTGATCGTCAAGGGGACACTGAATAGTGCACGGTACATCCAAACCGTCATCGAACCCATCGTTCTACCATTCCTAGACCGGCAAGGGAACTTGCTGTTCCAACAGGACAATGCACGTCCGCATGTATCCCGTGCCACCCAACGTGCTCTAGAAGGTGTAAGTCAACTACCCTGGCCAGCAAGATCTCCGGATCTGTCCCCCATTGAGCATGTTTGGGACTGGATGAAGCGTCGTCTCACGCGGTCTGCACGTCCAGCACGAACGCTGGTCCAGCTGAGGCGCCAGGTGGAAATGGCATGGCAAGCCGTTCCACAGGACTACATCCAGCATCTCTACGATCGTCTCCATGGGAGAATTGCAGCCTGCATTGCTGCGAAAGGTGGATATACACTGTACTAGTGCCGACATTGTGCATGCTCTGTTGCCTGTGTCTATGTGCCTGTGGTTCTGTCAGTGTGATCATGTGGTGTATCTGACCCCAGGAATGTGTCAATAAAGTTTCCCCTTCCTGGGACAATGAATTCACGGTGTTCTTATTTCAATTTCCAGGAGTGTATTTTAGGTATATTTCGGGCAACCGCAATTGTTCAAAGGCATGATGTTAGGAAGAACTCCGCTTACAGCTGGTGAAACTTTTGTTTATTAAATTACGACATGTTTGGAATCATCAGATGAACATACACGGTAAAAAGCAAAGTACACTGTCACCACACTTTGTGAAAATTGAAATTAATAACGAAATGTATAAAATATACTCACAACGTTAAAAAGTCATAGGCATAACCATCGCTCCTAGTCAAAATTTACTATTCAGAGAATATCGTCAGTACTATGGTGAGCGAAAGGTAAATAAGACGTTCCCCATTCTTTAAAATTTGCCTGCATATAAAAAGAAAAAAGAAAATATTTTATAGTCAGCGGACGCTAAATTTTTTTTAAAAAAGTACTATAAAATATTTTCTTTTTTCTTTTTATATGCAGGCAAATTTGGAAGACTGGGGCACGTCTTATTTACCTTTCGCTCACCATAGTACAGACGATATTGTCTGAATAGTAAATATCGACTAGGAGCGATGGGTATGCCTATGATCTTTTTGCATTGTGAGTTAACTTTAGACATTCCTTTACTAATTTTAATATCCACGAAATGTGGTGACTCCGTACTTTGCTTTTTACCGTGCAGGTTCACCTGATGTTGCTGCTTGAAACCACGAACAATTGTACCAGCTGCAAGTGGAGTTCTTCCTTACGACATATAAGAACAGTGATAGTGTTTTAATGTCCATAGTTGCTCTCTCCTATGACGAGTGATGAATGGTAAAAACACGGCCCAATGTTACGCATTGGTAATATCTTCTTCAATTTTTTGCATTGAACTCATTGTGACCACCTTTCTGGTTACAAAAGTTTAGAAAACGAAGGAGGATTAACCCTAGACTGCTCCCACACAGATATACTATGAAGAAAAAGTAATTAGTTACATTATAAATATATGATCATGTGGACAATTTTACATTTATTTTTTCAAATTATAGTACGTTGACTGCAGACATCATTGCCTGTAAGATTGCGTGAGTGCTACAATACAAACACTGCAACGTTATCATGTAGCTGAAGAAATAGCTGCATTTTGCACTTTCTTGTAAAATGTCTTAAAACAATTCCTTTTTGCACAAGCCACAGAACTGAGCATGGGGGCTTAATTATTTAAACATGAAATGCAAATAATTTTTAAATTTTAGTCGCTGTATGTCCGGCTACGCAGTCTCGTAAACGGTTGGTCCTGACTAGTTTAAGTACGCAATCTGACTGCATAGAATAACAACAAAGAATGAAAGAAAATTTTCGTTAACACAATTAATTAATTAAGTCCGCAGCAACTATAAAACCTACGAAATCAAAACACAAGTGTAATTGTTCTGTGTGTGGGAGTGTGACTCAACGTACACATCTGGAACGGTTCTTCTTCAACAAGACAAGAAATTTTAAATACCATTTATACTGAAGTAATTAAAAGAAAATAGAAATACTATAATTGCGTAAGGAAACCAGAATTACACTCTAATACAAGAACACGAGCCAGGTGCTTTGTTGACTGAACCTGTAATGACGCATTATTTAAGACACTGAAATAATGAAAAAAAACAGGGAATATTTTACCTTCATATATATTGACGAAAAGCACTCTGATCATTACAATATCTCCATCAGAACAACATCTGCTGTCTATCCCATCAAACAACTGCATAAAACATGGAACAAGCGCTCTCCACTACGACTTCTCGACAAGAACTTTTCACTACGACATCTCAGCAAGCACTGACTACTAGTTCTCGACAAGCACTGCTAGTGGAGGCGGCTGAATAATACTCTTTGGCGCAATCTCTGGCGCTGTGGCTCAGTGTAGCCACCTTTCATATGCCCCTCCTCCACGGGCCAGAATTTGATGGTATTTTTGCCAGCATTGGTGGTGAAAATACCACCAAATTCGTCCACAAAAATACAGACAAAAATAAAAGATAATATTAATACGTAAATATCACATAATTAGATAAAATTTAGGCTTTGCACTGACCTTTCAATAACCTAATATATAAACTACAGTAAGCAATACAAATTCTTTCATACATGTGACTTTACATAATAGTTTACACAATATACAAAAATCAGTTTATACAAATGTTCACATAAAATGCTTTCAATGATTAAAAAAAAAACAAGTAGTTGATAGTTCCAGCAGTAGCACCCAGCAATGGTCAACAGGTGCAAATACCAACAAGCGACATCATTTTAGTAGAAGCAGTTCCATCAGTGGCACCCAGTAATGTTGAACAGGTGCAGACACCAACGAGTGACATCATTCAGCAGAAACAATTCCATTAGTGGCACCCAGCAATGTTGAGTAGGTGCAGACACCACAAGTGACTTCATTTCAGTAGAAGCAGTTCATCAGTGGTACCCAGCAATGTTGAGTAGGTGCAGACACCAACAAGTGACATGTTTCAGCAGAAGCAGTTCCATTAGTGGCACCCAGCAATGTTGAACAGATGCAGACACCAACAAGTGACATTATTTCAATAGATGCAGTCCATCAGTGGCACCCAGTAATGTTGAACAGGTGCAGACACCAACAAGTGACATTATGTCAATAGAAGCAGTTCCATCAGTTGAACCCAGCAATGTTGAACAGGTGCAGACAGCAACAAGTGACAACATTTCAGTAGAAGCAGTTCCATCTGTGGCACCCAGCAATGTTGAACAGGTGCAGAGAGCAACAAGTGACATCTTCAGTAGAAGAAGTTCCATCAGTGGCACCCAGCATTGTTGAACAGGTGCAGACACCAACAAGTGACATTATCTCAGTAGAAGCAGTCCATCAGTGGCACCCAGCAATGTTGAGCAGGTGCAGACAGCAACAAGTGACATCATTTCAGTATAAGCAGTTCCATGAGTGGCACCCAGCAATGTTGAACAGGTGCAGACACCAACAAGTGACATTATTTCAATAGATGCAGTCCATCAGTGGCACCCAGTAATGTTGAACAGGTGCAGACACCAACGAGTGACATCATTCAGCAGAAACAGTTCCATTAGTGGCACCCAGCAATGTTGAGTAGGGGCAGACACCAACAAGTGACATTTCAGTAGAAGCAGTTTCATCAGTGACACCCAGTAATGTTGAACAGGTGCAGACAGCAGTCCATAATATTCACTATCACTAATCACACTGTTCGTCAGAGTTTATCAGCAGAAATTAAACATTTCCAAGTGGCACCAATCATGTAGAAAAGGTGCAAGTAACAGTCCATAATATTCACTATCACTAATGACACAGTTCATCAGCAGAAATTAAACATTTCTAAGTGTCACACATCAATGTTGAACAGGTGCAAGCACGAACAACAGTTTGAATGCACACACAATTGCTTTTTACAAAATTATTATCAATGCTCTTACACTAAACATACAAATTATAGTAAACACACAAATGATATCAGATAATTGTCATATTAACTATTACGAATACACAAATATCAGAAAACCTATAATATTTATGGGTGTCAGTGCAAGCCACAACAAGCAAGTAAAATAATATTTAGGAGATAGGTTGGTACCAATTATCTGGGATTAGGAAGGGAAAACACACAAAACACACTCACTCATCTTTCATCCACATTAAGTGCTACTGTGTAATTGAATTGTATTAACTGTGTAAATACAATTCTGTCAAAGATTTGATGTTCGACATGTGTATCAAGTAGTAGTGGCAGCAATGTATAACAGGCAATAATAGTTAGTCAACGTTATAGTCATCATGTCAAGAGCAATGTTTGCCTAGCTAAATCAAATGTACTGTTGCTGAACAACTGTCAGTGTGCCAAGATATGCAAATACTTCCTCTCTTCAAAAAAAAAAGTATGTACTGCTTATTGATTTAACAAAGTGTGTGTAGACAATCTGCCTTCCACTTTAGTGTGCTAGTCTGCCATCTTCATCCTCCTTGTTCCATATAAACCAACAAAAAAAATATGCTCCTCACTTACTTTGCCTCTTATCCATCAAAACTCCAATAATCATCAGCATCACATAATCTTAATACTTCAATAATACCTCTTACGTCGATACATATAAACCTTATCATCAATATCATTTACCTTACCTCTTGTCCACCAAAACTCCAATAATCATCAACTTCACATAATCTCAATATCTCAATAATACCTCTTCAATACATCGATACATATAAACCTTAGCACCAATATCATTTTACTTCCATAAGAACTCTTGCCCATAGTCAGTCTCCTCGAACAAGTACAGATAAAATCCTAATGCAAACTTCATCATCCCATACAATCCGAAGACACACTGTCAACACACATCCTCTGTGTAATCCATCTGACCCAAGTCTTCTACTCATTATGAATTATAAAATAAATTTTGGTTACCTTGTCCATCATAAAACAAAAGAAATGAGTACATGACCTCTAACAGCCTTCAGTTCGAATAACTCTCAGTAATTAAGTACGATTACGGAGTGTGAATGATCATAATATTTCACAGTGTGTAGACCACTTCAAGAATCATGGCAAACAGAAGCAAACATGTGGAGTATTTCTTGTGTCAAGTGTCACTTACTATTTCAGTTGCTCACGAAGAATGCAGTGTAATAACTGTCAATGGTCTAACCCTAATGTTGGTATGTCATGTCGTTAGCTTCCCTCCTGTTAGCATAAATTTATACAGCTTCCATTAAACCTCCAGCTCATGTGACTTCAACGAAGTTCCTTGTACCAATGTCGTTCGTCGAATTATAGCAGTTCATTTTCTTATCTTAAAAATACAAGGCACTGAGCGTAAGCAAAACATGCAATAGCGAGTAAATATACCAGTGGAGAAGACAATGTCAACAAATGGATGTACTACAATCCCTACAACGAGGCTCTGCCAAGCGAACAATCTATAATTAATACCATAGTGTGACCTAAACTCTATGTTTGTACACAGTATATCAGCATTTCTATATACCAAATTAAATAGTAGTTATGACAACAAACAGAAATGTATAAATATGCAATCCATATGCACAGCAGCAAACATATATCTTATATAATAAACAAGTCATTAGCATCATATCAGCATAAGCAATTAAATGTTCATATGTCATCTTAATAAGTAAACATGAAGGCGCAAGCAGATAAATCACAAAGTATAACTTACATACATAACCATATCAGCAGAATTAATCAGGTGACAATTACAATTTAAATAAATAAGCACAGCAGACACATAATAAAAGAGAATGTGACATCAGTGAAAAAGCATTGCAGCCAAGCGATGCGTAATATACACAAGTAACAACCCTGTTCATTAATCAATCATTGTCAAAATCAGTTAACATACGCAAGCACGTCGCTACAAAGTATGAATCACGTAATCGCGAGCAGCAAATTACGTCTAAAGTACGTACCTAAGTGGAATTATGTTACCTGAAAAATAAACTCAATTAATAGTTACCCTTTTTAGTTTATTACTTTTTTCTTCGAAATTACATTCTTCCTGAAATTTTCTCCATAGCAAGTCGTCTTAACGTCAGACACACACAGAATTTACCTGAAGTTCTTAAATATTTTACACAACCGCATCCTGAAAAATACTGAACGTTAATAACATAATTCATCAAGTCACTATAGCTTTATACTGAATTTAATCGGAGAAATTACGGCTGTCAGTGCATTCGCACTGAGCGCTCGATCAGCTGTAGGCGCGCGTGACATAGGAAGTAATTGTTTGCGGTCAACGACAGCCTTGTGCGGCGCGCAGACTTGACTGTTGCTTTGAGTAAAACACAGCGCGGTATCCTTGTATTCTCTGCATGTTTACATGTAGCTGTTAGTTTCTCTAAAGTATGTCATTCCACAAAAATTTTTCAAAAGTATATCATTTCACAAAAATTTTAACGTTAGATATATGATGTATTCCCTTAGAGCGTCGAGATTTAAGAGTTTCTACTTCGACAGTGTTATCATGAATAATTTTGCGAACTCTATATGGACCGTTATAAAGCAGAAAAATTTGCGACACAAGCCCTTTCCTTTGTGAGACAAACGATGAGACTTAATTAACACCTTTTGGCCAACTGAAAAAGTTTTTAAACGATCACGACGCTTAGCTGATTTCTCTCTTCTAGCAGCCGCAGACACAATATTTTGTAGAGCCAGGTTGACAACTTCAGAATGCCGTAGTTTCCGTGAAGGCAGAAAAGGAACGATTTCAGAAATGTGATTTGTCGGTCTTTGTTTTTTAATATCAGTATAGGCGGTAAAGAAGTTGAGTCATTAGGAAGTTCATTCAGAATGTTTTGAAAAATATGAAGATACTGATCCCATATTCTGTGATTCTGATGACAATAAAGACGACACAATTTATTGATTTCCTTCATCCATCTCTCTGAAGCGTTAGATTGAGGGTGAAAAAGTGAAATGAAAATTGGTTTAATCTTATGACGCCGTAGAGTACGAAGCCAAATTTTAGAGCGGAACTGTGATCCATTATCTGATATAACCGTATCAACATGACCCACTTCTTTAAGAAAATGTTTGATGAAAGCATTAGAAACTGAACGAGCTGTTGCTTTGCGTAAAGGTGTAAAACACACATATTTTGATGTCAGTTCCACTGCTACGAAAATGTACGCAAAACCATTAGTAGAACGAACCACTGGACCGAACAAATCGACTGCAGCCATGTCCTTTAATTTTGCTGGAATGATAGGAAATAACGGTGCTCTGTGAGAAATAGTTGGCGGCTTAGCCTTTTGACATAATTTGCATTTGGCAAGAACAGATCGAATACGTTTTTCCATATTTCTGAAGTAGCAATTTTCTCGTAATTTATGAAAGCATTTTCTGGGACCAAAGTGTGCACAACTGAAATGCGTATACCAAATCAATTTATTGACCCACTCATCAGGAATACAAACTAACCAAACAGAGTTGCCGACCGATTTTCGTTTAAAAAGCACTTTCCAGATAGTTCGCAAAAACGAGGTGTGGCCAAATTGTCCAATCTAACAAAGCGTCTAGGAAAATTAGAGACACCAAGGAAACTACGAACGTCACGTTTTGTGGTAGGAACAGCATAATTACGAATAGCGTCTAATTTCTCTGGATCAGGAAGAATACCTTCTGTAGAAATAATGTGACCAAGAAATTTCACCTGAGAACGACCAAATTCAGATTTTTCTAAGTTCACTGTAATGCCAACTCTTGCAAAAATACGTAATAATGAATCCAAAATTTTGTTGTGCTCACTCCAAGAATGTTTAGCAATAAGAATATCGTCAACATATGAAGTAATATTGTCACGGAGATAAACAGGTAAAATTTCGTTTAAACTACGAATGAATGCTGCTGAAGGTACAGTAAGTCCAAACGGTAATTTCCGAAATCTTTTTTTTGGGTAAAATAGTCATATCCGGTTATTGTTTCTCTACTGTCTAGATAGATTGATAGTCGAAGAGTTGTTTTGACAGATGCAAAGAATAGTAAAAGAGTAGGCAGCGGTGAAGAAAACTAAAAGGGAAATAGCACCATTACAGCTCGGGGCCCTATGCACGCTACGGCACATATTCACTTTGTGTAGTGAATCCCCTGGGGACTTTAATATCCACACATAATTTCCAGTTTGTGACTTAGTGGCAAATTTGGCGGAAGTGCGTACGCAAATTGACCTGACCATGAACATGGATGTATGTCATTCTTAGAATTGCGAATGATCTTAAATTTCCGAACAGTCAAAAAGTGTTTATAGTCAAAGTTTTCACCTCGT
Source organism: Schistocerca serialis cubense (assembly GCF_023864345.2). Lineage (NCBI taxonomy): Eukaryota > Metazoa > Arthropoda > Insecta > Orthoptera > Acrididae > Schistocerca > Schistocerca serialis. Next base: position 456,662,517 of record NC_064641.1, on the reverse strand, counting down.
GGCGACAAAGACCTACCGCGACTGTTCCAGTTCGAATGTCGATTATTGTCTAGTTCACGCGCCTGGCGCTCTCTTGTTGCATCCCTTAAATGAAACAAACTATTTTCTTCAAAGCCCTCTGCTATCTGTGATTCTAAATTTCTTCTGCTGTCTTTTCCTACGATTCCGCCTTCAATTTGTTTGACTTGCTTTCGTAATGCCTCAAATTCCCTTTTGGCGCGTTCATTAAATTTTCCCTGAATTTCAACATGCTTATTTATGTTCTGATACTCTTCGGTTTCTGCAAATGGCAATGGAGCTGTATCATCTGAATCTCTGTCCCCATTTAAACTAAGACTTGTCAATTTGTCTGAAATCTCCTCAACTCTTTCGAATAAATCACCTATTTGTTCTTTCTGTTTATTTACGTCTTCCGTAAATGTCGCGACTCGGGTTTCAGTATTAACACATTTGGTAGTTAACTGTTCATATTGTTGTGTTAGATTATTTATTCTGTCATTTGGTACGGATTCCTCGATTCTCTCAAATATTTCCTCCTTATCGTGTGCACGTTGTAAATTTAACTCTGACAATTTTTGTATTATCATGCGATCTCTTTCCTCCTGTTCTCTATCCTGTTCCTTTTGTCTGATTTCTACTGCCATTAATCTATTATTGTGAGCATTCAAAATCGGCTGTACTTCTTCTCTGATTTCCTTCTTTAATTCATCTTTCATATTTTTGAAACGTGTCCCTATTCGTGAATCTAACCGTGTTTCCATTGTTCCCATCTCAGTTCTAATTGTTCCTATCTCTGTTTTAATTGTTCCTATTTGTGATCCCAGTGAGTCTAACCGTGTTTCCATTGTTCCTATATCAGTTTTAATTTCAGATCGCAAAGTTTCCATCTGTGATCCCAAATGTAATATAGCACCCATCAACTGCTCCATGTTAATTGATTCGAAATTCTTTTCACCCCTAACATTTCTCGCAAAACCAACTTCTTTCGTCATAGCTGTAAAGCTATCTGTGTTCGATACTATTTCAGAATCTTCTATCGTTAATCTCGTATTCTGTGAATTTTCTGATTGAGAAAAATTTTGAAATGGTTCCGGACTATTTTCCCGACTTATTAAATTGTTTTCCACTTCATTATTCATCATACTGTTCTCCTGTGTTGGCGAGTTCGCCATGCCAACAATTTCGTCATTCTGACTATCCATCATTTTTGTCTTTTTCATCAATCGCGTAATCATTTACAAAACATACAAAACTCGCCACTGTACGAAAATTACACACAATGCCTCCTTATCTCCAACAATACCATTCACACGAAATGTTTCCCTCAAACACGATTAACGAACAATTGAAATAATTGCACTAAATTATCAAACCCGTAGACAAGACAACAAAAAATAAATTTTGCAAAATACCATTAGAAGAATGCCAATTACCAAATCTACACATGCAAAATAGACTACAATTACTAAACTACAAATTACTACAACAATACTACTGTCTACTATTTCTACAATCAGAAGATTTCCAAGGGACGATCCGAAGCAGCGATCGCCACGTGCATGGGGGCTTAATTATTTAAATATGAAATGCAAATATTTTTAGTAGCTGACTGTACGGTTACGCAGTCTCGTAAACGGTTGGCCCTGACTAGTTTAAGTACGCAATCTGACTGCATAGAATAACAACAAAGAACGAAAGAAAATTTTCTTTAACACAATTAATTAATTAAGTCCCCAGCAACTATAAACCCTACGAAACCAAAACACAAGTGTAATTGTTCTGTGTGTGGGAGTGTGACTCAACGTACACATCTGGAACGGTTCTTCTTCAACAAGACAAGAAATTTTAAATACCATTTATACTGAAGTAATTAAAAGAAAATAGAAATACTATAATTGCGTAAGGAAACCAGAATTACACTCTAATACAAGAACACGAGCCAGGTGCTTTGTTGACTGAACCTGTAATGACGCATTATTTAAGACACTGAAATAATGAAAAAAAACAGGGAATATTTTACCTTCATATATATTGACGAAAAGCACTCTGATCATTACAATATCTCCATTAGAACAACATCTGCTGTCTATCCCATCAAACAACTGCATAAAACATGGAACAAGCACTCTCCACTACGACTTCTCGACAAGAACTTTTCACTACGATATCTCAGCAAGCACTGACTACTAGTTCTCGACAAGCACTGCCAGTGGAGGCGGCTGAATAATACTCTTTGGCGCAATCTCTGGCGCTGTGGCTCAGTGTAGCCACCTTTCAACTGTTCAAAATTTTACGGTCGAAACTGCTGAGAGCAAAGCAGACATCTTCCACTTTGGCCTGTATTTAGACTAGTTATCAATGTGTTACGCATTAGCAGTTAGTCGTTGGATGTTACTGGGTATTACACAGTATTCTAACACAGATGGATGCAGCTATTGTAGGGGAAAGTGCATTTCCTGTGTAATATACTACAATGATGATGTCTTCAGGCATTGTGCCATTAGGCATCGGGCGTTGGGTGTGACCGGATCTTAAATAGTATTGTGTCACTAGAAGCTGCAAGTAGATTTGTGTAAACCGCTAGACGAATTTACTACTGTTTGTACTTTAATGAGTTACAAAGACGTTGTAGGTACGGAAATATTAAATTTGCTTGCAAAGAGTGTGGAACTTTCAACGATCCTTAGACTTGGTGCATTTTAAGCTGTTATATAGATTTGTTGTAGCGCTCGTGTGAAACAAATGTTGAAGTATTTAGGTGAATTTAATACAAATGGACCTATAATTTATTTACGAAATACAAACGGTATAGGTGCGAAAATATTTAACTTTATGCTTCATTGTGCCTACGAAGTGTGCGGAATAAAATTCGGTCGTCCGTTGCAAATATCTTTTTATATCATTTAATATACGTGTTAATATTTTGCGAAAGAAAGTTATATCGAATGTTACACTAAAATATGCAGTACAGTTGCTGAAAATCACAGCTATGAAAAAATTAATAACATTATTTCTGCTCTAAATTCCGTGGGGAGCTTGCATACTGCGATAAGCAGCATATTTTGTTTAAAGGTCCACAGATCTCACAAGTGTCGTATCTGGCATACCCCCCCCCCCCCCCCCCCAACAGTACAATAACGATAAAATAATTTTATTTATTTTCGAAATATCGACTCTGTTGTCGTCTCGTGAATGCGTATAAACAAAGGATGTCGTCCCGCAATTTAAGCGAGATATCGTAATAAAACACGTTCTTCTTCTTTCCTAACATCGAAAAATTCCTTGCTCCGTTCCTAATATGGTGGTTTTTTGTCTTTTGGATATGTTGTGTGAGTCATAAATTTTTATTAGATGATGTTATTTAACAGCTGATTACAGAAAACACAGTCTTTCAGGGAGACGTGTCCACCACAGCTCTGATTGCAAAGTTCGTAGAAAGTTGTTATTGGGATGAGTAGTTCCGCCTTATGCAAGACACCTTTTTTCTTTTTGTTTCACCCATACATGTTTCAGCACTTCTGTGCTATCGGCAGTGGGTTCTATTTTTATTTTTAACTGTAAATTTGTTGTTAACATATTAACATTTGCGTCGTTTAGAACATTATGTAAAAGTTGCATTTATAACTTAATTGGCGAAAAATGGGTGTAATCATAATTAACATACCTTACATGATGTTATTGTCCTCTTATTTTGGTAGCTGTTCTGCTACACAATATACAGTATACAGTACCTGGCTTGGTGTAGAAATAATCATCTTGTGGTGCAGTTCTTCTCCATCGCAGCTCTTCAACAAATATCAGAACACAACCATCAGACTTCATAAAACCATACTCAACATTAAGTTCAATAAACTACGTTTGGCTTAAAAATTGTACCTAACTGTGTAACAACAACTGTAAACAACATGTCACTAGCAGCACAGCAGACAAAACGTACGGCAGAAATCATGTGGATAAAGCAAGAAATCCGATCTTTGTATTCCAAAAAACAGACTCTGAATATTGAATTATACAGATTTCATTTAGAACTAGCTAATCACATAACATACCCACCATTTTTTTATGAACTAATGTACAGGGTTAGAACATACACTGAGACCATAATAGGCAGAAAACAGACAATCCAACAAAAGAAACTCACAAAAGTGTTAAATCACACAAACACCCACCAATCCCACCACCAATACAACAAACACACCTTTCACAAAAGAGTGATTAATCTAACAAACATAAAATTATCTGAACAAGAAAGAAGCCTACTTGAAAAGAGTCCCAAACATAACATTAACACAATGGTGTCACACAGGACAATAGAACATATCATAACAGTAACTGAAAACATCATAAAGCAACAAGAAAAACTAAACACACCTGAATTCAATGCAAACCTAACAAGAGAACTAGTTGCTGAGGAAATAAGAAACATGATCAAAGAGAACAAAACCACCATAAAAGAAAACACTAGGACTCCTGAAGAAAAAACCTACAGAAAACTACAGAATAAACTAACAAAGAAAATGCCATCATCACAAAATCTGACAATGGTAATTCAGTAGTAGTCATAAAAAAACAGGAATACATTGACAAAACATTAGAATTCATCCAAAGCAACAACATCACAGAATTAACAAGCGACCCAACAAACCAATACCAAAGTAAGTTACAGAAAACCCTGAGAAACATAGAAACTTTTCACAGAAACACAGACTAAAAAAATGATACAGAAAAATCCCATGGCCCCCACCCTAAAACCATTGCCTGAAGTTCACAAACCCGGAATACCCATACATCCATTAATAAACTTCACCAAAGCACAACATACCACTTAGCCAAACACACGCACACTCTGCTACAGACAATATACAAATACACTGACTACAGAAGTCTAAAGAACTCAAGTGACTTAACAGAAAAAATTAAAAATTAAAAGATACCAAACACAGCAACATTGGTTTCATTTGATATAATTTCAATGTACACACACATCCCAACAGAAGAAACCATCAACATAATAGAAAGAAACCTCCAACTGCAAGGAAACATACCCACAACAAACATACAGGAAATGTTAGCCATACTCAGGCTCATCACAGAACAGAACTACTTCACATTGAACAACATACTTTACTCTCAACGAGATGGACTACCCATGGGATCCCCAATCAGTGGTCTCCTAGCTGACATTTTCCTCAACCAGATAGAAAAACAAATCTTTGACAAAATAGTAATATCAAAACAGTACAAAATAATATATTGGTACAGATACGTACATGACATAATTTGCTTAATACATGTACCACTGCCTCGCATAAAAGAACTTCATTATAACATAAACTCCATCCACCCACAAATACAATTCACCATAGAAACACAAACAGATGAAAAACTTAATTTCTTAGATCTCACTATACACAAGAAAAACAACAAACATCAATTCACAATCTACAGAAAACCCACACTCACCAGCACCATTATTCGTATCCAATCCAATCACCCCATAACCCACAAAGAAGCCAGCTTCAAATATTTACTTCACAGGCTGAACAAAATACCTGTGAACAAGCATGACTACACACAAGAACTGAACACAATAAAACAAATTGCACAGAAGAATGGATATGACGCAAAGAGAGTAGACAAAATGAACCACAAAATACAAAAACAAACAGCACACAACCATGAAACACACACACATACAAACACAACTCATCACACAACAAAGACCGAGCGAGGCGGCGCAGTGGTTAGCACATTTGACTCGCATTCTGGAGGATGACAGTTCAACCCGTGTCCGGCCATCCTGATTTAGGTTTTCCGTGATTTCCCTAAATCGCTCCAGGCAAATGCCGGGATGGTTCCTTTGAAAGGGCACGGCCGACTTCCTTCCCTGTCCTTCCCTAATCCGATGAGACAAATGACCTCGCTGTTTGGTCTCTTCCTCCAAACAATCCAATCCAATCCAGTCACACAATTAATCAGCAGACAGCAAGCAACAAATGGCACATAATGACTTACAATGAAACGTCCCCTTTGAACAATTTATACAGGACTGTGCTTAACCTGACACATAATATTTTTAGCGCAACGCAATCTGACTTTCAGAAATCCCTACAAAAGAATGGCCCTGACTAACATTAACCTATGCATTTCACAAATCGCTTACCTCACAAAAATCTTGGTTACTCGAACTACTGCAATACAGCTTGCAGCTGGATGTGAACAGCGCGTAGCGTTGCGCAGTTGGGGGTGAGCCGCCAGCAGTGGTGGTTGTGGGTAGAGAGATGGCGGAGTTTTGTAATTTGTCATGAACCGCTATATATATTATGACTATTAAGGTAAATACATTGTTTGTTCTCTATTAATATCTTTCATTTGCTAACTGTCCCTATCAGTAGTTAATAAAATTTTATAATAAGCAATGCTGCAGTGCAGCTAGAAACTAGATATTAAAGAAAATGAGCAAATATGTACAAAGGAAGGCATGAAACATCATTCATTAGCCATATGGCATTTCATAAGGTAGTAAAAAATTCAATTCTCGAGAAAGACGCTTGTCATAATCAGGTGTGCAGATGTAAGTATCTTTCCAAGTAATGAGCGTGTCGTATTTGCGGTGCTTTCTACAAAGAAATGTCAATAGCGAGGATAATGGCCTCCCTTTTTTTTTTCTTTTCTACCTGTGCCTCTGAGAGGCACTCACTAACAGCTTTTTTTTCAGGCGACTGTCACCCAGCTCGGTGCCCACGACGCATTACGTCCAGGTGGTCACTTAACTTTCTTACCAAAATATTTACAACACCAGTTTGCACTACAGTGACAGTCTCATATAAAATTTCACAGGTCGAGAATTTGCGTCGCAAATCTGTAGGAACAAAATCCTATAAATATAACAGTGTCCAAAAAATTTTCGCTGGCATTGTGATACATTCACACATTTACACACATTTCATAACTCTTAAAGTACGATTCTTGGTTTCCAACATCCTTTTCCACAAATCAGAGTCCCTAACCACTACTCATTATTCATATATGTATTCGTCGACACTTCTTCAATATTTGATCAAAATAAATACGTAGCATAATCAAATTCCTCATTTACGGTAGCATCATCTTATTGATTGTAAACATACCTCAACAGTATAATATACATCATCACCGTAATAATAACATCATAAAACCTCAGTCAAATCTCAAAATCGTCGTAGCTTCCTCCAATAGTGTCAAAACCTAAAAAAATTCTCTGCTCATGTCAAAAGTGTCATCTGCCTCAAACGCACTTTAAAAATCATGATCCCATACCAAATACATCATTCAGAGCTCTCATAGTATCACAATGGCTCCGAAAAAAATATGAACAGTTCACAAAGTACTGACAAAATACAATTTCATAAGTGTGAAGTTATCCAACTGTATAATTACGTAAACATCTGTCACTGCTGTAGTAAAGAAATGTTTGTTTCTCTGTTAAATAATCAGATAGCTGTGTAATTCTGTGTTAGAGAAATATGGTACCGAAGTGTAAAGTTGTATAAGCAAATACCATATTAGCTAGAGCTCCTTGTGCTTGCCAAACACATGGTACACAAAGTAAGCGTGTACCCCCCTGAGGATTAATGTAATTATACCCTCAGGTGTTACAGATTATTGCAATGGAATGAAATGTATTACGGAAAACCTTTGTATTATTGTACTTCAAATATCTTTAAATATAAATGATTTAAGTACAAAATTAATCACTCAAATGCGTGTCCTGTAGCGCTAAATGTGCGTCTTGCTGTAAGATAATTCTGTGGAAGTGTCGTAATTATCGTCCTCCGAAAGCTAAGTTCTGCAGAAGTCAATGTACTTATCTCATGATAAACAAAAGTGAAATGCTTTGAGTATATATGTCTTAGTTATTACGCTTATTTCCGTGATGAAGAAAGTACTGTGCTGTAACGTATTGTTGTGCTACAGAAAAGACTGTCTCATTGTAGCTATACCACAAAAGTTACTACTAATACATGTTTTACTTTCCAGAATAATACAGAAAAACTGTGCAGATATGAAACAGAAACACCGCAAAAGCAACATTGTAAATTGTCACTCATTAGTAGCGTCGTGATAAAATCGTGTAGCTGTCACATAAACTAACCACTGTCTCATCTGGTATCTCACAGAAAGTACCTTAAATCCAGAATGTATTTTCAAGTAAACCAAAATGTTGCATTAAAATCTCATTAGCAGTACTGGTAAATGTTCTAAGTATATGAGCCTTATAGTCGTTATGTAATCGTGCAACTAACAACCAAGAATGTACAAATACAACACTGTGTCGTCTGTTCACTATAACAATGCATTCGTAATTTCTGTTTAAAAATGTTCCCTAGGTTCTAGACTGGATATTTAACTTCAAACATTGTTGTATGTTAACAGATTCTAAGTCTAACAAAGCATACTAGCAATGTAAAGTGAAAAGTTTTATGGCAAAGACAAAGTTAAAAAGCAGATTCTCTTTCAATAAACGGTTTCACATGTGAAATGTGGTGTAAACCTTTACTCTTCCTAGTACGCAGAGTTTCAACTTCAACGCAATTATCATGTGGTATACGTCGGATTCTGTAAGGTCCATTGTAAACCAGAAAGAATTTGTGACTCAAGTGTTTCTTCTTATGTGACAATGAATGAGCTTTAATGAGAACTTTCTGACCAATATACAATTTCTTTGAATTTGCTTTACCGTGTAGTTTTCTCCTTTTGTCTGCTGCAGATTTTATATTTTTAAGAGCCAAATCAATTATGTCTTTGTGTCGAAGTTTACGTGTATTCGGGAAAGGTACAAGCGCTCTGATTCTGTTCGGTGGTTCTTCATTCTTCAGTACACGAGTAGGTGGTAAAGCAGTGGAATCATGAGGCATTTCATTCAGCACGTTTTGAAATAAGTGTAAATATCTGTCCCAATGCTGATGCTTTCTGTGACAATAAAGTCTGCAAAGCTTATTGATTTCTTTCATAATCCGTTCGGAGGGGTTACAATGTGGTGAGTACAATGAAATAAAAACAGGTTTGATTTTATGGTTACGAAGCATGCGTGACCAAACAGCAGATCTGAATTGCGGTCCGTTATCTGAAATGACTTTACTAGCGTGTCCAACTTCACGTAAGAAATTTTTAACAAAGGCGTTGGATACAGATCGTCCAGTGGCTTTACATAACGGAGTGAAAGAAACAAATTTTGAAGTAAGTTCAACAGCGACTAGAACGTACGAAAATCCGTTAGATGTTCTGACAAGGGGTCCCAAGAGATCAACAGCAGCAAATTCTTTTAATTTAGGAGTAATAACAGGAAACAACGGAGCACGATGTGAGATAGTAGATGGTTTCGCCTTTTGACAAAGTTTACAAATAGACAAGACTCTTCGAATTCGCTTTTCCATATTGTTAAAATAACAAGTCGTTCGAAGAATATGATAACATTTTCGTGGGCCAAAATGTGCGTAGCTGAAATGAATGTACCAAATGAGCTTATTAACAAAATCGTCTGGAATGCAAAGTACCCATAGCTTGTCATCAACAGTGCAGCGTTTGAAGAGTATGTTGTTTCTAACCAGGTAATAATGCCGAATCTGAGTGTGTGTCTTTTCATGCCATTTACTTTTGATGTCTTTCCAAATCGGATCTTTATCTTGTTCATGAGCAATGTCCTTTAAAGATGTGGTGATGAAGTTTTCAAAGGCGACTTTCTGAATGTAGAGAATACTGAAATTTTTCTCAATGTTGCCTTTTTCTCAATGTTTTCTCAAGCCCAGCCGGTGCGCGTGACAGCGCGTCCGCAACAATGTTCTCCTTGCCGGGAATGTAGACTATTGTGAAGCGGAATTCTTGCAGAAACAATGCACAACGTTTTAACCTGTCATGATTTAATTTTGAAGACATAAGAAATTGTAATGCACGATGATCACTGTATACTTTTACGTGCTTACCAGAAAGAAAGAAACGGAATTTGTTAAATGCCCAAACGATAGTTAAAGCTTCTAATTCAGTAACGGAATAATTTTTTTCAGATTTTGTTAGCACTCGGCTAGCAAAAGCAATGGTTTTCTGAACAGTAATGTCATTTTCTATGGCTTCTTGAAATAAATGGGCACCAAGACCGACTTTAGAAGAATCCGTGACAGATCTGGATGAGCTAGTATTGGCGCGTGAAGTAACGCTTCTTTCAAAGAATTGAATTCCAACTGTGCTTGTTCGTCCCAGTTCCAAATAGTATTTTTTCCAGTGAGAGAACAAAGTTTTGGTGTAACAAGAATTTGCATATTCAGAAAACGACGGTAAAAATTTACGAGACCTAGAAAACTGGGACTTGCTTTTTGTGGATGGAACTGGAATGGCTCTGATTGCTTCTAACTTTTCAGGATCCGGCTGAATGCCTTCAGAAGAAATAATATATCCCAAAAACCTCACCTTTGACCTACCGAATACAGACTTTTCCAAGTTAACAGTAATTCCAGATTCTGCAAAAATACGTAACAAACTGTTAAGGATGCGATTATGTTGTTCCCATGAGGCTTCTGCTATCAGAATATCGTCCACATATAAGGTGATGTGACGTTTTAAGAACTCAGGTAATATGGAATTTAGCTCGCGAATGAATGCTGCCGAAGAAATGTTCAAACCAAAAGGAAGTTTCCGAAACTGATAACAAACGCCGAAACAAAGGAAAGCTGTGTATTTTCTACATTCTGGATGAAGTTCGATCTGATAAAAGCTGGATCTGAGATCAATAGAAGACAACACTTTTACGCCATTAAAATTTTGAAGAAGTTCTTCCATCGTTTGTGACCTGTCTGTTTCAGGAATGATGATAGTATTGATTTGTCTCGAATCTAAGACAGGTCTGATCGATCCATTTTTCTTCTCAACAACATGTAATGGATTGTTGTATGAGCTTACTGCAGGCTCAATAATGCCCTCATTAAGCATAGATTGTATTTCTGTTCTAACACGGTCCCTATAACGTGCTGGAATTACGTATGGTCTAACACAAAATTTAGTGTGCTCACGAACACGAAATTGGTATTGAAATCCCTTGATTGTTCCTGTTTTGTGAGTAAAAACTGTGGAATGTGCTTGTAAAATATCAAAAAGGTCTTGTCTATCAGTGTCGTTACAATTCTCAATTGTTAGAATCTTATTCTGAATTAACTCACTAGTATCAAATATGTCGTCGATATCATCCCTGTCAGTACTTGCAGAGTGATTGTTAGTGTCTAGTTCCGTAGAAAATTCCGAACTGTTGTCTAACACAAGGTAAAGCCAATTAATTTCTTCGTCATGGTTTGAGAGCCAATCTTCAAATTTCAAAGCTATTGACTTACCTTCTTTCTCTAAACTTATTTCAGCATCGTGAAAGTTTAAGATTGCTTTGTATTCATTCAGAAAGTCTACTCCCAATATAATTTCCGTCGACAATAATGGAACAATGAGAAAGTTCATAGAGAAGGTGTGGCTTCGACAAAAGAATTCTAAGTTGGTTTGTTGGAGTACATCTACACTTTTTCCAAAGATGGCACCTTGTAATTTAATCTTACGTAACGGAAGCGTGGGGCAATCGTTCGATTTGTTACATGTGCTAAAGGCTGTTTCACTAATTACTCAAATGGGACTGCCAGAGTCAAGTACTGCCGTAAATTTTACGTCATTTACAGTAATGTGAATCACAGGATATGCAACGTTGTTATGTTTTACGTCGTGTTCCTGGAGTAAGATGTCCCTAATGTCTTCCATTTTTACGTAATTACTAGCTACGGCAGTTGCGTCGTCAGTTTCATAAGTACGTTTTGTGGCTGCCAGCGGTGTGAGTCATTGCCTATTGTCTCTTTGTTGGCGCGCGTCGTTATTGGGATTTGGAGAACTAACTTCTACAAATTCACCTCCTGGAGAGGGCCCTGCTCTGTTTGAATCCCGCCAGTTCTGATGCAATTCAGGTCTGTCGTTACGATCATATCGTCTGTCGTCATGTCGGTAGATGCCATAGTTTCTTTCTTGTCGGTCACGTGGTGGAGAATTTCTCCCTGAATCGTAACTGCGCGCTGGACCGTTGCGTCTAAAGTTATTCTGTCTCCCTTGATAATAATTATTTTGGTTCCCAAATTGTCTGTTTCTCTGATTGTCTCTGTGATAGTCACTACCGCGGAGAGGTGATCTTTCCCTGTAATTATTACTACTCTGCCAACGGTTGTCATACGGGTGGTGTCTGTTTTGGTCACGATATGTGTTGTGAGAATAGCCTTGTCGTGTCCAGTTATTATTTCTTTCATCACGGAATTGTGACAGATGTGACCTGTAATTGTTGTGCTCCTGTTTCCGCGTTTTCCGATTGTCAGTGTCAATTTCCAGTTCTTGTAACAGTCCCTGAAAAGCCTCAATGTCTTCTTTGCAACGTCCTGCTAAAATAATATGTCGTAAATGTTCAGGTAATTTGATTAAGCAAATGTGGATGAGTTCTGAGGGGCTGTATGGGTTTGACAGGTACTGATTCTTGTGCAACATGTCTTCAAAATATTTCACAAGACTGGAGAATTCAGATTGTTCGAAATGTTTCATCATTATGATGCCATGTTTTACTCGGTCTTGTGTGGCTTGAGACCAATATGCTGAGAGGAAGGCATGGTAAAATTCTCCTTCACTGTGGCAATCGTGAATGACCGATCGCATTCTTACAGCTGGTTCATTCTCTAAGTAGCCACACATAAATTCTAATCTGTGTTCTAACGACCAGTTAGGAGGAAAACAATGAGAGAATTGATGGAGCCTTGCTTGTGGATGAATGTCGTTGCCAGAATTCTTAAATGTTTTGAATTTACGTGTAGTAATGAACAGCTTATAGTCAAAATCATCATGTCGGCGAGTCGCATATCGGTCATTGTTAGGTCGTGTCGGCCGTTCCATCTCAAAATTCGGTGCACATTGCCAATTTCTTTCATAACTTCCGAAATGCCCTGTGTTATTATTTTGAGGCTTTTCCGTATTTCTAAGTCCCTCTTCCCGTGTTGGAGTGCGAGTGTCCTCTGAAATACGTAATTCTTGTATTACCTGTGTCACCTGATCTTGTACTTCCCGGATTTCTCTTTGGTGTTGCGTATTAATTTGATGCAGATTTTGTTTCAGTTTCCTAATTTGTTCGCTCTCTTCTGTGTCATTAAAGACTACCGGTTTTGTGTCATTCAGATTATCATCTACCTTCGTAGATAAATTATTTAGCTGACCCGAAAGTTCAACTACTTTCTCTGATAATGAACTAATTTCCTCCATGTGTCTTTCTGAACCAATTTTCAGAGTATCTACTGTGTCCTTTAAGTTTTCTTCAGTTTTTGCAAGTTGCATAACCGAATCGGTAGATGCAACTGAGTCAAATTTAGCTTGCAAGGTCTCATGACTTTCATGAACAATAGTTTGCAGTTCTGTTATGGCTGCTTCGTGATTCTGTAATGCATTTTCATGCCGCGAAAAAATAGGTTGAAAATGCTCACAAATTTGAGTTTTTACGTCATTACAGACTTTTTGACATTTCGATTCAATGTTATGTTACTCAGTAGTTAAATCTTCACGTGTTTGTTCAAGAGTTTGTTCCAATGAGTCTAACTTTTGAAGATTTTGTTCCATTGTGTCTAACTTTTTAAGATTTTGTTCCACTGTGTCTAACTGTTGCTGTGTTTGTCTCTGGTGTTGTTCCATTGTGTCTAACTTTTGAAGCTTTTGTCCCACTTGTTGCATTAATTGTAATAACAATGCACTGGTGTCTGAAACATGTTCCTCAGTGCTTTCCGGCAGTGAATTTGCACCGGCAACATTCACATTTTGACAAGCAGAAAATGTGTCTTGACTCATTTGAGAAAACGGTGAGAACCCAAAACCTGAGTCTACAGTATTTGCAATATTGTGTTCTGTCATTACCGATTCCTGAGGCGAGCTGTTGTCGACCGATCGATCGATAATGCTTCCCTGTTCACTGCCTGTTTCATTGTCTACACCATTATTTGACGCCCGCTCCATTTCCCTATGTACAATTACCAAATTACTACTTTGAATGTCTGTTAATTCATTACACAGTGGTGCTGATAAGCTACGCTCGTCGTCACTATTATTTCTCAGTTTACTTTGTAGCCTAGTGTTACGTTTTTCACACGCCATTATTGTCACAATATTTCACACGATAACACAGAAAAGCACAATTTGAAGAGCAAAAATAAGGGAACTCATTAACACAGCACTGAAAATAATATCTAGTTAATTCCAAGCGCAGCTGCGAAATACTTGGTGCAAATCTAAATGCATGCCACAACTGTGTACAACAATGAAAAACTACAGCTACAAAGGAAATTCTCTCTATAATTACGTGCTAGCAATAAACAAAGCTACACTAATTACGCAAACTACAAGAAAAAGTCAGAAGATTCCAGTGAGGTTATCCTCGGCTAAGGGTCGACATATGAAACGTCCCCTTTGAACAATTTATACAGGACTGTGCTTAACCTGACACACAATATTTTTAGCGCAACGCAATCTGACTTTCAGAAATCCCTAAAAAAGAATGGCCCTGACTAACATTAACCTATGCATTTCACAAATCGCTTACCTCACAAAAATCTTGGTTACTCGAACTACTGCAATACAGCGAGCGCCACTACTGCCAGCTAAATAAAAGATTCAAACTATGGAAGGCACTAACTACTGATAGGCATAGTTAGCAAATGAAAGATTTTAATAGTGAACAAACACTGTATTTACCTTAATAGTCATAATATATATAGCAGTTCATGACAAATTACAAAACTCCGCCATCTCTCTCCCCACATCCACCACTGCTGGCGGCTCACCTCCAACTGCGCAACGCTACGCGCTGTTCACATCCAGCTGCCGCTGCCAAACACTACAATGGCAGACAACAATGTAAACTAGACACAGACTGCCCACAGCACAGCCAGTGATTTTTATACAGAGGTGGCGTTACCAATAAAAAAAACCTAAACAGCCTACTTACAACAACAACAAAGTCACACACAGGGTGGGTAATATACTAAAGAAACAAGGACTCAACATAGCATACAGAACCAACAACACAATACAGAGCAGCCGGCCGTTGTAGCCGAGCGGTTCTAGGCGCTTCAGTCCGGAACCGCGCGACTGCTACGGTCGCAGGTTCGAATCCTGCCTCGGGCGTGGATGTGTGTGATGTCTTTAGGTTAGTTAGGTTTAAGTAGTTCTAAGTTCTAGGGGACTGATGACCTCAGATGTTAAGTCCCATAGTGCTCAGAGCCATTTTGAGCCACAATACAGAGCAGACTCGGAAGAATTACCACCAACACTGACAAATACAGCCAGTCCGGCATCTACCAACTTACTTGCAACTGCTGTCAATCTGTATATGTGGGCCAAACATGTAGGACCTTAACCAGATATAATGAACACCTTAGAGCACTGAAAAGCAATAGCACACACTCAACATTTGCAGACCACCTGGTAGTACACAACCACCACCCACAAAACATTGAAACTGACCTTCACATCCTAAAAACTAGCAGCAGCCTACACCAAAAATTAACTATAGAAGAAAACTACCACATCCAAAAGTCAATAGACCAAGGAAAGAAAGTACTCAATGAATACACATCACTGTGCAACAAAACTCTCTTCGCCACAATAGAAGAACTATACAAGTAACACACACACACTCACACACACACACACACACACACACACACACACACACACACACGCACGCGCGCGCGCGCGCGCGCGCGCACAAACACAAACAAACAAATCCTCCCTCTCTCTCTTTTATTTCTTGCTTTCTTTCAGTCTCTCTCTCTCTCTCTCTCTCTCTCTGGCCCAGTACTCATCACACACACGCAAACCCACATAAACCACACCACTAACACCAAATACAATTCAAACTCGCGCGCCTCACCCAGCAGAACACGCTACGAAACAAATGAATGCCACACAGCCACAACAACACGTAATGGCAGCGAAAACTCCGCCTATGTTTTGAGTAATCGGAAAAACTGCACTGCCACGCGAACACAGGCAAAGATGTAAGCCTGTTTACTTCGCCAACAACACAGGAAAACGTACCACAACTTCAAAATTGTAAATTACAGAAAGAAAACGCGATACAGTCTTATTTCCGTTCGTAAGTGCATAACAAACAGAAAATAAATTACGTTTTGCTGTTTGCAGATGACAAGTTTTATATTCTGTAGCAGAACAGCTACCAAAGCAAGAGGACAATAACATCATGTAAGGTATGTTACTTATGATTACACCCACTTTTCGCCAATTAAGTTATAAACGCAACTTTTACATAATATTGTAAACGACGCAAATGTTAATATGTTAACAACAAATTCACAGTTAAAATAAAAATAGATCCCACTGACGGTAGCACAAAAGTGCGTAAACATGTATGTGTGAAACAAAAAGAAAAAAGGTGTCTTGCATAAGGCGGAACTTCTCATCCCATTTTCTTAGCAAGCACGGAGACAAGAAGAAGAACTGCTCCACAAGATAATTATTAAAGTTGTTATTGTACATAACCTCCAGTAGGCATGTGACATTTGTAGTAATAGCAATAATTGACAATTAGTATCATCGATTATATTTCACTGGTGCATAATATGAGGAGTTATCTTCATCTCTCTGAAAATGGTGCTCGAGAACATTTTAAATGTGGAAATATTTAGTTTGACGCTATATTGTGACTTATATCAAGGGTAGACCAAATTAATTACATTCAGATTGTCAATTTCCTTGTATGCTTGCCTGCGTAGCGTAGTATTTTAGGCAACATGTATTTGCCGCAGTTATAAACATGGTCAGTTTAGTTTTATGACGTCGATTGCTTGGGCCTAATTTCTATAAAGTCATCTATTACCTATAACTATTAAGACATGGAAATAACACTGGTTTGATGCAGCTCTCCATGCTACTCTATCCTGTGCAAGCTTCTTCATCTCCCAGTACCTACTGCTACCTACATCCTTTTGAATCTGCTCATTGTATTCATCTCTTGGTCTCCCTCTACGATTTTTACCCTCCACGCTGCCCTCCAATACTAAATTGGTGATCCCTTGATGCCTTAGAACATGTCCTACCAAACGATCCCTTCTCCTAGTCAAGTTGTGCCACAAACTTCTCCCCAATCCTATTCAATACCTCCTCATTAGTTATGTGATCTACCCATCTAATCTTCAGCGTTCTTTTGAAGCACCACATTTCGAAAGCTTCTATTCTCTTCTTGTCCAAACTATTTATCGTCCATGTTTCACTTCCATACATGGCCACACTCCAGACAAATACTTTGAGAAATGACTTCCTGACACTTAAATCTATATTCGATGTTAACAAATTTCTCTTCTTCAGAAACGCTTTCCTTCCCATTGCCAGTCTACATTTTATATCCTCTCTACTTCAACCATCATCAGTTATTTTGCTCCCCAAATTACAAAACTCCTTTACTACTTTAAGTGTCTCATTTACTAATCTAATTCCCTCAGCATCACCCGATTTAATTCGACTACATTCCATTATCCTAGTTTTGCTTCTGTTGATGTCCATCTTGTATCATCCTTTCAAGACACTATCCATTCCGTTCAACTGCTCTTCCAAGTCCTTTGCTGTCTCTGACAGAATTACAATGTCATCGGCAAACCTCAAAGTTTTTATTGCTTCTCCATGAATTTTAATACCTACTCTGAATTTTGCTTTTGTTTCCTTCACTGCTTGTTCAATATAAAGATTGACTAACATCCCTTCCAAACCACTGCTGCCCTTTCATACCTCTCGACTGACTCTTATAACTGCCATCTGGTTTCTGTACAAATTGTAAATAGCCTTTCGCTCCCTGTATTTTACCCCTGCCACCTTCAGAATTTGAAAGAGAGTATTCCAGTCAACATTGTCAAAAGCTTTCTCTAAGTCTACAAATTCTAGAAACGTGGATTTGCCTTTCCTTAATCTAGCTTCTAAGATAAGTCGTAGGGTCAGTATTGCCTCACGTGTTCCTATATTTCTACGGAATCCAAACTGATCTTCCCCAAGGTCGGCTTCTACTAGTTTTTCCATTCGTCTGTAAAGAATTCGCGTTAGTGTTTTGCAGCTGTAGCTTATTAAACTGATTGTTCGGTAATTTTCACATCTGTCAACACCTGCATTCTTCGGAATTGGAATTATTATATTGTTCTTGAAGTCTGAGGGTATTTCGCCTTTCTCATACATCTTGCTCACCATATGGCAGAGTTTTGTCAGGACTGGCTCTCCCAAGGCCGTCAGTAGTTCTAATGGAATGTTGTCTACTCCCGGGGCCTTGTTTCGACTCAGATCTTTCAGCGCTCTGTCAAACTCTTCACGCATTATCATATCTCCCATTTTATCTTCGTCTACATCCTCTTCCATTTCCGTAATATTGTCCTCAAGTACATCACCCTTGTATAGACCCTCTATATACTCCTTCCACCTTTCTGCTTTCCCTTCTTTGCTTAGAACTGGGTTTCCATCTGAGCTCTTGATATTCATACAAGTGGTTCTCTTTTCTCCGAAGGTCTCTTTAATTTTCCTGTAGGCAGTATCTATCTTACCCCTAGTGAGATAAGCCTCTACATCCTTACATTTGTCCTCTAGCCATCCCTGTTGAGCCATTTTGCACTTCCTGTCAATCTCATTTTTGAGGCGTTTGTATTCCTTTTTGCCTGCTTCATTTACTGCATTTTTATATTTTATCCTTTCATCAATTAAAATCAATATTTCTTCTGTTACCCAAGGATTTCTACTAGCCCTTGTCTTTTTACCTACTTGATCCTCTGCTGTCTTCACTATTTCATCCCTCAACGCTACCCATTCTTCTTCTACTGTATTTCTTTCCACCATTCCTGTCAATTGTTCCATTTGCTCTCCCTGAAATTCTGTATAACCTCTGGGTTAGTCATTTTATCCAAGTCCCATTTCCTTAAATTCCCACCTTTTTGCAGTTTCTTCAGTTTTAATCTACAGTTCATAGCCAGTAGATTGTGGTCAGAGTCCACATCTGCCCCTGGAAATGTCTTACAATTTAAAATCTGGTTCCTAAATATCTGTCTTACCATTACATAATCTAGCTGAAACCTGTCAGTATCTCCATACTTCTTCCATGTATACAGCCTTCTTTTATGATTCTTGAACGAAGTGTTAGCTATGATTAAGTTGTGGTCTGTGCAAAATTCTACCAGGCGGCTTCCTCTTTCATTTCTTAGCCCCAATCCATATTCACCTACTACGTTTCCTTCTCTCCCTTTTCCTACTACCGAATTCCAGTCACCCATCACTATCAAATTTTCGTCTCCCTTCACTACCTGAATAATTTCTTTGATTTCATCATACATTTCTTCAATTTCACGTCATCTGCAGAGCTAGTTGGCATATAAACTTGTACTACTGTAGTAGGCGCGGGCTTCGTGTCTATCTTGGCTACAATAATGCGTTCACTATGCTGTTTGTAGTAGCTTACCCGCACTCCTATTTTCCTATTCGTTATTAAAGCTACTCCTGCATTACCCCTATTTGATTTTGTATTTATGATCCTGTATTCGCCTGACCAAACGTCTTGTTCCTCCTGCCACCGAACTTCACTAATTCCCACTATATCTAACTCTAACCTATCCATTTCCCTTTTTAAATTTTCTAACCTACCTGCCCAATTAAGGGATCTGACATTCCACGCTCCGATCCGCAGAACATTAGTTTTCTTTCTCCTGATAACACTGGAGTACTTAATTTGGAGTTAACAATCATGTTTTAAACACTAATTTGACCCCTGTGTGTGGATATGGACACTAATATTATGATACTTGACGTAAAGAACGCTATGTTTGTGTTTCAGAGGTGGTTTTGCACACATCTTAGATTTGGAAAGAATGTTGTGACGTCTGACAAGCATCACAGGTCTGGAAAATGGTCGACTGTTCTTTGTTAACTATTTGTACAGGGAAATAACACTGGAGTGCTGACTGTAGAGTTGACAGTCACGTTTTAAGCACCA
Organism: Schistocerca serialis cubense; assembly: GCF_023864345.2. Taxonomy (NCBI): domain Eukaryota; kingdom Metazoa; phylum Arthropoda; class Insecta; order Orthoptera; family Acrididae; genus Schistocerca; species Schistocerca serialis. Next base: position 456,642,464 of record NC_064641.1, on the reverse strand, counting down.
ATTTGACGACCATACCATACGCGTGTATGTAGAAATCAGCATTACAAAGCCTTAAATTAACTATTTTCCGCATCTGTGATGTCAAATGTCACAATACTTTTCCCAAGTCCAAAAGTCTGTAAAAATTATGTCCTCTTCATGATGTCCGGTGACAGCGACTCCATCAGTCGTTTAGTCCGTATTGTGGCGGTCTCGGATGTGGTTTGCAAAACCGAGCTTTGCTTTGAAGATCCGGTCGCACGAAGGGCAATACAGTTGCACAGTGGAGTTATACGTATAGCTGTAATTGGGCTTCGGCTTAGATTTGCGGAGCTTTCGTTTATAGTCCAGGTTCTTTAGGCGGATATGCTCGAATTGTTCCACACTCTTGTGTAAAGTTGAGCGCCACTCTGATCGGTGCAACGCAAGCTGCTCCCACCGTTTGCTCGTTATACCACAGGCTGAGAGATGGCGTTTGATGTTGTCTTTATATCGCAGGTGTTGTCCACCTTGCCGCCGCTTTCCACACGAGAGCTTCGAGTAGAACATCGCTTTGGGAAGTCTACTGTCGTCCATGCGTTTGATGTGGCCACTCCATCCCATTTGGTGTTTCGTTAAGAGAGCTTCAATGCCAGGTAGTTTCACACGACGCAAAATCTCCGTGTTTGGAACACGGTCTTCCCATTTCATGAGGAGAATTGATCTCAGACAGCGAAGATGAACGGTGTCTAGCCTCCTAATGTCTGCTTTATAACAGCACCAGGTTTCCGAGGCGTAGAGTAAAGTTGGTAATATTTTTGCTTTGTAGACCTCCAATTTTAGTTTGTAGTCTGAGATCATGTGATTTCCATACTCGGTGATTCAGTTTGCCTAAAACTGAGGCTGCATTGACTATACGGGCTGCAATTTCTGTTGTCAGGCTGTTGTCGCTTCTAATTTGGCTACCTAGATATTTAAAGTGTGACACGTTTTCCAAATGTTTGTTGTCCAGCTTAATACTACAGTCTTCTGTATTGGAGCGCCTAAGTGGATGTTGAAGGACATGCGTCTTGGTGATGCTTATGACTAAACCAAATCTTCGGCAGGAGTTATTTAGCAGGTTCATGTATGTTTGGAGAGATTCAGGAGAATTGGCCATCATATATACGTTATCTGCGTAAGTAATTTCTAAGATAGATATTTTATTTACGCGACTTTTTGTTCTGAGGCAAGAGATGTCGAAGACACTTTTATCTGTTCTACAGTCAAGACCCATTTGACCACTACAGGCTTTGGTCGCGTCTCTCATAACAGCTATGATATAAAGTGAGAAAAGTGTGGGTGCCATTACACAGCCCTGTTTTACACAGCATGTCACGGAAAATTGGTCTGAAAACTCGTTTTCATGGCTAATTTTTGCAATCATGTTGTCATGATACTGTCTAATGAAGTTAATAATTTTGTCAAGGCAGCCGGTTTTCTTTAGTATAATCCAGAGAGTTTCCCGTGGGACTCGGACGAATGCTTTTTCCAGTTCTACAAAGCACATGAACAGACGCTGATGTTGCTCTAAGCTTTTCTCTTGCATTTGTTTGACAACAAATATGGCATCCACTGTGCCTCTGTTCGGGCGAAAGCCACACTGGGTGTCTGGTAGCACTTTTTCTGCGAGGTGGGTTAGCCGGTTGTTGGGTATGTGAGCCAGAACTTTCCCCGCTGCTGAGAGAAGAGAGATTTCCCGCGAGAACTGCAGCTAGAAATGTCACCTTTGCCTTTGTAAATCTTGAAAAAACAGGCGTCTTTCCAATCTTGTGGAATGATTTCTCACTCCCAAATCCTTGAAATTAGAACAAACAGTGGGTTCGTAATGTATGATCCACCATATTTATAAAGTTCTGGTGGTAAGTTGTCTAATCATGCTGATTTGATATTTTTCTGCTTAGCCAATGCTGAAATGAATTCACTCAACGAAGGGGCATCAGCAAGTTGTTCGTGGACTGGCAGGCCTTCAAGTGATTCTATGTATGGAATATCAGTCGTCTGATGGTTGGTATTAAGAACGTCATCAAAATGTTCTGTCCACCGAGCAAGGATATAACTCTGTTGCGTCAGCTGACAGGTTTTATCTTTGTCATAAACAGGTGCTATCTTCCTTGATTTTGGGCCAAAGATAGTTTGGGTGTGGTGTGGCTCTGAGCACTATGGGACTTAACATCTGTGGTCATCAGTCCCCTAGAACTTAGAACTACTTAAACCCAACTAACCCAAGGACATCACACACATCCATGCCCGAGGCAGGATTCGAACCTGCGACCGTAGTAGTCGCGCGGTTCCGGACTGAGCGCCTGAACCGCTAGACCACCGCGGCCGGCAAAGATAGTTTTCAGGCACTCGAAGAATCTGCCTGCTTGGTTTTTGTCAGCATATGATTGCATTTCATTGGCTTTATTCAGCCACCATATATCTTTGAGGGCGCGCACTTTCACTTCCAGGTTGCAATGCGAAGAGATGCTCTGAAGTCATTAACAAGCAGCTGAACCGTCAAACCAATGTTGGTTCTTTCTCTGAAGTTTTCCCAAGACTTCTGTGGCACATCTGCGCAGTTTGGTAGCATATAAATTCCAGTGCTCATCCACAGTGGCAGACTCAGAAATCAAAAGGCCATCAGAACCGAATGCATCGTCCAGTTTTGCTCTCATAGTCTGATCGTAGACCAAGATTTTGCAGGATAATTTTGATGGTATTTTGTGTGACGCTCGACGTGGTTCTTTCAAAGTTATGTTTTAAATGTCTCTAAAAATACACTTGCAATGTAAAGAAAGTGCAATATCTCGCAAGTACCATAATGTTACATATACAGTGCATTTCAGGCGGAATGGACTGCCGGCACAGTAAGAAAGACATCCTTCTAAAATTTGGCTGGGTTACTCCTCAGGTATGTCAGCAGGGAGTAATAGGCTGTATTTTTATTTTAATTTGTTCATTAGTTACAGCGAAAAAAGTGACCAAAAACACAGGACTAATATACATTTTTATTTCAAACGTCCTCCATTTGCAACCGGTAGGCTGTGTAACACTATGCTGAAACTAATACACGGTTGCTGAGTAACAGCCATGTTCAAAATTGTAAGTCCTCCATTTTATTATTTTGTCAGATACAAAAAAGTGCTATTACTGCAGGACTTCCGTCATGGATGCATCTGATTTCAGATAGAATGACTTATCAGAAATTGGTTCTAAGAATCAATAAATACCGTTGAGAAAGATTATGTGGATTGCAAGTTTTTTTTTTTAAAGTAATCGTGAAAATCGCTAATTTTGTAGGCTGACTGACACGATTGTCCCTTTCTTAAAGCAGATAGAAAACTGAGTATCAGTCTTGTCGTTTTAACACAATTGTTTTTAGTTGGTTGATTTGGAAGAGGGGACCATGCAGCGATCTCATCAGTCCCATCTGATTTTTGAATGATGGGAAAGAGGGTCGGCCATGCCCTTTCAATTAAACCATTCCTGCATTTTTAATTGTTACTCCGGAATGTTGTACCTCATAACACTTATGTCCTAATGACTACATGGTAGATGAACAACTGTGGTTTACACAGTTATGGTCATACTGTGTGATTGCAAATTCCGACTGCGAGAAAGAGTCCTATGCTGCTAAAGTACTTGATATGCTATGAAATCCTGTTACTTATTCCTCTTAACACCAACACTTATTTCGACTTTGGTCACATGTAATTACTAGTTGGTTGAAGAGTCTTTTTTCATATGCTGTAAAACGAAGACGGTGATTGTGTGATAATTTCTGGAGTCATACTGCTGTGAGGGAAACTACTGCCATTGAGATGACGCTGTTTTTGAACGTCGCTGGACCGCAACGAAATGGCGGTTTCAATGTTGTCAATTACAAAATTAATTACAAAATTCAAAATATTCATGACTGCGCCTGTGCTCATTTCGAAGATACACACTGTAAAATTTCTAAAAAAAACTATATTTTATTATGTCGGATAAATATTGGAGACAAGACTGCATGCCAGAGTACTTACATGGCAGGCTGTTTATCAGTTTCAGTCTGAACATTTCTAGGTTTGGCCTCTACTCTGCTTAAGCTCTCTTTTAAAATATTTCTCGGTTCAATGCACAAAACAATAACTATCAAACTTCAGTCTTAGTACAGTCAATAGAACAGGTAAAATAAACAGTCCATTTTCTGTAACCGTAACACGGAAACTCGTTATGCTGCTCGAAGAAATTACGGTGTATTAGCGTTGTCGGATGTAATTGCTTCTGGTTCTATGTTGTTCCAGGTGATGCCTGCTTCTTCTTCTCTTCCTCCTCCTTGACGTCTTCTGCGATGAACTTGAAATACATAAATCTGCTCTCTTGTAACTCGTCTTTTCTTCAAGGCTCTTCAGCTCTTCTGAAATCCTCTACAGCGTTGGCTTTCGCAAAAATCTTCTTCTCGAAATATTGGTGAGGTACTGCAACAATAGGGAAGCAATTGCTTTCCAGAAGGCTCTGAGTTCTACTCTTCCCTCCCCGTAAATTACTGCACTCTCTGTCTCAGTATAATGTCTCTGGAATATAAGTTTCTCCACTCTCCACCACTACCAAACTGCTCTGGCTACCACCAAATGATTAAATTTACAGTAGTTATCAGACGTGCCACATCCGTCCATTTTAGTACACTTCAGTTCCACCACAGAATCCTGCTCATGAACTCTTACTTCTGTGCTGATCGCTTTTCTTTTTAAATTTTACATAAATAAAATGTTTCCTGTCGGACCAAAGCTTCCAAAGATACATAGATGTTACATATAATTACACTGAAAGAATAACATTAAGAATTTGTACATCATTTTTCTATACGTGTTTAATACATAGTCACGAAATAAATAAAAAAGCTTTAAAAGGAAAAAATAAAACTACTTTATCACACATTCCTTCAGGATATTAAATCGATGTAAGGATGTTATGTAATTACAGAGGCGTCTGAAAATAAGTCCGTTACAAACCCATATTTGATGTGCGTATCGGTCAACACTTCAGCAACAAAATTTCAACTCTGCTGCATATCACTGTTACGCACAACTATCATTGTCGGGAAAATCCGAGATAGTGCCGAGCAACTGAGTGGTAGCCTTGTGACGAAGAATAAATGGGCCCCAATTTTCCATGAGTGAATGCAAAAAGTTTGTTTCCAAACAAGACACAGCGCATACCGTCGATATTTGCGTTTTGCAGATATTTTCGGTGCAGTACACAAACAATCACAAATGAGAGGAGCGAGAAATTAAAGAACATGCTATTATTCTGTACGAGCGCATGGAGATCACGAGTGCATTGTACCAAAATGCTCAGAAAAATTACTAAAGAACCTCCAAAATTTTGTTAGTACATTTAAGTTTATCGATATTTTCAGATTGAGTGTAGTACAGTGAAGTACACTATCGTAGATACTCTTTAATTATTGTGTATCCGACTGAGGGCATTCCACGACATTTTTTGCATCAGTGGTGAAACTAATGCGGTGTGTAGTTACCGCGAACTGTGAATACTACGTGGAATCGATCGCATGAGATTATCGAAACATTCTACCATTTCTCGAGAACAGTCATCCGGAAACTGGCTGAAGAAGCACCCCCATAGTAGCAACGCGTCTTGTGTTAGCATCGAGTCTACGAAGTATGATAATAACGGCATTCAGGCGATTTTGTCCATCTAAATGAAAGAAACAGAGTCAACAACAGACAAAATAAATGTGTGCAGAACTCCTTTAATACTGAGAGTAACAAAACACGATTTCATTTCGCAGTCTGCACTGGTCCAGTCTATCGATGTGTCCGAAAAACATAGACTTCCTTTTTCTTGTGGTGTATTAGATCCATTCTGTCCTTGATTTACGGTTCTGTTTCTCTTGTCTTCTCTATGTGCTGTCTCTTATATTTCTAGTTCCTGTATGCCCCTAGGAATATTTCGTTCTAAAAGTCCTAACCTCGTGAGTAAACCTTTCTGCTGCGTAAAAAGCTTCAGTTCAGATCACTGTCTTCACTTCGCATTGATCTGTTCTAGATTCGTATCTATACTTTACAGGTAACCTTCTGGTGAGTGATGGAGGACACATTGAGTACCACTGTCACTTACTCCCGTTTCTTTTAACGCTCCACACATGTGTGAGGAAAACGATTGTTGAAAGGCATCAGTGCGAGATTTTATCTCCCTACTTTTAGCTTCATGATCTTTTCGCGAGACAGTTATAAGAGGGAGCAGTGCGTTGGTTGGTGCATGTAGATAAATTTGCTGAGGGAACTTTATCTGGAAACCTCACTGTTTGTCTTGTAATGTCTGCCACTGGGGTCGATGAGCGTCTCCGGTATGCTTTTACTCGACGGACCTGTGATGAAATGAGCAGACCTTATTTGGATCTTTTCTACTTCCTCTAGCAATCAAGCTTGGTAGCGCTTTCCTGAATGACGAGCAATATTCAATATCGGGCGAAGGAGAGTTCTGCAAGCTACCTCCTTCGTGAGTGGCCCTCTCTTCCTGTGCGTTATTGTAATGAATTTCAGTCTGGTATCTGCCTCTCCTGTGAACATTAAAATGGTCGTACCACTTTAAATCGCTCGGTAAGGATGTCTCCGAGGTGTTTAATGGATGTAACTCCTTCTAATGATTGTTCTGGAATCGTGGAATTCTACAGTAATGGGTGTTTCCGCCTGTTTATGGGAAACACATTATATTTGTTGATGTTGACGGTCAACTGCCGGAAGAATGATGTAAGACTCACAGGATCTGTATTTACGTACTGTGAGACAACTGGGAGCTGTTTTGAATGACAATGGTTTTCCGACATCATACACTCCTGGAAATGGAAAAAAGAACACATTGACACCGGTGTGTCAGACCCACCATACTTGCTCCGGACACTGCGAGAGGGCTGTACAAGCAATGATCACACGCACGGCACAGCGGACACACCAGGAACCGCGGTGTTGGCCGTTAATGGCGCTAGCTGCGCAGCATTTGTGCACCACCGCCGTCAGTGTCAGCCAGTTTGCCGTGGCATACGGAGCTCCATCGCAGTCTTTAACACTGGTAGCATGCCGCGACAGCGTGGACGTGAACCGTATGTGCAGTTGACGGACTTTGAGCGAGGGCGTATAGTGGGCATGCTGGAGGCCGGGTGGACGTACCTCCGAATTGCTCAACATGTGGGGCGTGAGGTCTCCACAGTACATCGATGTTGTCGCCAGTGGTCGGCGGAAGGTGCACGTGCCCGTCGACCTGGGACCGGACCGCAGCGACGCACGGATGCACGCCAAGACCGTAGGATCCTACGCAGTGCCGTAGGGGACCGCACCGCCACTTCCCAGCAAATTAGGGACACTGTTGCTCCTGGGGTATCGGCGAGGACCATTCGCAACCGTCTCCATGAAGCTGGGCTACGGTCCCGCACACCGTTAGGCCGTCTTCCGCTCACGCCCCAACATCGTGCAGCCCGCCTCCAGTGGTGTCGCGACAGGCGTGAATGGAGGGACGAATGGAGACGTGTCGTCTTCAGCGATGAGAGTCGCTTCTGCCTTGGTGCCAATGATGGTCGTATGCGTGTTTGGCGCCGTGCAGGTGAGCGCCACAATCAGGACTGCATACGACCGAGGCACACAGGGCCAACACCCGGCATCATGGTGTGGGGAGCGATCTCCTACACTGGCCGTACACCACTGGTGATCGTCGAGGGGACACTGAATAGTGCACGGTACATCCAAACCGTCATCGAACCCATCGTTCTACCATTCCTAGACCGGCAAGGGAACTTGCTGTTCCAACAGGACAATGCACATCCGCATGTATCCCGTGCCACCCAACGTGCTCTAGAAGGTGTAAGTCAACTACCCTGGCCAGCAAGATCTCCGTATCTGTCCCCCATTGAGCATGTTTGGGACTGGATGAAGCGTCGTCTCACGCGGTCTGCACGTCCAGCACGAACGCTGGTCCAACTGAGGCGCCAGGTGGAAATGACATGGCAAGCCGTTCCACAGGACTACATCCAGCATCTCTACGATCGTCTCCATGGGAGAATAGCAGCCTACATTGCTGTGAAAGGTGGATATACACTGTACTAGTGCCGACATTGTGCATGCTCTGTTGCCTGTGTCTATGTGCCTGTGGTTCTGTCAGTGTGATCATGTGATGTATCTGACCCCAGGAATGTGTCAATAAAGTTTCCCCTTCCTGGGACAATGAATTCACGGTGTTCTTATTTCAATTTCCAGGAGTGTATTAGGCATGGCAATGCCTTCTGTTTGTGGTATTTCCATATTTTTGTCCACCGCCTGTATATAGGGATATGATCCACCGTTGCGACTTCTCTATTTGCAACAGAATCATTCGCATATTTCTTAATGATGTTCCAGATGTAGCCACTGGATCACGTAGAGGGGTTGGACAAAAATACGGAAGCACCTCGAGAAATCCGGGGTGAACATGCCTGAAACTCGCGCTGTTGTATTTGAACACGAACGGCATCTATGCAATGCCTTCAATATGTTGCAAGTGCCAGTCGTGGTCGTAACTGTGTTCTGTGTAATTGTGAGTCGAAGCTAAGTGAATTCGAACCTGGGCAAACTGTTGGTGCTCGTATGGTGCGTGTTTCGTAACGAAGGCAGCGGAAATGTTTGATCTTTCAAGAAGCACCATATCAAAGATTTATACCGCATAGAGGGAAAGCAGTGAAACAATATCAGCTACGTCACAACGCGCACGAAAATCCGTATTAAGTGATCGTGAGGGAAGAGCATTGAAGAGAATTATGACAAAAAACAAGAGGACGACAGCTTCAAAAATCACTTCAGAAGTGAATGTCGCAATCACGAACCGTGTAGGCACCAAAATAACAATAGCTGACTTTTCGCGAAAACTCAGTTTTAGTCGCTGTCGAAACAGTGAACATCCATGACGGCATACCTAAGAAGTTCTGTGGATACAGAAAGCTTACTGTTACGATTACACCTTCATACAGTCAACTTACGCGATCATTTTCTTACACAAAAGCGTTTTTACACACGAGCCAGTGAACAATCTGAGAGCTATTATACAAAATAATTAGGTAAAGAAGAGACAATCTGAATTCCATGCATTCACTAGGGTCAGATGCAGGTAGGGGATCCATTATGCTTTTGTGGCTACATCGATTGGCGAACGATGCCTACCCAAGCTGGGAGTTAACTATTTTTCAGTGTTTTTGTACACTGGACTTCTCCTACTATTCTTTCGATAAGTACAAGGAATTTTCCCCTATTATCCTAATGTAAATAAGTTGAAAGTAATTTTATTCAGAATATCTCATATTGGTTGCAAAGTACATTCCGATACTGACAAACTGAAAACTTCGATTACACGCATTTCGTGACAGTAACAGAATTTGAACCAAGCGGTTAAAAAAATGTTAGAATGAAAAATTAGCCAATTTCGTGAATGTTTGATCTCGTTCGGAAAAAATATAAATAAAAACAAGCGTCATTTCACTGAAGTTCGATCGGAACACATACGTACCAATATGCGACTTCCGAACAACGACGTGGATTTCGGCAGTAAACAATACTCAAATCGCACAGAATATACCGCTGCTACAACACTAAACTTTACTTTGTTCACTTAAAGAAATATCTGGACCAGATTTAGTACTAGTTCTCATGTGATATACAGATTATTGAGATTACTTTTTGTGTTGTCCAAACGGAAAGTCAGTTTTGCACATAGTGATGGTGTTGATGAATTAGAAGCATTGAAAGATTTTTTACCAGTTCAAGGAATAGTTACAGGTTGTTAAAGGTAAGATTGAGTTGTATGAAGGAAATTGTCAGTATCCGAGGTAGTAATTATTTTTGTGTAGATTTTCTTTTCATGATAAGTTGTGCAGTAATGAAGATTTGTTTGCTCATTAGCGCCATTTATGAAGTGTGGTTGTGAAGTGTTTGATGAAACAAAGCAGAACGTATTTATTATAGATTACTCATGTGATATGAGGATATTACGAGATATGAGGTTACTATGGGGATGATACAGTTGAGATAAAGTATGTTGAAGGTATTATTGATTACTGATGAACATGATTATGAAGATAATTGTGATAATATGTTAGGAAGATACAGTGATTAGGAATTATGATGTATTATGAGGAATGAGTAGGTAACGGTTAGGGGATACACTAGGCACCATATTCTTGTCGATTTTTCCTCAAATTAATATATTTAATTACCTTGCATAGGCTAAAAGGAAGGTGATGAGCAGTTATACGATTTGTAGCACAACAGAGATCTGAAATGGTAAGTAACACCAGTTTGGTAAAAGGCAACACAATTATTTTATGTGAAGTTTTTTGCGTCATGAGTTACAACTAGTAATAGCATGCATTTATGACATAATTTTGACATTATGATGTTGCGTGTTTTTTTATTATCTGCACATGATACACAAGTGCATTATTCCATTGAAATATGTACCTTTTTTTTGTAACTAACTACATACCTTTTTGTCTTCATGTCAGGAAAGACATGATGATATATAATAAAACGAATGCTACTATGCATATATTCCAGATTTATGAGACAGAATTGCACAGAGGATCACCCACTGAAAAACAAGTTTTTATGATGACACTAGGCAGAGATAGAAAACATGAGACCTATTTTGTGGCAAGATTAATCTTTTTAGTGAACAATATGATAGTAATCTTTAATGATTTTTCCTCCTTTTTGCATTTTGGCATTTTGCCATGGCTTAGATTAGGGTTGTAAAATGTATATAATTTTGTTGCATAATATGACTTGCTTAACATAGCTTTTTGCCTTTTGTGAACTCATTCATTATGCGGACATAGGTGCATCAACAAACTTTTGACACTGCTATCCTATTGGCATTTTGTGGTGCAACTTGTATCTTGTATTTTTGTGATAACGTACTTGGCTTCAGTTGCTGCATCACTTTAATGATGAAATATTTGTGTATGATTTGTCTTAGCCTAAGAATGTGTTCTTCAGTTTGTTTACCGGTTTATTACAATGATTTTCTGCTTCATATGAGGAGAATAAGATACTTTGCTGCATTGCCCTTCTGAAGAAGTATTTGTGATCTTTATATGTGTAGGACGATGAATTTGGCTACATTGCTTTTCTGATGAATTATTTTTGTGCTTATATGTATATCGCGGCGCCTATTGCTTTAGGAGAGCTCACTTAGATAAGTATTTACTGTCACAGGCTTTAAATATGGTAAATGTCATGCCATAAGAGAATTATGAAAATGGGTATAGGAAGAGAGAAGAGAGTAAGTTGAAAATATAACAGATACATCTACATCAACATCCATACTCCGCAAGCCACCTGACGGTGTGTGGCGGAGAGTACCTTGAGTACCTCTATCGGTTCTCCCTTCTATTCCAGTCTCGTATTGTTTGTGGAAAGAAAGATTGTCGGTATGCCTCTGATTCGGCTCTAATCTCTCTGATTTTATCCTCATGGTCTCTTCACGAGATATACGTAGGAAGGAGCAATATACTGCTTGACTCCTCAGTGAAGGTATGTTCTCGAAACTTCAACAAAAGCCCATACCGAGATACTGAGCGTCTCTCTTGCAGAGTTTTCCACTGGAGTTTATCTATCATCTCCGAAATGCTTTTGCGATTACTAAATGATCCTGCAACGAAGCGCGCTGCTCTCCGTTGGATCTTCTCTATCTCTTCTATCAACCCTATCTGGTACGGATCACACACCGGTGAGCAGTATTCAAGCAGTAGGCGAACAAGTGTACTGTAATCTACTTCCTTTGTTTTCGGATTGCATTTCCTTAGGATTCTTCCAATGAATCCCAGTCAGGCATCTGCTTTACCGACGATTAATTTTACATGGTCATTCCATTGTAAGTCACTTCTAACGCCTACTCCCACATAATTTATGGAATTAACTACTTCCAGTTGCTGACCTGCTATAGTGTAGCTAAATGATAAAGGATGTTTCTTTCTATGTATTCGCAGCACATTACACTTGTCTACATTTAGATTCAATTGCCATTCATTGCACCATGCGTAAATTCGCTGCAGATCTTCCTGCATTTCAGTACAACTTTCCATTGTTATAACCTCTCGATGTACAACAGCATCATCCGCAAATGGTCTCGGTGAACTTTCAATGTTACCCACAAGGTCATTACCTATGTTGTGAATAGCAACGGTCCTACGACACTCCCCTGCGGCACTCTTACTTCGAAAGACTTCTATCCTTTGAGAATGACATGCTGCGTTCTGTTATCTAGGAACTCTTCAATACAATCACACAATTGGCCTGATAGTCCACATGCTCTTTTGTTCATTGTGGGGAACCGTATCAAATGCCTTGTGGAAGTCAAGAAACACAGCATCTACCTGGGAACCCGTGTCTATGGCCCTCTGAGTCTCGTGGACGAACAGCGCGAGCTGGGTTTCACACAATCGTCTTTTTTGAAACCCATGCTGATTCCTACAGAGTAGATTTCTAGTCTCCAGAAAAGTCATTATACTCGAACATAATACGTGTTCCAAAATTCTACAACTGATCGACGTTAGAGATATAGGTCTATAGTTCTGCAGATCTAGGAACGAGAAAGAGATGTTGCTGTGATGTAGAAATATGAGTACAGGCAGGTTGAATGACGGTTATATTAGGTGGTTTCGACGATGTGATGATGAAATGCAGGCAAACTGACATGATGTTCTTTTTCGCAGGTAAATTGACATGAAAGGTGTTATGCGAATATGGTGTGTGTGGCAGGTAAATTGAATCAAAAGTTTCAGAGAGCAAAATGCATACAATACAGAAATTAGAAAAATTATCAATACTCTAAATTAGTACATGTCACTAGGATATCACTCAGACTGACTGAGACTTTCACTTCGAAGTGCACTTAATTCCCTTTCCTTTTCCTTTAGGTGAACCATGATACATTTGTTTGTTTGTCCTTTATTCCTCTTACATCGTTTGTAAGTTTTTCATGTATGGATTTTTATTACCACTGTTCCTATGTTCAACATGTTAGTTGTTTGTTATGAGTAACTAAATATTTTCTATAACATAAGATCTACTATTGTGTGTACACTGGAGTTTCTTGTAAATTTTCATGGCCATTTGTCACCATTAGAAGATAATGTTATTTTGGCAGATGATCCTCTTGTTAACTTTACTTTGTAGCTGGCACAGAATATTGCATAATGCTTTCTGTATGCTCATGTTTTGCTATCATATTGGTTATTGTGATCTACAAATATTTATACTTTGTAAATATGCTTCATCTTACATTTTCATGCAATGCTTTTGTATTATTATATGTTCTTGCTAGGAGTAAGGTCATTTCTTAATACTGTATGTGCAGTTCACATAGAATATTTATAATATAAATCACAATTTCAATGAAGTTTCCAGGGATTTAAATAGTTCTGCACACACTTCAAGAAAATAATAGAACTGAATTTATCTACGAGACTTCACATGATCATTTGAGTTAGCAGTGGGGAACTACTTTCCCAAGTTTAATCTTATTTACGACTCTTCAACAGGACGTGTGAGTTGTCAATAGAAAACTACTTTCCTGAGTCTGCGCATATTGATTCCACATTTACTGCCAACCTTCAGCGTGTAATCAGTGATGGACATTCAGCTGCATTACTGGTTGCCCCTAAGCCTGAATGTTACATTCTTTACACTTGTCGGCGTTGGTCGCCTGTGGGTTCAGTAGCTCAGGGTCGGCGACGTCATCGGTGATTGAGGAAACGTGACAATGCTGTGCTGGTTGCATGACTTTTCTTAGTCACAAGTTTAATGGCAAGAGACATTAAAAGTATCTTTGTTGGTGCTAAGTGATGAAACATTTACCTAAAATCTACAGAACTCAACAAATGGTGTGTGCGCTTCCTGCCTGTGCAAAGACAATCTTCATATGCAAAACTTAATTCAGAACATTCTTTTGTAAATTTCGTAACATAAATCGTAACATTTGTAATGTTATTTATAATTGAAGCTTATTGTACTCAATTCTTTGTAATTCTTCTGAAAAATTTCATCCTCCTTGCCTTACCACGGCTAAGACAATCGATATGAATTTTTTTCTACTATTCTAAATAATTCACCTTTACTGTACTGGGAGAAAGATAATGAGCGCACTGTTGTCGTAGTGAATAAGATCATCGATTCAGCATTTAGTTTTCTCTCTGGTTGACTTGATCGTCAGTCTGTTGCGCAGCGCTGGGAGATTCTTATTTGAGGCATACTAGCGGGCACTGTGCAAACATTGTGTTGCCAGAATTGTCAGGTGTCGTGCTAGCGAGTACATTAATTTTCAGTGAATAGTGTTAGTAATTTCAAACACTTATCGCATTCCGAATAGAACAGCAATTTATTTTTGTGGGTATTCCAAGTCAAACTTCGCAGTTCACAACACGTAAGATTCGTAATGTACTTCGGTACCGAGTTTTAGTTATATATTATTCATTGAGCACAATTAGTTTGTTTTGGCAGTCAATTAAATTCATTTGCTTTATTTGAAACTTTCCATTTCATGAAGTTATGTTTCATAACATTGATCACTTGCTTAACAGTTTCGCTGAAAAATTGAATACGTTATTAAGTTCATGTTTTTTTTTTTTTTTTTTTTTTTTTTTGTAAATAACTTGTCCGCTACTAGTCACGATTTTCTTTTACTCATATTTTACAAGTCGCGTTTCGGGAAATGATTCCCATTTTCAAGAATGCATTTCTTTGTACTATGCCATTTTTACGTAATGTTTTCGATGCGTAAGGTTCTGCTTTGTTTTTTTAACTTTACTGAAATATATAAATAACGCGCAATTTTTAATTAGTTATCGATTTTTATAAGTAGTTAGTGGCAAAATTAGGAAGAACTTGTACTTACAGTTTTCTTATGGTCCATTTATGCAGAGTCTCACACGCGTTAAACATCACTCACAACTTTCAGTGCACTGTGCACATCGAGAATAACTTACCTAAACAAACAATTACAAAGATATTTTTAGATGCAGTTGACAGAGTTAATGTTACAGGTCCTCCACAGAATAAATAAAATGCGGTGTGACTAAAGCCTCCCGTCGGGCAGACAGATCGCCGGGTGCAAGTCTTTCGATTTGACGCCACTTCGGCGACGTGCGCGTCGATGTGGATGAAATGATGATGATTAGGACAACGCAACACCCAGTCCCTGAGCTGAGAAAATCTCCGACCCAGTCGGGAATCGGACGCGGGCCCTTACGATTGACACTCTATCACGCTGAGCGCTCAGCTGCCGGGGGCGGACTCCTCAGATATCCCTTTGTACAAAAGATATTTACATAACAATGTGTATTTTACAATTACGTAGAAGTGGCATAGTACGGAGAAATACACACCTGAAAAATGGGGATCATTTCCCGAAACGCGTCATGTAAAATACGAATAAAAGAAAATCGTGACTGGTAGCAGAAATATTATGTATAAACAAACCCATTGTTTGTATAGTCGCAGGCTTTCAGAAAGACTCTTTATAATAGACAAAATCAGATTAAAGCACACGTTATGTGAGGAGAAAGTTTTCTGTCACATGGAGAAAATTTTCGAAATCAGTCTATTCATTCTCCCACATAAAGACAATATTTTGTAGAATGCTTACAACGGGTAAAGGGCATCGGGAGCAGAGAAAGTTCGTCTCCCTATCTGATGAAAGTTACAATCATGAATGGCTGTTACTGTTCCTCCGAAGTTGGCCTCAAACGTTATGGTCATCTCACTAGATTTTCTGAAGAGTTTCATCCTTTCAAAAATTTTGAGCATCGTTCGTCAACTGCTGATTAACAAATACCCTTGAAGTTCTCGAATGTGTGTACGAAATACTTGTTTCTTATTTCTGATTATCAGTTTCATTTTCTAGGCCTGTGCCACACATGATCTGCTCTTTCTTGGATCTCCCAGGTGTTTACCAGTTTGTGGATTACTTACCTTTCCAGTTTGTCCAGTAGTGCTTTTGAGAGATCACTCATTTTAGCGATATTCGTCTGTAGTTCCCTATGTGACAGCTCCAGTATTTCAAATTAAGGTTGAACTTATTTAAACGTTATTTAACGTCGTCCCCAATCCCAAACAATGAAGGTCTCTAATAATGTAGTTCTAATAATATCACTAGGGTGAACAACCGCAATAAGAGTCCTAATTAAAAATATCTTGGAGAAATTAGGTTCTTATTATAAAAATTATAACAGGAACCCTGGGTTTAGCAGCTAGCTAGGTTAAAAATGTTCTGCTGCTACGGACGTAGGTAACAAAACAACTGGACACCAAAAGTTAATCCAAGAAATAAACGTAACTCAGCACGTCACTCAAAAGCTGTAAAGTGACCTAAATATCTAGCAAATAAAATGAGTACTCTTTCAGCTCAATTAATTTGAAAAATAAACCATCTATCATTGATTTACAGCATAGTATATATACATAAATAATAATGTGAATATTCGTTTGTTTAGAATCTTTTACCTCCGAAATTTTGACACAGCATATTTTTTATATATTCACTGGAGCGCCACATGTTATACATAAATATGTGTGTAATAATTATAGGGCAAATCTGTATAAAAATGTAAAAGTTCATTTCTTCAAAATCTCAAATCTCCGGAAGTAGTTCACTGATTCATTTGAAATTTTGACACAACGTTGGCTTCGAAAACGCGCGTGTTTTTGTACAGAAAATTTTAAATACATATAATACATATATAAATATGAAATATATAGAGGGGAGACATTTTATTACATATCTCCAACGGTTGTTGACTGATTTACTTCACATTTTTACACGATACTCTAAGTAACGTTCATACCGACCTGTATATTTTTAACATGTATAATACATATATAAATATGTAATAACAGAAATGAAGCACTGTTAACAGAAATCTCAAAATGTGTTCGACTGATTTAATGCAGCTTTTTACACATTACTGTAATAAACGTTTGGACACTCATAGGCTATATACTTTTAGTATATACAGGGTGTTTCAAAAATGACCGGTATATTTGAAATGGCAATACAAACTAAACGAGCAGCGATAGAAATACACCGTTTGTTGCAATATGCTTGGGACAACAGTACATTTTCAGGCAGACAAACTTTCGAAATTACAGTAGTTACAATTGTCAACAATAGATGGCGCTGCGGTCTGGGAAACTCTATAGTACGATATTTTCCACATATCCACCATGCGTAGCAATAATATGGCATAGTCTCTGAATGAAATTACCCGAAACCTTTGACAACGTGTCTGGCGGAATGGCTTCACATGCAGATGAGATGTACTGCTTCAGCTGTTCAATTGTTTCTGGATTCTGGCGGTACACCTGGTCTTTCAAGTGTCCCCACAGAACGAAGTCACAGGGGTTCATGTCTGGCGAATAGGGAGGCCAATCCACGCCGCCTCCTGTATGTTTCGGATAGCCCAAAGCAATCACACGATCATCGAAATATTCATTCAGGAAATTAAAGACGTCGGCCGTGCGATGTGGCCGGGCACCATCTTGCATAAACCACGAGGTGTTCGCAGTGTCGTCTAAGGCAGTTTGTACCGCCACAAATTCACGAAGAATGTCCAGATAGCGTGATGCAATAATCGTTTCGGATCTGAAAAATGGGCCAATGATTCCTTTGGAAGAAATGGCGGCCCAGACCAGTGCTTTTTGAGGATGCAGGGACGATGGGACTGCAACATGGGGCTTTTCGGTTCCCCATATGCGCCAGTTCTGTTTATTGACAAAGCCGTCCAGGTAAAAATAAGCTTCGTCAGTAAACCAAATGCTGCCCACATGCATATCGCCATCATCAATCCTGTGCACTATATCGTTAGCGAATGTCTCTCGTGCAGCAATGGTAGCGGCGCTGAGGGGTTGCCGCGTTTGAATTTTGTATGGATAGAGGTGTAAACTCTGGCGCATGAGACGATACGTGGACATTGGCGTCATTTGGACGGCAGCTGCAACACGGCGAACGGAAACCCGAGGCCGCTGTTGGATCACCTGCTGCGCTAGCTGCGCGTTGCCCTCTGTGGTTGCCGTAAGCGGTCGCCCTACCTTTCCAGCACGTTCATCCGTCACGTTCCCAGTCCGTTGAAATTTTTCAAACAGATCCTTTATTGTATCGCTTTTCGGTCCTTTGGTTACATTAAACCTCCGTTGAAAACTTCGTCTTGTTGCAACAACACTGTGTTCTAGGCGGTGGAATTCCAACACCAGAAAAATCCTCTGTTCTAAGGAATAAACCATGTTGTCCCCAGCACACTTACACGTTGTGAACAGCACACGCTTACAGCAGAAAGACGACGTACAGAATGGCGCACCCACAGACTGCGTTGTCTTCTATATCTTTCACATCACATGCAGCGCCATCTGTTGTTGAAAATTGTAACTACTGTAATTTCGAAAGTTTGTCCGCCTGAAAATGTACTGTTGTCCCAAGCATATTGCAACAAACGGTGTATTTCTATCGCTGCTCGTTTAGTTTTTATTGCCGTTTCAAATATACCGGTCATTTTTGAAACACCCTGTAAATATATATATAAAATACATAATAGTGAAACGTTGGAAGCAAATAGCAAAGTAGTACAATATGATTAGAATACTAATACAGATTCTGAATGTGCAGTGACAATAAACAAGGCTGCAGGTCAGAAGGGTGGGAGGAAGTAGGCATAGAAAGTGGAAAGGAAGAGATGGAAAGGAAGATGGGAGCAGGTGGGGATGGAGAGAGGGAGAAGATGGACAGAGATAAATGCGTGGAGGTGATGGACAGGGAGAGAGAGGGAACTGGAGCAGATTGAGAGAGGAGGCTAGGAGAAGATGAACAGAGAAAAATGGTAAGAGGTGATGGTGAGAGAGAGAGAGAGAGAGAGAGAGAGAGAGAGAGAGAGAGAGAAAACGACGCTGGGCTGTGCACGCCATGCTTCTTTGTCGTTGGATCGTTGTTCTGCACTCGCACCACATCCTCACCTATTGCGGGGTACTTCATTCCAAGGAAAGCGAAGTTGGGCGGCGCCTCAGACGCTCTTTAAAGAACACATGTAACAGATTTTTCAGAATCACTAATAAAAGGTTTTTCTCATTTGTCACCTCTCTCCCATCAGTCAGCAACAGTTTAAGATTCATTATCTTCTCTTCTAAATTTGAAAATAATATTTTAGTGGGTAGTTAAAAAAGCATATATAACTGGTTCGTTTGTGAAGAGGGTGTATTAGACCTGCTGTCCACCTACTACGAAGCAGCTCTTCCCCTTACCATATCTCCACAGTTCTTTGATGATGCAATTTTTAACAAAAATTTCACCATTCTTAAAGGTATGTGTGATGTTCCTAGTGTCATACACAGTTGGTGGTTTTGCACCTGGATTTGGTGCTGTCGTACTACAGGCAAATATCTCAGATTGTGTTTCACAATTCAAGACTTCTTCAAAGTAGTCTAGCTGGACAGCATCTGACTGTTTTCATGTTTCTCTTTTTGTTGCTTTTTTGGAGATCATATTTACTGAAATTAATCTGGAGTGATTTTAAAAAGTCTTGGGTACTATTAATTTTCAAATTCTATTAGGGTTTGGCGTATCTTCTTCTACTTTCCTCTGAGATTCCTGATTGTTTTAGGAGTACATCTCCATACTTCTTGGAAGTTCTTTATCTTTTCGGGTGCTTTCTGGGAGTATAAATCCACCCACACCGTCACGTTCTTCAACTGCCCTGTCTCTGTCTGCAGACACTCAATCGTGTCTCCGCCTCCTCTCTGTCAAATTCGTTCGCTGATTTCCATTTTTTTCGCACTACCAAACAATACAATATCCATTTTTTTCTTCCTTACTTCTTATTCTGATTCAAGCTCACCTTAAAGTTTTTGCTAACTTAAAGCTTTATCAGACTTTACCATATCGTATAATTCCAGGTTTGCAGTGATCTTTGGGGAATTTTACACTTAATTTTGGCAATTAAAAGATCAGAATCTCAATTTACCTCCTTGAGCACTATAAGATTTTCAGTTTCTTTGTCTGCATATCTCGAGATTGATACAAGATCTGGAATTTGCTTAATAGACCGTTAGATACCTACATTATCTATTGCGTTAGACGTTTAAAACTATCCGTTTTATTACCAGATCAGAGATCTCACAAATTTCCACCAGCTGCAGGCCGTTTACATTATTCTGCTGTGTGATGGGCAATTCATACTGGTTTACTCCAGCTTCTCATATGCTATTATCACATTGTTGGGTTAGTATGCACTCCTTTCCATTATCAGTTGGTTTATCAGTTTAGTTAAGATCAAAAAGCCTCCTAGCACTAAAAAAATAATTTAAATTAATTTACTTCACCATTTGACCGTGTGATCTACACAGTGTGAGAGGAACTGTAGTTTACGCATTGTGGCAGCAGGTAGTCGATATCTGACACATTAAACGCAGAGCTACAAATAAAAATATCGTTTCACAATTGAGGCGCTTTGGGCTAGATAACGGCAAGTCACGTTAACTAAATTTTACGGGAGAGACATTTGAAGGTTTACAAAATTCCATAAATCAGGTGATGGACATAAGAGACATTTTATTGTATTATAAGATACTTCATACATTAAGGTATCCTTCTCATAGGAAAAAGAACATTTTAACTACTGCTCTTAGCGAAAAGCAATGTTAAGTATTGGGAATACATATAATTTGTGGCTTGTCATTGTATATTGGCAAAGTTTTAGTGTCAACATTTGGCTTCACTGATCATAGTTCCCGTCATTCTCAGAATAATCTAAGACACAGCCATCAATTAATTCTGGTTCATTAACCTGCTGCGTGTCTTGGTAGTTCAAATGGTTCAAATGGCTCTGAGCACTATGGGACTTAAATTCTGAGGTCATCAGTCCCCTAGAACTTAGAACTACCTAAACCTAACTAACCTAAGGACATCACACACATCCATGCCCGTGGCAGGATTCGAACCTGCAACCGTAGCGGTCGCGCGGTTCCAGACTGTAGCGCCTAGAACCGCTCGGCCACCCTGACCGGCGACTTGGTAGTGAGTTACGGATTAATAATATCTGTGATGCACCGCAAGTATAAAGGGAAGTATGTCCATGATGTCAGACAGGTTCTCATGCTATATGGGGATATTTTGATGTTAAGGTCGTAATCCAAGAAGCCTGTATTGACGGGTACACTTCTTCACATCAGTTTCACGAAAGTCTCTATGAACAGTATGCGTCAGGAAAACCGATCAGGATTTGCAGCCAAAAATTTGAACATTATAGCTTCTGGCAGGTTTATAAGATGTCCATCTGTTACTGTATTTATTTTTGCTATATGCTGAGAAGGCACCTTGCTGAACTCTAGGAAATCATCTTGATTCATAGTTATCACAGCAAATTTCTTCTCTTCTCTTGTTTTCTTGACACCATCCTCTCAGTAAGCGAGAAAACTTGTCTCGCAAGGCGCTTTTGGTATTTCTCAATGGATGCAAAATCTCTATCTGATGGGAGTCGTGTGTGACCAGGTATCAAAAATCTGTGTTCAATCTCTTTGAATTTGCCAACATGGACTAATGACAACTACATGCACATAACCGTCCCGTTCTCATTTCGTCTGGCACTGTTATCTGAACATGATATTATTTTGGAAGCTGTTTGTCTGGAGAAATTTAAATATACAACTACATATATCATCACTTTCGCGTTTTTCGACATTCTCAGTCCACACATACATGTATCCGGTGCCTGTTCCACTATCATGTATACTCTCATTGTACATCCATAGCTATCACCTGTAAAAAGCTGGATCAGGAGTAGGTTTTGGAACAAGGAGGGCCTGCTGCAAGTGAACTGAGATGACCACGATACTGGAATCAGTTTTGCGTCTGGTGACACCCGCTGTCATAGAAGGCTGCGTTGCCTCTGCTTTCTGGTGATGTAGTTCTTTTTTCTTCTGCAGGCGATCGACTTTTTGTTGCTCATCGGGTAGGTTGTAAGATTTAACTTCAGTATCAAGCTTGTCAGAAACTGGTATAGTGAAGCCTATGTTGTATTCTGTGCAGAAAATCTGTCTGTACTTATCTTGCTTAAAAGAATATTAATATAATATTATTCTCTGCTGGCTCTCCAAAATAACGATATTAATAATTGGTGCTATTTAAGTAGAATTATGTCAGTTATCTTATATTCTTTGGTTCTGTTTAATAGCCTATGTTTTAGATTACGCCGGCGTTTACGTTTAGCGCTGTTGCTCGACTCCTGTGTCCGCTGCCGCCGTCGTCACCCTCCATCCTTAGCAGGGGAGATGGACACCTCTCTCTAACTACAGGTGTGACGTTTTCCTCCTTAAGCAAGACAAAAAGAATGCAAAAATTACTACTAGCACGAACCTACGTATGTACACTGAAAAATACTGCAATTTAACCGCTGTATAACAACAAGCCACAATATCCGCTAGAAGAATACAGAAATGTAACAGCTATATAAAGACAAGCCACAATAATCCATATAGCGAGCACCTAGTGATGCCCATCGGAAGTATGACAGTCGTCTACAGTTAATGGGTTCCATACAAATATTTTAGAAAGTGTCCCATAGTTCATGATTCCAGTAATGATTAGTATTAAGAATGTTTTGCACTGTCATGACAAGCTACTTTGCCACATGATATTATATGGCATGCCACATAATCACAGTTTGTGATGCTTACCTCTGAAGATGATGAGATATCACATGTATCTGGCTGATAAACCACATCTGCAACACACTCAAGGAACAATGATTTACTCTTACAACCATCTGCTTTCCAATCGGTTCCACAATGCCTTTTCTCATCCGAACAGCTGTATGTTTCCTCTGAGTCGCCGTCTTGACTGTGGATTACCATAATAAAAAAAAGAAAAAAAGGGTGCTTTGTCTTGGGCAATGCAAAACAACAGAGCGTGTGCTGCAATCTCTTGGTTTCTTCAAATACTACTCCGACAGTGGGTGGCCGTCCTCTAGGAGGTGCGAAAAAGTAAAAAAAATATCTCCGTTTTACGCAGAGCGTGGCTTACCATTATCTAGCTCACAGCGCCTCAATTATGCTCCACAGAAATGATTAAACAAAATTGGCTGGAGCTGGTCAAGGATGATTACGCTGTTAAAAAAGTGCTGTGGGCATAGTATGCGATCAAAAATATTCGGCCACTAATACTGGACATTAATGTTGGCTATGCCTACCGTTCGCCTTTATGACGCTTGGTCTCCGCTGGGGACACTTTCAATGAGGTTCACTTTACAATAACACCACCAACAGTCGATCTGGGCAACTTTAGAAGGGTTGAAATGTCCCTGGTGAATTTATTTCTCAGGTGACATTCAATGACTGGTCCACGTTCGAAATCACTGAGCTCTCCAGACCAACCGATTCTGCTGTCACTGCTTCTCTACTAAGGCACCGCCTCCCTTTATACTGGCGAGTCTGCCTCTCGTGACATTGAGTGGTCAGTTCCGCATTATATTATAGTGTCCGGATACTTTTGATCAGGTAGTATACAAGGACGTTTGCTTCGTGATAGATGTTATAATAAATCTACTATTTTGAAGAATGTGCAGGTTACAGATGAGTATTTGTTTTGGAAATAGAATTTCCGCAGCTGTACTTGTGTTTTTATTAAATTTATTTGTTTTTCGTTTTATACCACCAGCGTTTGGATCTCAAAAAAAGTAAGTAAATAAAATAACAAAAGAAAAGGTGTTTATACATGAATATTGGGGTTTTAACGCTTTATAATATTTATTACATTTAACTTACAGTTATAAATGATTTGTCAAATGAAAGAGCAACTCAAACAGTTGTGTTTGGCACCAGCAAGATGGTGCGCCACCTCGCTGGCATAACGAAGTACGCGACTGGTTGAACTTCACTGTACCCAAACGCTGGATAGGCCGCAAGGGGCCCAATGACAGGACTTGCTTTGCATGGCCTCCACGTTCACCCGACCTAACGCCATGCAATTTTTTTCCTTTGCGGCTTCATCAAGGGTCGTGTTTACGCGCCTCCGCTACCAGCAGACCTCCCTGAATTAAGAAACCGGATTGAGGCAGCTGTTGCTACAATTACTGAAGATACACTTATTAACGTTTGAGAAGAACCCGGCTATAGACTTGAGGTGTGCCGTGTGACAAATGCTGCTCACATTGAACATTTATAAGGTTCTTGGTAAAACTGTTTGAGTTGCTCTTTCATTTGGCATATCATTTGTAACTGTAAGTTTAATATAATAAATAATGAAATATTATAAAGCGTTGTAAAGCGTTAAAACGCCGATATTCATTTATAAACACCTTGTATAGCTGTAGAACGTTTGCTTCAAAAAAAAAAAAAAAAAAAAACCACTCTGTTAGCCATGGCCCTCAAACAGAATGCTGTTTTCATGCTACGTGGTACTGATAATTATTTAAAATTCTTAAAAACTGCCCTAACTTCGAAAGAGTTAAGAATTTGTTGGTGCTAATGGCCTTTCTTGGGAAGTACTTTCATAAATATCTGATGTCCCTTAAGAATGTGATGGTAAAGCATATGGATTTTAAAGTTCCACTACAAGAGAACTTTTAGTGCACAATTTCTACCATGTCTTATCTGCTCTTACAGATTAAAGACAGACATATTTGCCTCTGAGATAACGATTATAGATGTTCACATACGAACCAGATATTCATCAATAATAGTATAGTAGCTAAAACACCAAAAACACTATATTCTCATTACATTATCCTTTTTTAGTTATCAGGTGATAAGCTGTATGGAACACTATAAACCAAAGCTGTCATCAACCCGAAGGTTGAACACCACAGTGCTTTTTCTAGACATGGTTCTATTGGGGCTAGTATGCCATTATCTTTCTTCGAGCTAGAACTGAATTACTCAGCCAGTTATAGGGGAATAAGTCGTGCAGCCGAGTTGGAAGAACGAACCTGTAACGTTCGAATACAGCATCAGTAGTGTGCTGCCTGACACAGTCACATCGATTAAATACCTGGCCGTAACGCTGCAAGGCGATATGAAATAGAACGAGTATGTTTGTAGTAAGGAAGACGACTGGTCGGCTTCAGTTTATTTGGAGGATTTTTGGAAACTATGGTCCGTCTGTAAAGGAGACCGCATACAGAACTCTAGCGCGGCCCATTCTGGAGTACTGCTCGAGTGTTTGGGATATGCGCCAGTTCGGGTTGAAGAAGGTATCGAAGCATTTCAGAGGAGGGCTGCTAGATTTTTTACCAATAGGTTCGAACAAAACCCATGTATTACGGAGGTGCTTCGGGAACTCGGAGGGAATCCCTGGATGGAAGGCGACGTTATTTTCGAGGAACACTCGAAGAAATTTAGAGAACCGGCATTTGAATATGACTGTAGAACGATTTTACTGCTGTCGAAGTGCATCTCGTCTAAGGACCACGAAGATAAGGGAAGAGAAATTATGGCTTGTACGGAGGCATATAGATAGACTTTTTCTCTCGCTCTATTTCCGAGTGGAACAGGAAAGGAAATAACTAGTAGTGGGACAGGGAACCATCGGTCACGCATCGTAACGTGGCTTGCGGAGTACGTATGTAGATGTAGATCTACAGTTTCATGTCCACTCCAACCAACACTGTAACACGATAATCTTCGCAATAACAAACACTCTGAGACTGAAAGAAATTATAAGTGACAGGTAAAAGTCCTTTGGCTGACCCGGGATCCAACAAGTTGTCAGATAAAAATCATGCGAATGACACTAGATGGAAGCACAGACTTTTTAATCCGTAGTGTGGTACCTAACAAATAAATTACCGGATCACAGGATCATAGTATGATGCTTGCAACATCGTTTTACTTAAAACAAGCAGTCGCGGAAAAGACCGAGCGTTCAGCACTACAATATAATTCCATCAGTAATGACCTACAGGTCGATGAGCTGGTTCACTCATATGTTTATAGCTGCGTCTAACATGATAGTTAGCAAACACGTCGAAGGATATTAATAGGCTATTTCCCTAGAACAGATTTTGTCGCGCTCCGATGAGAACGTAGACGTTAATGTTAAGGAGTTTTAACAGGTGAAACGTTTCATTCTCACTCGCAGCTTGGTTGGCTTTAGCTGTAGCTTTTGTCATCTGGTATACAATCAAGCATTATGTTCACTACCGGCCATTTAAATTGCAAATAACGAAATTTTACTTATTTAGTGTATGCAGTAAAGTAGGAAAAATACATTATTGATTTACAGACTGCGAAATTTAGTCCACAGAACTATCATCTCTGTCAGCACAATGGCTCTGACTCACCCAGGCATCGAATCGAACGAACGTGACTGACTTTGGGCACTATAATTTCTTCTAATTTAATCTGATGAAGTGACTGCCATTTAGGTTGCTTGCAGTATCTTAAATCGAGATAGCGTACTATTCTCAATGTGGGTGGAATTAGTCGCACATGGATATTCACTAAAGCAACAAAAGCCATGGGATATCTCCTAATATCGTTTCGGACCTCCTTTTGCCCGACCAAGTGCAACTTGACGTGGCATGGACTTAACAAGTCGTTGGAAGTCACCTGCAGAAATACTGAGCCATCTAGATCTACATCTATATACCATGCCATGCCACGCTTATAGCCGTCCATAACTGCGAAAGAGTTCTCGGCGCAGGATTTTTTTCACAAACTTACCTCTGATTGTATCCCATAACTGTTCGATCCGGGTGGCCAAATCATTTGCTCCAGTTGTCTGCAATGTTCTTCAGTCCAATTGCGAACAATTACGGTCCAGTGATTTGGCGTATTGTCATCCATAAAAATTCTATCGTTGTTTGGAAATATGAAGTTCACGAATGGCTGAAAATGGTCCCCAAGTTGCCGAATATAAACATTTCCAGTCAACTGTGCCTTGTTGACAACATGGGTCCATGGTTTAGTGGCATCTGCACCACACTCGAACACTACCATCAGCTCTTACCAGCTGAAATCGTCACTCATCTGACCAGGTCACGGTTTTCCAGTAGTCTAAGGTCCAACCGATGTGGTCACGAGCCCAAGAGAGGCGTTGAAGGCGATATCGTGCTCACAGCAGAGACACTCGCGTCGGTCGTCTGCTGCCATAGCCTATTAACGCTAAATTTCGCCACACGGTGCTAATGGATATGTTCGTCGTACGTCCCACATTGATTTCTGCGGTTATTTCACGCATTGTTGCTTGTCTGTTACACTGACAACTGCACACAAATGCCGCTGCTCTCTTTCTTGAAGTGAAGGCCGTTGGCATCTATGTTGTTCGTGGTGACAGGTAACGCCTGAAATTTGGTATTCTCAGCATACGGTTGATACCGTGGAACCCGGAATACTGAATTCCCTAACGATTTCCGAAATGGAATGTCCCATGTGTTTAGCTCCTTATGCCTATTCCGCGTGCGGCCGTAATCCTGTTGGAAACCTTTTCACAAGAATCACCTGAGTACAAATAACAGCTTTGTCAAGGCACTGCCCTTTTCACCTTTTGTACGCGATACCACCGCCATCTTTATATGTACATATCACTATCCCATGCATTGTGTCACGACAGTTTAATCCGCTACGCCGCTTAGCAATGTAATATGCTACCGCCTTACGGTAGAGGGGATAGGAGGCGTGTGGCGTAAAGTTTCTGATCGCCGGTCTCTGCGCCATTGTTCTGGTGTAAATTCCAGTCCTTTCCGCAATGTCTCATGAAGTGAGAGCGTGTGACATTTATGACGATGTTGACGATCATGTCGCATGGAGACTTTCAACTCTGCACCTCCTTCTAGAGGAGTAGGCTTTGTGCCGGCAACGGATTTTACCCACCCCCTTTCAACGTCTCCAACACTAACATGATACCACACACACACACACACACACACACACACACACACACACACACACATTAAAGTCACTGACACTTAACAGTAACACTTACACACACAGTTCTCATACTTCGCGAAGGGAAGGTGCCTGCGAGTGTGAACGACAGGGAAAATCTTTCCAACTAGGCGGCTGAACCTGCCCTTTGGGGACTTCCATCCATTCATGCCGTGCGACTTTACTTTTAGCTTGCAGCAGCCACATCAACATCTGTTGCAGTCCTTCAGGGCTAGGGACCATTTTTATACCCACTAGAAGGATCGTCTAATTGTCACTATCCTACAGTACAGGGTCAAAGTATGAAAATTAAACGCTTCCTCCTGCATAGGCAAGCCTAGCAAATCGGTTCGTTCTTTTTGCATTTTATGTAGTCTGCTGTGGGTTGATGGAGCTTATGAAGTCACCATTAGTTCATGGGCCTTCGGAGAACCCCACAAAAATTACTTCTTAGTATATTTTCGCCGTCACCAGCGGACCCAAAACCAGCCGATGATTCCAAGACGGCTATGCACAGCAACTGGCTGAAATTTTTATGATATATTCCTAAGATCCAGATCGTATAAGCTTGAGAATATTCTTGATGTCTTTATCTGTTTTCAAGGTACAAGGTTAGAACTGACCCCACTTCTACACTTAAAATTCTGTATGAGGTGGAATCTAAATAACAGATGGCCACAGAAAATTGCTCAAATTTTAAAAGTATTTTCTCTAGGCAATTGTCGAGTAGAAACATCTTCCCGTTTTCAAAAATCTTTCTTCGTTATCGAGAAATACACCAAAACCTGGTTTTTGGGTACCAAAACCCAGCTCGGATTTCGAGACTACTATGAGTAGAAAATGTAATTTTTACGATGTATTCGTAAGATCCAGATCTAGAACCACCTTGAAAATTTTCTTCATATCTTTATCCGTTTCCGAGATACAGCGGTTCAACATTCCCCCACTTGTACACGTAAAATACTAACGTAAAATCCGGATGAGGCGAAAACGTAGTTTATAAATTGTCGTAGCACCGAGAAATATGCTGTAAAATGACTCCGTTATCATCTGGGAATCTCATGCTGCAGTACTGAAGCACATGCAAATTGTTTTACACGTAAAATCCTGTATGAGATGTAAAATAGTTTTGTGTTATTTCAATTTCACAAAAATAAACTAGTTAAATTTTACTGACCAATACGTTTTTTTCCATATGAGTTACTTGCCTGCTGCAGCAGGGAAAAGAAGGGAATCAGAGAAAAAAATTATCCCATCAGGGCACATAAAATACTAATCTGTTCTTCTTTATTTAAAAGACTATTACTGAAAAGGGGAATACCTGTTGCCCCACTGCTTTCTCAGCACCTTTAAAAATTTTCCAAAAATTTTGGCATTCGAACATATTCACGCTTTTTTATGCTGAGAGAGAAGAAAACGGTGGCAGTGGCAAAGAGACGAAAAAGCAATAAACACTGGAACACAAAAAAAAGTGGTAGACAGGGGTTGTGTTATACAAGGGCGAAGGAAACAGTGGCAGTCTGAGAGAAGGTGAGGGATACAGTGGCACTGGACAGTGACAGAAGAGAGCAAGATAAAGGGTGAAGGGTGAAAGAGAAAGCGTCAAGGGGGAAGGATGAGGAACAACGAGAAGGAGAAACTGGAAGTGGGTGAGAGCCGTTGATAATGAGATTCAGAGTCTATGACGATGATAACAATAAAGACAGAGACTGTAACAGTGATAAGAGACAGCAGCAGTAACATGGAAGAAATAAGATATTAGCAGTAAGAAAGGGCAAGATATAGACAGCTACAGTGAGAGGAGACTGTAGTAGGACAGAACGAAGGGCCTGTGGCTGTGACACAGGAGACAATGAAGAGACACAAAGAGATAATGACAATGAGTTAGGCTGAATGAGTGAGTGAGAAAGGGAAACTGGGTGTGGATGGGCATGAGCGACTTACAGCGATGAAGTAGTGGGTGTGAGGCAGCTTTTGGGAGTTGCGAGTTGCATGTTGAAAACGTGCGAATATGATAGCATGCCAAAATTTTAGGGAAAATTTTTAAAGGTGCTGAGGCAGATAGAATGAGGCAGCTGGCACCTTATTTTTCAGTCAGTCTTTTAAATAAAGTGGAACATATTCGCGATTTTTGTGCTCCAATAGAAGCATATTTTCGCTGGTCGGATACATATTCTGCTACCGGAATAAAATATCAACAGTTATATAAGGGACAATAGGAAAGGTTCCCTTTGAGGACGCTGCTGCACCGTGTGCACAATGTAGCGCGACTCCGATGCGGGTATATAAGGACCGAGATGTAGGCAATGGATCATCAATCCCTTGTCTACATGGCACTCCTGCCTTTCCTACGTGCATGCGACAAATGCGGAAGCGTGAACTATGACGACAGTATTATCGGATGCAACCAAACAGGAACCACGTGCAGCTATTTTTTTCTTGGCTGCCGAAGGACAAACACCTGTAGAATTCCATCGAAGAATTACGAATGTTATGGGGCAGCATGTCAGTCGGAAACCATTGTTGTTGAATGGTGCACCAAATTCCATGCTGCTGCTTAATGATAACCCACGACCCCATATCACATTTGTGGCATAGCAGAAGCTTCGCTAACTCAAGTGGAAGACACTCGAACACTCGCACTGTAATCCTGATCTCTCGCCCCATGCGATTATCACGCCTTCGGTCTCTTAAAAAGGCCCTTGAAATGTCGACTGTTCGTGTCGGAGGAGGGTGTGCTGCAGGTAGTAACGCAGCAAGATACGATGTTTTACCAAACGGGTATCTTCAACCCGTTGCGTCGGTGGAATGATTGCCTCAGTGCTCTCGGTGAATTTGGCTAATTGGAATACCGATTCTGGACTGTATGGCCTTCGAATGGAAACTTTTTGATCGCCCCTTATATTATGGATCCTGAGTACGTGTATCAAGTCGCGGAGGTTAAAAATCATCCGTGTCGGGACGGTTTTCTGAGAAGTGAGGACACACAGACTTGGTCCTTTAGTGAAAAAGATCAGTGGAAGAGGAAGTATGCGTTATACGACAGATTTCTCGAGTGGATGAACGCTCGCCTCGTTATCTTGTCGCAGTGGCCGCGTTTATTCGTGTAGCGACTGTTAGGCGTGCCTCGTCAACAGGAACTGTGAGACGCAACTACTGTGAAATGTTCATATGAGAATGAAAGGTAATTTTTTTCGGAAAATCGCTTCCTTCACAATTAGAGTTTGAGCACGGGTAAATGTAGACTGCACTCTGGAGTCCGCCTTTATGTATTTTTTTCTGATCTGAATAGGAGTATGATTTTAGCATAGACAGTTTGAGAGTTTTGTGAATATGTACTCTTCTCTGCCCTGTGGACAGCAATTAATTACGGGGACGCATAGTGTTGGTGTAACGGGAGCACGTGGCAGAGCGCGTCGCGGTAGATGAGGTGCGAGAACGCTACAGCCACTGTCAACAGCTGTCCTTACAGTGTGTGTACGCTGATAGTCATCTACTCTCATTTATGCCGGGCCACTTGCATCTTAATCAGATAGTCGAGGTACACTGTTCCACACAGAGTTTATGTTCCTTCTGATGTCAGGGCCGGCTCCAA
Organism: Schistocerca serialis cubense; assembly: GCF_023864345.2. Lineage (NCBI taxonomy): Eukaryota > Metazoa > Arthropoda > Insecta > Orthoptera > Acrididae > Schistocerca > Schistocerca serialis. The sequence goes on along the minus strand of NC_064641.1, from coordinate 456,610,964 downwards.
TGATTTTGCCGCCCAGTGCGGAATTTTCAAGCGCCGACTGTTTCCACCACCCGCTCCCCCCTTCTGGCCAGCCCTCTCCTTGCATTTTCTCATACGGTCAACCTTTCACACGATGTTAATCATGCATGACATCTTATTTTCACATATCACTCATACTTTTAGGCCAGAGCCACGTATGAGGCACCAGTCAGTGAAACAGTTGTGAAACGTTACAGATTATACACGCAACCAAAATTAATTTTTGTCACGCGTAAGGCATGTAACTAAAATCTATTCGCTTGTGTCATTCCCTGAGCAGAAGGGAGCGTACGGTGCGCGACATACAGTAAGCATCACAGCTGAGTACTACACTGTCGACGATATCATTGCTGTTGCTGCTACCGCTGTACACAATTGGAGATCTTGGGACAGCGAGTGGCTTAGATATAGGTGCTTTATTTGTTGCAAAGAAGTGTACAAATCGCCAATGCCTGTTTAGTGCGTCCGTCGTGCGATGTGTCGGGCACTGTTGGAGTCAACACCAACACAAACAAGGAAGGAGAGAAGATGCTATGCCCGGTAGCAGGAATCCAAAATGATCTGTCTATTTAACTTTAAGGTTAATGTAACACTTTATTTCTACAAAGAGGAGAACCATTGCTTGCTGTGTCTCCTATGTGGAAGTGCACTGACAATCTATTACTATTCGCAGAAAGCAAGCTAAGTAGAGTCTTCCTATTACTCAGTACCGATGCCCTTAAAGACTGCGACCGAACTTGGCAGACCAGCGATGGGCGACTGGTTCAATCAGTGTTGATAGGAGGCGCTGAACTGTGTCTTCCTGGAGGTGTAGCGCTGCCCTATCTTCCCACTGGCTCGCGCGTCAGCGCCTTCTTGATGCCGTTTCGTGGCGCTGCGCAGGTCGGTGTGCATCGATGCTTTAGGACCGCACATCATACATAAAAAGCGGGTATGGTCGAGTGTTGGGAAGGCGTGCTTTCCCACATGCCACTAACGTGATTTATGACTGACGACAAGCAGTTCCGAAAGCACTTTCATTAATTGCAGCGAAAAGTAAGTTATATGATAAAGTTGCTGGAACTCAAACGGTGTGAAATATGACGAAAACCGGGTAAGTAGTTCGTGCAGAGTGTTTTAGTCACTTGAGCTCCGAAATAAGATCAGACAGTTTTCTCGCGTAATATGTTAAAATTGATGTCTACTGATTGTTGTTTCATACCGAGAAAAAAAAAAGGGAACAAGGAAAAACTTAAAATTACTTACAGAGAAATTAGAAAAAAATTAATTTCTAGTAAAGTGACAAGAAGAAGAGCAATGTGAACCGTATTAACGGCAAATCAAAAGCAGAGGAAATGGTGGGGGAAGGATGGCATACGGCTTTCCACGTGCGTAATCACAACGTCTGGATTCAAAAGACTATGGGCTGTCGGGCAGTTCCAGGTTTTACTTATTCTCTCTCTATTTACGTTAAAGTGTTTTTCTGTGCTATACTCGTACACGTATTTAAGGACTTGTTTGGTCATAATGTGCTGATATTTATTTTTATTTCCTTATAATAAAGTTTTTCGTGTCTGTAACGGCTTTCAAGCTGACGTAGACACATTTCAAATGTTGTGTAGACGAATGGTAGAAACAGATTTACCAACAATGCCACTAGCAGCCTGCTATTGTGAAATACGCAACAAAGGTGGCCAACCACAGCATTTCTTTTTACATCTATGTCACAATATCGTAGACATTTTTCAGTAAGACACTATATTTCATAAATGATTCGTATTTCCAACTTATTCTCACACTACTTTATTTATATAAAACTTTCATTATGTAAATTGAAAGGGAAAGAGGGAAGAAAGGAAAGGTAAGGTAAGGCAAGGGAAGGACGTACTGATGTCAACTGCATCAGGACTTCATGCAGAATCAGCAGCGACGAGTGAAAATCTGTGCCGGACCAGGATTCGAACCAAAGATCACCTGCTCACTAGGCAGTTGTTTTACCTACTGCGGCACCAGGACACGGTGTTTATCGCAGTTGTGCGGACTATCTCTGCACGCCTCCCAGCCGACCCACACTCCCGCCGAGCGCCACATGTCTGGAGTCCCCGTCCACGTTCTCCCTGCTCGCTACTTTGAGATTCCCGCATTAGGTCGATCTTAACTGTGCATCCGCACTGAATGTGGTGGATTAGTTTCCCATCGAGCCGAATCAACTATATGAATCTTTCGAACAAGTTCTAATGAACTTCTGGGGCATCAAATTCTCTTTCAGTGTGGAGCATCCTTCTTTACGACCTGTGCCATGAGTAGGTTGATGGTCTGTTGGAATGATTGTAACTACAAATGATTAAGGCCTCGATTCGATTCGAAGATCATGTAACCATTTCTAACAAGCACAAACAAACCCACTTCATCTCTGGAAACTTAAGTTGGTTACCAGCTAGAGGTTTTGTTGTAGTGTTCTCGCTTCTCGTGCACGGGGTCCCGGGTTCGATTCCCGGCCGGGTCAGGGGTTTTCCCTGCTTCGAGATGACTGGGTGTTGTTGCGTCGTCTTCATCATCATCATTCATCCTCATTACGGTCGGAGGAAGGGAATGGCAAACCAGTTCCGCTAGGACCTTGCCTAGTACGGCGGTGCAGGTTTCCCGCATCGTCCTCTACGCTCCTCGGTGTATGGGACCTCATCTTCATCATCAACATAAGTTGAACAATGTAGAGCTGCACAGTCGTTCCAAATCCACATTAAAAATGACGTCCACTCGCTACCAGCTTAAGAGAATCAGTGTGGGTTGGGCCATGATAGAGACGAAAGTCCCGCCATCTAGAAACCTTGTCACCAGTTTGCTTTCTTGCACGAGAATTTGTTAATGAGCCAATCGTCATGTAAGATAACAGGGCACTTATTTCTTATTGTTTGTTGTTGTTGAAAATATTGGTGCTGGACTGGGATTCGAACTCAGATCCTTCCTTTCGCTGCGTTTCATCCCTTTGAGACTGCGCAGTTTTCCCAAGATTCCGAACTCCTGAAGGTCTCCAGACAGTCTCAGAAATTAGGTTTATTCAGGTGTTCTAAATTTTAGAAACGGCAATTTGATTTAACTGAACTTCGTAATATTATTTACGAAACTGGATTATATTTTTCATCGTCACTTGTGCTTGCCGGTATGCATTGCACCCGGGTTTTAGGGTCTCCTGTTAATTTTCGAGCATTATTGTGAGGAAAAGGCAAGCGCGCGTCGCGGTACGGCAATAAAGGCCTTTTCGACGCTGGAGGGTGAATATTTTACGCGGAGTGGCTGCGCGGCGCAGCGTGTTCACTTTACAGCGGGCGGTGGGCGGCCTTATGAATAAGCAGCGGCGGCCGGCGGGCGCGCCTCGCCAAAGGCGCCCCTTCCAGCGTCTTTGAGGAGACGCACCCGGTCGATACTGCACACTACACTAGGCTACACACACCCACGGCCGCCCCACATGACGTGGTTTTAAGGTCTGCCGTTAAGAGTTTCAGTAGAAATTTAGAACATGATATTTGAATTAAACTGAGGTGACAAAAATTGTGGGACAGCGATAAGCACAAATACATAAGGTGGGAGTATCGCGTACACAAGGTATAAAAGGGCAGTCAATCGGCGGAGCCGTCATTTATATTCCGGTAATTTACGTAAAAAGGTGTCCGACATGATCATGGTCGCACCACGAGAATTAAGAGACTTTGAACGCAGAATAGTAGTAGTAGTTAAACGAATGGGGCATTCCATTCCGCAAATCGCTAGGGAAGTCAATAGTCCGAGACCCACAGTGTCAAGAGTGTCACGAGAATACCAAATTTCAGGCATTACCTTTCACCACAGCCAACGCAACGTCCTTGACTTAACGACCCAGAAGAGCGGCGCTCCCGCAGGCTATTCAGTAAACATAAAAGCAACATTGCCTAAAATAACCGCAGAAATCAAAGTGGGACGTACGACCAACTTATCCGTCAGGACGGTGCGGCGAAATCTGGCGTTAACTGGCTATGGCAGCAGAAGGCCGACGCGAGTTCCTTTGCTAAAAGCACGGCATCGCCTGGAAGGCCTCTCCTGGGCTTGTCAGCGAATCGTTTGGACCCTAATGACTGGAAAACTATGGCCTGCTGAGACAAGTCCGATTTCAGTTGGTAACAGCCGATGGCAGGGTTCGGTTGTGACGCGGACCTCACGCAGCCATCCACCCAAGTTGTCAACAAGACATTGTGCAAGTTGGTGGTGGATCCATAATGCTGTACGTTTTGTTTACATGGAATAAATTTGTAGTCTGGGCCAATTGAACCAATAATTTACTAGAAATGGTTATGTTTGGTTACTTGGACACCATTTGCAACCATTCATGGATTTCATGTTCCAAAGAAACGATGTAAATTTTATAGATGACGTCCGCCATGTCACCAGGCTACAATTTTTCGCGATTTGTTTCAGAAACATTATGGACAATTAGAACGAATGATTTGGCAACCCATATCACCCAGCATCATTTCCATCGAACATTTATGGCACATAGTCGAGAGGTTATTTCGTGCACAAAATCCTGCACCGGCAACACTTTCGCAGTTATGGGCGGCTATAGCGGCAGCATGGCTCAATATTTCTGCAAGGGACTTCCAACGACTTGTTGAAACCATGCCACCTCGACTTGCTGCACTACGCCGAGAAAAATGAGGTGCGATACAATATTAAGAGATATCCCACTACTTTTTTCACCTCAGTGTGTTATATAGACTCTCTTCGAGTTTAATATCAGAGTTTAATACTTTCACACATTTTAACTAAATTTAATTTTTTCAATTTGCGAAGAGTTTGCTATAAGTGTTGCTCGTCTCTTATGTCATGGGGTGGGCAATGGAATTATTAACAGGTTATGGGAACATTGCTGTGAAATAATCTAAAGTATAACTTGAGGAGCATACATTGCTGATCGTTAACAAGCCGCGCGCGGTAGCCGCGCGGTCAGGGCACCTTGTCACGGTTCGCGCGGCTCACCTCTTCGGAGGTTCCAGTCCTCCCTCGGGCACGGATGTGTGTGTTGTCCTTTGCGTAAGTTAGATTAAGTACTGTGTAAGCTTAGGAGCCGATGACCTCAGTAGTTTAGTCCCATAGGCTCTTACCACGAATTTCCAAAAATTGATCGTTAACATTGTATAGGGATCTCCCACGGCCAGGCTGGAAACCCCTAGTCTTTTCCTCACGATATTGACCGAGGACCCGTGTTGCATCGTTAGACAATAAAATATTATCCAAGATTATTTCATTTATTACTCAGAATACAAGTCGTTGTCGTGTCTTCTGCTACAGCTGGTGCCTACATAATCCGGAGAGGAGTCCGCTGAATCCAACAGCAGACTCAAGGTTGCCGAGGAGGGGAAGTCTCCGCCACCCTGGTGCTGTGGTTTGCCGCCTGCTTGCGAGGTAGGAACATCCAGTTCGGGGCCCTACTTGGAGATGGCAGTGACCGTGGGGTGTGCGTTTAATTCATATGCTGTTTCGGGAAATACTCAATCCTTCCCAGATCACTGCCCTCGTTGTCGTCTCAGATCGACCGCGATGTCAGATGCCGGGGGGTAGGCCGTCAGACTCGTGCGCCGCTGGAGTATTAGGGCAGCTTCTGCCATGGGCAGGAGCCGTAGTGGTAGACACCTGAACTACGCATCAATGTTGGCTGTTGTGCAGACTTCAGTACTGTATACTGGACTTCATTATCTGCAGCTACGGATCGCTGATCTTCTCGTGAGGCAGCAAGTGTAAGATCAACACTAGCATGATGTCACTCACAAGATGTCACCATACCATGACCAGAGGAAATCGAGTGCAAATGACGTGAAAGCCGTCGTTCCTAATGAATGAATACTCTTAGCTGGGGTGGGTGGAGTTTCTATGTCATCGAGTAGAGGCTCCGCTCTACGACGTCATTAGTAACGACCCAATCGATTCTGCTATTCGGCAGTCTTCTGTTCAGCTACATTTGCTTAACGAATTTGTTATAGTGTCGTTACTGCTTAGTTAGACTCTTCCTAGAGGACGTTTAGTGCTACCTAGTGTTTCTTACATAATGTTAAGAGGGTGCTATGCTCTTTCAATCGTTTTCTGCTGCGCTCGCTCACAGTCGCACGCAAGAATGTCGAGGTTGCTGTCTTCCTGACTGACTTAACACTGTTCAAATCTTTCCACTTCCCGGCTGGCGGCTACCCCAACCACTGCATCATTGATTAACGCCAGCTGACCGAATAAACCTAACTAACCACACACATACATACCCGAGGCAGGATTCGAACCTGCGACAGTAACGGTTGCGCGCTTCCAGACTGAAGCGCCAATAACCGCTCGGCCACTCCGGCCTGCAGCTGTTCGATCATATAAAATTTTAGTCTGCCTTTTATTTACTGATTTGTCTCCGAACAATTGCAACACCATTAGGGTGAAATACAACAACCGTCAAACTGACAAGAAGTGTACAACATGCTTGACTATGTAAATTATTCACAATTCAGCGCAGCCTTATTACATTCTTATATAATGAAAGAGCTGCATGCTCTGAGGAAAAATGACGGCTGTAGTTTCTCCTTGCTTTCAGTAGTTCGCAGTACCAGCACAGGAAGGCCATGTTTGCCATCGTTAGAAGGCCAGATCAGTCAATCCTCCTGACTGTTGTCCTTGCAACTACTGAAGATACTGCTTCCCCTCTTCGGAAACAACAAGTATGGATTCTCCACAGTAACCCCTCCATCGCTTTAGTACCTACGGGTACTGCTATCCGTAACGCTGAGGCACTCTAGCCACTCCACCTCGACAAGGTCCCATGCTTCATGGTTATCGTTCTGATGCCACAAGGAATTGTCGGTTTGGTATTACAAGGGTGTGTGTGTGTGGGGGGGGGGGGGGGGGAGGGAGGGGGCAGGGTTGGTAAAAATTGTAGAGGGAGGGAGATCAATGGATGAATACAATAAGTAGCTTCAGGTGGGTGTACAGTAGTTATTCGGAGATGAAGAGGCTTGCACAAGATAGGTGGGTTTGCATGGAGAGCTGCCCAAAGCAATCTTCGGTCTGAAGACCACTATAACAGCATATAAAGAAGATCATGCAGCATTTTTCTCATTAAAAATCTAATTTGAATGTTATTTGTGGTATGTCCGCTGACGGCGAAACAAAAAACATAAGGGTAGCAGTGACTGAAGAAGTTTATTTGTGAAAGATTAATAGCACATCTACTCCAACATAGACTGAAACAAAACATAAAACAAGTCATTTCTTCAAATAGAACAATACTACTTCTGGCAGCTGAAAGCCAGTGTGATTGCCACTGAATCGAAGTTTATTAACCACACATTTTATAATAGTCGAAGTCCCATAGGGAACAGAATTGTCTAAGTCGTGTGTGTGGCCATTTGAAAGCTACACACGAATAAATTTACAAGGCCACAAGTCTGCCACAATGACAGAGTCCCTGTCTTCATAGGTGAGGAGGCCACGAAGCACTATGTCAGCTAGCAGTCCTGGAGTCGAGAAGTAAGACATGAACGGCAGCAACGTCGTGGTGGCGGAGTTAGGATATAACTGGGCCTATTCTCGGCCAGATGTCTCGCAGGAGAGAATATATCTGTGCGGCCCACGACATCCAGTCTGCTTGGGTCACCTCCTGGTGGACAGTTTGAGCATGGTCGTCTGTCTTCTGGAAAGAAATTGTTCTTTGTTTACTAGGCATCTTCGAAGCACTAATGTGGTGTTGGTGCTGACGCCACAGGCGTCAAGCCTCGGCAGAACAGTTTCTCTGTGAGGTCTTGTTATGCCTCATGTTAGAAGGAGAAGCCGGCACATGTCGGAATTCCACAGAGGCAGGATCGTGACCTATTGAGACTACAGTTTGTCGTTGCGTGATACTGTTGCTTTTGTTGGTAGGTATCCTGTGACAGTCATGCCAATATAGAATCGATGGATTCAGGAGGACTGTATTCAACGACATGCATCGTCTCAATGTGCCCACATGACTAGAGCCTGAATAAACGTACACATTATTCGTCGTTCAGGCAATATTTCACAGATACATCACATAAATTTAGTCAGCAAATAGGCTTGTTTACAGCAAAAGAATTATCCACACTGCGATACGACACTCTCCACATGCTGAGAGGTGGCATGAGCCCCCTCTCATATTTTTATCTTACTCTGAGTAATTCGATTTTCCTCTATAATTGCATGCAGTAAAAAGTTGCTATTCCTTCACACGCGGACTTCCCATGCAGCGTCTCTCGTCACCCGGGTGGTCCGGTGACAGGCGAGATCTGCTGAGGTTGAAAGAGTTAGCCGACAGGTGTGAGGGAGTCGAGTGGATGCTTTCCAGACGCCGACATTGTCATAAGAGCGGGGCGACACATCCAGAGGGGCCAGAAGGGGCGGCTGGGCTAGAGATTCCGTTACTTCGCAGAAACTTAGCGAAAACACTTTCTGGCGGGCTACCAGCGAGGCGCAGAAATGACTTGTGTTCCCAGGCAGTCTTCGCGGGCAAATTCCCGCGTTTTCTGCAAAATCGTAACTGTGATTGGATTGCTCAGGGTATAGCTCCGTGACGTAGCAAAATCGGCGCAGAAATCCGCGCCAAGAATCTCCATTGGTGGAATGGTAGTGCTTCGGCAATAGAGTGGAATTTTCCGCCGGTTTTCGAGTTTCTGATTGGAACGTTTAACCACAGCCACTTGAGAGGGTCGGCTCTCGCCTTTCGGTTGGAGTAGGTTACAAGACTGAGCTCTCGCTGCTCTGGACAGCCTGCCTTCCATTGGCTGTCTAATATACTTTTATTTAATTGTAACTGTTTGACGAAGTTGCTGAAGTTTCGACTTCAACGTAACTTTCCTAGTACAGTTTGCAATTGAGCGCTCTGCGTACAAGCGGCCTATGTTGTCTGTCTTGAGCAGTTTTGGCTAAAGTTGACTGTATCGGAGTTACTGTGTGACTTCGCTTGTTAAAATCAATCACTGTACCGTCAGTGATTGTGTGGCGGGCCTTCTTCGTCTCCCTCAGAGGCGCATTTGTATTGCTAGGAAGTCTAAGTCTGGAACAACCAGACCAGGATAATTTGTTTCGGGCTATACTCGCGACATTATCATCACCACGACAGGACGTCGAAGCAACCAGCCATCGCCTCCGGTACGCCAGATTGTGTTCTTGCAGTTAAGAAGACAGCTTGGTAATGTATATCCACAGCACCGGCAGATTAGGGAGTTTGCTATGTGATAATCAGAGCTCAGCAGAGCGCTCCTGTTCGTGTTTTCTAACTTTGTTTTGTCTTGAGTGTTCACTGTCTGAGTTCTCACTACTGTAGCAACAATTAATGTTGGGTTGGCTGTGTGTTTCTCTTTAAGATTTGAGTTGCAAGGAATTGGTTCCACATACCAATTCGTCATAAATGTCACAATCTAATTTAGGGACAACTTCACCTTCACAGCATTTATTTGAGTATCCAATTGGAGTTAATTTGATGTATTGTAAATGTTTCATGTGTTCTGTTTATTATTTTGAGTTTAGTCATAATAAATCATATTGTTATTTTGGACAGAACTTTCATTCTGTTAATCGGTAGAGCAACTTTAATGAACGTTAATGAAACTTTCCTTTATTTAATTAATTTCTATCAAATTAAATTACTACAGGTGCCAAACTCTTTTCTACTCCACTTGCAGGATCGATTACAGTCAACTCGCGTTTCTTCTTAATCCAACAGGAAAAGTCGGAGTTAGAATAGGAGGGGCTTAGAGCATCATTTACATATGAAGATTCTCGAAGAATTTAGTGTTAAATGCACTGCTAGCCCCAGCACCTCGCAATGTAATAAACTACTATTGCCACATCAGCATTATGTTAATTGGAGACATCGCCACATCAACATTAGGTTAATTGGAGACAATGTCTCTAATATTAGAAGTGATATTATTTAATTTTGACTATAATTTCATTAGCATTTTTATGTATGTTGCGAAGGTGGACGAGAGAGAGCCTTGCAGTAGAGGGTTTGTCAGTTAATTCAGAAGTTGGCAGTCTTCACCATGGTGACCTTTTCCGTTGTAAGGAAGTCCTTTGTGTTGTTTAATGGATCCTTTGTGCGCGAGCGCACAATGTAAGTACCACAGAAGCGGTTCTGGCCCGATAGGAAAAGTCAGTATCTGGCAAATTAACTCAGGTAAACAAGCCTCACAGAACTGTGCAAATGAGCACCTTAAGGTCAGCTATGAAAAGTAGAGCCCTCTGCACAGTTGGTCTTTTCCTCGGAAACACGACGTCTTAAACGAACTCACATCAAGACCTCGGCTTCAAGACCTCTACTCACGAGACCCGACTTCCTCTGTCACCAAATCGCGTTTCCGTGGCTGGCAGTCAGTCAGTCTCCAGATGACATGGTGCTATCATTTAGGCGCCCCGTTGAGGCAATTTAACTGAGTGCTACAGGCACAAAGAAGGATCGATAAAAGATTGACAGTTTGAAAAACAATTGAGGATCTCATTGAACTCTAATTGCGACAGCCATATCATCAGAGTTAAGACGTGAATTCGTAATTACGATTGCATTGCGACCGCTTATGTCGCCATGCCGCTGCTGAGGTAATCTGCCACGTACCATAGGTACACAATATCTCTAACGCTCGCCCTCCATTACGCGTTTTATTTTTTCAGTTCCTCTGACATGAGTGGTTTCTTCTTCATTGATGGAGTGCTGTCTACGGGTCCATTAATAACTTTATGGTATCCATGCACTTCTAGCACTTATTTTAGTGGCGTTTTACCCTTTTTGATCTGTGAACTTCATTACTCATATTTTGTTGGTCTTTATGAAAGAATATGTTTTTAATTGAGTCTGTGGTCAACTCTTATTTAAGTAGAGTTGTGCTGTTCCCTTCCATATTTAATCTATCCATTTTAATTGTTAAAACAAAACAGAGGGAGCCCTGCAGTAGGAAATGAATTCGATGCCTCAGGCGTGGTCGGGGCTGGAAGCAGGTGCTCGTTCCTAAGCCGCAGATCTGGGAACGCGGTTTCGCCTTTGTCGCTGTTGTGAAGTGTTACTACGTTTGGGGCATCATAGGTAGCAAGCATGGCGACCGCTCTTGCGACTTCCTTCGATACGCGTGCGCAGACAACGGCCCGCCCAACTACAAGACTGGTCACAGAAGTGCCACCACGTCATTTGTTAAGACGAGTCCCCTTTCTGCGTTCAGCATCATGATGTACTTACCCGTTTGGAGGCTCCAAAGAAAATGAACTTGCTATCAGCACACGTCAACGTCATTCGTGATCAGCATTCGGCATGACGAGATGGGGTGCCATTAGGTACAATCATAGTCACCTCTGGTTCAAGTAATCGTTCATCTGGGCAGCAGCTGCTACATTTCTGTTGTGTTAAAGACGTGATTTTGACCAGCTGCTAGGTCTTCGTGTAGTTATCTTTCAATGAGATAACAGAGTCGCATCCTGACCGTGCTGCCCTGAGGATAACGTGTGTTCGACTGTTGCCCTGGCAGGCGCATTCTCCAAATCTCTCACCCAGTGAAAACATCTGGTTATGGGTTGCCAATAGACTTGCTCGCCACTACTCTCCAGTCACTTTGACTGACGAACTCTGGCACAGAACTGAAGCTGTATGGAATGACGTATCCGCGTCTATATCATCCAAGCTCAGTTCTACTCCATACCCAGCATGGTTAGAGCTATTTTTTCGGGCAGATATGGCAGACATGTTTACTAAATTTCTCACGCTCTGTAGCCCTAAATAATCTACACCTTATTTATGTATTTAACCTGCTACTTAGTATATTCATGATAAGTTACACGTCCTTCCTGGTATTCCAGTTTTAATGGCCAACAGTGTCTAAAAATAATTAGTGTGAGACAGGTATGGTACATTGGCTAGCAACGGGATTTACGGTAGGAACGGATGAGAGACCCTTGTAATGAAATTTAACCACGCGACATACAGAAGGATTTAAGATAAATGTGGAGAAGTGAAAACGATAAGCGTAAACTACAAGTTATAAATGGAAATACGGTTTTATGAGGATAAATAATAAAAGACACATATGTGAAGGCCTGTACGATGTCGAACTGTCCTGGAGAGTGAATTAATATGTTAATATTCTCCATGGCATAGTAGTGCCCTCATAAGCCTATTCCCGTGACACGGTGCGTGTTTAGAGCAACTGTTGGCCAGGATAACGACGTATCCGGCACGACCATAGACCTAATGTACCAAGAAACGTCATTCATCCGAACGGGCGACTTATTTCCATTGATCCTTCATCCAAACTCGATGACCTCGTGTCCACCACAATCTTAATTGACGACGTCGTTAAGGCAACATGTAATACCTGGAAGTCGAATGCCCCGGACCCCATATTCCGCAGTACGCGTACATCGGTATGCTCTGAAACACTTGTGCCCTCACCAGCGTTATACTATGTCGTCATATCTGCTATAAATCGCCAATTTACTGAGAGGGCAAGCCTTCGACTTCCACGTTCTGTAACGAGGCATGGACGTCCAAGGCTTTGTCGCCTACTTGTGGTATCACCGTTCTTTATCCACTTCCTATACTGCTCAAGACACTAACACGCAACCGCCGACCAGCTCCATCGTTTCCGAGATGCTCGTTTCCAGACGTCGGGTCATAACAATCTGCCCATTGTGAAAGTCGTTTTACCAGTGGTTTTCCCCATTTGTGACCCGTAACATCTCTAGCATGGTCCCTTATTAGCCTCTGCTTCGATTATATACCCTCCTTATGCATCACGTGGCCGCGATGCTCCAGGCTGAATTCAATCTCGCAGTTGGCAGTGGTCATAATTTTTGGCTTATGATTTGATTTCCTGAGCGGACTGACGCCAATTCCCATACGACGCTTTTGCAGCGACCTCTAGAGTTGCAGCCTTCGCAAGCAGAGCTATCTGTTGCACAGATACTAGCGTTACTATTCCGTGAATCGGTTTCCATATCGCCGATGTGTCGGGTTATTAGGCAAACATACCACTATAGATGTATTCACCACCTACTACAGAAAGTGAGAATTGGCTCTCGTGGTTGTGTACACATGTCGTCGTTTGTAGCTGTAATAAAGCAACTCAGTATTGAAGCAGATTGGAGCTGCACGAGGAAGGGTTTAGTTGTACTAGAGAGGTATAGAATCTACCTTGGCAACTCGTCTTCAGATCTGTGTTTGGCCTGCCTTTAGCTCTTGTTTCCGTTGCAAGCAACGTAAACACTCTGAAGTGTTCTCCAAGCGCATTCAAACACTATAGATGCCGCTATGCACTGTCTGAAAGTAGAGGGCTTACAACTATTGGCATATACAGGCCTGTGCATGAAGACAATCATGTCCGACAGAACTTTAGAATGTTTGAGGGCTCTGGTGGTAGCTAACACTACGCGTCCTGTCTGCACTGTGGAAGGGTTAGACGTTTTCAGATATAAGAAAAATTTAGCAGACTTACAACAAACACAAAGAGAAATGCAAGAAACCTGAAATAGACTTGAAGATATGTCGTGAAGTTTGTAATGCTACGAATCTATTACGCTGTCATAGCAGGCAAAGAGGGGATACCCCAACGTGGTGCGTCCCAGATGGCGGATAGGAGAGTACTCAATGACTTGCTAGCGGACATGAGTGAAGTAAAATAGCTCTCGTGGACCAAACACCCAACAACCTCTACGGTTAACAAGTGTTGTTGTAATTCGGAGCATGTTCAGTTAACTGCCTCTGAAAGTCAAACATGAAAGGAAATCGTTTAAGGAAAAAACCAGCGCTTGACAGTTGTCGAGGAAGGCTGTACTCGAGCACGGTGGGCAGCCACTTGAAAGGTAAGTTAGATGAATCAGAGCATCTGGAAACACCCATGACTGACAAAAGAGCAATATTTAGACTCCAGGCAGGACAGATAAACTACATAGCAACACACAACACAAATTCCATCATATAACCAGGGAAACTAAAAAAATCGACAGACGAAATGGATCGCAAAGGGACTCCAATAACTGTATTTCAGGAAATGGGAAACACTGATCAGGAACAAATAGAATCACAAAGATATAGAATTTATAAGGGAATACCAGGAAAAAGAGTAATGAAATAATGCCCACAATTTGGAATGGGATTTGTGGTCAGTCTCAAAATAATTGAATCCTTAACAGAATATAAATCATAATCTCCCAGGCCACTACTAACTACACAAAATATACACAATAATAATGTCCATGCCCCAACTAATGGTAAAAATATTAGGAAAGAACACAGACAAGACGTGGAGGAGTTCTGGGAGCCTTTTTATCCGTTATCAACAATGATAAATAAAAATCACACCAAGATTTTAATTGGAGATTTTCATTCCTAGCTATGAAGGGAAAACATATAGAGAAGTAATAGGGAAATGGCAAAGCACATAAAAGAACTAACAGGAATGCATGAGACTGGTGGAGTCATGATCTCAGAATCAACGTATTTCAAGAGAAGAAGAAATAAGCTCAAAATTTGGAAACATCCAGACTGGAGAAAAGGAAAATGTCAACTGGATTATATCTGTATGGATAAAAATTACCACAGGGAAATATACTCGTACAATGTGAAAATTATGAGAGGGACAGATACTGTATCGGATCATTACATGATCAAAATACAAATTAGATTCGCTCTGTTGACAATGAAATGAATTGCGCCCCAGAAAGAAAAGAACTTATGACTTTCATAAATTGGTAAGTACCAAGAAATATAAAGAGCAAACAAGCTATATAAAAATAACATGATCTAGAGAAAATAGTTCCCCAGTTGAAACGAATAACTGAGTAGGTAGGCCCAATAAATCCAATGAAAAAATACGAATGGTGGAATGATGAGTGTAATAAAAGTCATAGACAGGCATCAGGCCTGGTTAAAATACCATCAAGCTTGGTTAAAATATAAGAGACATAAAACAGAAAAATCACACTTGGGACTCAAAGAACAAACCCAAAGTAATAATAAGAAGGATTAAAGTCCAATATCAAAAAGATATACTTCTAATGACAGAAACAAATAGCGATGAAGATATTATTCTAACAATGCATATTGAAAATCTGGAACAAATGAGAACTACCAAGATATTGTGCTGCAGCTATAATCCAAACATTAAAAACAAAGGAGAAAAATAAACCCAGACAACAATAGAAGAATTTCCGTTTTGGATATAACAATAACGTCATGTCAAGAACTCTATACAATCGTCATAAAGATGAAATCGAACTAGAAGAATGCCAAGGAGGATTTAGAGCCTGGATAAGCTGCCCAGAACAGATAATCACTTTGAAACTGGTAATAGATTGCTAAAAAGGAAGACAAAAACAAAAAGTCATAACCTTTGTGAACAATAAGAAAGCTTAGGATTGTATCCACAGACCTTCAATGATGAAAGTGATAACGAATTTCGGTCTTAATCCCAAATTAATAAAAATGATACACTTAATTCTAATAAACACCATATCTAAAGTAAAGTACCGAGGAGAAATATCTGAGTCCTTTACGATTAAAACGGTGTTAAGACAGGGTGATGGTTTATCAATAAAACTTTTCAACTGAGGGTACGTGATGAGGGAACGGTACAAAAACAGTCCTAAAAACCTAAGAATTGGAAGCAAGAAATATCAAATAAACCATTAATTTTATTCGGATGATGACTTAGCATTATTAGCTATAATAACATTCAAGAAGACAGAAGAGATGATCGGCAGCCCTGACGCCGGCTACGAGCGCTTTTCGCTTGCTGTGTTACAAGATAAGTAATTTAGCTAGTAATTAATCGTTTTTTCTGCCTAT